>NC_067229.1:17872500-19072500 GCF_019924925.1 Ctenopharyngodon idella | reverse complement strand
AGTGGTGTATTCAAGTCATTGATGATTAAATCATTGTGATTAACCAATTTCATAAAAAAAATAGACAAAAAAGTCAGTGTCATTGACCAACATGCTGATTTGTGTCCATTTCTTTTTAGATCGATGACATGCAGTGGCCCAACGGTGAGATGGAAATACCCAGTTCGGTCTGCAGTCTGCCCTGTAAGACGGGACAACGCAAGAAGATGGTGAAAGGCATGCCATGCTGCTGGCACTGCGAGCCCTGTGATGGCTACCAGTACCAGTACGACGAGACTTCTTGCAAGCTGTGTGCTTACAACATGCGGCCAAACCCCAACCGGACGGCCTGCCAGCCCATCCCAATCGTCAAGCTGGAGTGGCATTCTCCCTGGGCCGTCATTCCTGTCTTTTTGGCTATGCTCGGTATCATTGCCACTATCTTCGTCATGGCAACGTTCATCCGCTACAATGACACGCCAATTGTAAGAGCATCCGGGAGGGAGCTTAGCTACGTTCTGCTGACCGGGATATTCCTGTGTTACATCATCACCTTTGTAATGATTGCCACACCGGATATGGCCGTTTGCTCCTTTAGACGAATCTTCCTCGGGTTGGGAATGTGTATCAGCTATGCTGCTCTGCTCACTAAGACCAATCGAATCTACCGGATCTTTGAGGAAGGGAAGAAGTCGGTTACTCCACCTAAACTGATCAGCCCGACGTCTCAGTTAGCAATCACGTCTAGCCTCATCTCCGTCCAGCTCTTAGGGGTCCTCATATGGTTCGGAGTGGATCCTCCGAACACCATAATTGATTACGATGAGCAGAAGACCATAAACCCCGACAAGGCCCGAGGGGTTCTCAAGTGTGACATTACAGACCTACAAATCATTTGCTCTTTAGGATACAGCATCTTGCTGATGGTAACATGTACGGTATATGCCATCAAGACGCGAGGCGTTCCTGAAAACTTCAACGAAGCCAAACCCATCGGCTTCACCATGTACACCACTTGCATTGTGTGGCTCGCCTTCATTCCTATTTTCTTTGGGACGGCACAATCTGCAGAAAAGGTAATGCTTGTTTAAGTACTTTTTTTTACAGGGTGCATCAGTTTTCGGTTTCAACTAGTATCTCCGTATCACTTGTGTTTGTCGATATTTCACAGAGAGAACTGAAATTCTTTCGTTATTTATTCACCCTTGTGTTGTCCCAAACCCAAATGTATGTATTTTGTCTGTGGAAGACAGAAAGGAGAACGTTTGCAGAATCTTCACACAGTTTTTGATGACTGTCAAGCTCCGGAATTGTCAAGTTTCTGATTGTTGATGGTTCTTTTGAGCAAGTTATTATAAATGAATTGGTTAATCTAGTTCACAAATCAGATTTGTTAACTAATACTATTTCGTAGTGTTAGTTGTTACTAGTATTTATTTCTTTTTTTTGAAAAAAAAAGAAAGGAAAAAGCGTTTTTTTTTTTTTTTTTCGTTCATCTGGATCAGTTTCAGAATGATGATCATATCATAGATGGAGTAGATCACGTCCATTAACACCCCCAAAGCTTCACAGTCATTACCTCTCCATGAGTTTGCCATTTCATTTGGTAAAATTAGGTAGTTTTGATTTATATGCTTTGAATGTTTGACGATCACATTAGATTACTTGTGCGTAATCAATCTTCTATTCGCTCCTTCTGGGCTGTGTTTAAAGGTAGGGTAGGCAATTTCAGAGAGGCTAGCAATAGCAAGCTAGCTTTGAAAGCATTTGATCTCACCTTCCCTTCTAAGCGCTCTCCAAAGCCACGCCTCCTCCAAAAAAACATGAACAGGCACAGACAGAGCAGATTCTGCAAAGCATCATGAAACTAGGGACGGTGTTAAATTACCTCATGTCTCAAAGCACATAACATTACAATAACAATGAATGTAAACAACTTACAGAGCTTGGACTTGTACCATCTGACTGCTGCAGATTCATTTTAGCATTGATAGTGTTGCCAGAGAAACGCACAAATTCGAGTCTGAGGACGGTTAAGGTTACGACATGGCGTGAATGCAGCATAAGCTCGTTTTGGTTCTGGAGAAACTGTAAAAGGCAGCTGCTGTTTGTTCGTGCTTGGTGACTGTTGTCTACAACTGTGCATTGCCTCACTGAACGCACTGATGACGTGTGATGTCTGCACGAGCAGGGTGCTCGGAGGTATGGAAATACATATGATGACAGGCAGGTAGGACATTGTATCATTGCTTTCAGACTGAATTGGATGTACATTTGTTTTGTTTTTTTTTGTTTTTTGGTCCTGAGACTTCCACAGAAGATATGTCTTTTTTATTATTATTATTTAGACCACTTCTATTATTGATTGCTATCAGGATGTAAAGAGAGTTTCAACCAGTTGGCACCTATTGACAATGTCTGAGCCGGCGTTCTGACGTAGAACCTGGAAGCACTGAGTGTAAACAGCGTAGAAGAATGACACAGAAGAGAAGATATTGTTGAATAAAGTCGTTATTTTTGCACACAAAAAGTATTCTCATCGCTTCATAAGATTAAGGTTGAATCACTGCAGTCACGTCGACTGTTTTAACGATGTCTTTAGTACCTTTCTGGACCTTGACAGTGGTAATTAAATGGCTGTCTATGGAGGAGTCAGAGAGCTCTTGGATTTCATCAAAAATATCTTAATTTTGGAACGACATGAGTGTGAGTAATTAATGTCAGAATTTGTAGTAAATACAACCCGAATTCCGGAAATGTTGGGACGTTTTTTCACATTTGGATAAAATGATAAATAAAAGACTTTCAAATCACATGAGCCAATATTTTATTCACAATAGAACACAGATAACATAAATGTTTAAACAGAGACATTTTACACTTTTATCCACTAAATGAGCTTATTACAAATTTGATGCCTGCTACAGGTCTCAAAAAAGTTGGCACAGGGGCAACAAATGGCTGAAAAAGCAAGAAATTTTGAAAAGATTCAGCTGGGAGAACATCTAGCAACTAATTAAGTTAATTGATATCAGGTCTGTAGCATGATTAGCTATAAAAGGGATGTCTTAGAGAGGCAGATTCTCTCAGAAGTAAAGATGGGCAGAGGCTCTCCAATCTATGAAAGAGTGCATAAAAAGGTTATGGAAAACAATGTTCCTCAACGTCAAATTGCAAAGGCTTTGCAAATCTCATCATCTACAGTGCATAACATCATCAAAAGATTCAGAGAAACTGGAGAAATCTGTGCGTAAGGGACAAAGCAGAAGACATTTATTGGATGCCCGTGGTCTTCGGGCCCTCAGACGACACTGCATCACTCTTTAGCATGACTGTGTCAATGACATCACTAAATGGGCCCAGGAATACTTCCAGAAACCACTGTCGGTAAACACAATCCACCGTGCCATCTGCAGATGCCAACTAAAGCTCTATCATACAAAAAGGAAGCCATATGCGAACATGGTAGAAGCCCCATCGTGTCCTGTGGGCCAAGGCTCATTTTCAAAGTGGAAAAGTGTTCTATGGTCAGACGAGTCCAAATTTGACATTCTTTTTGGAAATCACGGACACCGTGTCCTCTGGGCTAAAGAGTAGGGAGACCTTCCAGCGTGTTATTAGCATTCAGTTCATAAGCCAGCATCTCTGGTGGTATGGGGGTGCATAAGTGCATACGGTATGGGCAGCTTGCCCATATGTTTTAGAAGGCACTATGAATGCTGAAAGGTATATAAAGGTTTTAGAGCAACATATGCTCCCCTCCAGGTGACGTCTATTTCAGGGAAGGCCTTGTGTATTTCAGCAGGACAATGCAAAACCACATACTGCAGCTATTACAACAGCATGGCTTCGTCGTAGAAGAGTCCGCGTGCTGAATTGGCCTGCCTGCAGTCCAGATCTTTCACCTATAGAGAACATTTGGTGACAAAGACGACCACAAACTCTTCAGCAGCTGGAAACCTATATCAGGCAAGAATGGGACCAAATCCAAACACCAAAACTCCAGAAACTCATAACCTCGATGCCCAGACGTCTTCTGTTTTGAAAAGAAGAGGAGATGCTACACCATAGTAAACATGCCCCCATCCCAACTATTTTGAGACATGTAGCAGGCACCAAATTTGAAATTAGCTCACTTTGTGCATAAAAATAAAAAAATAAAAATTGTGCGTAAAATTTCTCAGTTTTAACATTTGTTATGTTATCTATGTTCTATTGTGAATAAAATATTGGCTCATGTGATTTGAAAGTCTTTTAGTTTTTATTTTATTCAAATTTAAAAAAGGTCCCAACATTTCTGGAATTTGGGTTGTATTTTGATTTGATTTTATATATCTTTTTAAAAAGAAGTAAAATAGTGCAGGTCTGAAATTAATCCTGTTTAACTTTTTTCAGTTAAATGAAGCATCTGAATCAAGTGATTCAGTGAATCAGTTGTTCATATAAGATATGGACATTGCATACTGTACCTGAGCTATTTTTACATTACTAAAAAAAATGTAGTATTTGTTGATGTTGTAAAGGATTTGTGGCCAGGCACCAAATAAAATACCCAAAGTGAGTTCTTTCAGCCAATATAATCGCTTTCCAAGGGGGATTGAATCTTGCACTGTAACGTGAAGGAATAATGAACTGGAGAAGCATTAATGTTGATCTTTTACTTGTAGGCATTTTTTTTTTTCTTTGCAAAAATCTGATTTTCATCTTTTTAGTCTAGGCAATTGAAAGAGTATTGGTCTAAGTGTCACCGCTTCTTTCATTTAGTTTTGGCCTTTTTCGGGGCGTGAATGTTTTACTCTCTTTAATTCCCTTCAAGGTAGCTAAGAGTCTAACCCGTCGCATGCATGGTTTTCCACTCAATTTCAAATCCATTTGCGGGCTGATGTTGCCGTAATGGCTCTATTTTGTAATACCTGTTTGCAAGCTGCAGGCAATCTAGACTCTGGCTTTTGTACTTCTAAGATCATCCATTTTTCATCCCTTCCCGAAGAAATGAAAAATTATATTTCATCACAGGGAGAGGGCTGCCATCTCGGGGAACGGAAGGGCAAATAGGTATTAATAGCACAGTTAAGGATCAGAATCAATGTCCCACAACAATCTTTTAAAAGACATTTCATTAGCATAAGGACATTTGCTCATTATCTGCATACGAGACGGATGGCTTGGATTTTTCCTCCTCAGTGCCGGTACTGAAAAGCAATTACCTAAATAATAGAGCCAGCTGATTTGAGCCTGTACCAACGTCGGATATGATGATGGGCTCTGACACCAAAACATTCCTATTCGTTAGAACCTTTTAATTATGTTTCTAAAAACACAGAAGATGTTGCTTTATGCCTTGACAAACATGCTATAGAGCACAACAGTCCAGTTGTGGAAGTCCCATTCAATATTTTCCATAGAGGAAATTATTTTTAACAGTAATGTACAAACCTTTAAACACAGACATATCATGAGCTACTGCAGACTATATGCATCTGTAGTCATTATGATTTCAATTTAAAAAAAAAATAAAAAAAATAAAAAAAATCATGTTTAGTTGATAAATTCCCAGTGAAGAACTACATTACCGATAATTCCTAAAAAAAAAAAAAAAAAAATCCACCAATCATGAGTGTTATTGTAGTATTATTAATATACTATTGCAATATTTATTAATATTTTAATTAGCTTTTTAGTTTTTGTCATTTTTAATTATTTTTTATATGTATATTCCTATATATATATATATATATATATATATATATATATTTTTTTTTTTTTTTTTACTTTCTGGTTTGGTTGGTAATTTTAGTACTTTAAATTACACTTATTTTATTTATTTTAGTTAGTTACCAAGGCAACATTTCCAATTTTAATTTCACTGTAAATATCATAACATAATCAAGTTGGTCTATCTACACTCTTAATCTGCTTGGATATTTGTGTATATTTGGATATTTTCCAAATGTATTTAAAATTGTATAAATATTAATTAATTAATTAATTAATTAATTAATATTTAAATATTTAATATTAAAAGTTAATAGTTAATTATATTATTTATTTTATATTATTATTATTATTATTGATTGATTGATTGATTGATTGATTGATTATACAGAAAATTAATGAGAAAACCACGGCCATGCAGTCACTGTTACTCTCTGTAGCCGAATCAAATTCTCCTTGTCGCCGTATCAGTTAACCATTTCACCCCATTTTTCTTGATTGTTTTATTCACAAGTCTCATTATGCTTAACCCCACACAAGGATGCAGCTTTTCAAATGCAAATGAATCCGGAACCCGTGAGAGAAGAGAAATAGCTGTGGATTCCCATGACTATTACCTGAACCCGGCCAGGGGACACTGGAGATGATGTACAATCCTGAGAGGCGAACAGCAGGCTCATTAGAGAGAAGGAGGCTCATCTGCGGCAGAGCCTACAGGCGTGTGGAAGCCTGACGTCAGCGGGCCGTCCCAGCTGAGAGGAGCTGTGACATGCTGGCCTTTGCTGCTTGTCATTACTTACCTGGCTATAGTCGTGTGGAATACAAATGAAGCTCTTCCGCTGTGAAGCGTGTGTATAAGCATGTGTGAATGCGGGTAAGAGCAGAGTCTCAGGCACTATAAGCAAAGGGAGTTTTTGTGTAAGCAAGTCTTCCCAGATCTCACCTAAATGAAAATAATGTCTTCACTCTGCTGCATGAGTGTGCAGGCGCTGTATTCGCTGTAGTATCGAAAATAAGGCACTTAGGTTTGTTTTCAAGCCTGCTTTCATCTTAAGAATGACAGGATGGATCTGTGTGCGGATCAGAATACTCAAAGAGGGGTAGTATCTGTGTGTGTCTATATATGTTTATGAAATTTAAATATGTATGTGTGTGATTATATATAGGCTCAGGTACCGTCAGCAGCAGCACGTCTCTAATGTGCCATCACTGTGGTTTTCTCTGCTCTGTGAGTGATAGGTTTGCTTTCTGCACACATCGCAAAAAAAAAAAAAAAAAAGTCTCAGTTCAAAGCTTTTATATTACATATGACGAATTCACACCACAGTAATCTTTAAAAGATATCTAGCGTGGACAAAATCTTATTGAGCATGGTGGAACAGCAGCTGAATTGCTCACATGAAATCTGCTGTGGTGTTATGGTATATTATGATGGAGTATGGCGAGATTTTTTTGGTGTCTTCATATTGGACTGTTGCAGTTTTGTCTATATAGCACCGTGTTGCGAAAATCACAGTTGAGCATGGTGTAATTTGAGAAAATAAATTTTAGGTGAGAAATTTCAGTTAATTTATAAAATAAGACCTATTTTGAAACTTAAGATTATGGCATTATTTCTAATGAGAATTGAAAATCGTTTACACCCACATTCTCATTACTGTAATACTGATACTGATGGCGAGTCGAGGATGAGAATCCATATGCAGTTTTATTGAAAAATTATCAACTAAAACATGACAAAAACACAACTTGACACAACTCACCAAAAACAGGTTACAAAGACAACAACAAAGCTAGACATAAGACTATGGGAACATAAGGGTTATATATACTCAAGGTCTAATGACATAAGACATACCTGAAAGCAATCAAACAATGAACCAGAACAAAACACATGAAGCAAAGGAAGCACATGACAAGATGACATGAGGGGCAGGTGAATCACACGAAATGACAGGACACATGATTGTGAGAACTTGTAGTGATTAGGCTTGTTCGACTTCATGCAGTGCTGCGCAGACCGATCGGCGTCTGACTTGAGACAGCACCAACGGCACGTCACTGTGACGTATGGCTTCAAAGCACCACAGGATGCAGAAAGTGTCCGACTTCACATCTCCGTTTTCAGCTCCTCCCCGACTGCAAGCGGCCGATCGGTTACATACAGCCGAAGTCGAATGTACCTAATGTAGTGAGTCTGTTGTAATTGGTCGACTCTGCTCTGATTGGCCATAAGGACCTAGTCTGTTGTGATTGGTCTACTCTCCTCTGATTGGTCAGAAGGCCCAGTCTGTTGTGATTGGGTGACCGGAAACCAAACGGCCATTACCATATATGAAATTCAGCTTAGAATGTTCCTCAGCACTTGATACACACTGATACGAATTACTGACTAACTCATTTCAGGCAGTTCAGAATCACTTCTTTCTTTTGGAAAACAATAAATCCATTTATCTGCAATTTGCACACCTTTTACATTCACAAACAGCTATATTGAAAGCTATACGTCTACACATGAAAAGTACAATATCTGAATATCTGATTTAAAAAAAACAAAAAACAAAAACAAAAAAAAACATAATAGGCACTTTATTTATTGATTGATTGATTGATTTTTCTTACATGCACTCATTCAGAAATCTTCAGCAGCATTTACATACACCAAACTTTAAAGATTTACTCCTATTTATATTCTCAAGGTTTTTACAGAAGGGTTTGTTCATATATAATTTTTGTTCATATATCATTTGCCTGATTTATTTAACATTTTATTCCTTTTCTGGCTGATGACAGTATTTTCTGATTTATGGAGTGATAAAAATATATCAAAAATCCCCTTTGTAAAAATCTTTGACTCTAATATATTTGGCTGAATCCAATGTTTACATTTATGTTCTGGAAATGCATGCAGATTACTGCATATTTAATTAGATAATGCTACATGTTCAACCTATACAGGTGCTGGTCATATAATTAGAATATCATCAAAAAGTTGATTTATTTCACTAATTCCATTCAAAAAGTGAAACTTGTATATTATATTCATTCATTACACACAGACTGATATATTTCAAATGTTTATTTCTTTTAATTTTGATGATTATAACTGGCAACTAAGGACAATCCAAAATTCAGTATCTCAGAAAATTAGAATATTGTGAAAAGGTTCAATATTGAAGACACCTGGTGCCACACTCTAATCAGCTAATTAACTCAAAACACCTGCAAAGGCCTTTAAATGGTCTCTCAGTCTAGTTCTGTAGGCTACACAATCATGGGGAAGACTGCTGACTTGACAGTTGTCCAAAAGACGACCATTGACACCTTGCACAAGGAGGGCAAGACACAAAAGGTCATTGCAGAGGCTGGCTGTTCACAGAGCTCTGTGTCCAAGCACATTAATAGAGAGGCGAAGGGAAGGAAAAGATGTGGTAGAAAAAAAGTGTACAAGCAATAGGGATAACCACACCCTGGAGAGTATTGTGAAACAAAACCCATTCAAAAATGTGGGGGAGATTCACAAAGAGTGGACTGCAGCTGGAGTCAGTGCTTCAAGTACCACTACGCACAGACGTATGCAAGACATGGGTTTCAGCTGTCGCATTCCTTGTGTCAAGCCACTCTTGAACAACAGACAGCGTCAGAAGCGTCTCGCCTGGTCTAAAGACAAAAAGGACTGGACTGCTGCTGAGTGGTCCAAAGTTATGTTCTCTGATGAAAGTAAATTTTGCATTTCCTTTGGAAATCAGGGTCCCAGAGTCTGGAGGAAGAGAGGAGAGGCACACGATCCACGTTGCTTGAGGTCCAGTGTAAAGTTTCCACAGTCATTGATGGTTTGGTGTGCCATGTCATCTGCTGGTGTTGGTTCACTGTGTTTTCTGAGGTCCAAGGTCAATGCAGCTGTATACCAGGAAGTTTTAGAGCACTTCATGCTTCCTGCTGCTGACCAACTTTATGGAGATGCAAATTTCATTTTCCAACAGGACTTGGCACCTGCACACAGTGCCAAAGCTACCAGTACCTGGTTTAAGGACCATGGTATCCCTGTTCTTAATTGGCCAGCAAACTCGCCTGACCTTAACCCCATAGAAAATCTATGGGGTATTGTGAAGAGAAGATGCGATATGCCAGACCCAACAATGCAGAAGAGCTGAAGGCCACTATCAGAGCAACCTGGGCTCTTATAACACCTGAGCAGTGCTACAGACTGATCGACTCCATGCCACGCCGCATTGCTGCAGTAATTCAGGCAAAAGGAGCCCCAACTAAGTATTGAGTGCCGTACATGCTCATACTTTTCATGTTCATACTTTTCAGTTGGCCAAGATTTCTAAAAATCCTTTCTTTGTATTGGTCTTAAGTAATATTCTAATTTTCTGAGATACTGAATTTGGGATTTTCCTTAGTTGTCAGTTATAATCATCAAAATTAAAAGAAATAAACATTTGAAATATATCAGTCTGTGTGTAATGAATGAATATAATATACAAGTTTCACTTTTTGAATGGAATTAGTGAAATAAATCAACTTTTTGATGATATTCTAATTATATGACCAGCACCTGTATATGCTGCCACTGATCCAAATAGTGAGAAAGAACCAAATTGCATATCACAGCTATGCAGATGACACCCAGATTTACCTAGCCCTATCACCTAACGACTACAGCCCCATTGACTCCCTGTGCCAATGCATTGATGAAATTAAAAATTGGATGTGCCAAAACTTCCTTCATTTAAACAAAGACAAAACTGAAGTCATTGCGTTTGGAAACAAAGATGAAGTTCTCAAAGTGAACGCATACCTTCACTCTAGGGGTCAAACAACTAAAAATCAAGTCAGGAATCTTGGTGTGATTTTGGAGTCAGACCTGAGTTTCAGTAGCTATGTAAAAACAATAACTAAATCAGCATATTATCATCTCAAAAATATTGCAAGAGTTAGATGCTTTGTCTCCTGTCAAGACTTAGAGAAACTTGTTCATGCTTTCATCACCAGCAGGGTGGATTATTGTAATGGACTCCCCACTGGCCTTCCCAAAAAGACCATAAGACAGCTGCAGCTCGTACAGAACGCTGTACGAGTTGTACTTGTTTATAAATCACTCAATGGCCTAGGACCTCAATACATTGCAGATATGCTCATAAAATATAAACCTAACAGACTACTCAGATCATCAGGATCAAGTCACTTAGAAATACCAAGGGTTCACTCAAAGCAAGGAGAGTCTGATTTTAGCTGTTACGCCAGCCGCAGTTGGAACCAGCTTCCAGAAGAGATCAGATGTGCTCCAACAGTAGCCACATTCAAATCCAGACTCAAAACATATCTTTGTAGCTATGCATTTACTGATTGAGCACTGTGCAATGTCCGAACTGTTTGCACTTTATTTTATATGTATTATCTTTTTATTCTTTTAATTATTTTTCTTGTTTTATTTCATTTTTAATGCATTTTATATCAATCTTTTATGTATCATCTTTTTATTTCTGATTTTTAATGCATTTTAAATCTTGCTGTCTGGTTGAAAGAGCTGGGAGAATTAGGAAGTACGCATTTGTTATCCCTGGATGGAGCTCTGACAGAGTTAGTCCAGGAAGATTTGTCTGTAAGGGTACTGTTTAAACGCACAGCTACCTGACAAATATAAATATTTATACAGTTATCCCTCTGCATGAGGAAGATCCATTTAGATCCGCTCTGATGGATAGATCCATTTAGATCCGCTCTGACGGACAAAAAGTTGAGTACAGTTATCCCTCCAGCGTGAGGAAGATCCATTTAGATCTGCTCTGATGGATAGATCCGCTCTGACGGACAAAAAGTTGAGTACAGTTGTCCCTCCATGTGAGGAAGATCCATTTAGATCCGCTCTGATTGATAGATCCGTTTAGATCCGCTCTGACAGACAACAATGTTGAGTAGAGTTATCCCTGGATGGAGCTCTGACAGAGTTAGTCTAGGAAGATTTGTCTGTAAGAGTACTGTTTAAACGCACAGCTACCTGACAAATATAAATATTTTCACAATTATCCCTCTGCGTGAGGAAGATCCATTTAAATCCGCTCTGATGGATAGATCCGTTTAGATCTGCTCTGACGGACAACAAAAAACTCCCTGAAACTTTCTAACTCTTCCATCCAGATAGTGGTATTCTCTGTTTTTACTGTTATTTTTATTTCTTATGCATTCCATTTTTATTCTTATGTATTTGGTTCTTCTTTATGTAAAGCACTTTGAATTACCATTGTATATGAAATGTGCTATACAAATAAAATTGCCTTGCCTTGCTTTGCCTTACATACAACATAAGAACATTTCAGAAAACTTTTAATATAAAACAATTGTCTTAATGTACTAGGATTTAGGGTAATTGTGGTGATATCTGTTAGTTAACATTTTTGCTCTCTTCAATTCACCTGTGGTGTCTTGTCTTAATACATCATAATTTAATTAATTTAATTTAATTTAAAATTAATGTGTGTAATTGCCTCAATATCACAATGCAAAAACTAAAACACTAAAACATAATTATAAATAGAACAGTTCCAGAACAGAACAAATATCTAGAACACAGAATATTATTTTTGCCTTAATATTAAATTATTAAATTTAACATAGCTCAATTTGATTTGCTCACAAACAAGTAATAGATGAATAAGATCAAAGATTGCCTGTTTTATATACCAAAAATGAATTATATCTCATGTTTAACCACTATAAGAGACAGCAGCAAATCCCCAAAGCACTGGCTGAGATGAAGCTGTTCTCTGCGGGTACACAAGCACTGAGCAGCCACTGACGGCCTGGAGCTCGCATCTCAGTAAACGTCTAAACAAATTGTAAAATAGGCTCTATGATTAAATATGAGTCACATATTTCAGGTCTAAACAACTACATTCTCACCTAAAGAAATGACACTTTGCTACAATGTAAAGTAGTGAGGGTACAGCTTGTATAACAGTGTAAATTTGCTGTCCCCTCAAAATAACTTAACACACAGCCATTAATGTCTAAACCGCTGGCCACAAAAGTGAGTACACCCCTAAGTAAAAATGTCCACATTGGGCCCAATTAGCCACTTTCTCTCCCCAGTGTCATGTGACTCATTAGTGTTACAAGGTCTCAGGTGTGAATGGGGAGCAGGTGTGTTAAATTTGGTGTTATCACTCTCACTCTCTCATACTGGTCACTGGAAGTTCAACATGGCACCTCATGGCAAAGAACTCTCTGAGGATCTACAAAAAAGAATTGTTGCTCTACATAAAGATGGCGTAGGCTATAAAAAGATTGCCAAGACCCTGAAACTGAGCTGCAGCACGGTGACCAAGACCTTACAGTGTTTAACAGGACAGGTTCCACTCAGAACAGGCCTTGCCATGGTCGACCAAAGAAGTTGAGTGCACGTGCTCAGTGTCATATCCAGAGGTTGTGTTTGGGAAATAGACGTATGAGTGCTGCCAGCATTGCTTCAGAGGTTGAAGGGGTGGGGGGTCAGCCTGTCAGTGCTCAGACCATACGCCGCACACTGCATCAAACTGGTCTGCATGGCTGTCGTCCCAGAAGGAAGCCTCTTCGAAAGATGATGCACAAGAAAGCCCACAAACAGTTTGCTGAGACAAGCAGACTAAGGACATGGATTAATGGAACCATGTCCTGTGGTCTGATGAGACCAAGATAAACTTATTTGGTTCAGATGGTGTCAAGCGTGTGTGGTGGCAACCAGGTGAGCAGTACAAAGACAAGTGTGTCTTGCCTACAGTCAAGCATGGTGGTGGGAGTGTCATGGTCTGGGGCTGCATGAGTGCTGTCGGCACTGGGGAGCTACAGTTCATTGAGGGAACCATGAATGCCAACATGTGACATACTGATGCAGAGCATGATCCCCTCCCTTCGGAGACTGGGACGCAGGGCAGTATTCCAACATGATAACAACCCCAAACACAGCTCCAAGACGACCACTGCCTTGCTAAAGAAGCTGAGGGTACCTAAACCCTATTGTGCATCTGTGGGGCATTCTCAAATGGAAGGTGGAGGAGCGCAAGGTCTCTAACATCTACCAGCTCCGTGATGTTGTCATGGAGGAGTGGAAGAGGACTCCAGTGGCAACCTGTGAAGCTCTGGTGAACTCCATGCCCAAGAGGGTTAAGGCAGTGCTGGAAAATAATGGTGGCCACACAAAATATTGACACTTTGGGCCCAATTTGGACATTTTCACTTAGGGGTATACTCATTTTTGTGGCCAGCGGTTTAGACATTAATGGCTGTGTGTTGAGTTATTTTGAGGGGACAGCAAATTTACACTGTTATACAAGCTGTGCACTCACTACTTTACATTGTAGCAAAGTGCCATTTCTTCAGTGTTGTCACATGAAAAGATATAATAAAATATTTACAAAAATGTGAGGGGTGTACTCACTTCTGTGAGATACTGTGTGTTTATATATATATATATATATATATATATATGTATATATGTGTGTGTGTGTGTGTGTGTGTGTGTGTGTACTATGAATGACATCACTGGAAGTTAAAAACAACAACAACAGGCCTGTGTAATTCACTGCACCTTCATCCCTGTATCTCAGTAACAAATAATCGTCTGAAGAAAACTCTTCCAAGTCATCTTCAAACAAACCCTGGCTTTTTTCCCATTGAAAATTCTCCCTTCAAGTCACACAGGCTTTGGCTGTTTTGAAGCAGGGCAGCTTTTTCTGCAGTCTGTTTTTATGCTAACATCTGGACTGATGGAGGCCTTTCCTGCTTGGATATATGGTCTGAAAAGTGAGAGAAGCATGAGGCTTAACATGTCTTATATCTTCCTCTTTTAGCATTGTTAATTTCATCAAGAAGATTACGAATCAAAACAGGCTTTTAATTCAAACATACTGCTGAGAAAATATATTACATGAAGAATAACATTGCAAGACAACAGTGCATTAGTAATATGTTCTGGAAGATGAAAAAATGAATAAAGAATTGATTCTAAATCACATTTTGCAGTAAAGGCATATTAAGAAGCCTAAATTTGTGGCCTTTGTGAAACCTTTTTATATGTGGAATAAACTGTTGAGATTAAGTGAAGCACAAAATACTTGATTCAATCCATTACAGATATCTACTTATGCAATTTTCTGTTCTATATTGGAATACTGAGTGTGAATTTTGGTCATTTGTAGTGGACTTGAGTACCATATGGATGAATATTCAATAATGAGGAGAGCTATCTCATGAATATTCAATAAGGTTGCTTTTTTTTTTTTTTTGCTCCATTGAAATATCTGTGGGCTCTGTAATTTGCCATAGACAGCATCAGGTAATGCTGATCGGGACTGACAGTGGGTGTTTCCTTGATGATTTCCTGCAATATGGAAAGTAAGGATTCAAGGGCAAATTGAAACCCAACCTCAAATTAAAAATGGCCAACACGTCTACCAAAACACATCCACTTTTCACACTAGTGGGATGTTTCTTTCATAACGACTTTCTACAAATGCAGTGCAAGATGAAAATCAACACATAATTGGCTTTACCTTCAGAAAATTTTATTTACAATTTAGCTGTAACTCAGGAGAACAAATGTTGGTTTGTAGTTATTGATAATCTTATTCTTCATTAAATAAACATCTTATGTTTATTTCTCAAAAATTAAAGAAAATATTTATTAACAATTATTTATTGTTAATTAACAATACTTCCTTGAATATTTGAGCTTGATGCATACCTTATTATTAGGGTCACCATATTATTAATACATAAAAATATATATTAATCTTAGTTGTAATCTATAGTTGTATATATATATATTAGATCATTAAAAAATACCTTCAATAACAGGGTTGAATGGTTGAACTTGATGCATGCATATTTTTATTTTTCAAAACAAAGAATATATTTATTAGATCTTCTTTTAACAATACCTTGGGTAACAAGATTATATTGATGGGTGTGTTTGAAACTACCCACTTTTCAAACTAGGTTAATGTTATGTTTAAATTGTCTAATAACTTCATTTCATGAAAGTAATGGAAGGTTTCCCATTTGTTAAAATGATTTTTCTTCATTTCAAATCTGTAGGCCTATAACAATTTTTTTTTTTTTTTTTAAGATTCTGGCGGTTTCACCGTATATCACGTATTTTTTTTTTTTTTTTTTCACAGGACTTTATTTTTGCATATTTTACTGTCAGGAGTACAGGGAATATATTATATAAACATTGTAAGGACAAATAAAAATGTGTTTAAAAAATGTAATCAAATCAGTTCATAAAACTAACAATTTAGTTTGAAATGTAATCAAATTAATTGAATTATTTAATTAAATCTCTATTAATCGAAGTACACTCGATTGTACAATAGCATATTTCTGTTATTTCAAGTTATACCGAACTTTTATTTTGACAGTGTCGTGAAGACCTTTGACTTCCTCTGTATATGATATGACAAATGTCGATAGTTTTCTCCAAACGGTGAAATGTTCATAAAGTGACTCTAATGGTGCGTTCACACCAGACGCGAATGAAGCGTTATGCGCGAGACATCCTGCGGCGCGATTCGTGCGAATGACGCGGCGCGAATTGAGCGTTTCGGGCGAGCTGAAAAATCCGAACTTTGGCAAATATTCGCGTCATGTTAACCAATCAGGAGCTTGCTCTAGTAGTGATGTGATTATGACGTAGCGAGAAGAGGCAGAATTGAGCTAATTCGCCGTATTTTACAACTACTTTCCCTCTGACGAGTTGATGTGTTTATTCAGAGGAAGTGTGCAGAAACGAGAATGGAGCCGCCTGGCAGAAGTCCCTCTCATGATGGGGTGTTCACACCAGATGCGACTTGTGCAAATAAATCGCACTATTCATAGTTGGACGCTTGAACATTTTGAGTTTATTGCTTCATTCGCGCGTGAAATTCACTTCACAACAGACACAAATTCGCGTCATGAGAGGGGCTTCTGCCAGGCGGCTCCAGTCTCGTTTCTGCACACTTCCTCTGAATAAACACATCAACTCGTCAGCGGGAAAGTAGTTGTAAAATATGGCGAATAAGCTCAATTTGCCGGCTTTAGCTAGCTTGTAGTCTCAATATGTATATATATAGCTCAAATTGAGTAAAGAGCATTTTTTACAACTTATTAGATTGTCCGACCTTCTCACTCACTTTCTTCCAAGCAAGATGCTTTTTATTCCTGTTTCTATAAAAGTACGAAGATGTATCATACAGCTCCGGGTATCCACATACAGCGACAATGATTTTGTCCTCCATTGTTGTTTCGGATTTCTGCCTCCGCTCGGTATGTCGTAATCACGTCACTACTAGAGCAAGCTCCTGATTGGTTAACGCAGTGCGGATATTCACCAAAGTTCAGATTTTTCAACTCAATGCTGTTTTTTCGTCAAACGCCCGAAACGCTCAATACGCGCGAATCGCACTGCAGGATGTCTATCGCATCTTTGCATTGACTTAACATGTAAATCACTCGCGCTTAACGCTTCGCATCTGGTGTGAACGCACCATGAAAGCAGCTCTGCAGAAGAAGTTCATTTCTTCATTTATTCATCCAAAAACTGCCAAATTTTGTGACGTTCTGCTTTATACAGTAAGTTCTATTTGTGACTGGATTCCGTGATTTCATCCGTGTTTTCTGCATCGTGGAAATCATATATCTCTACATGGTATTTGTAGTATTAAAGAGAGTTAGTTTTGTGAGTCATTTATTGTTGTGTTATAGAGTTGTTTCCATTAGTGTAAGAAGGGTATGCAGTTAATAGAAGTCTGCTCTCTATACACTCTACATAGCACTTCATGGACATTGAATAACATACAGCAGCAGCAGTCTCGAAATTGAAACCGGTTTACCGTATGAACAGGTATACCACCCAGCACTACAAGGTTGGTGTTTTTTAGATCTCTCTGCCTTAATATATCACCCTCTGGGGTTGCATGATAGCCCTTGAGCTTCTGTGAATCCAAACACCACACCGCTTTACCGTTAAAACGTGACCCAGTGGTCAGATTACAGCTGTGTTCCGCCTGATGTAGCATCACTGTTTATTAACCCTCTTGCTTTCTCTTTCCGCCCTTGTTTTCTCCATGACACCTTGTGCCCAGATGCTTTTTACATGAGACTAATAGGCTGGCTATATTTGACCACACCATTAATCATAGCGGCGGCCAGGGATACTGTCAATGGGTCCCAGGCTCTAAATGGTAAATTATCTTATCTCTCCACAGGCTAACCAAACAGAAGGGATTTTTATAGATGGTCTCTTGGACAGGTATGATGTTTTACATAACCCAATAAAACCAGCTGTCTGTGATAGACATTAAAAGGTTAATATATAAATATAAAAGCTAAAGGGCCGTGACGTACATCTGTTTGACGGGAATTGCACTTGGATGTTGCAACGCACCCACATCAAAAGCAGAATAGTATTCAGCATAGACTTCAGCTGTGTGCACGTAAATGAACATGTACCATATATATAATGTGTGCCTAAAACCATATATTTGTTGCCATATTAAATTGTGTGGGTTAAGTATGACTGTGCTCACTATGGAAGTGAATGGGGCCAATTTGTAAACGATATTCAATAGTATAGCCACAATACGTAAACAATATGAATGTTAATATTTTAGTGTGAAAATTTAGCTTACTAACATTAACAAAAACAGATAACTCCGCTTTTTTTTTTTATTGTGCATTCCAAGTAATATCAATCAAACTGCAGATGGGTTGTTTTGATTAAGTAATAATAACTAAATAATAATAATAATAATAATAAAGCTAACTTACAAAATTAAAGTTAATTGAAAGTATGTTTTTTATATAGTAAAAGTTTATTTTTTAGCAAAAGCCAATAACTCCAACAGTTGTTTTTTGGCAAAAGCAGATAACTCCACATTTCATGTTTCAGAGTTAAACAAAACTGGTAACACTTTACAATAAGGTTCATTAGTTAAACCTTAGTTAATGTATTAACTAACATGAACTAACATGAGCAATACATTTGTTACTGTATTTATTCATCTTCGTTAACATTAGTTAATGAAAATACAGTTGTTCGTTATTTGTTCATGTTAGCTACAGGTGCATTAACTAATGTTAACAAGGTTTTAATAATGTATTAGTAAATGTTGAAATTAACATAAACAAAGATTAATAAATGCTGTATAAGTGGAGTTCATTATTAGTTCATGTTAACTAATGTAGTTAACTAATGTTAACTAATGAACCTTACTGTAAAGTGTTACCACAAAACCAATTAATTGCTTTGCAATTGCATTTAAAACACACGTGTGCGCACATACACACACACACACACACACACAAACAGAGAGAGACACACAAACGCACAAACGCAAAAAGGACAAACAAGGTTTCAGCATGTATGACGTGTATGGTGTACAAGGAGTTGCAGGAGTCGAAATTATAAATCCTCGATCACTTTTAGTCAGATTTGACGAAACTCCCCTCAGCTAGCGCGTCTTTTTGAAGTGACTAGCAGCCTTGTCACCTGGCCTGAAAACTGTGCACTGATTCGCTAAAACGGACTTATCGGGTTTTGTACAGGTTTTGTATCGGCTTTTTTGACAAAACGTATGTAGGGTTCAGAACGTGCTATATGTGAAGAATATATGTGTTTTTTTTTTAAACGTGGCGTTTATCGGTTTTTGCAAATGAACTCTTCATATATATATATATATATATATATATATATATATATATGTGCCTAGTTCTGTCATGAAACTCTAGATGGTGCAGGATGATGGATCAAACTGATGATATTCTCACCGTTAACTACTTGGCACAAGCTGATTGGTTCATGTCGCATTTGCAGCCAAAGAGCTTGCTGCTCACAACATTTAAATGGCTGTTTAGCATTCACTATTAGCAGTTTGCAGCACGCTTTCAGAGTTTCTCTGAAACCCTCCACCTTCCCCAGCTCCACCTGTATATGGGTAATTTTATAAATGCTATTTGTGCAGCAGCAGTATGTCTTGCGTGCAAACGCACAGCAGTGAATCAGTGTATGTATTGGCAGTAGCAAGTTACTGTACTTGCTCTGCAGCAGCAGCAATAATCTGTAACTACAGCAAAAAACAACAGCAGCAGCAATTCAGCAGCAGCAGCGTAGCAGATCTTTTCCGCCAAGACCAAATACATATATATATATATATATATATATATAAAGTAAACAACGTTATGCCACAAAGCTGCTGAATGAACTATTGAGTCTGGAATATTCCAACATAATGCGTACTAGTGAATCGTTCACAATAGCAGCAGGAACATGGATAAAGAAAGTAGGTCGTTATAGTTTCATGTTAATTTTAAACATAATACTTTTGGTTTGTTGCCAATTACACTTAGAAAACCGTAATTGTACTATAATGAGACTGAATTGAACACCTCTCCGCTTCTCAAATTATCCAGACTTTGCAATTACACAATAATCATATTCATTCTGGTAAATCAGGCACCAAGGCATCAAAAGAAAAAAAAAAAAAATACCCTTGCACCATTGCTGAAGTTGTGGTTTTCCTCTCGAGGTGGGCAAAATGTTTTGGCCTGGGTGCAATGATGACTCAAGAAAAGCAAATTCCATCTGTGCCTTCTTTTGGAACAAGAACAAAATCCTTAGGACATTATGTAGCTCATGCCAGAAATGGAATGCAATGAACATCTTGTAAACAGTCCATTAAGGGCTAAGTGTCCACTTAAATTAGTTGTATTGGTGAGTGAGTGTCAGCTATGCTTTCAGGTAGTCAGTAGCATGAGTTTATTGCGCTTTGAGCAGAGTTATCTGAAATGGCACATTTGCATGTATAAAAATGTAGCATGCATGACATGCAGCAGTGTCTCTTTTGTCAGATGCTGCAACTTGTCCCATACCTAAACTTTCACTCGTAAACTATAAAAATTCATCATAAAAATATGAATTATAATGTTTAAAACTATGATTATCTAAACAAAGAATGAAACAAGCATAAAAAAATTACAATACTGTGAAAAATTACTTATATTCTGCATAATTTTGAATACATCAAACAATTTTGCCCTAATGTTTTTGCAACATTGAGATGAAATGAGCCATGTTGTGTGTGAAGAAAACAAAATCAAAATGATAAAATAGTAAATATCACTTTAAAGAGAATAGTTTTGTCATTTCCTATCACGCTAAAATGGTCAAATTATGAAAAAAAAAAAAAAAAAAAAAGATTGAAAAAATGAATTTTTTAAATTTGTTAATAAAATAAAGTTTATAGGAGGATGTTTCAAAAGAAAATAACCATTTCAGTTATTCTATTTTAAAAAATGTCATGTTTAACTCAATGTGTTACTTGCTGTTTCTTTGTAATTATTTGTGAATTCTACTAGCAAAATTTGAGAGAAAACTGTGAAAGTAATTTTTTACCAGTGTATTGTGGCTCAATAACGTGCCAGCTATGAAATTAGCTTCATTCATACAAAGGAGTAATCCAGAAAATGTTACAAATGTAATTTCCACCACTGTCATTTCCAGTGAAGAATGCTATCAAACACAATACAACATTTGAGATGAAACTGTGCTGCAAATTTTCATTACTTTCAGAAAAAAATCTCAGAATTCTCCTGAAAAGTGTCTTGTTGGCGTCACAAACTGGCTGTTAAAATCTTTTCCTTGCATTTTGTAAAATGCATTGTTACCCCTTCCTAGCGTGAAGAACGTTTTATATGTAAACAATCTGTCTTGTTTGCGAGCTGGTATCTTCAGGCAAGCAGTGAAGCTAAGCAGCTAAGTTTAATAGGGCGTCCCTCAGGGCTCCGTGTCTGTCACGTTCCACTTTTGAGTGTGCGGTAATGGCAGTCTCACACTTTCCCTTACTAAAAATGACTAAAAGCTTGCCACTATCACCTTTGTGAACTGTTTATGTTGCAGACTCTGTTCTTAAGGGGTTTGCCCTGGCAGTACAAAACTCTCTGACATTGCTGTAGAAGAGAGATTGTTCATGCTCGTCAATCTCACTTTTATATATGGCCATCTCCATGGCAACAGCAGGAGGGGGGATGTAGGGAAATTTATGAATGTTTGATATTTACTGAAGGTTTGAAGGTGGACTGAAAAGTATTACATGAAATTGAGGAGCAGTTCAATTGAAATGAGTCTGTAACAGTATTGCTTTTGAATTGTTTACTTACCATCATTGAATAGATTGATGTGATGCCCTAAAAAGATTTCAGTCTGTGCATGTTCCCATTTATTTTCAGTTTTTGAAAACAGAACTCAGTCTTTGACTCTCTGAAAATCAGAGAGGACCTTAGAGAGTGTCTCCGCTGGAGTGTGACCCAAATTCATTAGCCGCACGTTGCCTCCATTAGCTTTCCTCACTCGCGAGGATGTTTAAAGCAGAAGCCGTTAAAACCCCGAATATACAAAAATTTGCCTGAATGTACAGCATGTGAAGAAGGCTGCTATCAGCATTTTTTCTGCAACTAAATCCAGTGAATAGGTATTTTTTGCAGAGTGTTTGTTTTGAACACTTGTAGTTCCTGTAGCTCAGCTGCTAAAGCTATATGCTAGCAGTAGCAAGGTTTGATTCCCAGGGAACGTGTACTGACAAAACTTTAGATACAAATGTGTAAATGCAAACTGCAGTGGCTGAGGAGTAACTAACTCAAAGAAACAATGCAAGCTACTAATGTAACTACGTTTAATAGCTTCAATATTATTTAATAGCTGTCAATAGCTTAACAGTAGTTCAAATTGCATAGCTTTACCAGTAACTTGTCCAACAAATTGTGCTGTAGTGCAATAAAACTACATTAAACTGAGGCAATAATCAGACACTCTTCACTGACTTTAAGCCTGTTCACACCAAGGGTAATAAATATATAGTTCTAAAAATCGTTCTAGTATAAAGAAATAGCAGAGTTTACATGACAACTATAATGATAACGGCACAGAGAAACAATATCGTTGGAATCACTTTCAGAACGATTTTTTTTCCAGCCGAAGAACGATAAAAACATTGACAGCCAATCAGAAAACTGCAGCACACGCTGAAAATAAACTGAACATTATTGCATTTTGGTGTGGACAGTAATATAGTTATCGTTATAGTTATCTTTATATTTATCATCCTTGGTGTGAACGAGCCTTTTCTCATATGTAGTCAGATAAAGTCCAAATCATTTTAGTGAATCAGGTTTTTTTAGACAGCTTTTTGAAACCATTTCAAAACCTTTTTGAAACCATTTATTATATATTATAATTATTAATAATTATTGTCATTCTTATGTCTATAATAATGTTTAGTATTATTATAACCTTTTTGAAAACTTTCTATTTATTATAAAACATGCATTAATGTTAAGCATTATTATTATTGTCATTCTAATAATAAAAATATTTATTATTATTGTTATTACTATTATTATTATTATTATTATTATTATTATTATTATAGTAGTAGTAGTAGTAGTAGTATTTAATAAAAATAACCTAGTATTAGTATTACATTTATCATATATTATTATTATAAAAATGTGCATTACTGTTAATATTAATTATTAATAATGGACATTCTAATAATAAAATGTCATTATTTATTATTATTATTAATCTGATTTTTCCATATTTAAATGAACCTTATGTATGCACCTTATGTAACCTTATAAAAAACGTATAAATATAAACATAGTATTATACAAATATGTATAAGTATTATACAAATATGTATAAAATATTATTATAAAAATGTGCATTAAAGTAATAATTATTAATAATTATTTTCATTCTAATTGGTAAATTGGTAACACTACAATAAGGTTCCATTAGTTAACATTAACTGAACAATGCACAACAACATATGTTACGGTATTTATTCATCTTTTTTAACATTAGTTAATAAAAATACAACTGTTCTTTGTTAGTTCATGTTAGCCCAGGTTCATTAAATAATATAAACAAAGACAACCTTTGAATTTGATATTAGTAAATGTTGAAATTACTGAATAACTGAGTTTTATAAATGCTTTAGAAGTATATTTCAATGTTAGATCATATTAACTAATGGAACTATATTGTAAAGTTTTACCATATTTTATTTTTACTTTTTAATAAGTATGTATTATGTATGTAGTTGTTGTTGTTTTTTGTTGTTGTTGTTTTTTTGTCATGAAAAAGGTACAGAAATCTGCTGTTTGTGACTATATTTTTTATTCAGTTATATAAATAAGGGCATTAGTTAAATTTTGCTTCTGTTGTATTGTAAAAAAATCTAGGTGAGCAAGTTTTCAAGTTTATTGCTCTATATTGATACCCTTGTCATTTTACGTCAGATAAAACCCTTTTTGTTAATAGCTTTTTGTGTATTTTTTTTTTTTTCTTCAAAAGGGTAGCTTGACTACTTTAAATAATGACAAGCTTGTAGTTTGTAAAGCAACAGTTTCAAAGCAGCTTCCTCAACACTGTGGGGCAGTTGTGGCCTAATGGTTAGAGAGTTGGATTGTAACCCGAAGGTCGCGGGTTTAAGTCTCAGTACTGGCAGGAAATGTAGGTGGGGGGAGTGAATGATCAGTGCTCTTTTCCACTCTTGTTACCCACAACTCAGGTGCCCTTGAGCAAGACACCTAACCCCCAATCGCTCCCCGGGTGCCGCAGCAAAAATGGCTGCCAACTGCTCTGAGTGTGTGTTCAGTGTGTGTGTGTGTGTTCAATACTCACTGCTGTGTGTGTGTGTACTTGGATGGGTGAAATGCAGAGCACGAATTCCGAGTATGGAACACCATACTTGGCTACACGTCACTTTCACTTTCACTTTCACTGGACTCTATACACACGTCAGTACCTTTTAAATGCAGTGCTAGGGAGTAACTAGTAATATGTAACAAAGTTACGTAATTTAATTACAAAATAAATGTAACTGATAGTTACTGAGAAAAAAAAAATGTAATTAAGTTACATTTACTTATGAAAATGTTAACAATTACAAAGGGGGTTACATCTGAATATTTTCTGTAAAAAGCTAGAATATGTTGAATAATATTAATTTGTTTAATTGATTTCTTTCCCAAATTGCATTGACTGCTCTAAAATATGAGACACCAATGTTTCAGGAGTTTAGGACACAGAATAAGACACATGCTTATTGAGTAACTTTATTTTCTATTCTTTTTTAGATTAACGTTTTTTTTTTTTTTTTTTCTAAGGCATTGTTAGATGCAAGTGTCTCCTGTCATAGCTATGCAAAGATTTGATTTCAAAAACAGTATCATAGTTATTAAACTATTTCTTGTTATGATTTTAAATGTGTATTTAACTTCAGAACAATCTCAAAGTAAAATGAGGCGCTAAAGTGTGATTTTGTGGTGGCTGTGATTTATTAATTAAATTATTGTAATCTTAATTCAACTGATGAAGGATTTGAGAAATCTGACTGTAATCAGTGTTGAGTACTACTGTAAGGTTAACCCTGCCTGGTTTAAATGTTTGAAAATGATTAACAGTTAAAAACATTTGTTAGAAATTTAGAAAAGTAGTCAAATGTAATCAGTTACATTACTTTAATGAAGTACCTTGTAATCTTTAACCTTCCCAACACTGTTTAAATGTATGCCACACATTTAAAAGGTACCCTGCTCTCATGAAACACAGAAATGTTGCTCGCTCACAAGAAAACATCAAGGGGAACTGAGCAAAGCTAGAGGAGCTGGGATTTCAGGTTGATCTCTCTTCCTTTGTGTCTCTTTTTTCCTCTTGAAGTGGCCTAGTTCCCCAACCTGCCCCAGTGCAGGGAAACACAGCAACTGAAGGGTTCAGACAGTGAGTCTTTAGCTCAAGGAGGCCTTGGGGGTGTTTTTCATCAGCCGCTGTGAACGCGGGACACCAGCGCACAGATTAGAGCAGCAGACGTGTCGCTGATAGAGTCTTGTGTGGGATTTCACTGATGAGGGCTTGAGACTGAGGCACTTCGCTTCAGTAATTCTCTTCCGGGACGATGCTGCATACAGAGACAGATAGGCTGAATTCGTGTACTTGCACACAGTAGGAAACAGCTGCACAAAATGTATATTGTTTTTAAGTTGTGAAAATAACAGCTTGTCTTAGTGGTGCTTGCTAGGGTTAGGGGTTTTGAAGTGGGCAAACATTGAAGGAGGCACCCGGGCCGTATCGAGAAACCAGAGACATGTGGGGGTCTCTTTTGACAATTAAGCAAGCAGCTAGCAATCCTGCACGGGTTCTTTTTGGTAAACTTGCACCCGCAGTACTTAATAGAACACCCGACCCCTTATCCGAGAGCAGCACTAATTTAACGCCTTCTTGGCTATTGGACCCGCAGTCTGCCTGTGTCTATTGATTCCCGAACCGCATCCTCACCGTGAATGACAAGGTAAATATTATTCCACCTGTTACATCAAATATTAGCAGTTCACCCATCGGGTACCCAGAACACCCGAGCAACTGCCTAAATAATGCATTAAAAACACTCTGAATACATTTTGTTATTATTATTATTATTATTATTATTATTATTAACAACATCAGATAACTCGAAAGCAGTCTGCATTTTTTTTTTGTAATAACGTTAATAATATTAATAATAATAATAGTTGTTGTTGTCCATGACATTTCTGTTTATATTCATGTTAATAATAATAATAATAATAATAATAATGGACAACAACACAACAACTATTATTATTATTATTATTATTATTATTATTATTATTAACATTTATTGTTTTTTACTGTTATTATCAACAACAACAATAATAAAACTACTACTAATAATATTTTTTGTTGTTGTGTTGTTGTCCATGATTATTATTATTATTATTATTATTATTATTATTATTATTATTATTGTTGTTGATGTTGTTAATAACAGTAAAAAAAACAAATGTTGTTATTAATAATAATAATAATGTCCAAATAATGATGATTGTTATTATTATTATTATTATTATTGTTGCACTCTTAATGATAATAATAATAATAATAGTGTCCAAATAATAATCGTCAATAATTATAATAATAATAGTACCTACTACTACTGCTATTATTATTATTATTATTATTATTATTATTATTGTTGATAATAATAACAACAGTAAAAACAGTAATATTAATAATAATAAAAATAATAATGTTGCCCAAATAATAATAATAATAATAATAATAATAATAATAATAATAATAATAATAATGGACAACAACAACTATTATTATTATTATTATTATTATTAGTGATTAGTAGTAGTAGTGAGCAGTAGTCATGGAAAAGGTACACATTTTTCATTAATTTATTAGCTAATTGGTCTGAATCAGAATTCAAAATCCAGTAATCATAACTGGAAATGCTGTGGAATAGGAATGGAAATTCATTAGTCATAAAGTGTGGGATCCCTGACCTTTGCAGACCCATTGCAATGGCCTGTTATTTCAGCACCTTCAACACAGGCAAGCACCACTCACATTTTTAAAAGAGACTGTAAAAATGTAGTTTTGATGAGAGCAGCTATATGTGCTGTAAGATGCCAGACTGTTATTAGCCTGCTACTGAACTACTCTTGTTTTAAATGTTCAGAGAAATGCTGCAACTGGCTTTCAGCGGCTGTCTGGTGCTTTCAGCTTCCTAAAAGTCCAGTGTTTTATTGTGTCTGTGGTCTGAAGGGAGTGACATACCGTGAAATGTACTTCTCCGGCAACTCTCAAGGCTGGAGTGGATGAAATTACCTGGGGCTCATTCATTGTTTTAGAGCTTGTAGTTGTTTTATGGCTGTGCAGGTGGATGAATTACAGGTCCCTTTTGCTTTGCAACAGGGAAAGTTAATGTAAAGTCTTACACAATTAAATATCTACATTTTCCACATCAAAATGTCTGAACTGGATGAAACGAAAAAGGCTTTGATCAGTTCTGAATTGAAAAGTCTGGTGAGTGGCGCTAAAAGCTTAATGCTCTGTGACGTTTAATAACGTACACCTACACTAAACCTACCCGATAGTGTTAACAAAGGCAAATGTGACATAAAAATGCAATTGTAACCGTGGCATTTTAGTTTGTTTTTGAACTCTTGTCTTTGAGCTCTTTTACCGTGACTCGTCATCTTTCATGGGATTCATACCCGAGCTCTTCGCATCGCAAATACAATTCTATACCAGCTGAGCTACCGAACAAACTTACTACATCAGTAAAACTGAACATCTGGAGCTGGGTAAGTGATGCAAACTCCAAAATATATTCGTTTACAAATCATGCACTATGGTAAAAAGTGTTTTGAGGTCATAATTGTGCAAGGAGCCACGTGAAAGCAAGTCTTTATTAATCCATAATCTGGCCCTGTAATCATAATTGTGTGAAAACGACTAAAAGTGCTTGATGTTTTACTGCCTCTAGTGTTAATTTCTGTTAGAAACGGCAGTCATATGTACATAATGGTACGTATATTGCGTTTTGCAAAAATGTTGACAAAGGTACGTTTTTCATCTATTTGGAATGCATTATGTTTCATGTTTCATTTCATTTACATTTAAAATATCTGTAGACGAGGATGTAGCATGTAAGAAGCGGCCTGAAATGCTTAACTGGCATAATCATAAAAAGAACTATTGTAATCATTGCAAATTAGCTTGCTAGCAATCCAGACTTCCATGCATCCTAGTGAAACAAACACAACTAAGCTTTGGTGGTACCAACACATAAAAGTGGCCCTTTCTGTATGATACACATGTATACGTCTGATCGTATGCTTTCAAGTGCATGCATGTGTACACCGCTGTGTAAATGAAGAGACAGCATGCCACATCGCTATAAAATCTGAGGCACCTGCGTTCACTGACCTAAATCCACATAGGAAGGCCACAGATGGCATAAATAAAACAGCCCCCTGCATTAAACATGGGTCAACACTCATGCATACACAGTATCCTAAACTCAGCATTGCATGCATTTTCACTGAAACTGCATATTCATTTACAAAAAGCACCTGCTTTGTTGTAGTGTAACAGTACACTGTCGAATTTGATAGAGATAATATTCATACGGATGTTATTTAATTCGGTGTACACATTTAATATTCATTATATTCAAATTATGCATTATTTTCAAGATATACATTATACTCTGCTATATTAAGCAGGAAGCTAGTATTCCATGACATAATGATGTAAGGGCCTGTGACAATTAATCAGTCACTTATTTATATTTGGGTCACTCCTACAGTTGAATTTTATATGCCAGTGAAACAATACTAAATGTTTTACTTAAAAACTTTCATGCCACATGGCTTTCCATGCATAGATGTACCCAAATCCAACCATCCATCCATCCATCCATCCATCCATCCATCCATCCATCCAAGTACCTAAGAATCATAGCAATTAAAAAAAAAAAAAAAAAAAAAATCATTTTAAGCAATTGACAGAAAGAAAAAAAAATCCCATGTTTTCTCAACTTCACATTGAAATAAAGGTTACATATACTGTATAATTTTAAATGAGCAAATTTGAGTAAGAGTATATTCATTTACTTATTCTCTTTGACATAAAATACAATTTATTGTGATAAATATTTTTCTAAATGTGTAAAACCAATGAATTATTTTGTCTCTCAAACTCCAATCCACCCTGTTACATTGGTGCTACTTGCCCTTTACATATGACCTAAATCACATGACTTGCTTGAAGTGACATAATTTCCTTAAAGGAACAAAGTATTAGTTATGAACTTTTCTCTCTTTTTATTTTTTTCATTTTTAGAAGACTTAAACATAACATGTCCACCCTGTTGTGTCAATTTATACTGGATGTGAAAATGTTTATTTATTTATTTATTTTTTAATAGATTTTATATCATGGGGTTAGAATTGTTGCATATTTCAAGATAAATAGATTTTGATGCACACATAAATGTAAAGAGAATCACAAAAAAATAAACTAATAGAATGAGATCCACAGATATATGCTGGGGTTTCACAAAATAAATAAATAAAAAGAATTAGATTCATTTTTCCTGGCACCTGGCATTCATTTATTTTTGAATCACTTTCTGTACATTTGTGGATGGCTTCCTCTGCATTTGTGGATCGCTGCACGCATCTGTGGATTATGAAACATTAATAGCGTCTAGATGCAAACAAATCCACAAATAAGTGGACTCCACTCACCGTCTACTTAAGCCACTCAGATAACAGCCATATTGCCCTGACTAATCATAACACTTTCTCCCTCCAACCAATCATGATTTGCTTTACAATCAGGGTGGTCTTGCCCTGATATAACTTTGCTCATTCATCTGCATTGCCTCAAATTGAAAGTATAAGGCCCATAAAATTGGTACAGTAAAAGATGTTTAAAATTTGGATTTCGTTAGACAAATATACTGTGTATCAAGCCAAGCCACAATATTATATTTTATGAGCCTTTGAAAATGCCAGAGAAACAGCACTTTACATCTCCGTGCAAGTGCATGTAATACTTCAGAAGAACAGGCGTCCGTTTACTGTCGGTGAATCATCGTGTTGTGTTGTGCTGCATCCAGTATACGCTGATTGTATAATGGGTGCTATTTGCTTTTTACATGCTGTGTAGCGCCGCTTGCGTCCGGTGTAGAGAGGGTGTTACTGATCACGAAGCTCGGGATCTATGAATGATCATAATCTGTGTATAATCCTTGAGTTTAAATTGATTCACTGATCCTGATGGGAATATAAAGAAGCCTTAAACTCCAATAATCTTTTGGAAATGGAGTGTTTAACCACACAAACAGCACTTCAGCCCCATGTGTAAAGCAAAACATGACTGGGTGTAGCGAGAACATGCTATGATTAGTCAGCGCAATGTGGCTTTTATCTGATTGGCTTGAGTAAACGGTGGGTGGAGTCTACCTACTTGTGGATTTGTCTGTACGGTCAACTGATAGTGGTATTATAACAAAGTGGAAGCAATTGGGAACAACAGCAACTCAGTCACGAAGTGGTAGGCCACGTAAAATCACAGAGCGGAGTCAGTGCATGCTGAAGCGCAACTTTCTATAGAGTCAATAGCTACAGACCTCCAAACTTTGTGTGGCCTTCAGATTAGCTCAAGAACAGTGTGTAGAGAGCTATATTGAATGGGTTTCCATGGCCGAGCAGCTGCATCCAAGCCTTACTTCACCATGTGCAATGCAAAGCGTCAGATGCAGTGGTGTAAAGCACGCCACCACTGGACTCTAGAGCAGTGGAGACGTGTTCTCTGGAGTGACGAATCACGCTTCTCTGTCTGGCAATCCAATGGACGAATCTGTGTTTGGTGGTTGCCATTAGAACGGTGCTTGCCTGACTGCATTGTGCCAAGTGTAAAGTTTGGTAGAGGGGGGATTATGGTGTGGGGTTGTTTTTCAGCGGTTGGGCTTGGCCCCTTAGTTCCAGTGAAAGGAACTCTTAATGCTTCACCATACCAAGACATTTTGGACAATTTCATGCTCCCAACTTTGTGGGAACAGTTTGGGGATTCCTGTTCCTGTTCCGACATGACTGCGCACCAGTGCACAAATCAAGGTCCCTAAAGACATAGATGAGTGAGTTTGGTGTGGAGGAACTTGACTGGCCTGCACAGAGTCCTGACCTCATCCCGATAGAACACCTTTGGGATGAATTAGAGCGGAGACTGTGAGCCAGGCCTTCTCGTCCAACATCAGTGCCTGACCTCACAAATGCGCTTCTAGAAGAATGGTCAAAAATTCCCATAAACACACTCCTAAACCTTGTGGAAAGCCTTCCCAGAAAAGCTGAAGCTGTTATAGCTGCAAAGGGTGGGCCAACTCCATATTAAACCCTACGGATTAAAAATGGGATATCATTAAAGTTCATGTGCATGTAAAGGCAGGCGTCCCAAAACTTTTGTCAATATTGTATATTTATATATATTTTATTTATTTGTGAATTTTATTCATTTTTGTAAAACTCTTTATTTTATTTGTGGATCACAATCAATTTATTTGTGAATTTTATTTATTTATTTATTTTTTGTTAACCTCTTTACATTTATTTGTGTGTCTCAATCTATTTATTTGGAATAATAATAATAATAATAATAATAATAATAACCCTGTATTATATATCTCTGTAAATTCTTTCCTAGCTAATAACTGGTTTCAAAACTTAGTCCAGCCTGTTAAGGTCCACCCTGTTACACATTGCATTGTAACAGGGTGAACACATTTCCTAGAGTAGACCATATGTGAAATATTTGGACAGGATTATTAGGTAAATACTACTAGTCAGAGCTTGACAAAATGTATTTTTCTAGAGACATTTTCTCACTCTGATAAGATTTTAATTATTATTATTATTATTATTATTTTAACAAACCTGCTCAGTTCAAAATCCACCAAAGATCACTTCGTCACTGAATGACCCATTTCACTCTGGGTTGCTCTGTCCACAAACATATTTTGATTGCCTATGATTTCATAACTTCCTGCAGAATTTTGCTTTCAACTTTCAACTGTTCGCACCTGCTCAGGACACAGACGTCCGTGTGTCTGTTTACGCAAGTTAATTCAGACCCGACAACAACACCTGCAGGTCAGGCAAACTCTTTGTCCCTTTATCAACCTTTGTCATTTCCACACCTGCTCTACATGTGCAACTTACGTGACTCATCAGCCCAGGTGGCCTACATGCTGACCACAAATACAAGCAGATATGAGGCGACTATTCAGTGTGCGCGTTGCTCAATGGTTCTCCTTAAATCGGTGACGAAGTGAAAATTGGTGTAGGTTAATCCTTGTGCATTTATAATTACGGATGTTCCAGTCAGAAAGCAAATGTAGGCTGGGATTATGCAAATGAATGCATAAAAGACACATAATGAGATTTATTGCAACAGCCCGCACCTGCTAGGGGTATGATTGGTGATTATGTTCGGAATCAGTGCGCAAGGAAACAAACGCTAACCAGGCTTTTTGAAAGAGGGAAATGAGAGGCCCTGATCGAACAAATGTGTTATGATTGGCTATTTGATGACTGTTTTGGTTTTTAAATAGTTATGCTTGCTCAAATGTCAGCATGGATTAGTGGCTATGCATAGAAAAGCTTCAGACTGACTATGAAATGCTTCCTGCACGTGACTTTTTTTTTTTTTTTTTTTTTTTGCGCTTCTGTTATATTTTGACAATAATGGATTTTGCTGATACCAATAACTAAGGTGGGGAAAATGTGATTATTTGGCTGATTGTTTTTTTTTTTTTTTTTTTAAATCCATATCACTATTATTGTTATTATTAACAAACCAACAAATAAATAAAAAAAAATAATAACACACTGCCCGACCAAAAAAAAAAAGTCGCTGTTTGGATTTAAATAGGCAAATGCGAGTTGTTTAAGCATGTTAAGTTTGGGAACATTTAATCCTAAGTGATGGAGTGTGTGGCTTTTCATTTCTTAAACAACCATGTAGGAAGACACATCATGGCCATATTCCAAGATGACAATATCAAGATTCATCAGGCTCAAATTGTGAAAGAATGGTTAGGAGGGAGCATGAAGAATCATTTTCACACATGAATTGGCACCTCTGAGTCCAGACCTTAAGTTCATTGAAGGTCTTTGGGATGTGCTGCAGTAGTCTTTACAGAGGGCTTGACTCTTGCAATGTCAATACAAAATCAATACAAGATAACACCACAACATTTATAAAGAGGTGCATCAGTTGCATCAGAAGTGCCAATTCATGTGTGAAAATGATTCTTCATGCTCCCTCCCAACCATTCTTTCACAATTTGAGCCTGATGAATCTTAGCTTTGTCTTCATGGAATATGGCCATGATATGTCTTCCTACATGGTTGTTTAAGGCATTAAAAGCTACACACTCCATCAATTAGGGTTAGAAGAACTGTTCCCAAACATATAACATGCTAGAAACATAATAATCACTGCAATAATGACTTAAGAGTCTATGATAGACTCTTACATATTTGCATATTTAAATCCAAACAGCAATTTTTTTTTAATTTTTTTTTAGCCTGGCAGTGTATATAATAATACATTTAAAAAAAACAAACAAACAAACAAATAAAAAACATTTCTCTTTGTGAGCTATGGTCAGGGGTGGCTGAAATGCACCTTTATGTACAATTGCCTGCCAGTCTGCATGGAGAGCTTCTTCAGACTCCAGCAGCTTCAAATAACTGTTTGCTGCTCAACAGTGGCTTTTTTTTATAGCTGCCCTTTTAATACATTTATTTTTTTAACAGAAAATTCCCTTAATAATTCCCTTTATCTGACTGAGTTCTATGCTCTAAATCACTTACAAATCTTTTGATAGTTCTACAATCTCTATTCAGTTTTCGCAAAATATTAGTTGTTTTCATGCCTTTTGCAAGACATTGCACCATTTCATGCTTTTCGTCTTCAGAAAGATCTTTCCTCCTCCCCATATTGCATGAGAACTGTGACTTGCTTAATAATGTGGAACAATCTCTTTAAGTAGGTTTTCCATTTCCCTAAGTAGACCTGGCAAACTCATCATACACCTGGCGCAATAAACCTGGCGCAATGCGGAGCCAGGCGTGACACAAGTGTTTTTTGCTAGTTTCAGCCCGACGCAGTTATCATTTTCACGTCTTGCGCCACATTGTTTAAATAGCAAATGCATTTGCACCCATTTGTGCGCCCATGGGCGTGCTGGTCTGAAAACAAGGTGTGTTCAGGCGCGTTGTTGGCGCGTTGCTATTTTGAGGCAACTGAAATAGACTAAGCCATTGACCAACTGAAACCTGGTCTAAAGTCAATGGCGCAATATTTGTTTTGTTATTTAAAGAGCGCGTTAGTAATATGCGCCTTTAGGCGGGTGCACAACATCCTTATTATACACACACAGGGACGCGTAGCAGCACACAAATGTCAAATATTAAAGATAAAAGGATTATAGTGTAAAAGATTATTATTGTGTGCATAAAGATAAAAATGCTTCGGTGGAATCCGGCTTGCCCCGTAGATGGGCTGTTTCGTGCGCTTTAACCTCGCGCACAAGCAGATCCGTTTCCTCACTAGAGAAGCGTTCAGTTTTTCTGCTTGCAAATTCCGCCATGTAAATAGCAAATCCGACATGGCACGAGTGCAACTGGCTTTTAAAGGGAATAGGAGATGAGACTCTTTATTGCACGTTACGCCCAAAACACACCTGATTACTCATTAAGAGAATAGGGACAACCCTTTTAGACCATGCTCCAGGTGTGCTGACAATTTTTCCCGTTGTTAACCTAGCAAAAGTGGATTCGGACACACCCTAAGTGCACTTGTGCCATGCGCTTTAGACCATTCACTTAGATCATTAAAATAGGGCCCATAAATTCACATTAGGATACAGTATATAAAATCTGAGTTATGAGTAACAAAGTAGAAATAGTGAGAGGTCACAATATAAGATATAAAGTTGCAATTACGAGAAACAAAGTCTTAACTTTGGCAGAAATGGGCTTCCATCCCACTCATTTTTCTTTAGGAAATGCAAAAACCTTGTTGTTAGTACAGCGGCCTGTAACTCTCATGTCAGATCACATCATGATCCAGCTTCTGAAATGCTAAATTAATTAAAAACATGTTTCATGTGACAACCGCAGAAGGCTTTTTTCCCCCTGCATTCCGCCAAAGGGACGTTCCCCTTGTTGGTGTTGCCTGTGGATAGTTAAATGGTGAGAAAATTAGTCGGTCTTTGAGAATGTGATCAATAAGCTTATTGTGTTTTTGTGTAGCTGCATTTGCTAGTTTCAAGCTGAATTACCCACTGACACCAAACCAAAAAAAAAGTGTCTCTTAAGGAAAAGAAAAGGATTTTTAGATGACAAAAGGCATTGTCCTTTTGCACGAAAGGTGATCCAAGAGAAAATATGAAAATGTTGCCTTTCCGCCTACTGTACGTCTCCTGCGATTGCGTTTCTCAGTAGTGCCAAATGTGTCACCTTCATCCAGCGTGACGGTAAACTACATCACAGCACAGTTTGAGTTGACTTCCTCTGTCACTACATGTATGTCACTTTATATAATAATTCCCTTCCTATCTGAAGCTGCCTGACGCTTGTGTGCCGTTCAGACAGCCTCTCATGTGGCACGCGTAGGATGTTTTGCTTCCTCTATAGGTGAACAGACTCCTCTATAGACTCTCTGAACACATCAAAAACTGTCGTTTTGAGGATTGGTTTTCAAAAACGGGGTTTTAAGGCAAAGACGTTGCTAAGAAGAGGGTTCAGCCTTGGGTTGAGTGTAGACTCAACGCCAGCACAAAGCTGAAAAGCATCTTCAGTGCCTATTCTAGCTTTCCAGATCTTTGTGTCCTTGTTTGACAGTGGAAGAACAATAGAAAGAAACAGACTGCAGGAATAAATAAATTAAGACTGAAAATCTGGCTGATAGATTGCCAGGATTAGCATATGATCACGGCAGGAGTCGGCACACCAATTGAATTCTTATCTATTTAAATTGCATGTTGTCATAAGGCAGTGGATTGTGAATTTGTCTGTCACTGGGGTTAATGAGGCTGTCATAGGTGATGTGTTCATGTGATTTAAGACTGCAGAAACTGGTTTTAGTCTGATGGATGTGGTTTAGTGTGGGACAATGTTTGTTTAAGCTCTCTGAAATACTGTGACATATGATTTTTGTTTTGGGCATTGGGACTCTGGGGCATTGTGTTACAAATGCTTTAACAAATAAATTTTCATAGCCACAATAATATACCAATAAAACACCTTGTTGACCTTTTGAATTTTACTTTTGAATTTTAATTAAATTTTACTTCACTTTCATAGCAAATATCATATAATTATTAATATTTAATTAATGAATATTACAAATCTAACAATATTATATAACAATATTATATAATATATAATATGTTTAATTAATATAGCACCTTTCCCAAGCTCAAGTACACTTCACAATAACAGTAAGGAACAAACAATCATTTCACACATAATTAGGCTACTTAAAGGACAGTAGACATTTGCCCAGTCCAAGACGAGCGATTGCAGTTGCATATCGCAATACAGTCGAAAAACAAACAGAAACCATAACATTGTATTGCAGACAGCATAGTTGAAGCATAAGTCAGGTGCATATGACTTGGAATAATGTTATTTTCCGGTTTAATTTTATAAAACTGATTCTGACTCTAGATTTTAATTGAATAAGATACATTTAAATGCAGCAAGTTGCGACAACCATAAACATGTAGGTATGTGACAACATCCCATCGTAGCAAGTTCTTCTACATATTGACATAAATCAGTACCGGTTGACATATATATATGGTCCCATAATATATATATATATCGTAATATAGCGTGGATGTTTTAGACCACTTCTTGTTCATTCGATTTTCAATCTTTCTGCGATATTTTATAAACTCTTCTCAGCAGAATTGGTGTTCCTCGTATATCGAGCTGTTTATTTCCAGGCTGCTCCAGTTCTGACTGATCCATTATTAGCCCAAATCACATCCATAAAACTCTCCCTCTTCGCCATATCATCCTTCACATCCAAACGTCTCCGATAAGAGCGAGTGTTGAGACTTAATGCTCAGTAATTAACACTGATCAGTGCTAAGCAGCAGCCAGAGGAGTGTGTTTGTGTGTGTGTGTGGTTCAGGTAAACACAACCAAAGTTGTGGACAAAATGTCCCCATAAAGATGACAATATCCGAAACCCTTGTCCTTGTGGGGACGTTTTTCCCCCCATAAATCATAATAAGTAATGTTTTTTTTGAAAATGTTAAAATGCAGAAAGTTTTCTCTGAGGGTTGTGTTTAGAGGTAGGGGTAGGGATAGAATATACAGTTTGTACAATATAAAAATCATTATGGAAAGTCCCCATAAAACATGGGAACCCATCGTGTGAATTAATAATATTATTTATATAATTAAGAAACCTGATGCTGCAGTTCATGATCAGACTGTCTTCATTGATATTTTATTTTTACATCACATTTTGATTCCATTTTACACAGAAAATTGCCAAAGACATTTAAGTTAAGTTACAAAGTTGTTCAGACATTCCTGCTCTGCCAGAATCAACTCGAAGTCGTGCATCTACGGATGCAGAGCCGCGCGCAAAGTTACAAAAAATGACGTGCACACCACCAGGCGAAATGGGGTCTCTCTCACTCAACGCGCACGGCCGCGCACACCGCGATGACGTCACTTTCGATCTTGCGGACGCTGCGAGTATAAACCAAGTTTTACTGTAATTACGCGTGTAATTTACGCGTTACTGTAATTAAATTACTTATCCACTGAGAAAGTAAAGTAAGGGATTACTGTTCATTTTTAGGTAATTTAATTAAAGTTACTGATAATGTACTTGCGTTACATACTGTAAATTAGTTAAACAGTTCTGTTTAAATCAATATTGAATTTAAAATCTAAATTTGTCATCTAAAGGTAAAAGTGAACGCTGCCTCTTTAAAATCATTAGCTGTAGTGCAGTTGCGCGTGAGTTCGCAACTTCGCACCAGTTGGCTGTGTAGTCGCTGTCTGAAGATGTCGGCAGAAGCGAGTGGTTGTTTTGCAGAATGGAAATATTCCAATAGAGTACCTCAGGGATGATGTGTTTTTGTAGGCGAAACCCAGAAGCGAGTTAGTATTTTAGGACTTCCGGTTCCATCGCCCTTAAGTCTATGGGTTTTTTGAATGAGTTTTTGCTAAATCGCCTGAAATAAGGTCTGTGGTTAACAAAGCCTCTAAATATTTTCACGTTTTGTTCTATGACATAAAACACACCAATTATAACCTGTTTTTGATTTTTTTAAACCTTTATTGTGTCTTAAAAATGGCGGTTGCTAACAAATTGCTAGAAGGGACTACTTCCTTTGGCGGGGACTTTAGACGTCATCACGACAAACAGGACATTTGGACAGCATTTCTCATGAAAAAGTGGATAAGTATTCATACACAGCGCAGATCATAATCAGCGTGTTTTTAAATAAAGTTGTTTTTTAAATAAAGTTTGAGGAAGCTTGGTGGTGGTGACGTTGACCGGCGACCATGGTGTGCTGTAGTCCGTTTATAGCCTACTGTTAGCTTTTTATATCTGACGACTTTATTTAGGCTTCAAATTTTCGTGGTTTATTACACATAAATGTTCAAATATGACCGTCTTGGCATATATAGGCCTTTATCACAGTACGCGTGTCGTCACATCCGGCTTTGATTAGAAGCGTAAATGAATTTCCGCCTGCATTATTGTCAATGGACAGCCGCCAGTTTTGAGAAAAAAAATATACTTCTTTAGTTTAACATAACAATAAACTTCAATATTTAAAACTGTTTATTTAGACTGACATGTTATCCTACCATGTATGTTATCTTTCATTTGAATGTGTAACATTATCTGAGCGAGGCGCTGCTGGTGTACCGACGGCATGAGCAGCGCGCAGCTCAAGTTACTGCCAGAGGAATCATCGGACTGATTTCATTTTATTTGTAATGTTATTTTGTTTATTTTTGCAATATATAACCACCCATTATTGTCTACAGCATAATGCTATCCAATATTGCACTCAAACACGGAGGATATGATTTGTTTACGATAATCAAACCAGTTACTTTTGAATAATCGTCTATGGCCTGGACATATTCCTTTATTTAAACAACTTCAATTTGATGCCAGCATCAAAATAGAAAATAGACTTTAGTCGTAGTTAATAATTTAAGATTTGTCTAATCAAAGCTCTTTAAAGTGTTATGTTGTTTGTATTCTATTTTTGCAGTTCTGTGATAAAATAAGGTGATAAGACTCTGAAGTATTGCGCATACACATACAGAATGGCTTGCACTCTCCCGTTTAAATAACGAAATATGCGCCAGAATATGACACCTTTTTTCTTTGTTTCACAATACTCAATTAATGATTATAAATAGAGGTTGGTGTCTTTAGAATAAGTATCTGTGCTAAATTTTACAAAAATAAATCACAACATTCCCGTGCTATGGGCACGGCCAATGTTAAAGACTGCAGCGGAAGTTATTTTACGCTAATACTTGAAGCTTCCACTTTTCGAATGTGAAAGTGTGATAAAGGCCTATTCACGTTGGTTATGTGAATGTGAACAGCATGTGTAACAGCATATTGTCTCCGTCCATTAGGTCTTAGTGACAGCAGCCTTTAAAACATGCTACTGTCTACTATTGGCTGTCTGTATTAAAAATGATAATCAAACAACAAAAGAAAAGCTTTAATAAGGATTAATCTATATTTAATTTATACAGTTATGAGTATGCAGAGTTATTTTATATTTGATTATTCAATTTCTGTGGTATTTTTACTTACTACTATTAGACCTATCTGAAAAAATATATATATAGCATTGTTTGGTAGCACTTTATTTTACAGTCCTGTTCCCCATGTACTTGTACTTATGATAGTAATTGTAATAACTGGGTTAGAACTAGGTACTAACCCTGAACCTACCCCTAAACCCAACCTTAACCCATTTACTTACATTATATTACATTTATTACTTATATTACCCAGTAATTTCTTGGGTAAGTATACTGTAAGTACATGTAAGTGCATGTACTGTAGAATAAAGTGCAACCCATTGTTTTATTTGATCTTTATATTTTTTTTACCGTGGTATCGACTTTGGTATTGAGTATTGTGTACTTTTGTTAGTATCGTTGCCGACTACTAAATTTTTGGTATCGTGACATCCCTATTTGTTACTAAAAAAAATTTAAGTGAGTAAACTTTAACAAATGTGTGTTGTGTGATGCAGTCGCTGTGTTTTGTTCCACCCAGGCTTTACTCTCTCTTGAGGGATGAGTGTTAAGCACCTTATCTCTGCAGCTTGGGTCCCGTGGCCGCCATTGCGGTTAGGTGGGATGAAGCGTAGGTGTTGTAGGGAAAGCGCGGCAGGAGTCGAACAGGAATATTTACTGTTCAAGCTCCTTTTGCTAGCTCTGGTTACTGCTATTTGATTTAATTCATGTAATTCTGAGGAATTGTGAGCTTTTAAATTGAATAGTACAGTTTGATGGCCCTTCCTGAAGCCGTCTTTGAGGTTTAATATGTTGGGCCTCCTCTTGCTATAAAACAAAGCTGTTGATACCTCAGCTTACCTTAGCTCCAGCTAGACAGTGAAACCAAGTGTGTCGGCCCTCTGCAGGCTGCTGTGATGAGCTGTTTTTTAGGTTAGGTGTAGTTGGCCACCTCTTATTCTAGAGAGTCGTTTTGTTTAGGCCTCCATTCTCCTGAGCATCAGATAGAGAGTGATATCAAGTGTGTCGGACCTCTGTGGGCCACTGTGGTGAGCTCCCTTTTAGCCTTGAGTGTGGTTTGGCCTCCTCTCGATCTGAGAATCATTCGATTGAGGCCTCCGCTCTATTGGGCTCTATCTAGACAGTATCATTAAGTGTGTCGGCCCTCTGTGGGCCGCTGTGGTGAGCTGTCTTTAAGATTGAGTGTAGTTTGGCCTCATCCCGATCTGAGGATCGTTCTGCTTAGGCCCCCGCTCTTCTGAGCCCCCCACTTTCAAAGACTATCCTTTAGGTTGAGTGTGTTTGGCCTCCTCTTATTATAGAGAGTCATTTTACTGATGCCTCCGCTCACCTGAGCTCCAGTTAAATAGTGACATCAAGTGTTCGGCCCTCTGTGTGGCCGCCTTGGTAACCTGTCTCTAAGGTTGAGTAGGGCTGACCTCTTCTCACTTTTTGGGAGTCGTTTTGCTGAGGCCCTCTTGAGGCCACCCTGGCAAGCTGATTTTCAGTTTGAGTATGGTTGGCCTTCTTGCTACGGAGAGCTGTTCTTCCGAGGTCTCCACTCATCTGAGCTCCAGGAAGACAGTCACATCAGTTGTTCGGCCCTCTATGAGGCCATCTTGGTAAGCTGTCTTTAGAGTTGAGTGTGTTTGGCCTCCTCTCGTTATGAAGAGTAGTTCTTCTGTGGACTCCGCTCATCTGAGCCCAGTTAGAAAGTGATATCAAGTGTTTGGCTCTCTGTGAGGCTGGTTTGGTAAGCTGTCTTTGAAATGGAGTGTGTTTGGCCTCCTCTCATTATAGAGAGTCGTTCTGCTGAGGCCTTCACTCGCTTGAGCTCCAGTTAAACAGAAACATCAAGTGTTGGTACCGCCTTGGTATCGGTCTTTGAAATTGCATGGAGTAGCATGGTTGGCCTCCTCTCACTCTGAGAGTCATTCTTCTGAGGTCACTGCTCACGTGGGCTCATGTTTAGACAGTAACATCAAGTGTTCAGCAATATGTAGGCCGCCATGATGATCTGTCTTTGGATCTGAGTATGACTGGCCTCCTCTGGCTATAGAGAGTCATTCTGCTGAGGCCTCTGCTCATCAAGTGACATCAAGTGTTCGGCCCTCTGTGAGGCCTCCTTAGTAAACTGTCTTTGAAATTGAGTGTGTTTGGCCTCCTCTCGCTATAGAGCTGGGGAGGGGAACGTTGATCCTGGAGGGCTATTGTCCTGCAGAGTTTAGCTCCAACCCTGAAAAAAACACTCATCTGCCTGTAACTTTAGCAATCCTGAAGGCCTTGATTAGCTTCAGGTGTGTTTAATTAGGGTTGGAGCTAAACTCTGCAGGAAAGTTGCCCTCCGGGATCAATGTTCCCCACCCCTGCTATAGAGAGTCATTCTGCTGAGACCTCCACTCACCTAAGCTCCAGCTTGACAGTGACATCAGGTTTCGGCCCTCTGTTAGGCTGCCTTGGTGAATTGTCTGGAAGTTGAGCATGCTTGGTCTCCTCTCACTATAGAGAGTTGTTCTGCTGAGGCCTCCTTTCACCCAAGCTCCTGTTAGACAGTGACGTCACGTTTCATCCCTCTGTGAGGCCACCTTGGTAAACTGTCTCTAAGGTTGAGTAGGGCTGGCCTTCTCTCGATTTGAGAGTCGTTCTGCTGAGGCTCCCCCTCACCTGAGCTCTAGTTAGGAAGTGACATTAAGTGTTCAGCCCTCCGGGAGGCCGCCTTGGTAAACTGTCTTTGATTGGACCCTCAGGCTCATTGATGCATGTTGGGAGCAGAGGCTGGCCCGTGTGGTCCGATCCAACAGACAAGCTACTGTAGCTCAAGCTGCTCAAGAAGTTAATGCTGGTTCTGATAGAAAGGTGTCAGAATACACAGTACATCACAGTTTGTTGAAGACCAGTCAGGGTGCCCATGCTGACCCCTGTCCACCGCCGAAAACGGCAACAGTGGGCACGTGAGCATCAGAACTGGACCACGGAGCAATGGAAGAAGGTGGTCTGGTCTGATGAATCACATTTTCTTTTACATCACGTGGATGGCCGGGTGCGTGTGTGTCGTTTACCTGGGGAACACATAGCACCAGGATGCACTATGGGAAGAAGGCAAGCCGGCGGAGGCAGTGTGATGCTTTGGGCAATGTTTTGCTGGGAAACCTTGGGTCCTGCCCTCCATGACACGTACCACCTACCTAAGCATTGTTGCAGACCATGTACACTCTTTCATGGAAACGATATTCCCTGGTGGCTGTGGCCTCTTTCAGCAGGATAATGCGCCCTGCCACAAAGCAAAAAATGGTTCAGGAATGGTTTAATGAGCACAACAACGAGTTTGAGGTGTTGATTTGGCCTCCAAATTCCCCAGATCTCAATCCAATCGAGCATCTGTGGGATGTGCTGAACAAACAAGTCCAATCCTTGGAGGCCCCACCTTGCAACTTACAGGATTTAAAGTATCTACTGCTAACATCTTCATGCCAGATACCACAGCACACCTTCAGGGGTCTAGTGGAGTCCATGCCTCGATGGGTCTGGGTTGTTTTGGCAGCAAAAGGGGGACCAACACAATATTAGAAAGGTGGTCATAATGTTATGCCTGATCGGTGTAATATTTCTGAATTTAATAATAAAATGTGACATACATAATGCAACTTATCTATTTCTCTTGCTCTCTCTCTCTCTCTCTCTCTCTCTCAATGCAATTTTGACCTGGTGCGAATCATAGTAAGGTGTGACTTGCTTTTAGAAAAAATATAGCATAATATTTTAAAAATATGTAGTTATATTTATATAAATATATTTTAAAAAATACCTTAGCAAGTTTGGCAGTGGATTACATTAAATGTTCATTTGGGCCTTAAAGAAAGCTATTTTGATTCCATTTGGGTTGTTTTAAAAGTGACAGAAGCTTGAATGAACGCAACAGAAGTAGCTTTTATTGCTCATTGCGTTGACACGTCACACCTGGTTTGGACACAGTGTAGGAGGTGAATATGGTTTCTGTCAAGTCAAGCATACTAGATTCTCTCATCTATTCCAGGGTCAGCATCACACATCTCACCGATGAATGAAAAGCTGAAGAATTAGGTGTCATTCTCTGTCACAGAAAGGCTCATGTGTCAGTTCACTGCATTTGCACTTTGGATTGGCAAATTAATTTGACACCCCTAGAGGTTTTCACACTTTTTCCTTCAGAATTTTTTAAGGTTGTGTGATTCGAGAGCCCACGGGAATTTAGTTCGGGTTGTGATCGTTGCTCGCATAACGTGCTAAAAATAGAAAAGGTACAAGTCAAATATGGGTCATGAAAGTCTGATCAGAGTCTACAAACATTTTCTGTGGTTTATATTCAAGTGTAATGTTGTGGTATGATCAATTTCAGATAAACCAACTCCTAAATGCAGCGTCAAACAAATTGAACTGTGCTTGATGTTGATTAGAGGGCGTTTTTTTCAGCATTGATCACTTTTATGTCCCAATGGTGGAGTTTTATTTTGCATTTTTCATTTGTTATATGAAGTCACATAAACTGATCTTTTTTTATATCGGCTTCATTATTTTTGCTACTTTTACATATTTATTTTACTACTTGTCTTTTTATTACTTTCAATCTTGAAATATGAAAATTCATTATAAAAGTATTAATTATTATATGTTTAAATCTAAATAATGAGTGAAATTAACAAACTATTTATTAGTTTTTGTTTGTTCGTTTAATTTTTTTAACACCATCATTTTATTAACAGTTTTGCATCATTTTTTTATTGAAAGTTAATGTGTAATTTCCAGTCTAGCTGTAATTTTGTCAAATTATGAAAATGTCATATTTATTTATTTATTCATTCATTCACTCACTCACTCATTTCATTCATTCATTCATTCATTCACTCATTTCACTCATTCATTCATTTACTCATTTTGCTCACTAATTTAGTCATTCATTCACTCACTCACTCAATTATTCATGCATTCACTCACTCACTCATTTACTCATTTTGCTCACTAATTTAGTCATTCATTCACTTATTCACTCACTCACTCGTTCATGCATTCACTCACTCATTTGTTCATTCATTCATTTCACTCACTCATTCATTTTTTATTTATTGTTTTTTTTGTTTGTTTGTTTTTTTATCCAATCATTACATGAACAGTTTTGCATAACGTTTTTTTTTTCTTCGAATGTTAATTTATGTCATTTCCAGACAAGCTGTAATTGTCAAATTATTACAAAAAGTGTGAAAATATTATTTATTTGTTTATATTTAGATTACAAAAACTCTAGAATTAAGCAAGAAAATTTAGTAATTTTATTTAAAAAATATATTAAAATTGTCATTAACATTAAATGTCATTCTATCATTTCCATCACAGAATGCTGACAAATACATATTTAGAGCTATGGTGTCCACGGACCAAAAGTACCCATAGTAAAAACACCTCAGAAGGTCTCTTCCTGTCTAAGGAGGTGGTTTTTGGCCTGAATAAGCTACAAAGTGGACCAGATCTTCTGCCAAATAGATTTCACAACTTGAGTTGTTTTATTGGCCAGTTGATATGTTTGTATTAGAAACACAGTACAAATGTTGGGCCTCATTTCTGAAACACGAGCTGAACAAATTTCAATGACAATTTGCAAAAGAATATATATATATATATTTTTTATGATTTTCACAACTCTTTCATGAATGGGTCCCGTTGTCTTTATTGAAACGCACCCGTGACCTTAACAGGCTTTGAACTCGCAGTACATTAAAGATTAAACACACTGAGGATATTGGTAATTACATACTTGCCAGAGTGCCGTTAACAGCCACATGAAATGAATCTTTGCCGTAGTACTAATGTGATATGGCCGCGGCATGAAAGCCTTCATTATAATACTTTGACAAGGTCCTTTTTTCATACAAGAAAAAGTACATTTGTGCAAGAGCTGTTCTCTCAGGCAATGACAGCTACTTGAGTTTTTAAGGATGATTATCATCCATTTAGCTTTGAATTCTCCCACCAGGACGTCAACATTGAGTGCCTTTCGAACGAACTGACCTCTTTGGATTTTACTTTATTCTTCATTTCATCTTGAATCTCATACTGGAATTCACAGAAATACCTAATGGAGTAAATAATTCATGAACTACCAACATTATACTTTTATAGCTCTTTTTTAAAGATCTTTATGAAGCTGTTTTTCATTCGTTATGCCTCTTTGGAGAATTCCCTTGCTTTTATATGCCAAAATTAAGTTTTCTTCCTTTTTTCTTCTTCTTTCCAAAGCTCTACATCCAGACCACCACACTGACCATCTCCATGAATCTGAGTGCGTCCGTGGCTCTGGGAATGCTTTATATGCCCAAGGTCTACGTCATCATCTTCCACCCGGAGCTCAATGTACAGAAGCGGAAGCGGAGCTTTAAGGCCGTGGTGACGGCGGCCACCATGTCCTCACGTCTATCGCACAAACCCAGCGACCGACCAAACGGCGAGGCCAAAACCGAACTGTGTGAAAATGTGGATCCCAACAGTAAGTAACAAACCTTTTTATTCATTGTGAGCGGCAATCATTGGGGAAGTTGATAATGTACATTTGCTCATGATGAATTCAAATGCCTTTATACTAAATCTGGTGAACTCTGAAAGATTGATGCAATTTAGCATTAAAATCATAAAAATAATGTGAGAATTTTGCAATTTTTTTGTTTGTTTGTTTGTTTGTTTGTTTTTCCCCTGAGATTTTTGGATCGCATGAGCAGATTTAAGTTATCAAAACTAAATAATGTGATTTTTTCACATTATTATGCATGTTTTCTGGCTTTTTGCACCTATCATGGCACTGTTTTATAATTGGCTGAAGTGATGACCAATTTAATTTGAACTTTTTTGAATGTAATTTATTAAATATTTTAATGTTAAATTGACAGTTATATATATATATATATATATATATATATATATATATATCATTATTTGTTCATTATAAATGATGTTTTTTTATATTAAAAAGGTAGCAGATCCTCATCAATGATGAATCAATGCAAAAAATAAATAAATAAATAAATACTGTTCATTTGTAAATTATTTATTCCTTTTTTTGTTTTATCATTTTTGTATGAAATTAATTATATTAAAATTTTACATGGGAAGAAGAGCATCATCAATCAAGAAAAAACAATACTAATCATTTGTAATAACTTTAATTAATAAGCCCTCAAGAAAACTTATTTAATCCTTTAGAGATTCGGAGGATAATTAAAAAATCGGAGAGATTTCTGTTCTTCCATTGACAGCTACGCAACTACCGCTTTGACACTTCAAAAAGTTCATAAAGAGATCGTAAAAATAATCCATATGAACTGAGCAGTTTAGTCCAAATTTTCTGAAGAGACTTGATTGCTTTATATGATGAACATATTTAATGTAGGCTTTTATTCACATATAAACATGGATCAGCAAACATGAACCGAAACTCAACACAATGACATGAGGATGAGTAATTGATGATTTTTTTTTTTTTTTTTGGTTGAACTAACCTCTTTTATTATGAATTTATATGAACCCTTTTTATTTTAATTTATTATGTAGTTAACTTATTCCAGGTATCAATAGATTTGCTGTGCAGGTGTGATCCTTATGTGAAGATCTAATAAATTAGTACTTATCTTAGTTATTATATTAAAATCACTTACAAATGTGTAACCATTATCCCCAAGCTTGACTCTTAAAGTTGCTTTCCTTTATCTGCCTGGAGTAATGGCGAGCTCATGTCCTAGGGTGCAGTGCTTGCAAGATTCATTGCAGAATGTCACCATGAGCTGAAATTCTGTTGCTTTGGCCTGTTGATGTTGCAGCATGAGCTCGTGTCAGATATAATGGAATGAAGTCGTCTGCTGAGAATGACCACATTTCCCCTAATGAACACAAGATGGTGGGCCGCACACTGCCGAGAGAGAGTAATAGCACAGGACTTGTTTGAGCCCAGAGGATTAGCATGTCGTCACTGTCAAAGGAAAGCCACGGGTCTTTGAAAAAGAAATGAAATTTCAGATGAAGAAACATACTTTTGGTGTTGTTGTTTTGGCTTTGACTGGGAAAGATTGCAGGTCTTTGCAATCTTTCAGCTGCTTTTGGGATTCTCAAATAGCTACAGCACATGAAGAAAAAATTAATTACTGCAATTTCAAAAATGATGCCGTCAAGGGTTTTTTTTTTGACAGTGGCAATGCTTTCCCCACATTATTAGATATGCCATTCTTAAATGGGACAAATGGCACATCCAAAGTCACAGATCTCCCTATCATCTTAGCACTTATATCTATGCTAAAACACACCCACCTTCTAACCCAGCTTGAAATTAAACTGCCATTTAAAATTTCATGGCTGTTTGGACCAATCAGAACCTCTGCTTTGCTTCTATTGGACCAATCAGAAACAGCTCACCAAGTACTGTTTTTTTCCCAACAGGCTAATTCTCGAAATTTATCAGGTAAGACCAAATTAATCTTCTACCTTTGGTTATGACCTTGCTCACTTTTCGGACGCTGGGGGAAAGAACGAGGTAGAAATACTAATCGGTCTTTTGTGGCCATTAATCACAAGTTTCATAACTTGATGACAATCTCACAGTGTCACTCAATAGCACTAGAGAATGAAAACCATCTTTATTGTACCATGTTGCGTTAGACATCAACAGTTAATTTAATTCAAAATTGAGTATCATTATGCCCTACTCAGTTTGAAGGGTAGTGTTTGTAGTCAAGACCACCTAAGCCGAGACCAAGACAAGACCAAGACCAGTGAGTGTTGAGACCAAGACAAGGACAAGACTTTGAGGGGTTGAGACTAAGACAAGACCAAGACCAGTGTGTGAGACCAAGACAAGTACAAGACTTTGAGGGTTTAGACCAAGACAAGGCCAAGTCCAGTATGAGTTGAGACCAAGACAAGGCCAATACCAATGTGTGTTGAGACCAAGACAAGGACAAGACTTTGAGGGGTTTAGACCAAGACAAGGCCAAGTGCAGTATGAGTTGAGACCAAGATAAGGCCAAGACCAGTGTGTGTTGAGACCAAGACAAGGACAAGACTTTGAGGGGTTGAGACCAAGACAAGACCAACACCAGTGTGTGTTCCGAAAAGGACAAGATATTGAGGGTTTTAGACCAAGACCAGTGTATGTTGAGACCAAGCCAAGTACAAGACTTTGAGGGGTTTAGACCAAGACCAGTGTATGTTGAGACCAAGACAAGGACAAGACATTGAGGGGTTTAGACCAAGACAAGGCCAAGACCAGTGTGAGTTGAGACCAAGACAAGGACAAGACTTTGAGGGGTTGAGACCAAGACAAGGCCAAGACTAGTGTGTATTGAGACCAAGGAAAGGACAAGGCTTTGAGGGGTTTAGACCAAGACAAGGCCAAGACCAGTGTGTGTTGAGACCAAGACAAGGACAAGAATTTGAGGGGTTGAGACCAAGACAAGACCAAGACCAGTGTGTGTTGAGACCAAGACGAGGACAAGACTTTGAGGGGTTGAGACCAAGACTAGGCCAAGACCAGTGTGTATTGAGACCAAGAAAAGGACAAGGCTTTGAGGGGTTTAGACCAAGACAAGGCCAAGACCAGTGTGAGTTGAGACCAAGACAAGGACAAGAATTTGAGGGGTTGAGACCAAGACAAGGCCAAGACCAGTGTGAGTTGAGACCAAAACAAAACCAAGACCAAGACCAGTGTCTGTTGAGACCAAGACAAGGACAAGACTTTGAGGGGTTGAGACCAAGACAAGACCAAATTACCAATCTTGAGTACTATAACACTAGTGAAGGGTGTCACAACATCATATGTGCATGTTTGGTACACCTTAAAGTCAGCATGAAATGGAAGTTGCGATAATCTTTTTTCCCTATTGTGACGTACATCTGAGTAAAACTTGTGCTTCTCGCACAAAAAAAAAAGTAGGGCCCCTACTTTTTAAATTCCTCCCCTGCAAGCTCACATTCATCCACTTTTGAGTGCCATGCCCACGTCAACATCTAATAAATAACTGATATATAGAATCAATCCGCTGCCTTACATTTTTTTTTTTTTTGATAATCCCTTGCAGTCAGATCTACGTCACAATAGGGGGGAAAAATGTCTCGCTACTACAGTTTAATCGCGACTTAAACCGAAAGAAAAAAAATATTGCTCAGATGTTGTTCATTCATAGCTCAGGAGACTTAATAGAGTTCTCATAGACATTCAACCTTAGCTGTCTCACAGCCTTCTAGGAAAAACAATTAAGATTTTGAGTGAAGATATTATTTGCAAAACCAGACAAGTTTGTCTCATCTACATGCAGCAAGCATTTTACATATTTAATGTTTCCAAGAAGAGTGTCTAAGCAAAAGCTGAACATAGTTATGAAACGGTGAACTCAACTGTCAGTGGTAATCAGATGACACGTGGAAGATCCCAAGCTTCAAACGCAAGTCCCACTGCTCAATTCCCCACGCGCCACCATGATGGCATGGCAGACTCCATCGCAGGTCCCAAAAGAGCCGTGAACCATCTGTGTCGGCCTTCCCTGTGCACTCGCTGTTCTTTCTCTCTCCCTCTTCCTCTATATAACACACTCTGACTCTCTAAATTATTTTTATGGATATGTATGTATATGAATGTCCTGAACCCTGAAATATCTAACACCCGGGGGAATAGACCCTAAAACTATTGAGCCGAGATGGCAATACCAAGAGCGGAATGCCGTAATCATCGCCCTCATTCCCAACAATTTTGGTGGCACATGCAAATTCGAGCCTATTTGATATGCAAGTTTCATCACTGAGACTGAACAGCACTGCAAGGATGCAGTTTTGACGTCAAATAAAATGGCTGGATTTTATGCAACTGTTAACAGTTTGCATCAAAACCAATGTATAGATTTGCTCTGACAACAGTGATAATTCATACACTATTTATTCATTTTCACGTCGACACAAAACCAAAAACACACCCGATGCAATGTTTGTGAGCTTTCAACAACGCATTCAATATCTTAATGATCCTTACCCTTGCAAAGAGAGAGAGAGAGAGAGTGTGTGCAGTATTACCAATGTTAATGGCCCATATTATAATCTCATCCTAATAAAATAATATAAATGAACACTATAAAATTTTTCTTCCACTGTAAAGATTAGCCTATGCAAAGAGCTCAGACACCTAAATTCCACTCTGATAGCTGCAGAGAGTTCACTTTTTCAGTAGCATTCACAGATTTTTTCAGTAGCATTACACAGAATTTGTAGCGATAAAGTGACCAGAATTCATTCGTTTTCTGAGCCTTACTCATTAAGCACAGGCAGAAAGATTTCTTTGAAAATTGATCGTAAACCCATTCTGTTTGTAAAAAACACTCTTTCGCAATTATTGCCTTTTACAACAGAAACTTCATGGTATCTTTTGTAAATGTAGTTATTACATTATTCAATAGAACTGTCATGTTATCGTTCATATAACCATTCTTACCACCCGCGGCAACAGTGCAAAAGTAACCCAATTCTGCAGGAAAGTCGCGGACTTGGCAACACACACAGCGCGCTGTCATATGGAAGTAAACATGGAGGCCATTAAAGGGTTAGTTCACCCAAAAAAGAAAATTATGTCATTTATTACTCACCCTCATGTCGTTCATCTTCGGAACACAAATTAAGATATTTTTTATGAAATCCGATGGCTTAGTGAGGCCTCTATTGCCAGCAATGTCACTGAACCTCTCAAGATTCAGGAAGGTACTAAAGACATATTTAAAACAGTTCATGTGAATACAGTGGTACTGCCTTAATGTTATAAAGTGACGAGAATACTTTTTGTGCGGCAAAAAAACCCCAAAATAATGACTTTTCAACAATATTTAGTAGGGATGCACCGATACCAAGCTCATGTACTTGTACTTGTACTCGTAAAAATACCCCCAATACCAAAGACTGATACCTCGCGTGACGTAACTGACGGAATTTTCCGTGCACAGAGTCACCGGCGGCAGCAGCAGAAACAATGTCAGCCTCAGGGGTGTGGAAATACTTCAGAATTAATGATGACAACCCACATATTGCGAACTGCATGCTTTCAATCACAATTCATTATCGATTAGTGAAGGCGGGATAGGCGGAATCGTGCTGAATGACACAGACCAGAAGCACTCCCTCTCGCGCGCTTTCTCTCTCTCTTTCTTGCGCGCGATCCCAGTTCTCAGACAGCGTGCGATAAGTTCTCCTTGCGCCTGAATGGTCAAATGCACACATAGTTGTCAAAATGTCCATCGTGTGGAGTATCTCACGTAAATATAGTCAGTTATGGCTTAAGTGGACATAAACTTTTGGGTGAAAACAGGATATGTGTCAGCATCCATGGATTCGGTCTTAAAGGGACCGCAGCCTAATTAAATATTTGTCAATAATGTTAATAAACAACAAAATGTTAAATAAAAGTATACATGGTAAATAAACCTACTGTAGGCTATCTGAAAAAAAGTTTATTTAATTTGTATCTCTGTAGTATTTGTTGTATTGTTTGTAATTTGTAAATTTCTTTTTATATAACAATTATATATATATATTGGTAATTATGCCCTTTGAAGGTTATTAGACACTGTGAAATTTTTGTTCTTTAAGTTTGTGACAAGCACATAAAAATTATTACTTTTTTCATTAGAGTAATAATAAAGAAGCTGTCCTACATTCATTAGTCTCACTGTGTTGTGCTTGGAAAACTGCAACATCACCAAAAAATAAAAATAAAAATAAAAAAAAAGAGAGAAATTAATAAATATAGGCATTGGTATCGGCGAGTACCAGAAAAAAGTATCGGTGCTCGTACTCGGTCCTTAAAAAATGGTATCGGTGCATCCCTAATATCTAGTGACGGCCGATTTCAAAACACTGCTTCGAAGCTTTCTGAATCGTTTGTTCCAAATCGGTGGTTCGGATCGCATAAACGAAGCCTTGTTTACTGAAGTCACGTGACTTTGGCGCTCCGAACCACTGATTCGTAAAACTTTTAAGCAGTGTTTTGAAATCGCCCATATTGTTGAAAAGTCGTTATTTAGTTTTTTTGGCGCACAAAAAGTATTCTCGTCGCTTCATAACATTAAGGTTGAACCACTGTATTCACATGAACTGTTTTAAATATGTCTTTAGTACCTTCCTGAATCTTGGGAGGTTCAGTGACATTGCTGGCAATAGAGGTCTCACTGAGCCATTGGATTTCATAAAAAAATATCTTAATTTGTGTTCCAAATATGAACGAAGGTCTTATGGGTGTAGAACGACATGAGGGTGAGTAATAAATTACATTATTTTCACTTTTGGGTAAACTAACTCTTTAACGTAAGTGATTACACATTTATTTATAGTGTGATCTGCCGCGGAAGCCAGCGAAATTATGCGCAGGAAAAATAAAGACAATGATGTGACAAAAGAGAGCAGAGTTTTGAAACTTTTATGATACGAGCCCTCATGTTTTGCTTGTATTATTGAGCTGTCTCTGTAATACTCACGAGTTCTGACACATCACTGCCCTTCTACTGACTACCTTTCGCAACTGTCTTGATCACGTTGGGTATGTAAAATCTTTGAATAGACTCCTATGAGTGCAGAATCGTGACAAATGTTCATATCGAATGACGAAAAAATCGTATTAATTTCGACATGTTCACACTGCGGTCGCATTACAAAACATCTGACCTGTATCGGATTTAGTACCACATATGAAAGTGGCACAAATCGGAATTGAAAAGATCAGATTCCATGTGGTTTGTACTGTTCACACTGTCATGGGGAAAACAGATATGAGTCACATGTGGGCAAAAAAGAAAAAGATTTGGGCCACAATCACCTGCAGTGTGAACGTAGCCTAATTGTCATACTGCAGTTTGTAAAACCATTCTCACGCAGTTGTCGCATTATGGGACGTAATTGTAACACTATTGTTCGTAAATCATCTGTACATAATTTTCGCATTATGTGACGATATATTCAAAACCATTCTTACGTAATTATTGCATTGTATGCAACATAATTGTACATTATCATTTGTAAAGCCACTCTCATGCATTAATTGTAACACTACTGTTCGTAAAACTCTTTATTTTGTTTTATTTTTACATAATTCTTGCATTGTGCAATGTAATTGTCACGCTGTCGTTCGTTTGTTACACAGTTGTCGCGTTATGCTACTTAATTGTAATGCTATCATTCGTACAACCATTTGTACGTAATTTCTGCATTATGTGAATTTTGTTTAAATATCGTTCTTAGAAGCATTACATTATACAACATAATTGTCAAGTTATTATTTGTAAAGTCACTGTTACTTAGTTGTCACATTATGCAACGTTATTATGCAACGGTTAACATTATCTGAGCTCCTATTATGCGTATTATAATATATTTATATATGTGTTTGCAAATTGAGGGCACTTTCCTCAATCCACATTCATCAAGCCCACATTTCTGAATAGATGGCTCTCAGAGTGACATTTAACTCAAATACTAAAGGTGCTACTGACACTTAAAGGCCACAATGATCTCTTTACTTGGTAACCTTTACTTTTAAATATTTAGAAGTTCATTTACATGCAAAAGAGCACAAAAAGCATCTGTGGATAAGCGCTGTAATTTGAGACTGGAGTCATTTAGTTGCTTAGTCTCAGCAAACACATCAGTGGCAGCTTGTGAAGGTCACGCTGTTATGACTGTAGACATTTGAGGCCTTTTTACATAAGACTTTAGTGATATTCATCTGCTTTTTAATTTTGAGTTGCTCTTTCATCACATAATGAACAGTTATTTACATTTATGTGTGTTTAACTTGCTCAAACTGTGGGGTAGAAATTTATCAGATCCCCTGACTGTAACTATTAAAGTATTAAGTACCGTGTGTAACTCGATAGCAACGCCCTAGAAAATGACCTCTCAAACCACTTTAGGAACCACCCAGAACAACCTAGCGACTACCTAAAACACCAAAGAATCCACTCAACATTCTAGCAACCACCCAGAAATACCTCTCAAAACACCCAACAACCAGCCAGAAAACCCTAACAACTGCATTGTCTTTAAAAGTCAGTTTCTGAACGTTTTTCTGTTCCATACCAAAAAAACGAAATGTCCTAAAAATTGTCCCCGTCAGGCATCCTGACAAGAATCAATGAATTCCTTTCATTTTTAGTGAGAAAAAAAAGAAGAAATAACAAATGAAAAGCAATCTTTCATCTTTCTCTCCTCTCAGGTCCGGCCGCTAAGAAGAAATACGTGAGTTACAATGACCTTGTGATCTGAGGGCCTCCATCACAGGAGGAAGGTGATCGATGACAGTTCCTGGTTTCTCTCGGCTCTTTGGCACAAAAGTAAAGCAAGAAAAAGGCTTTCGGTGTACCTCTGTTTCCATCCTTCTTTTGCCTGAGGGCCAGGACAGTGATTGGGCCCTCAGCTAAACCAACGACAGAGGATCTCAGTTAATTTTTGACACCTTTAAGAAAAATAAAAAGGCAAAACAACCCCCCCCCCCCAAAAAAAAGAAAAAAAAAAGAAAAATATATATATAAAAAAAAAATATATAAAAAATGAATTGACATCTGCAAAAAACACAGTAGCAGGAATCAATGGATTTGTCAATGGTACAACCAGAGGAAATAAATTTTGTTGTTGGTTTTTCTTTTCTGATGGAGGAAACTGATGGGGTGCAACAGTGGCACAACACGACTGATCGCCTGTCAGTCAACGATTGAGGTTGCACTTGCCGTGATGGACGTTCGACAAGGCATTTGTTCTGATAATCCATCACAGACTTTATTCAGGGCGCTGATGAATCGACATGGCTTTGGAATGCTGGACCGAGAGGTCCTCCTCATCTTTAAATGTACTTCCAAACTGCAAGTTTTTTTGGGATTTTCCGTGCATATTTGTGTGGATCTTTCAGCATTTTCCTTTTCCTTTGCTGTTGGGATTTTTACGTTTCCGTTTTTTTCTTTCATTTTCATTGCCTTTCTGGATGCACATTGTATTAAAGCCATATTCTTCTCTATGAGATCTCATTCCTGGAATATTTTCTGTTTTACTCTCTTTATTTTGAGGAGTACTATTTGTTTTCCCCCTTTAACATGATAAATGTGACCGTATGCCTCACATTTTTTGACATTCTCACCATGTTTGTAAGGGTTTGTAGACCATCGACTGTGTTGTTAGTGACTTTGAGAGATGTTGCATTGGTTTTACAGTAACTAAACCCCGGTGACCGATGGTGTTTCAGAATTCTTTTTTAAAGAAAGTGTTCACGTAGCAGTTGTCAATGCATGCTTGATATGTTTGATGTTGAAGTAAATGAAAATCTCACCACAGTTCTCTCACACTGGCCTGTTTACAGATAATTTTAAAAGCCTTTATTGATTTCTCTCTTTCTTCTTAAGTACTATCTCATGAATTTCTCAGACATTCACTCACTCAAGGCAGAATATGGCTTTAATTTGTCTTGGAATTTTTAACTGCCCCAGAACTTATGGAGAAATTGTGCAAAAGATATGAATATATATTTAAAAAAATATATGAAAAAAAATAAATAAAAAGCATGTATGTTTTATACTGTTTGTACTAAGTATTCATGTTGCCCTTGCTGCTTATGTGCTGATATTGTGGAAGACTTTTATGTTTGGCCACTCATGCAACTATACTGTGGTGTTGTCCAAGAATGTACCAACATGAAATAAAACCATTTGGTTATTTTTTATTACTTTTATTATTATTTTTATTATGATTATTAGTCTTGAATTTGCTTGTTTGCATTTTCTTTAAATTTGTTTGCTTAGACAAATATAAGTAAACCAATTTTTAGGTTGATTTATTTGCTCATAGTCACTCAGTTCCAAACACAGGCTATTTTAAAACACCTTGTGAATAATCACATTGAAGCCACGGGCACATATTAGCTATATTTCCATTCAAAGTTGCAAATTGAACTTATTTGCAAAATTGGAATATCGCATAAAACATTTGCTAATAAAGCAGCGTTTCCATTCCAGGTGTTCAAAACAACAAAATGGCCACTTCCTGGGAAATTGGCACAAAATATCTGTAATAAAAATGGAAGTTGCAGCAATCAGGGACGCCACTGTGGATCTTTTATACTACATCATAAATGACTTGCGTCTCAGAGTGCACAGATGAAATAAATAAACGCGGTCATGTTATCTTGCATTCGGATGCTGGTGTTTGGGAACACAGTTGTGCGAGATGCTTCTGGGAGGAAATAACCCCAAATCATACCAATGATGACAGACTACACATCCTTGTTTAAACAGCTGGTTGTTGTGATGTAAAAAAAAAAAAAAAATAATAATAATAAAAAAAAATGAAACAAAGATAAATCATATCAGAACTTTTGCTCGTTACAACCTATGCAGTACCACTGCAAACCAAAGTGACACATATCTAAAAAAAAAAAAAAAAAAACCCCCCCCACAAAATATCAAAAAACCTCACGCTTTTAAGAGCCTCCAAAAAGAATCAGCAAGGAGTATTTCTATACTAATGAAATACTAGCAATGTAGGCTGTTTGGCTGTGAATGGAAAAAGATGATGTTGTAGTCATATGTTGTAGTTAAATCATCTGCCAGCAGGAACTAAAGGTGCTTTGCTAACCAAAAACTCTTAAAGTGGACCTATTATGCCCTTTTACAAAGTCTTGATTTTGTTTTTGGGCTCTACTATAATAGGTTTCATGCTTGAACTTTTTCACATATTTGACATTGCAGCACCTCTCTTCCCAGTCTGTCAGTAACGCTCTGGGGTGCGTTTCCCGAAAGCATCGTTAGTCAACTACGGTTGTAAGTCCCATTGAACTCTATTGATAACGACAGAACTTGCGTCCATAGTTCACTTTGGGAAATGCACCCCTGTTTAGTTCCTGTCTCTATGAAACTCCTCCTTCTGAAAAGTGTAAAGTGCTCTGATTGGTCGGCAAGACCAGTGTGTTGTGATTTGTCAAGCGATTCGATTGTGTCTGGGAAATGTCACGCCCCTTATCATAATCCAGAGTTTCATCACATTACTAACACAACTCAACCAGGCCTCGCCCCTTTATTTTTTGTAGAAGAAAACTCAAGACTACAATTAAGGCATTTCAGGGAGTTCAGAAACAGTGCTAACTGATATAGAACAGCTATATTATTCTAGTGACCTTGTGCTTTGTAACTTTTCAGACATTTTTCATGCGCAAACAACAGCATCACACAGAAGAAAGTTGAAAATGTAAAAAAAAGCATTTAGCACCTCTTTAATTCAGATTCAGTTCAGACTATTACTTGCCTAAGCCTTGTCTACCGCAATCCCACAAGGGACAGTGATCTAGTAAGTTCTAGTAAGAAAGCATCTTCTGAATTATAAAATGGGATCAAAGCTGTGTTTGATTGGCGGCGCGTTAAAGCACAAGCGTGAGCACGGTTGACAAGCACTGCACTGTCAGCAGAAGGCGTTGTGAGCTGGAAGCTCAGGCCTGTCAGATGATGACAGAGAAACATCTTTCAATCACAGCTGGAGAGAGAAAGTCTAAAGTGTCTTTAATTCTGAAAGTGATGGGGTTGAAGGAATGTGCAAAACACTTTTGCTAAACCACTGTGTGCTAACGCATCTTTGACTTGTTTATGCCACAGCAAATGTCACGGCTCGGTGTGCACTGAAGAGGACATTGATGCATTTGAGGTCATTACACACTTGAGAAATAACATTTTGGTCATGAATTTCACCTTTTATGTAATCAAAATAGCATTCTTGTTAGTTGTTTGCACCAGAGTAAGCTATGTTAGCAGGCTAATCAGCTAATGGTATATTCATTGAGCAGTCTAATTATGTGCTAACAGGCTAATGAGTTGTATTTTAGGTTAACAGACTAATCAAATAGTTGAATGCTAAGCTATAAAGCTAATCTACTAGATATATATGCAAAGTTAGACTACTAACCAGGGGTGCGTTTCCCAAAATAATTGTTTGCCAACTATGGTCACAAGTTCCACCATTATCATTAAAACAACAGTACATCTTGAGGAGAACAGGGGGGTAAAATTAACATACAGTAACCCCCACACAGGAACTGCTTTGTTCTCTCTCACCCTTACCATTTGTGCAAGGGAAGAATGATGACATTAGCATGTCATTGGGCAGAATGATCTTATCACCATTTTCCCCATTGTTCACCCCAGTCCCTCAGTCCTGAACATTTTACAATTACAATTTGCGGAATTATATATACTTAATGAGTGCTGTTTGTGTAAATGCAAAATATACAAACATACCTGTTAAGGTATGTACATGAATTCATGGGTGAAAGTTCAACATAACCCAATGATGGTCTTTATATTTTCAGCACGATGCTTAGGTTAATCTGAAATTGGTTTGGAAAGTGAATTATGCATAGGAAAAACCTTAAAGAATTTTTTTTTACCTTCGTTACCAGGTAGACGAGTAAGAACCTGTGCAAAAAGCCAGACAATCAGACTGGAGATGCTATTTTTCAGCAAGTTTTTGCCTTCATCTGAGAACGTGGTGGCTCGTGGACATGCTGTCTGCGGCTGAGACTATTGACTTTCAGTTTGTTGACGCGAGGGAGCCAGCAAACGATACCCATAACCTCCTTCTTAAGGAACAGAACATGAACATGATCGAAGTGATCATTCTCACAAAGGTTTGAAAGTAAAACCAATGCATCTCTTCATTTCCACCTGGCATGGGGGCTTAAACTAAGCAAAATTGAGACCTAAAAAGACAGACTTGGCCACAAATAGATACGTCTCTGATCTGATGAGGTCTTTCCCTCTATCAAGCAAGGAATAGCAAGTGTCAATAGAACCCAATTTATACGATCCACGGGAATGAAAGTTATTAACCTGCTTACCAGGGAATGTGTATTTGCGTCTTGGCCTTTCCATTTGGTAATGGGGGACTCAGGATATTGAGAGACGACTCAGGACACATTGATCTATTTCAGCTGCATCTTAAGTAAGTATTTGACATTTCATCTCAGGCAGTTCTGGCTGCTGCGCAACATGTTTAACTCCTTCCTTCCAGAATTAGAAATTCCACATTTGGTTATGAGCAGGAAACACAAAATGAAAGGAAATGTCAAGGCGACCCCTCGGCATGAATTTTTATGATTGTGCTAATAGATAAAATATTATATTTTCATTTGTAATTGCCTTTTCTCATTTTAACCACACAGTTACCCTGCAAAAAATGTTATTTATATTATAACACACAAACACACACATTTATCAGTGGCGAGCGGTGACTTTTTTTGTTTGTTGCAGTGTAACATACAGAAAAATAGGAATTAGTTACTGTACAATATTTGTTGGGCATGATTTATTATTCAGAGGACACAAAGATAGGTGTTTTTTTATATATATATTTTTTTTTCTTCTTCAAAATTATTCACAATGCTTGAAATCTCAACTCAAATTTAATGGTCTTTATTACTGTAATTCATTCAGACCGCTGCACACTAACTCTTAATAGACAGTGTTTCCTCACTATGATAATAAAAGCACACAGTACAGAGACTGTATCAAACCGTGAATGTGACAGCCTAGTAATTTAGTTATGAACCAATTTAAAATCAGACAAGAGCAAACAGCAGGACAGGAGGATGTGGAATATTCAGTGATACTCAGTAATGATCTGTAATATTACACTAGCTGTGGTTGTTAAACAACCACGATTCCTGGAAAGGTTATTAACATGGTACTTATTTAGTATTTAGCACACTCTTGTAACCTCCAAACCAGAATAAAGTGTAGTAATTGCAGGCATCATCAATACAGTTCAGTAAAAATGGGTTAGAACATGAGGGTGAGTACATTATGACAAGGTAATATTTTGGGGTGAACTATCCCTTCCTGGCATCAATGGTGATGTAGAAATTTCTCTATGATTTTCAACTGAGCACTAACATTAAACTAAGAATAATTATTGGTATGTTCTGAATCTCAGTCACTCCTGAAGGCTGCAGTTTCAATTACCTACAGTCATTTTAACTCATACTTCTGGAAAACAAATATATAAATGAATGTCCTTACACAAAAGGAAATTAGACATGAACGTACTGCAAAGTAGTTATGCAATTACCTTGCTATACATTGACCAGTCATAAAGCTTGGCGTTTTGAATGATGGCAAAATGCAAATTTCACCACTTACAAAAGGTGTCACATCCTAATTTACATGCCATGCATCAGATGGAAATTGCATGGGTCATTACGCTCATTTGGATCCCCAGTGGATTGCTCGATCCGCTATTAATTCACATGACTCATTTGGAAAATCTCTCATGCAAATAACACTCCTGATTGAATCAAGTAGCACACAATTATAGCATGGAAAATATTACATAAGGATATATACATAAGTTGTTTTTTTAAATTAAATTAAAAAACAAGTTGCAATTAAATTAAGGTATCTGCTTGCATTTGATCAAGCTCACTGGCAAAGCAAGAGTCAAACAAGTAGTTTTATAGATATGAATGAATGTGATTCTTTTTTTAGGCTGTGAAAAAAAAAAAGAAGAAATATTAACTGCATTCTAGAAAATCAATTCTAGTTATCCTTTTGTAGCAGCTAGCTGGCTAATCAGCTAATAAAATGATAATCGTAAAGGTTCATCAACTGTAAGTATGCTAAGATGTCAGCTGTAAGGTAATCAAAATAGTAATTCTAGTTATACTTTTTGTTGCAGCTAGCTGTTTTAACAGGCTACTCAGCTATTACTATGGTAATCTAGCAGGTTCAGCTAGCAGTGTGTTAACTTGTCAGAATAATGTAAGGTACACAAAAAGCCCTTTGCGTAGCAGTGGTAGCTATTTTATCAGGCTAATCTAGCAGATCTATCACTTAGCAGCATTCTATGCTATTAGACTAGCTGTAAGGTAGAATAGCAGGCTAATGTTAAACTAGCAGGATAATTGGCTAGAAGTGTCCAAAGCTAGTCGGCTAACCTGCTTATCTTACAGCATAGGACCAGCACTTGACTAGCATAAACCAACTCAAACCAGCATACCAGCTTCAAAACCTACCTTACCAGCATATGCTGTTTTTTTCAACAGGAATGTTTATTTTGGCCATGCATGTAATTATTAGTACTTCCTCAAAAGTGCACATTGTAGCAAACTGGAAACCTTGCAGACTAATAGTTGTAATTATTGGAATTTTAGCAAGTTAATTACCTATTTCTATGTTAATCTAGCAGATATCAGTAAGCAGTTTACTAAACTGTGAGGCTAGCTGTAAGGTAATCAAAATAGTATTCTCTCTCTCTTTTTTTTTTTTTTAGCATTGACAGCAGATGAATTAGCTGTTTGAACAGGCTAATCAGCTTTGTTTCAAACTGACATATTCAAACTGAAACCTAGAAGATTTACAGTCAATTGGAAACCACAGATTTTAGTAAGTTTGGTCTCATAATGGAGTGTCACTTTCACAAAAGCCTTGCGTTTCTCCTTGTGAAGCACAATCCCCATTGAAACCAATGTATTTGCAGCATTCCCTCATGTGTAGGTGCCCTAAATCAACTACTGTCAAGGAAGTAATTGCAAAAGTCAGGTTGTTATCATATGGTCTCATTGGACCAATGATGGCAGCCATGCTATAAGATACTATGACAGTGAAGATATGTGATTTAATTGTCTGTACAAGCAGTCTTCTGGGAAGGCGCTCACAGGAATAATCATAAGCACGAACAAATGCGAAGGCGCGATACTTATGGAAGTTTAAATGGGATTTAGATGGAAATCTCCCTTTTGGTGTGCTTTTAGTTTTCAACACCACCGTCTATGCTGGAGCTACAGGTAAAATTTAATGCCAGCGAGGGAAGAGGCAGAAAATCCATAGGTATGTATCACTTTTCTTCAGCTTTTTAACTTTCCTTGTTTAGAGATTAGAAATCCTCTTTGCTCCGCGAAGCACAACCTGTGTGCGTTCAAGGCCTGACTTTAACAAATGAAATGATGGGGGCAAAATGCCCCAGTGCTTGAAAATTCCATTAGAGGCACATGTCAGAGACGGTTACCGTTTAAAATGAGAATCTCAGTTGCCTAAAGTTTAGAGGACAGAGGGTTTTTGTGTGTGTGTTCTGCTTATGCTGGTGAAAGTGGTGTTCATCTGTCCTGGGGCGAAGGGGGCAACCGTTCACCTTTTTGTCTCAGGGTTGATACTTCGGGCTATAATTACCAGCTATATTTAGAGAACTGCCAGCATTTGTCATTGCGCACAGAGGCAATAAAGCGCAGTTACAGAAGCACGACCAAATATGTTTGGTTTAATGAAGGTTTCTTGGTAGCTTGGCAATTTAGAAAGTTTTATGATCCTAAATCTATTTATTTATTTGCTTTTCTACAGGCAATGCATAAATATTTATCTCAGCCTAAAGTCTGAAGTCATTTATTAACTTTTAATTTAGGTTAGGTTTTAATTTAGGTCTTATGTATTTACAGCCTTGTTTAGCACTAAAAATTCTTCAATTTAACTTGCCCTGTGTAACTTTAAAATGTCTCTATCAGTCATGCTGCCTTCTTTGCAATATTTTTTCTGTGTTAATAGGGTGGAATATATAGAAGAGCTTGTCCTTTTCAGTAAATAGCATGTAATTTTTAGTATGGTCATTTCAAATTTTCATATAATAGCAGCTAACTAATACAACATTTTAATTTACATTTAAAGTGTCATTTCGTGATTTTCAACCTGCTTTGTTACAATGTCGGTAGCATATGTAAGTAAACAATGTATAATCATTATCCGTGTTACCTGCATTTTTGTATCCTTGCCCACAAACAGTCGGATCGACAGAGGGTTATTAACAGAACAGTTATTGTAAAGGAAAGTTTCACAGAAAAATGTATTGTACTATGTCTACTCTTTAAACAGCATTGTGGTAAAAATGGAGTACTATAGCAACAGCTTTCTTACCAGTACGTGATGGCATTTTGCTTCGCGGGGTTGAGCAGAATTGACGTTTTTCAGATTTTTTTGTAATGCCGTTCTCTCCGTATTTAGGATTCTCTCTCCCACTAAACATTTACTCTTTGAATTCTTGCGACCGGGAACAATACAAGTCAACACCATAATAAATAAAAGTTTGCTAAGAAGTATTTCCTACTAAAGCAAGATAGTATTTGACTCAGTATTAAGTGTATCCATAGCAGACAAATGGGAGTGGCCTTGGACGGCAACATGCCCAGTGCATTATGGGTGTTGAAGTTTTCTACCTATTTGGCAAAAGGGAAGAAAACAACCTTTTTCTCTGTTTTCTCTAGTCAGGTAGCACCGATTTTCGCCTTTCTACTGCATAGGCAGCCAAGTGTTATTGAAAGTCCATTTTGCCAGTGGTGAATTATCCCTTTAAGTTTTAGTATTTGTCAGGTGCTTTTAACCAAAGTGACTTCAGGTATGTTTTATGTGTATAAAATATTACATTTCTAAAGAGGGCTTTCTCCAAGCCATGTTTTATTTTACTAGCATTTTATTTATCCCATAATTTAATTGTTAGAAGCCGTGTGTCACAAATTTGGACATCGATGGCATTCCAACACCACAGACTGGCATTCAAGAGAGAGCGTCTTTCTTTTACCTTCTGATGACATAAAGACTGCGCGTGCAGCTGCAACGGCAGGAGTGAAGAGGATGCATGCGAGTGCTGCCTCTGTCCTGGGCTCTGGGGATGCAGTGATGGATGGGGTTTGTTTCAGGGAATGGCTTTCATCATGGCACAAACCAACTTCCCACAACAAGCGCGTGGTAGAATCTCTCTCTAGACTTCTCTTTGCTCATCATCTTTGCCTTTGTGTGTCATCTTGTGTAACGATGATGCATGTACAAAATTACAGAGAAGCAGAAATAGGGTACAAATTAGTGTTGTAAAGCATTAGATGTACAAACCCCATGTTTTTGTTGCCAATGATTAGACATGTTTTATATTAGATGATAAATAATCATCTAACATAAAATTACCTAGCATGAAAAGTAGCTAGTTTTAAAGCAACAAATGTTTGTTTCCCCGCACTAAAATTGTGATTTTGGCATGTCCCATCTCTCTCCATGTATTGATATTCAATTAATTGTAGTACAATTTTTTTAATTATTAGTTCAATTAAAAATATATTAATAATTATTTATTATTGTTTTTTAAATTTGATACCCAGAAACATAATTTGGATCCTTTATACAGATAAGTAAATAATTTAATTCCATTTTCTTAAACAATTAAACAATTTAATTTGTTTACTGCATTCATGAAAACTAACTATTCAACACTGTTACAGTAAGTTAAGTAATAAAAATGATTAAAAATTATTTAATTTATGGGAAATATAGATTTATCAATAACTACAAACCAACATTTGTTATTGTATTTTATTTTTTACAATATCATATGTCATATATATATATATATATATATATATATACACTTTTTTTTAAATAAATTTAATTTTGATGTTTATTTTTGTTTTTATTATGTAATGGAAAAGTACAAAATCACATAAATAATAGGGTTTCAAACTGTTCTTAGCCCTTGTTTTCTACGTCTTAAGTAACAATATAGCCTCTTTGCTTATAGCTTATATTGTAGTTAACTACTTTTTCAAAACAGTACAGTAGCTTAACTTTAACGACTTTAAATTTTGATTCTTTTCAAAGTAGCTTCCCCATTGAATATCACCCCTTCAAATCATGTGTGCTTGACTGGACCTACCCTTCTTCATAATCTTCTACAGCAGCAGTTCTCAGGACTTGAATGCAACATGCCTAAGTTGGTTCTTCTCTTCACTAAACTTGTGTCTGACCAAAGGGGAGCTTGTCATTGCAAGATTGATAGGGGTGTTCAGTGCCATAGACATAGTGATCTATCTCCAGCAGCTGCTTCTGCTGTGTCCTGCCGGAGAAACGGTGGTGTCCTGCAGAACATGCTCTTATAGAGTGAGGTTAATGGGTCCGAGTAGTTGAATTCTTATCTCTTCATCCAACAAGGTCAAACACATAGTGACCCAGAAAAAGAGGGAAGCCGAGCAACCGTTTCTGTGAAGCTGGTTGGTTATGCTGTCTTTATTGGTACAAAAGGCTATGAAGATGTATGAAGATATATAGTGGTTAAAGATCTGGGCTAGTAACAGAAATGTTTCAGTTGATCCATGAACATGACCACTGTGTCCTTGAGCAAGTCAATTAACCTCAGGTTGTAGAGACATTGTTCTTGTGTTAAAAGGATAGTGCAGTTTCATACCAAAGTTTTTTTTTTTTGTTTTTTTTTTTAAATCAGTTTTATTTTGATAAACATGACACAATATAACATTGCCACTACATAAAAAAAGCATTAATTGTTATAAATGTTCACAGATTTGTGAGCATTAGTGGAACTGAAGGTGTCAGAATAAACACGAAACACACATGATAGTTGCCATGCGGTGAATCCGGCCAATCGTGAAACATCTGTGTCATCGGTCTGCACCGATCGGTCTGCACAGCGCTGCATGAAGTTGAACAAAATATGTGAGAGAGCCATTTAGAATGAATCGATTCACTAGCTCCAACACAATAGTTGATAGAGCCATTTAGATGAACATGTGACCACTCTACACCTGAAACATTTGAGGTTAAACAAGCTACTGTACATTGAAGTTACTTTAAGAGGTAGAAAACAATGTATTTTTGTAAATAAAATATGTTCTTTAATTTATCATTTAATGAGCCCCTATTTTGCTGCTACAAAAACAATAAGCTTTGAATGAATGATCTTACGATTATGGTTACAACAAACTTGAAAATAGTAGGCTACATTTATATTGTAGCCTATACAAAAAGACCTTCAGAACATCTTACAGAGTCAAAAATAAATAGTTCAAATACTCACATGGCCATTTTTCTGTTACATGAACCATCCGGAGACTCCGGACAAACGGATTTTCAGCACAACGTGTGAAAAAGCACCACTTAGAATAAACCGATTCACTAGAATGAATCAGGCTGTCCAAAGTTAGCTGGGTCCGAAATCAAATACGTCCCTACTATATTGTATGCTAAAAACAGTACTCCGAAAGAGTAACTTAGTATGTCCGAATACATAGTATTTGAAAAACAGTAGGCGAAAAAGCAACAACATGGCGAATGTAGTATGTCCGAATTTCATTCATACTATTCATACTGTATAGAACATACCTTTTTTAACGGTTGCAAAGTAAATTCAGATAGAAATGTAGTACCTCAGTACGCGATTTTGGACGCAGTGTAGATGTGTGAGAGAACTGTTTAGCAAGAACCAGTATACTACAATGAACTGGATTTCAACGCTTTATTGCCGTTTAGAATGAACCAACTTACTAGAATGAATTGGCTTTCCAACACTACACAAGAGTTGAAGGAGTTTTGTCGCGCTACACTGCTACTCGTTGAAAAAAAAAAAAAAATTGAAAAGCTACTGTACAGTAGTTAGAAACAGCTGAGCTACTGAAAAACATAGTCGCTGGTGATTCCTCTAGTCAAAGCTGAGACTGAACACCTAAAATCTTCATCAGAGAGAATGAACTCTGGATTTGAACTTGGGATGCCTGCTTCCAACAACTGCACGATAAAACTGGTAATTGCAGTGAAAAACAGCTAAGTTTATGTTCATATTTTGCTGCCTTTGTTGTTCACAAATGTTACATTAATTGTAAATGATCTCAAATTTCGCTCCCTCCACCCTGATCAAGTCAACTAAATTAATCTCTGCAAACCAGATGTTTACAAAGCACAGCAAAAAGTAGAACACAGTGTCTCCACTGCTTTAAAATCCTGGCATTTGCACATATTAATTTGTATGTGTTTACCTGTTAAAATATTCCCAGAGAGACATTTTTTTCTGGCCCAGTTTGGTCCACCTACCCCACGGCATGTTCTCCTCTTGCTCGCTTTTAGTTTTGTTCCAGAAAAATCTAGCTGACTATGTGTGTGGGTTGTGAAGATGAATTGTTTGCAGCGTGCTCTTTAAATCATAGGCGTGCACAAGCCTCTAGTTTAATCATATTTCACACTGACCCCACTTATCTCTGTCTCTTGTTGTTTAAGGGTGTCAGAGGCCATCTAACCACTCTCAGCCTGACAGGTCGAGGTCTCAGCCAGGGTTTCCTTAAACATTTCATAAACATGATTTCAACAAACCAATTATAATGTTTCTGTGGCTGTCAGGTTTTAAATTCCTTTGATTGGGATTTTAGATTTGAAGGCACTGTTAGCCCAGATTTTATTTCTAATTAAATCATTTAATTACAATATACTTAAAATATTTAAGTTTGATTGCATTACTTATAAAATATAAGTAGATTATACTAATTTGTGGACATAATTTGAATGTGTGAATAAATTTAAGTTATGAAGTTCATCTCCTGACCACAGCCCACACTGGTTAGGTGCTGCACCATTTTTGTCATGGTTGAAAGCGTGTGTGAATTCAAGGAGCTGTTGATGAGAAACTGGAACATTTGTTTTAGCCATTTCTGCAGATATTTACCTTTTTATCGCTTCTTTGTTTCCCAGACTGTTTGTGAGCAGTGAAAATCATTGTTTAAATGACGGAACATTTTTCACCGGTTGGCTTGGTATTTTTCGAACTCGTGTGCGGCGGACAACCACTCTTGAACCCCTGACCGGCAAGTTTTTAGTCTTTTCCTTTCTATGGACTACTTGCACAACTACTTCCGCATTCTATTTATTACAAATCAGCAGTTTCCGGTAACAGTGTTCAGCTACAAACATGAGAACGCAGATTATCACTACGTTTTATGCCTGCCAATTGATAAAAACAGTGAATCATGTTCTCTGTGTTAACATGAATTATCTTGAGCCTGCTAAAATGTGCTGATAAATATATTTTCTTTCCAACTGTGTATTCTGAATAATAAATATATTTCCCCACTAACCTGCAGCAGTCAAGTGCTCATATTCAGCGTTCATACAGTGTTTTTCTTTTACTGATTTTATACCTGTTGAGTTTATATTTTTAAATGAATTTGATTTTTAAAAAGGATTGCTTGTGTACACTGATGCTTTTATTCCAGTCTTTTAAAATAGTTAAACAAATGAGTGTGCGGTACATGCCTTAAATAAATGTAACAATGTTAAATATTTAATTAATCTTAAACAGTAACTCACACAGTGTAGAAGAGAATGACAGTCAACTACTTTGAATATTAATTATGCATAAACATGTAAATTACATATAATAAGTTGATTGAACATGAAAAATGACACAGAATAGAGATTAAAATATTTTAATTTAAAATAAATAAATGTCCGTACTGATCTTATTCATCAGGTCTCACACACTTCAGCATCGCATGCAGTAGTTTAGATGAGCACTGACACCCTGTGGTGAAATAATAATTTTATGTTTAACAGCCGCGGCTTGATCGGCTTGCTTGGAATAAAACATGTTCTGTTGACTTTGGAAAATTCTGTACACAGTAATCATCAGAATATCTCTTCTCATGTCTCTGAAAATGTCCAGATTTGAAATCTTCTTGTGGACACTCATTCGATGACCACAGTACATTGAAAATATACATAACCGGAAATGAGTGAGATGTATTATTTCAAAATGGAAGTGCGTCACGAAGCTCAGTGCAAGTAGTCCATTGTTTCTTTTTCACTTGAGGAGCTGTTGTTGGGAGTGTAAATGTTGTTTGAAGCTCCAGCCAGCATCGAACTCCAGCAGAGGAGAGAGGATGGCGGCGCGAATACGGTGAGTGAAATAAGTTAACGACCACGTTTTATTTCGACACGACTATTGATTGAAAGTATAAGAATAAGTTAATTAACGGTTTAAATACAAAAACGGATGGATTTACTCCTGTTTTATCTAGGTTCATAGCCCTCTTTAATGGCAGACTATCTTGTTTTGTGTTGGAGATCAAAGGAAGAGATTCTTTGGAAGTGTAAGTATTGCCCTCATAACTGTGATAAGAGATCACAGCTATTAAACAATATAGTCTCAAACTTGGAAGTTATGCAAGAACAGAACAATTTCCTTGTTTACATCCGGAATGTATGTACATTTAAATGCACAATATCCCACCTTCACACCAAAACTCCAGATCAGCAGTATGTCATGTGGGTTTACTGAGACCTGTTCTAAGGCTGATAACTTCATTCACCTGCATGCTGCACAATTACATGTAAACCATAAAGTCAGGTGCCATTCTAAAGACTGTAACTTTAATGTTTTCTCTTCACAAAAAAAAGTTGTCAACAACAAGCCTGACATCAGCCAGATGGTACTTCAATGGCCAGCTCTTTCTACAGTAAACCGGGTAAGTATAGGTGCATTCATGCCATGTCGTAATATGTGTATGTGTAATAACTACAAAGTAATTGATATTACAAAACAATTTAAGTTAAATTAACTCAAATTTTTAAGTTCACATTACTTTTTTTAGGGCAACCAGTTTCCTCAAAATTAAATAAGTAAATTCAACTTATCCGGGTTGCATTGAAAGCAAAGGTTTATATAAAAAAAAAAAAAAGTATTTTTGTCTTGTTTTATAGTAAAATATGTAAAATTTGAAGTATATACCGGAAGCCAAATATTCTATTTCATAAAGTTAATATTTTTCTTACAAAAATGCATCGCTTCACTTCAGAAGGCCTTTATTAACCCTGTTACAGCTGTGATATATTTTGCTTGTTTCTTTCTCCTTTCTTTCATTCTTGACTGTCATAATTAGGTTCATGATTGGTTGGCTATCACGTCAATCATCATTATTTAATGGCTTGACACCTCCCCTAAGGAACCAATCCAAACTCGCCTTCTTCGTATAAAGACCCGGAAGTGACAAGAGGAGAGAGGCTCGCGTGTTTTTTCTCGTTTGACTTGCAGTTTGTTGCTAGTGTCCTCGATTGTTTTTCTTTTTTCTTTGTTACTTTACTTCTCTAAGCTTGTGTTGTTTGTTTATTTTGGATGTGACTCGGTTCATTCAAAAGATCTTCCTGGACTCAGAGAGGAGGGATAGCTAGTACATCATGTGACCTACACAATGCAACACATTAGAGATTGAGTTTGCTTATACACACCAGGTAAGGAGCGGTTAGTGTTAGTGTAGTTTAGTTGGCGATTCGTTGTGCAAGATGTTTAATTTCGTGCTTAATTTCTTTGTTAGTTTAGTACTTTAAATTATGTAAGTTAGTATATGTTTTGTTTTGTTGATATCTTTGATTTATCGCTGCTCTTTGTCCCTCACTCCTGTGTTCTGTGTTTTGTTTATTTCTGGATTCACTGTTTTCTTGTAAAAACCATCGGGTGTATTTTCTTTAAGATGAGATACTAAAAAGCATTAATTCCAATCTGTCTCTGCCTGATTCATCTCGTCACACAAGTTATCAGTAACTGAACCCGTTTATTTTATTTATTTATGTGTTTTTATTTAACTTTAACACTTACATGTTACATACTCTTTTGCATACTCTAAACAACATTAATAGGGAGAGGTAACAACCCCCCTGTAGCCATATGGATTACTTTTATGATGGATATGCTTTTTTTTTTTTTTAAATGGTACCATTCGCTCACATTATAAACCTTGTAAGAGCCAGGCTATGGTAAAGTGATATTTACGTTCCACGTGGTCGAGTGAGCAGTCTGATGACTGGGTGTTGCTGGGTGACAATACAGTGGGGAAAGGAGCTGGAATCTGTTTCAACAGCCTTGAACATGAAGCTTTGTGGGATGCTGATCTCCTGGAGCACCAAAGGGTCCTGAAATCTGGAACACACAGATGAGGCCCTGATGTAGGTGCAGAAGGTCCTTAACAATCTGGAACATGCAGACCTTGAAGTGAAGGTTTGCTCTCCTGAGCTTAACCTTGTTGCAAATGTCTCTGTGTGTCTTCTGCCTCTCTGCGCCAGACACTCAGAACTTGGTCAATCCATTTTTGTCTCTTTTGTAGGACTTTCTGCATCTGTTATTGTCTCGCTGGATGAAAACTCTGAACGTAGTGTTTGTTAATGTCTCTTTTGTCACAGACTAGAGGCTCAGTACATGTCAGTACATGGTCTCAGTACATCTGTTGCTGCCTCACAAGCTGTAGACTCAGTTCATGGAATCTGTTGTTGTCTCTCTGGATGAACCAGAGGCTCAGAACGGTACAGTGTATCTGTTATGTCTCACCCGATGGGAGACTCAGAACTTCTATGTGTTGCTGCCTTCCCTGTAACGGGCCGCAGGCTCAGAAGGTGGTTGTATCTGTTGCAGTCTCACCCTTGTGGGACTCAGAACTTTGTTGATCTGTTTCTGTCTATCCCCTTACAGGACTGACTCAGAACAAGGAGACTCTGTTAAACATGTACCTTTATCCCTTTCCAATGAGGAGAAGATTGCAATTTAGCACTTATCCATTCCAGTGCTGTGATTGGCTGCTGGCATCAGAGGGGACACACACACAGTGTGGCCCACCCTCTTTCCCCTGTGGATAAAGCACAGTTGGAAGTCTTTAAAGTGTCTTTAAAGTTTTACCAATGCATTTCTCACTTTCCAAACCACCACCAGAATACCTTTGTCAATATTCTTAACAGAGTCCAAACAAGATGGAAAAAAAAGAAGTCATTTTTGGGGATAGTTCACCCAAAAATGAAAATTATCCCATGATTTACTCACCCTCAAGCCATCCTAGATTTATATGACAATCTTCTTTCAGACAAACACAATCCGAGATATATTTAAAAATATCATTAGTCCTCCAAGGTTTATAATGGTTGTGAATGGTAACCCACAAGACAGAAAAAATGCATCCATCCATAAAAAAAGTAATCCATACGGCTCCAGGGGGTTAATAAAGGCCGTTTGAAGCGAAGGGATGTGTTTTTGTAAGAAAAATATCCATATATAAAACTTTATAAATTCGAATAACGAGCTCCCGGTGGACGACAGTACACATATTGCGCACGTCAATTTCGGCAGAAGAGCAACCTTTGACCCGAACGCAATGACGCAATGACGAACGTGGAGGCGAAAAGGAGAGAGCAAAACAAAACACTGGTCACAAATTAGAAGTCTAAAACGAGACATTTTGAAGAGAAATGTCAGAGGATTTCGATATAAGAGAAGAGGAGCTTGAGTTTGTTGCCCAGCCATTTTTGTTTGAACCGTGAGAAGCTTACGATACTCCTACATCCTGCGTCATACATCTCGTCAGGGGATTACTCATATGGCGCAAGTCAACTTGCGCATTCTGCGTGCGGTCGTCCACCGGAAGCTCGTTATTCGAATTTATAAAGTTTTATAGACCTTATGCGCCAGAGAAACAAGCGCGCCGCCATCTTTATAATATTGTCTTTGAACTTCCGTTTTTGCGGTAGCTCTGTAACTATGGCATTACTGTTAAAGAATAATTAGCTGGTGAAGTGGATTTACTTTTTGTAGAGTTAATTAAAGTTGTCATGAGCATTGTAATGTTTAAAGCAGATGTCTTAACAAATGTCAGTAGACCCAGAAGATTTTCAAACGAGCAGTTCATTCATAAATACGTAAGATCGCTGTGGAAATACAAACTGGAAGTCAAAAGACGAGCCAGTTTGACGAGAACTAGCGCAACGCTGAAAAGGGGCGGGGCTACATAAGGTCTACGATATTTTTCTTACAAAAACACATCCCTTCGCTTCAAAAGGCCTTTATTAGCCCCCTGGAGTCGTATGTATTACTTTTTTATGGATGGATGCATTTTTTTCTGTCTTCAGAATGTGGGTTACCATTCACAACCATTATAAACCTTGGAGGACTAAGGATATTTTTAAATATATCTCGGATTGTGTTCGTCTGAAAGAAGATTGTAATATAAACCTAGGATGGCTTGAGGGTGAGTAGATCATGGGATAATTTTCATTTTTGGGTGAACTATCCCTTTAACAACTGAATTTGTGTAAGATGTTGCACTACAAATAACTCACTGAGAATACTTATTTCTGTGAATAAGTATGAAATGGATGTGTGTAGTTTACCTCACTTTTAAGGTTTCCAAACATAGTTATGAATGGATTTGTGTGGATCATTGTGATCTCTCTTTGTTTCAGCCACTGCTCTTGCCTCCAAAAAGTCCTAAAGAATGTTTATGGCAGTTGGCTTAAACCTTAGGGATTAGCCTCATGATAGGTGCAGGGCAGAAACTGCCTGTGGACCAATGAGAAGTCCTGTCCTTCCCAGGCTTGGTACCAGAGTAACACAAAAGTAATTTAACGCATTACTTAAAAAAAAACAACAACTACAACAACAACAAAAAAAACAGGTAACTAAGTAACAATTACTTTTTAGGGACTAATGCAATATTGCAATGCATTACTTAAAAATAACTTTCCCCAACACTGGTAAGTAACTAGCCAAGTTATCTTAGTGACCCTGAAGATGAAGAGCTTAAAAAAAGAGACAAAAATGCAGAGAAACAGAATGCATACAGAATATGAATGTACGAACACATCCACAGGACACTGAAGGCATTTCTAGCTTGAAAACTTCCAGAATCTATTAGCAATTTCAAAAATGACACAATTTTTCTCTGCAGATGTATGTACAAGACACAATAGCAGCCATTACAGGCCTTGTTGATAATGTTTTCAATTTGTTTTCTGTGTGCAGGCTGGATACATATTGCATATTGTTGGATAAATACATTTCATACCATGAAACGGTGACTGGGAGATACAGCTGAAATGTTTCTTGTGTCAATGCGGGGCTAAGAATATTATGAGGCGAATTGTTGCAGGATTTGCTGCACTGACCTGAAACACAATAAACTTATTTTCATTGTGAGGATGGATACAATGCTTTGGCATGAAAAGCATGTTACACTTGAAGGGCTGCACAATTGAAGGACACAATTTGAAATCATACTTTTTTTTCCTTATGTTTGAAAACAATCATTTTGCAGTTCATTTTGGTGATGTTAGTGGCGCAGAAATGACACGCTATAAGATGTAAAAGAAATGTTAAAATAAGCAATAACAGAGTATAATGCCATTTAAGTTCAAACATGCACTAAGTGTGGAAATTAGGAGGAAAAAAAAAAGAATTATTAGGGTCATGAATTGAAAAATCAAATTTTCCTTGATCTTTTGGCATAAAAGAGGTCATTGTACTATAAAAATATCCTGTAAGTTTCAGAACTCAAAACCTCCTTGCTAGTCCACAGTTTTTATGGAAACCAAGCTCCCAAAACGAATCATTTCGGATTTTGTCTCAGTATGACATAATAGTGCAACAAAAGACCGCCTCTGCAGAAGAAGATCAACGCCTACTTCTACATCATTTCCTTTTTAGCCCCGCCCACCGATTCACACGTTGTGTAGTAGTAAATACGAGACAGACGCAGCAGGATTACTCCAGCAACAAAACCATAGAGACGCCTCTCAGGATTACGAGGCGTTTTGAAATGCCAAGTTGTGGAAAAACGGATGAACAGTCCAGAGGCCTGTTGCATGAAGCTAGTTGAAGAGTTTCAGAGTAGGTTTAGAGTTGACATTTCCATATAAATCCACCCTGGTTTAGATCAGGTTCAACAGGCTCACAACGCTCGGTATAAATGTTCTCTGTCAACTCAGGTTTAATGCAATTAACTGCACCTGAAAGTGTGACGTGCGGCAAACAGCCAATCACACGGAACATGGAGAGCGTCAGTTTGATTAACTTCTCGCGAAAGAGCCGGCGCAATTCACTTCTCTTCTGAAGATTAAGAGATCATTATGAAAAAATATCATGAAATTAAATGCAGGAATAAACACTTCTGCTACAGTGAAAGTAGTATGAGAAGGCAGCTGAAAGAATGACTATATCACTGCAGGTGAATCAAACAAATAGGCCTTTTAATTTATATAGTTTAACAAAGAGCTCAAAAGAATACATGTAAGCTTAATCAGTTTAAAAACTTATATATTAAAGCTTGCATTTATATATTTATATTAATTTAAAAGCAAACTTTAATATTAATTGTAAATGAATATATGAATATATTACATGAATTATACATAATTACAGCAAAAGGTGGACAATTTTGTCTCTAAAATTCTTTCACTATAAACTGCTTTAATTTGGAGCGAGAGATACAGGGGAAGTGGTTTTATTACATCATATACATGTCACTGTACTCACAGCTGATTGGTCCAGTTTTGGTTAACGATCTCTAACCCAGCATAAAACCTGCTACGGAGCAGGTTAGCCATATAGTGTAAGTTGCCATCGCGATGAAACCCACAAAACCAATCCACGTTCTTGAGTCTGAAAACTTACCTGAGTAGCAACTGAAACTGGCTTTATGCAACAGGCCACAGATCATGTCAGTAAGACGCTGTTCATTTGTTTGTGTCGGTGTCGACTATATTGGATCTGACAGTGTCACAACACACAGGTGTGAATAGGCTAACAATGTTTTTACCATTTACATTTTAATATGCAAATTTATTAAGCCCACTATTTCCACTACAAGATATAGGCCCGGTTTCACAGACGGGGCTTAGAATTAGGCCTTAGTTCAATTAGGACATTTAAGTAGCTTTTATAAACGTACCCTAGACAAAAAAAAAAAAAATGTGCATCTTGAGTGAAAACAATGCCACTGACATATTCTAAGACAATGTAGTACAAGTTGCTTTCAGTTAAAACAGCTCAAACATGCATTTTAGTCTAGCTTAAGCCTTGTCTGTGAAACCGGGGGAAATCTCTCACATTTAAACTAAGGTATTTGGCTATGGCTGAGAAGAGATGTCATATCTGTTACTATATTGTGTATATTAGCACAGCTGGACTAATCAACATCCACTAAATTTATTCAACCTTAGCACAAGCACCAAATTGTGCTAAAGCGTTTCACACATCAAGTCTTTTATGCCTTTCTTCTTAACCTGGGATGATTCTCATTGTCGTAATCTAAAGCTGTGGTGAAAGCATGCAACTTGCTGATACCGCCAGCTGAGGAGATGTGCGGGGGTTGACGATCTGACATTCCCCACCAATCACCAGCAAGGTTTTCACATGTGTGGGTGGGCTAATTGCACCATGGGATACATTTAAAAACTTAATGACTATCATGCAGCGACCAAAAATACATGTCTCCCAGAAATAGTGGCTGGAATAGGCGTGGTACAGACTCTTGCTCTCAAATAAATAGAGACTGAGTGTGCTGGCAGATAGCATTGCAAAGGGCTTGAATGCACAGAGAGCTGATAACAGAACAGTGTGCTGACCATTATGAAAGGCCAAACATCTGAGAGGGCGATAAACACAGGCAACATAATCCATCTGTAAAAGGCTTTTTGCTATTTCAAGGCACTTTCCATGAACAGGGTACAAAACAGCGCCTGAAACCGAGAGGTTTTTTTTTTTTTTTTTTTTCCAGCAACGGCCCTTCAGTTGAATATTGTTCACTTCAGCAGGTCATACTAAATATGTTTCATGTGTTTTAAAGTTCCCCAGTAGTCAATAATTTAATCACTTAAAACTCATATTTGATCACCAAAATTACATATTTAAACGTTTTGTTCCTGTGAAAAAAACAAAAAACAATTCTTAATGCCTTAAAATATCTTGAATGCAACTCTACACCCTTGCCTCATTTAATATACACGGATCTATAAATATGATAATAAGCCCCGCCTCCACTCACTTGCACGAGCTCAGACGAGATCACGGTCAACTGAGGTAAACGCTGCACAATGGTATCGCTTTTTACAACGTCGGACACATAACAGTAATTAAAATGATTAGCATTTTGCTTGACTATGTTATCAAACAGCTAATAATGTGTTGATGCTAATGTTACACAAACCATGTTCACATTCACGAGTCAGACAGCTGTCTTCCAACAATCAGTATCCTTAGAAACGCTTTGAACAACTCAGAATGTCAGTGAAGAAAGCATATTTCATCATAACATCGTAATATGCATCATACACGCGCCATATTGCTAAATCTACCCGATTTTTCATATAAACAGAAAAATATACCGGAATAACCTTCTTTTGAGACTCCCTTGTTAATGATATGCTAAAGCCCGCCGGCACGTTGACATGATTGGTTACAAGGTAGTTTGTGACACCAGAAACACCAGCGATTTCAAACTGCGGGTTTGCGACTATCTTTGGTTTACTGCAGTTTTAAAGAGAAAATACTCATTAATGGTGTTGATGTGAATTTGCACATGGTTTGCCTTAAAGCATGTTAAAAACACCAGACAGACATATGAACAACTTGATTTTCACCACAGGGGGACTTTAAAACACCATAATTTTTGTAGTTTTGTAATAAATAAAGTAGAAATGACATGTATACAATTAAAAAATGAACTTCTGGATGAATAAGAGTTGCAGATTTAATCTAAATTACCTGTAGGAGTAAGAACATTAAAAAATAATTATGGTTTGTGTGGTTTTACATTTATGTGGTACTCAGATCATTTCTGGCTTTAATACTGTGCTATTTTTCTCCCTTTAGGCGTTATATTGTTGGCCATATTTCCTTATTCCACTCTTGCCCCTTTTTAAGTGTAGAAAAGCTGAAGTCAGGGATTTACTTCTCATGGAAATCTTATCTCTGCACTATCCCCAGTGGAGTGTGCAAAGGATTTATCCCAGAGAGGTGTGTGTCTATCTACTCTGACTCAAGGGCTCTAGATAAGGCCTCACACCCTCTGGAGTTCCTCATAATTGAACATTTACTGTACTATTGCCTGACAGGGAAAACCAATGTTATACAATAGTGATAATAGCAGTAGTGGACACAGAATATTGCTAAATTATCTGGAAAAACCAACCTTGGTCACCTGCTGTGGGTCTACTCAGTGACATTAAAAAAGACACGCAGAGAAGTTATTCAGGGTGGATAAACGGGTGTTTTGTCAACTTCAACAGTCAGTCAGCTATATTGATTGATAGCAAGACAGACAGATATATGGATAGTCAGACAGACAGAGAGATTGGTAGAAAGACAGACAGACAGATGGGTGATCAGATAGATAGATAAATAGATAGATAGAAAGACAGACATATAGACAGACAAATAGGTTAGACAGACAAATAGGTAGGCATATGCAGAGTCAGAGAGACAGATAGTCAGCTAAATAGACAGATAGATAGGTAGACAGACAGACGATAGATAGATAGAAAGAAAGAAAGAAAGAAAGAAAGAAAGAAATACCACTTGCAAATATACACTTAGTACCATCATACTTAACATTCTCTAAGCATAACAAAAGCAGGCTGTCAGCAAACATGTTGTTTTGTCGGTGCAGTCGCTGTTTTTTTTTTTTTTTTTTTTTTTTTTTTTGTGTGTGTGTGTGTGTGTGCTTGTAAGCCAGCAGGAAATGTCTGAAGGCGTCTGATTTAACATTCAGGTCATGGGCAGGGACCACATCAAATTCTGACCTGAAACAAACATACAAACCTCTGTCAAAGACACAACCTACAAATGCATACCTTGAACTCCCCTTACATGCACAGTGAATGTAAACTCCTGAAATAACTGCATTTCTGACTGTTCTGGTCGCCTAACCTCTAAACCTAAACTAGCTCTCCTCTTGTTGTTTTCACAACTGTTTTTTTTTTTTTTTTGATATTTTGCCAGGAATTCCTATCCTACATTGGGTGTTATGCTCCATTCTACTTATTCAAAATCCTTGTCTGTAAAGCACTTTGTCATGGAATATTACAAATGTCTGATGGGAAGAAAAAAACTCTTCAAAAGAGCAGCCGCATGACAGTCTGTGGAAAAAAAAGAAAGAAAAAAAGCTCTATATATACAGACACGAAGTCCTGGCTTGATCACATTATTTCTGTTCTTGACACCCCAGGTGGCAGGAGGAGGGAAATGCGCGTTGAGTCGTGTGGAGCTAATGGAATGGAAAGGTGTTGTGGAGGGAACAGTGCTCGATTGTTTGCTTCCTCATTGAGCAGGGGAGAGGAGACCAGGAGGAATCGATGTCTCGGCTTATTAAAACTGCCCACTTCACTTACCTAGACAATAGCAGACTCAGAGAGGACCACTGTCCTGGAAAAGGCCCAAGATTTTACACACCACATCACACCGCTAAGAGTCTGTCGAAGCCATCTTGAACCCGGTGTAAAATTGCTGTGAGCTGTGATGGGTTACTAGAGTTTTTTTTTTTTTTTTTTTTTTTTTTACATCGTAAATGCTGCTGACATCTGATAGGCCTATTTTAGCATTGTAAGCTCTTTTGTGTGCTGTATTTAGGGTACTGTCCATGGTCCTGTCCGGTCGTTTTAAACTTTAGGGTGCTGTCCATGGTGTTATCTGGACATTTTTGTAATTAGGTTGTTTTCTTTGGTCTTGTCCAGTCATTTTGATCTTTAGGGTGCTGTCCATGGTGTTATCCAGACATATTGCTGTTTAGGATGCTGTCCATGGTCCTATCTAGGCATTTTGATCTTTAGGGTGCTGTCCATTGTCCTGTGTGGATGGTTTGCTCTTTAGGGCGCTGTTCATCATGCTCTCTGGCTGTTGTGCTCATTTGGTTTCTGTCCATGGTCCTATTTGCTCTGCAAACAAGTGGCATCAAAAGACTGATCTGCTTTCACTGAATGAGAAAAACACTACCAGTTTAAAATAAATAGCATGTTTCATAAAACATATATATATATATATATATGTATATGTGTGTGTGTGTGTGTGTGTGTTTGTGTTCACTGTAGAGAAATGTTTTTGATGATAAGATATAAACCGATAAAAGATTGTCCTACTATGAGCTCCAAGGTTATTAGTCACTTTTTTAAACTATCTAAATATAACCTGTATTGTATTTGTTTTTACAACCAGTGACTATCAATTATTTTTGTTTGTTTGTTTGTTTGTTTGTTTGATTACATAATACGCAATGCTTTATGCAATAGTTTACCTTAATAATATAATTTAAGTACATCCTCTCGTACCTTTACTTTTTTCATATATGTTTGCAGCAAAAACGTTGGCATTCATTGTTGAGCTTTTACAGATAAAAAATAAACTAAAATAAATTATTAAAATTAAATAATAAATCAAGAATCTGTGATTTGTTAATTCTCTCGAACCTTTATTTAACTGACGAAAGATTTTCAATGTTTTCATTGGCTAAATTAATTGTATTTTGTTAATATAAACAAATTTTGATTTTAATGGCTGCAACACAATCCAAAAAAAGGTGGGTCATGAGGCATGTTTACCACTGTGTCACATCACCTTTCCCTTTTAATTACACTTTTTAATCATTTGGGATTTGAGGATACTAATTGTTGCAGTTTAAGTGGAATTTTTGCCCAATATTGCAGGATACAATACAGATGCTCAACAGTCTGTGGTTATCATTGTCTGACTCTCCTTTTCATGATGGGTCATACATTTTCAATAAGAGACAGAAGTGGACTGCAGGCAGGCAGTCAAGCACATCCATTCTACAGTGTAGAGTGTCTAAGAAACCACTGTGGTGCAGAATGAGGCCTGGCATTGTCTTGCTTCCCAGGAAAGATGTCGTCTTGATGGCAGTTTTACAATCCCAGTGTACGTCTCCACGTCAGTGGTACATTCACACATATGCAAGTCACCCATACCGTTTGCACTGATGCACCCCCATACTATGACAGATGTTTGCTTTTGAAGATCACACACATTCAACAGAGGTTTCCTGCCTTGCCCTACACGGACTGAGATTTCTCTGGATTCCCTGAACTTTTTCACAATATTATGTATGGTAGATGGTGAAAGACCTAAATATCTCTTTTATATTCTTTTACAATCTTGCATTGAGAAATGTGATTTTTGAATTGTTTGACAATTCTCTCATGACCCATCATTGCTTGCAAAACCGAGTCTTGGATGTTCCTTTAATACCCAAACACGATACCCTCACCTATTACGAATTCACCTGCTAATTGTGGACTGTTTCAAAACTGTTTAACTGGGATATTTTGTAATCTTTTCACTATTATTGTGCCTCTGTCCCCAACTTTTCTTGATTTGCGGTTGTACATATTAATCACTGTGTCTGATATTTTCTATTTTTTTTTATATTATTGATATTTTTCTGTATTATAAATTGTCACAAGTCATCAAATCACTAATACATAACAGGCACTTGAAGTACTCAATAGTGCAGAACAAATAGATATGGTAATAGTTCTTAATAGAGAAAAACCTCATATGATTTAACCGCCTTTGGTATTCAGAGGGGTTATAATGGGGGGTGAAACATTTACATGCATGATTACATTTTAAAGGCAAATAACCTATGTTCAGTGACATCTGGATGGGAGGATTGTCAGCATTTATAATGGTTTGGGGATGGGAATCAGGGTCACCTTGTTGTTCATTATCTAAAAGAGACCTTGCAGAGGTCCAAGCTCACTTCTTGTGCACAAAAGAAGCAGTTAAAACAGCCATGAGATATGTGATTTTTTTTATTAGCATGTTCCCTGGAATCGAACCCGTGACCTTGGCGTTACAAGTGGAACGCTCTACAAGTTGAGCTACATGAGGAAAAACTTCACTAAGCAAGTTTTTGTAACCAGTAAGACAAAATGTTACATAATCACAAACCTGCACACTGGTGATTTTTTTTTTTTTTTTCCCTGAACATCTTCCATTGATTGAAAGTTTGCCAGATTTATCCCCAGTCCAGTATCTAGCATTATAGATTCCCAGGATTGACAGCCATGAGTGTTGAGTTCCCTGCAGACTAGGACTGGAATGACAGCAAAACTCAAGGCATCTGAATTGTTGCTCAAGTCACCAGAGCTCAGTGTCATTTAACTCCTGTCAGGAGCAATCTCAAATCAGTTTCCCAAAACGCGCTCAGTCGTGGCAGACCATTTGACATCTGACATTTAGTCTGTGATGTGTTTGCCTCTCATTTTTGCTATCTATATTCCACACTCTGCAATTCATTAGTTAAATATTGTGGTAAACACGACTTGTCAACAAGGGTTATTTTGGAGTGGGTGTGGTTTGACAAGTGTAATTCAAGACAACTTGCGCAGTGTTCTGGAGCGGTTCTAGTGTCGAGGATATCCAGAATTTAACTTAAACATCCTATAGAGTTAAGTCTGTGAATTTAATATGTGTTTATTTTTATATACATTTATTATTATTGCATCATATTTAATTTCATATATTATATAATATTTAACATCATATTTGAATTTTAACTGAATTTTATTAAAAAATAAAAACTTTTAAAAAATGTGTGTGTGTGTGTGTTTTATTTTTGATACATTTTTAACACAGAATTTTAGCACACAGAAAGCTGCTTCAGACAGCGTGCCAGTGTTCTGCTGAATAATGCTGCCTATTAGATTGTGCTACCAACACTATATTTGCATTGTTTTATGGATATTTGCATGGATTTATTGATTTTAGGATGTTGTCAAACCACATGAATATGATGCTGGTAGCATTTACCACTGTCAAATGTGCCACCTACTAACACCGCTTAAACGGACTAAACACACAAAATTATGCCAAAATGCGTATTTTGTCGAGTATCCTCGTAAGCACAGTCTTAAATGAGTTAAATAAAGTCTTAAAGTTCTTAAAGTGACAGCAACCTAATAAACCTGCTACAGTCATTAATGTTAATCAAAGAACAAAAGAAAAAGAAAATCACTCACTGCTCTTAACTGAATAACTTTTGTAGTTTTAATAAAAAAAATTAAAAAAAAAAATCGATATTGTGACCTAAATTATGCAGTGAAGACTATGAAGTGTTTTATAATTGCTTTGATTCTGGATATTTCCTACTTGTTAGATCAAATATTTTAAACATACTGTCTTTGTTGTTTCTACATTAATTTGGGGATTAAATGTGAAATCATTACAATATAAAAATTTATTAAAAACTTCAGTCTGGTATTGTTGTTCCATACCGAGCTACTTACCCGACTACCTACCTGTTATATTTACCAGTTGCAATCCTGTCTGCAATCCTCTTCAGTCATCTTCAGTCTCCAGCCATACAGCTTCCATCAGTCTGCACCTATGAAAAGAAGGACTGTTATGATACTGTTATGAAGGACTAGTGTTTGATACTGATTTATGAACTCAGTCACTCACCTGCTTGCATCACTTGTTTCCTGATTTACCTGCAAATAAACACCCTTTTGTGGAAGTTACCTGTACTGTCTTCTTCTGTTTGCTGACAATATAGTTGAAATGTTAGATAAACTTGAAAACCTAAAATAATTAATAAAATAAGTTAAGGTTGGAGAACCAAAACTACTAAAACTGAAATAAAATAAAGATAACTAGAAATATTTTGTTTAAAAACACAGTAATAATAATGACAAAAAAAACAAAAACAAAAAAAAAAAAACACATAACATTACTGCAACTTAATCTAAAATTAAAAAGACGACTAAAAATAGAAAAATAAAAGGAAAGTCAAAACTAATAATAAATAAATTATAATAAATTAAATAAAATAAAACTAAACAAACTTGTAAAACAACAATTGTCCCTTTATAACTTTAGGGCTATACATGCAGGTCAACATAACTTATGTATGTATTTTTTTTTTTTTAACCATACACCATAGTGAATACTCTTAGGCTTGGCCAAATCATATGTTTATTAGTTTTGTTTAGATATTATCAGGCCACACTTGGGGCTTACTAAACACATTCAGGGCTTATTCCCTGGAAACTCACCTTTGGCAGCCCATTGGCAGCCCTTATGTGCTCATAATTTCTGCACTCATATAAGTAATATTTCATGAACTCAGACAGATATGTCTTGTCAACACCTGAATAATGATTTTAGGGGGGAAACAGATGTAATTTCCCACTGTAATTTGTTCAAACAGGCTTGGCAGAAACGGATATCTTTTTAGACAGCTTCAGACATGCATACTAATCTACTCAGACAGCTATACAAAATTAGCCGTTACACAAACCAAACACTGTTTTTAGCATACTGTTTTTTTGTTTTTGTTTTTTTTTTGGGGGGGGGGGTTATTGTGGGTTTAAGTTGAGCTCTGTCAACAGCATCTGTGGCCTATGTCTATGGGCTGAGACAATTCAGATTGTTAAAAGCCAAAATGCGGAGCATATACTTGTCTTAAATTTTTTTATTTTTTTTTTTATTTTTTTTATACTTGTTTTGTACAAAATTATGTTATTATAGCCCTTTTAAAACAGTCAGACTAGAGAGAGAGAGAGAGAGAGAGAGAGAGAGAATGTTTTAGTATTTATATGTATTTAAATAAATTTAGTATTTATTTATATTTTGATTTAGCTTCTATTTTTATATTTCCAATTTTCATTTTAATTTTAGTTTTAGTTTAGTTTTTGTTATGTGCTTTTTAAAATATTTCTATTCATCTCTATTTTTAATTTTACTTATAGTCATTTTAGTTCTTCAACCTAAACTTTGTATTTCAGTTAGTTGCCAGGCAACATTTTAGATAGATTAAACCAGAAGTGCAAATAGCAATGTTTATAAATATGTGTAGGCTATATAAAATATTATTATGGTTCTGTGAAAAAGTGCAAGGTTTGAGGTAGAGAAAGTGGAGACCAGCTCAGTGCAAATGACAATGAGCACAAATATGGAAGGTAAAATACTAATTTTAATTTTTCTAATATGTATATTTTATTTTATTTTATTTTTTTATTTCAGCTTTATTTAAGTTAGAGGGGGTCCTATTATACTCATTTACAGGTTCATAATTTTGTTTATGGGGAATTAGTCTTCAGATTTAACCGGAAACGGTGGTGCGTTGAACACCCTGTTCTGATGATGCAAGAGTTGCAACTATGGCAGCTGAGAAGGTCATTCTTGTGTTCTTTTTGAAGAATTTTCGGAGCCTGATGAAGTCAGTATAAATACGTGTTTAATACTGCAAAATACGCTCAATGTTACAGTCACTGCCCTTGCCGTCCAGAATAAAAGAGAACATCCCAATCGAGTTAAGGGATTTCTGGAAACTGTGGTCCCTAATTATTGTGATCCAACATTTGCCTCGCATTTCAGGATGAAAAGAAAAACATTGAAGGATAATCCACTTCTTACCTCCGAGACTGTGTTATGATCTATATGACCTTATTATTTTTATTGTGAGTATTAGGCTTATCATTATTGATGATCACTATTGTTGTGCTATGATATTGTAATATTTACCATTATACAATCAGATGAGAATAGAAAAGTTTATGAAAGTGGCACTCCACAATACAATAGCAAAATATATAAATATGTATAGTATTTTTATGTTACAATAGTCACTTTACTTGGACCCATCGTGCGAGCTGTCTCTTTAAATACCGTGTGGTTTATATACATGTTGATGCTGATTGGGCTGACATTTCTGACACACCCACCAAACAAGAGAAAACTTATCTCAAACCCATTGCACACCGTTTCTAGGAAACATGTCGTTCCAACCCGGAAACCGTAGCAAAAGCTAGGTTTGTGACAATACGGTTTCAGGAAACAGTTGTGACTAGCTGCTTGATTTGTTTAACGATGCATCGTACTATGGTAGTGAGCGAGTTACATCGTTGTACAGGAAACGCACCCCTGATTGGTCAGCCAGCCCCAGTCTGTTGTGATTGGTTCACCGCTCAGAGCGTGTGGAAAAATGTAATGCCTCTTACTATAACCGGAGAGTATCAGCTATAGACTATAGACATAGACAGGTAATGAACATAATCTAACATTTATAATTTATTTATGGAATAATTTATTAATGAATATAGTATGTATACAAAAAAAATTTGAAGCTTAATATCTAAAAACTGCACAGAATGCAGATAGAACCTTATAATTCCAAGGTGCTCTGCTAAACAAATTCAAGCACCAAGATGAACATTATTTAATGTTTAAATTAACCAAGAACATTTCTTTAAGAGCTCAGTGTGTGCCAGCTGTTGCTTTAGAAGCTTTTCACATGCTTCATACCATGTCTCATGAGAAACCAGGGCCCTTGCACTACATATATAGCACATTTCTAAATTATGAGTTAATGTATTTCTACTGCCAACTGCCAGTATGCATTATTTCCAAGAGGATTTCCTGAGAAAAGTGGTATATTAGAGCTCATAACTGTACAATACGAGTTTGCAGAATTTGTAACATGAGTACAATGTGCAGGAAAGTGAAGTCAGTTTTGTGGGCTTGTTGGAGGCTGAGTGGGTGTAAGAAGCACACTGTGCTGTCCTGAGTGGGAGGAAATCTTATGAGGAGTGACAGAGATACAGAACAGGAACAAACACACATCCCTGTCTCATGAAGAGGCCTTCCTTTACGGATGGGTTGGGATAATATGCTTACATTCAAATGGCTTACATAAATGTGCTATATATTTGAAAGGGATAATTTATCTAAAAATTCTGATATCAGTTGCTGACTGAACCCGTATGGAATCCTTGCTTATGTCGATTGCAGTAGGAGAGATTTAAAAGACTGTTTGTGCTGCACTTCTCCCTACAATGAAATTGAATGGGGACTGAGGCTGTCAAGCTCCAAGAGCCACAAGGACAGGATATATTGTCTTCCGAAAACATATGGACTAGACTTTAATGTGCTTTTTTGCTCTTTTTGGAGCTTGTTAGAATGTGCAGCTTGGACATTGTACATAACGTATCTTTTTGAGTTCCATATTAGAAAGAAACTATTCCTATATAAGAAAGACCACAGTAATACAATGAGCACAGAAATGCATGAAAATAGCTGAATGAAATGACATTTGTTTTTATCAACTTTAGGATCATTTTAGTATATTCAGTTCAAGTATATCTGAGGGGAAAGTTTTTACAGTTGGTCCGTTTAACATCCTGTTTTATTTCAAGTGTGTACAAAAAGCAAATCATTTTATGAATATCTGTACTTTAGATTTAAAAAAAAATGGAAATAAAGAATAAAAGAAAAACTGAAATGCTGGACTCACCTTTCTATTAAAAGCATCCAGAGTTGCACCTATTTGTTCTGGTTTAGTTGTCATGGAAACTGCAACTTTTCAGATAAGCATATTGTGTAAATGGAAGAGAGCAGCAGCAAAGTTTAGCTATTTATGACCTTTATGTATTTATGAATTTGAGATTTCAGTCACTGTGGAACTGAGGAATGTGTTGTAAGCATTCTTGAGGTGTGCAAACACACACAGACCTGCCTCTGAAAAAAAAAAAAGCAAAAGTTTCCAGATTTATCAGTCTGTACTGTTCCCTATTAAATACTATGGATGGATGGATATTCAGATGTTCTGTAGATAGATAGATAGATAGATAGATATTCAGATGGATGGATGGATGGATGGATGGATGGATATTCAGATGGATTGGTGAATAGATATTCGGATGGATGGATGGATATTCAGATGGATAGGTCAATAGACATTCAGATGGATGGATAGATATCCGGATGGATGGATGGAAGGAAGGAAGGAAGGAAGGAAATGTGGGTGTATATTTGTGTCTATATATACACCTGCACCTCAGAAGTCAATATGATGGGTCTTCTCCCACAGTCTTGGAGGATTAACCATTCATCACCTGTAGGTGTGGGTGACTCGGCGACACTGTGTTTATACAACTTAAAGAGCCGATCGCTCTCCTGAAACAGTGATGTATGGCTTGCTGGGGGAAAAGGATGATGTGTGCTCCCACGGAATGAAGGAACAGCAGGGAATCCGGCAGTGTGGCTGGATCCAAGTCCAGCACAAGAATTCCAATGGCGCCTGATGTTTTATCACCACACAGTGACAATATTGTGACTTATAAGACTGTGAGACCCTGAGGATGCTGAGATGATAAAGACCTGTGAAGATCTAGCCACATGCAATGTGTTCAGCATTTGTGTTCGGAATAGAAACTAAAATAAAAAGTTTCAGGACACAGCCTGCACACTCTCGGTTTCATATTTACACCCATAACATGGAATAATATTATCACATTTGCATAATACAGTAATTGTGAAGCATAAAAAGAGACATTGTGAATTTTACATGTGAGGTTTCTTCTCAACTGTAGGAATCATTCAAGAGTGTAAAGATCTAATGATCACAGGTGTTGCTCTTATTTATTTTAATGGCATATTTACCACATGCGCATCCATTTTACTTTCCATTTCAAAGCTTTTTAAGTCTAGAAAAATGCAGCAGAGAAAAATAGCAATCTGTTTTATGAGGGCTCAACAATAAGGATTTCTTTCTGCTGAGTTTATATTTTATCTGCCCTGCAAATATTTTCACTGACCCCACCACAAAAATAATACACTTTATTTTTAGCAGTATATTTGTGTCTGAAACAATTATATATTTATGTTTTCAATACACTGAAAAAGTTTTTCAATAAGTAGTTTTTCAGTTTTTATAAAAATGTATAACAAATATAATGTATTAAATATATACATATGTGCATATTTTTTGTTTATGTATGATATATATAATACAGATATAAGATATTAAATATATAAACAAATATACTGTTTTGTATATATAATGTATGCATATAATATTATAAATAGCAGAATTATTGGATTTAAATTATAGAATTATTAAAAATGTTGCCTTGGCAATAGAAACTAAAATGAGATAATAAAAATATTTTAAACCTAAATAGCAATATTTATAAAGAAATAAAAATAAATAATAATAATAATAATAATAATAATAATAAAATGACATAATGAAATTACTAAAAATGTAGCTAAATTTAACATAAAAAATAAATAAAAATAAAAACTAAAATTAGACTGGTAAATATATAATGTATTAAATATATACATATGCATATTGTTTTGTTGAAAATGATATACATATGTATACATTGTTTTGAACCTTTTTTTTTATAAATATTATAATTTATATATTTATAAATATATTGAAGTTTTTAAATTCTTTTCAATAAACATGTTTTCATCAAATTAACCATAATAGTGTAAATAAATAAAGCTATTTTTTTTTAAATTTTCTACCTACATGTCTCTTAAATAGTCTGGGCAATTACATTTAAGCAATACAGTACATTAGTCATGGAGGTCACTGCATGACAATAGTTAAGGTAATGATAATAGACAAGTAAATTTGCCCTATCACCCATAGAGACAGCAAGACAGTGCTTGGATCAAAAAAAACAAAAAACAAATTGCAACCATATCCAACAGAGTCGAGTGAAAACAATGCCACTGGAATACAAATCCAGACAGGCCATTTGAGAGCACTTCACGCTTATAGAGCAAAGACAGCTATTCCTCTCGGGCGTGCGGATTTCTTTCTTGATGGATTTCAGGTTCCGAGCATTGAGATTGAAATCTATTCCCTGTGTTGATGTTTGTCAACATGCAATCTGCTAGATTTGCCATGGAGGTGTGCCTGCCTCTCCAGAAGGGATGCCGGGTGAGACGGTGTCTGGACAAATGAGTGATCATTACCTCTTAACTCCGTCAAGTGCTGCGGTCGCAGATGGAACGTGAGATTGAAATCTGGAGAGAATACAGACGTTGCGATTGAGGGAATTGTGTCGATAATGGCAATTTCTCTGCAAATTGGTTTGTGGTATACTTCTGTGCATTCACTCGATGTTTTGCAGATACAGATGACAAACATGCAACAGATCAATAATTGACCTCAACATTTTTCATAGAGTTCTTTGAAACCAGCTGATACAGTGGCAACTTTTCCGATTACAGCGTGTCCTGGAAATATAACCGACTATTAACACTGTTTCAGACTGTAAATAAAAAATATTGAAAAACATCTCATTGGTCACAGTCTGAAAATTCAGTTAATATAGGTTTATATAGTCATGAGGTTTAATCAGGTCTTTACTGTTGTGTGCATTATGCAATTATTACAGCCACTAAGGGTATATGGTGATGAATATATATATATATATATATATATATATATATATATATATATTTCAATGCTTTTGCATTTACTGTATGTGCAAAACTTTTGCATTTCCCTGAGAAACTTTGTGTTTGCTCACCTCATATTATTTCCATCACCAGTTTTGCATTTGAGCTCAAAAGTTTTGCAAGCGAGTGCAAACATTGTTGGGAAACTCCAAAGTTTTGCAAACAAATGCAGTGTTTCTCAGGGGAATGCAAAAGGTTTGTAAGGGAATGCACAATTCTCAGGAAACAAAAGTTTTGCGAGCTAATGCAAAATTTGTCAGGGGAATGCAAAAGTTTTGCGAGGGAATGGAAAGATTCTCAGGGAACACAAAAGTTTTCAGAGCCAATGCAAAACTTGTCATAGGACTGCAAAAGTTTTGCGAGTGACTGCAACGTTGGTACAAAATACAAAATTTTAGCCAGGGCATGCAAAATTTGTCAGGAAAACACTAAAGTTTGTGAGGGAATGCAAAGTTTCTCAGGAAACAAAAAAGTTTTGAGAGCCAATGTAAAACTTATCGGGGGAATGCAAAATTGGTTGGGGAATGCAAAAGTTTTGAGAGGGAATGCAAAATTTGTTGGAGTAATACAAAAGTTTTGTGAGCGAATGCAAACTTTGTCTTGGGAATACAAAAAGTTTGCCAGGGAACACAAAAGTTTGAAGGGAATGCAAAGTTTCTCAGGGAACGTCTGTGGTAACAAACCGAGCCAATGAACATTGGTCAGCGAGATTTGCATGCCGAGTCACACCTACCCATACATACAGTCATGGCCAAAAGTGTTGGCAATCCTGAAATTTTTCCAGAAAATGAAGTATTTCTCACAGAAAAGTATTGAAATTACACATGTTTTGCTATACACATTTCCTTTGTGTGTATTGGAACAACACAAAAAAGCAGATGAAAAAAAGCAAATTTGACATAATTTCACACAAAACTCCAAAAATGGGCCAGACAAAATTATTGGCACCCTTTCAAAATTGTGGATAAATAAGTTTGTTTCAAGCATGTGATGCTCCTTTAAACTCAACTGGGGCAAGTAACAGGTGTGGGCATTATAAATCACACCTGAAAGCAGATAAAAAGGAGAGAAGTTGACTCAGTCTTTGCATTGTGTTTCTGTGTGTGCCAGACTAAGCATGGAGAACAGAAAGAGGAGAAGAGAACTGTCTGAGGACTTGAGAACCAAAATCGTGGAAAAATATCAACAATCTCAAGGTTACAAGTCCATCTCCAGAGATCTAGATGTTCCTTTGTCCACAGTGCGCAACATGATCAAGAAGTTTGCAACCCATGGCACTGTAGCTAATCTCCCTGGACGTGGACGGAAGAGAAAAATTGATGAAAGGTTGCAACGCAGGATAGTCCGGATGGTGGATAAGCAGCCCCAAACAAGTTCCAAAGAAATTCAAGCTGTCCTGCAGGCTCAGGGCGCATCAGTGTCAGAGCGAACTATACGTCGACATTTGAATGAAATGAAACACTTTGGCAGGAGACCCAGGAGGACCCCACTGCTGACACAGAGACATAAAAAAGCAAGACTACAGTTTGCCCGGCCATTCAGTGTTGGTTTAGGAATGTGGCAAGGGGGACGTAACATTTGGGGGTTACATTAGTAACCTACACATTCCCATTCAGTCAGTCACGTTCAACGTTACGTCAGACTGGCATCATGGGGTCCCTATGGAAATTGCCAAAGCCACTGAACTGTGTTACGAGTGTCGGAGACGCAGATGCTGGCAAGCCGTCGCATGCCCTTTTGGCCATTGCCGTCATGCCTTCGTAACCTTCCCAGCACCCCATGTAAGCCTGAGAGAAAGTCTTTCATACCGAGGGGGATGGAAGGAACAGGGTTTACTTTGGGGGCAGTCAAAGCTGCTGTTGCTATCCTAGGGAAGAGTGCTTCGGAACTCAATTCCCATCGTTTTTCAGCCATGACCATAACCCTGGGGAAGCATGCCCAGTACCAAAGGAGGGGAACTCAACAGAGACTACACCCTGCCCAAAGGGAGGTAACGTGTGGAGGTTACAAATATGGACTAAGCCGGGTGGCAGTGATACATATGGAAGATCTCTGCAGTAGATCCTTCCTAGCCAGGGAGGAGCTACTACCGGCGCAGAGACAGGGCAGAGCAGAGCCGCCCAGGGAAAGACACAGGTTTACATTTTAAACTGTTTCTGTAAAAGTGATTTGCCATTCTAAATTAACGTGCCGCTTGTGGTTTAAACACGGAAACAGCTCGTATATCACGTTCAGATTGCACGCACGGCCGCATACAGAATCATTGAAACTCGGAACTTATTGTCATCGCTGTCCTGCGATTTATCAACAAAATCGCTTAGAAACTTAAAGTCATAGTATATATTTATTTCTGTTGAAGTAACTTCAACCCACAGCTTCACTATTGGTAAAGAGACGCAGCACAGACTGGTAGGACAAATTCTTACAATCATTCTTTTGCTGATGCATTTAAATAAATCTTACCATTCCTCTTCATCTGGATCTGTTTTAGAACGAGCAGAAATCTGTAAGTAACTTAACGAACCATAGACAGATAACCAATGAATAAACTATTACGTTGACGGTTCCTACGCAGTTTGGAAAAGTATGGAATTTGATTTGAGTAATTTCCAGGTCTGAATGGAAAAGAAACGGAAAAAATTAAAAATAAATAAATAAAATGAACACTATCATACAAGCAGCATGTTCATGGTAAAAATTTTAGTGATCCTTTAGTGATTGTTAAACACAATTGAATAAATTCAAGGTGCATTATTCAACATCAAACAACGACAGTTCAAACAGTTCTGTCGTTTACAGTATCAAACCATCGTGTCAGAAGTGAATATATGCAGGTTTAAAGGATTTCAGGCTGCTTCCGAGAAAATAAGTATATGTACAAATTTTAATAATCAATCTCTTGGCCCTGCACAGTTTCACTGAGCTCAGGTTTCCAATCGCCCCGGATGAAACGATTGGAACGTCCATTGAATTTCTGGGCTTTAACTTGAATACAGTTAATTTCCAGGCCTCACGGCATAAGGAATCAATAGGATATTTATGTTCGCTTCCACTTTCCTAAACAGTCCAAACTGTTCTAAACAGGAATTACTATCTTCGCTCAGCGACTTAAACTTCATGATGCAAGTAATCCTGCAAGGCCACTCTTATCTCACATCTCCTCACTCTTGCATCTTTAATTCATGCGCTAGAAACAAGCGTCAGGCCACAGCAGCCTGGGCCGTGCCCCAGATTCCCCACTTTCCTCCTCCCTCCGCTTAGCCACACATCGCGGCTTTTCCCGGCGTCACACCCCATTCAAAAATGCCCGCCCCTCTCGGCGAATGCCTTCCCTCCTAGCATGAGGATGCCTCTACTAGTGGAGCAAGCTCAGCCGTCTCAGCCATTTCATCCCGCCATCTCTCACCTTACCTCTCTTTTGTCTTTGGTCTACAGTCAACTACGGACCCTAGCGTGAGGCTGCCTCCGCTATCGGCGCAGGCCCAGACGTCCTATTTTCCCCAGCTTCCCTCTTTTTCTAACCACCCTGTTCCTTCCCAGGCTCCAGGGGCCAACCCGAGCAAGAGGCTGCCTCTGCTAACGGTGCAGGCCCAGGCACCTCATTTTCCTCCTCAGTTTCCCTCTTTTCTAACCTCCTCATCCCTCCCCTGGCTTCAGGGACTGACCCGAGCGTGAGGCTGCCTCCGCTAACGGCCTCGGTCCTGGCCTTTCTTCCTCCTAGCACTGTCCCACAAGCAAAACGCCGTTCACCCTGTCTACTACAACGCTGATGCCCATCCCACCAAATGCTACGGCCTTGGAACCAAACCCCTTTGCCAACAACACCAGAACACAGATCCTCTTAGAAATTCAAGCTGTTGGCACCAGAGGCGGACCCATTCCCAACCCCAGTACCTTTTTTCAGAGCTGATATTCCCATAAACCACCCACTGAAAACTCTCCTTGACACCTCTCTCAACTACATTCTCCAAGCTGCCTCCCCTAGAACCCTACAATCCGTTCTGCATAGGAGCAGCAACTACAGCCACCCAAAAAGGCCTCTCCCAACATCAGATTCAAACACTTGGTCGCTGGTCAACAGAAGCTTTTAAGAACTACATCTGATCAAATTGCTTCCACATTAAAGAAGCCCAACGAACACTTATCAGCTAGTCAGCTAATTCTCCACTGCCGCAGCAGTGATGTCGTCTCGGCTCCCGCAGGAGCTCATCTTCTCTGGCTAATATCTCCACTGCCGCAGCAGTGATGCTCCCTCGGCTCCCGCAGGAGCTCAGTTTCTCTGGATAATATCTCCACTGCCGCAGTAGTGATGTTCCCTCGGCTCCTGCAGGAGCTCAGTTATTCTGGCTAATTTCTCCACTGCCACAGCAGTGATGATCCCTCGGCTCCCGCTGGAGCTCAGTTTCTCTGCCTAATATCTCCACTGCTGCAGCAGTGACATTCCCTCGGCTCCCACAGAAGCTGTTATTCTGGCTAATATCTCCACTGCCGCAGCAGTGATGTTCCCTCGGCTCCCGCAAGAGGTCAGTTATTCTGGCTAATATCTCCACTGCCGCAGCAGTGATGTTCCTGTGGCTCTCGCAGGAGCTCAGTTTCTCTCCACTGCCGCAGCAGTGATGTCGCCTCGGCTCCCGCAGGAGCTCAGTTCTTCTGGCCAATTCTTTCACTGCCGCAGCAGTAACGTCACCTCTGCTCCCGCAGGAGCTCAGCCGTCAAAACTCACCTTCACTGCCGCAGCAGTAATGTTTTCATCCAATATGACGAGCACTCTCCCGGCCCTTCAAACTAACCCTCCAAACAGCACAATCAGCCTACGCAATTTTTGGGGGTCATCAGTAATGTTTCCAGCAGTAATGTTTTTTTGGGGAGTACTCCGGGTTCGGGCCAAATACAGAGCTCGGAGCCCTCTCCTCGGACAGCACGCCAAATCTGCATTCTATTTACTATCTGATTATTTGTAAGTGTGAACTCATGAAATGATGTTTTATTAACAAAATTCGGGAGGAGCAACATTCAAATAATCTGACTAATCATCACGTCATTTCAGCCAGCTGTTAGCAATCAGTAATCAACATACCTACCCAATCAGCATGAGTGAAAGCATATACATAGACACAGTCGACTCACCCATATTCCTCGACAGTTTTGCAGCATCCCTCCCCCACCCCGTCTCCTCACACTTGCCTGGTTACTTTCCTAACCGGAATACGGGGGGAGTACTCTGGGTTCGGGCCAAATACCAAATGCCCTCTCCTCGGACAGCACGCCAAATACGCATACTATTACACATACTATTTACTATCTGATTATTTGTAAGTGTGAACTCGTGAAATATGGGATTACCAAGTGGGGAATCACATCAGCGGGCCAACTTCTGTTTAAAGATAGTCTTTTCTCTTCTGCTGTCCTTCAAAGCAGACACAGAGCTGATCTGAGCTTCTAAGCTCTGTGTGTAGTCCACGTAAACACACAGTGCGTGAACGGGACACATCATCGTGAGGGCTGGGTCTGCCTCCTCCAGGGGCAGCGCTTGCAAATTCACCACCTGGTCCCTGAAGGAGTGGTGGGAAGCAGAGCATCGCTTACTGCCCACGCATTCCCGGAGAGACCAGAGAGTGAGGAAACCACTCTTTCTGAGAATTTGGGTACTGCTGGCCATGGGCCAAAGTAAAGATTCTCCACCTGGCCCTCCTCCAGGGGAAGGAGCGGAGCATTCAGCAGCTCCTGAGAAAGAGCGGTCCCCTGCAACTCCGGGTCATCTGTCTCAAGGCCCCCCCACCAACCGTTTAGGTTTTAGTGGTGGCCTGAGGACGGGCTCCGTCACCTTCCTGCGGATGGCTTGACGTCACAGCTGAGCCGGGATGGAGTGCTTCTCGCAGGGGGACTTGCTTGCCGATGAGCAGACTAACCCACGGCAACTAACTGCTGTGCATGTCCTCGACAGTGTCGCTGATGAGAGCATTGAGAAAGCAAGCTTTGTCGACATCTTGCATCTCTGCAAGGTTTAGCCAGTGTTCCTGGACCACCAAGGTGGACATTGACTGGCTGAGGCCCCGCCATGACTTCCGTCACCCAAAGGGCGAGGTCAGTCAATATGCGCAGGTCCCGCATCAACACTGACTCCGAACTACCCTCGTGCATATGAGTGCTTTGGCCTGCAAGATGGTCAATGCTTGCATGGCAGAGATGGTCTGTCCAGCGGCACTGTGAGGCTTAACAGCCAGAGCTGCAATCTTCTCACAGGTGCTGAACAGGAGCCATGGACAATTCCTCCAGGTGACGGCACTTTGCGTGCATAAATGCACCGCAACTGCACACTCTTGACTGCCCCACAGTCAAGGGCAGTGAGAGTGGAAGAACTCTAAACAGATGCTTTATGCTTAAAACAAGAAAAAACAATTTGCCAATAGGGTCAGAAAAACTAAACTTAATTCAATATATATTCTTTATCAACAGTGTCTGCACAGTGTTGCTTTATGTAAATGTATTCTTTAATGCCAAGTTTACACTACAGGATTTTAAGCCCGATTTAAGCCCGATTTGCAAGTTAACGAGCTCGCTGACAGGCCGGGCTGTGATCGGGGGAAAATCAGCGATTGATCGGCGCTCGCCAATCTTTATGTGTGAACTACTCAAAGACGCATCAAAGATGCTCGCTGACGCATCGCTGACACGTCGCAGACGCCAGACAAATATCTAGCATGCTAAATATCTGGAGCTGTCGGCCGACTCGATCTCCTTTGGTGTCACGCGTCGCGACCCAACAGCCAATGAAATATACCCTGATGTCTATGTAAGCAGCAATTACAATCCATTCAAATATAATTTACCAACGCTTATTCATATCAGATACACATTGTGTAAGTAACGATAAAGCTCACTCACTCTATTGTTCTCCCAGTTCACCGGCCACATGTTTTTCGGGACAAATGGATGAATTCACGTTATATATTAAGATCAAGGTCATTATATAGGTTTTTAAATGACAAAACACTCACTTGCACATATTTGAAAATCGGAATATCAGATAGTTGATGACATGGTGAGAAAAGCATACATCTGTCATACAGTGTGGCCGGCTAGCCGTGGTGTGTCACGTGACAAGCATGACGTGTCGTCATAGAAACAATAAAGGGAAACTAACACTAAAATAACTAAAATTTGTTATTTTACTAAAATAACACTCGCCCTAACTCAGGTCAGCCAGAATGTTTTAAACTTATGTGTGAAAGGGTTTTTTTTCATTTGAATTAAACTGAATTCAAAATTTAATCTAATTTCCTCCCAACATCCATTTTCAAATAAAGTCGTTGGGTGGCAGTTGTCGTCAGCTCATGTAGTGCGTAACCTCCTGTTGCAGATCATTTACGTAGTGTCACATAGTGTAAACACCACAACGACTTCAAGACTCTACAGCAAGTCATGTAGTCTGAACAGCACAGCGATCTGCCGACGTTTAAAGTCCTGTAGTGTAAACTTGGCTTTATTGGATGTGTAAATATTGTACTGGAAAAGAAGACATAAAATGCTTTAAGAATGTGTTGGGATTTGTGAAAAGGACCCACATTAGTGTTGTAACATTAGTGTTGCCGTTGGGCTCTGACAACCCAGTTGACCCTAAAAGTGACATGAACATGACAACAAACACCTTTTGTTCATTTCTGAGCCACATTCTTGCCTATTTCTTCTTCAGTATTTCATTTTTCAAGCACTCATCATTTGATAAAAGTCATATTTCCCCACCAAAGTGCAGTGTGGTGCACATTTTATGATGCTGTAAGCCAAAATAAGTGCTAAAAATTATTGATGAGCCACACAGCTGTGCAAAATTATGACTTCTGGAAGCTTTTTGTGTGTGGTTACTGCTGAACACAGGTCCAGGTGGACTGGATCATAATTCCTGTCAGGGTTCACAACTGTTGGGGCATTAGAAACAGATGAATGTGTGCACGCTTGTCACAAAGTCTCAGAGGACTTTACAATGGTGCGGGGAATGATGCTCTTGGTTCTGGGTCATATCTGATGGGGAGGTATTCACTGGGGATGTGCACATGGACTGCAGCAATAGACTTGTCAATTTTTTTTTCTCTTCTTTTCAGTTGTTTTTCTAGACACAGACTAAGAGTCTAACAACAGGAACCATTTAAAAATAAAAACGATAACTTATAAGTAATTTACCTTGTATACATACACCAGAACTCTGGAGAACATGCTTTGTGAATGAGATTTTGATGCATTTTAAAGGATTAGTTCACTTTGAAATGAAAATTTGCCCAAGCTTTACTCACCCTCAAGCCATCCGTGTATATGACTTTCTTCTTTCTGATGAACATAATCGCAGAAATATTAATAAATATCCTGACGCATCCGAGCTTTATAATGGCAGTGATAGGGATCAATGAGTATGAGCTGAAGAAAGTGCTTCCATCTACATCCATCTATCATAAATATGTACTCCACATGGCTCCTGGGGTTAATAAAGGCCTTCTGAATCGCATCGATGCATTTGTGTAAAAAAAAAAAAAATCCATATTTAACAAGTTATGAAGTAAAATGTCTAGCTTATGCCAGACCGCTTTCCGTATTCAACGTACGCAGAAAGTGTAAAACTCTTGCAGTTCACAAAGCTTACGCTACGTCCTATGCCTTCCCTATTCAGCTTACGGAAAAAGTGTAACTGACGTGACACAGTTTACACTTTCTTTGTAACTTCAATACGTAAGGTGATCTGGCAGAAGCTAGATATTTTACTTCATAACTTGTTTAAATATGGATATTTTTTACACAAACGCATCGCTTCACTTCAGAAGTCCTTTATTAACCCCCCGGAGCCGTGTGGAGAACATATTTATGATGGATAGATGTGGATGGAAGCACTTTCTTCAGCTCATACTCATTAATCCCTATCACTGCCATTATAAAGCTTGGATGTGTCAGGATATTTATTAATATTTCTGTGATTATGCTCATCAGAAAGAAGTAAGTCATATACACCTAGGATGGCTTGAGGATGAGTAAAGCTTAGGCTAGTTTTCATTTCAAAGTGAACTAATCCTTTAAGAATCTATCAAAAGAAGTCAACGCTGTGAATGTTATAATAAAGATTATAATTCACAGTGAAAATGTATTGTATTTTACGAAAGAATGCATATTATTTTTTGAATATTTACAGTAAAGCAATAATTTAATGCTAATGTAGCAACTTTTTATTTAACTAGCTAAACATAAAAATAACACATAGAAAATCATAACTAATAACAAAATAAATAACAAAAATAAAATAAACATTACTATGTAAATACTATAATATAAATAAAATACATTTTTACTGTAAACTACAAGGTATAGTAATGTTGACATGCATTTTCTGTAAAGGTGCTTTGAAACAATATGTATTGTGAAAAGCTCTATACAAATAAATGTGAATTGAAATGAATTTTTTGCAGTGTTGAGCGACCTCTGAAATGTATTTTGTATTATATTCATAACCACAGAAAACGATTAATTTGAAGTTGAAAACTCAAAATTTTGGTGTACCTTTATAAGAGCAGAATCCATCTGTATTATTTGCCAGCCAATATGAAGTTGTCATTGCATGCTGTTCCCTCATCTGTACAGGCTGTGTAAAAGCATTCATCAGATTTTGAGGTCAAGGACACGTTTTTTCCATTTGACTCCTGTACAACCTGAACTCAGCTTCTAAATCTAAAAAGGAATGACCTTTATTCTGTTCCTCTGGAGATTTTGTTCTCTGGACAAAAGGAGACTACCATGCTTCTAAAACAAAATTAAAACCTTTCCCTCAGAATGATCAGTGTTATGGTGGAGAAGTTGATGTCAAGATTACAGAGGAACAATAGAAATTGGAAAAACCCTAAAACAAATAGCAAACAAATCAAAAATCCCAAAACAATAATGCTGTTTTGTGGTTGTTGTGAAAAAGAATGTAGTGTTCACTTTCGATATGGTTCCCTAGCATTGCATCAGTTTTCTCTGAATCCTGAAGCCTGATTGGTTCACGTCTGTGCAGCTGCACAGTAGACATGTGCCGATATTCCATAATACAATATATCACGATAATGAATATGCACGATATTGTTATCGTGGGCACTTCAAAATACTGTGAATAATTATTTATTACGAATTATTCAAATTTTTATAATACATTTTAAGAATACTTACCCCATCAACCGTATAAAATGCACAACACCGCTGTATGCTGCATCAAAGGGACACGCGCACTTATGTAAACAAGCCCAATGTGCATGAGAAGCACTGGCGGAACGAGTGAAGGAGACGCGCTGAATGAAAGTGCGCGTTCACTCTCTGACAGCAGAGGGCGCTGATGCAGCGGTTACCCCGTAAACCCCGTAAACAAGGCAGCTGCGCTATTGAACAGTATTTAAAATGCTTCAAATAGCCATTCAGTTTTTTGTATTCGCAATGTTGTTCATCACAGCACCAAATACTTACTACTTAAAGACTTAATAGGCTATTTATTTTCAAACTTAAACATTTTTTTATATTTTACACACTATAATGATGGAAAATGTTGTGATTATTTGTTATTGTTCAGTAACACTTAGTGACATATGGCTTCATTAGTTAACATGTTATCATTATTACCAAACTGATAATGACAAATACTTATAAAGCATTTATTAATCTTAGTTAATGTTTAATAACATTACTAAAATCAAAAGTCGTTAGTAACTAATGTAGCTATTGCTTATTTTTAATCTTAGTTAATCCACTAACTAACATTAAATAATGAGACCTTATTGTAAAGTGTTACCTGTTGTTCTTTATAATTCTTTTGCAGTTTAATCTGTTTGAAACATTTTACTTTACAATTTTTTTTGTGTATTGCGTTATTGTATTTAAATGTTCAGAGTTCTTTTTGTTATAAGAAAAAGAGTTCTTAAACCTATTATACTATGACAATGCTTTTTTTGCAACTTATTTCAATATCGTGATACCATATACCATGATAAAAGCTTCAGCATTTATCGCAACATGAAAATTTGATACCGTCACATGCTGCACAGACAAATGGCATGTCAGCCTGCCATAAAGGGCGGGATTGACAGCCTATATAAATCATGCAGAAATGCTATGTCGTCAGAATCTTTCTCCTTCAGCGTGAAGATCATCTTTCGCTGCTCCGAAGAAGACTGAAGCCTCTATCCGCTCTTCTTGCTGTTGACCAAGCCTAGTAGCAGAACAATGATGCTTCAGCAGGCAAGCTGATTCAGCGATCTCCCCTGCGGCCATATGGCAACTGCTAAAAGAGCAAATTTTCCAGCAACATTGTTGCAAATGTCGCGCTGCAAATGCAGCACGTGCAGGACTCATCTGCCTGCTCCAGATGAGCACCCCGAGTGCGTCTCCTGCCTGGGCCACAGCCATGCCAAGGCAGCTCTTTTGGACTCCAGCTGCCCGCACTGTGAGAAGCTGAGCTTCGCAACGGGCCTCCCCTGCTCCCTCATGTCCTTCCCATCTCGAGCCGAGGTGAAAGAAAAAAATGAGCCATCAGGCTGAGCAGCGAGGCGGAAGCGAGTGCATGTCGGCCCAGTGCCTGCGTGTTATGCTCTCCCCTCCAAGCGGCAAGTCCCCTGTACTCTTAACCCATAAAGATCAACACCCCTCATCTGGCACGAGTGGCATGGTCTCGTTTGGCTGGTCTTGTTTGGCGGGCCTCTGAGTGCAAAGAGTGCGAACTCTGGCAATGACTCCGCCCCTCTACCTCCTAAAGAGACTGATGACGTGCTGACCCGACACTAGCTGGAGCGTCACATGTGGCTTAATCTTACTGAGATTAAGGATGCTGAAAGGATGGCTCTTCTCAACTCCCCTATCTCCTCGTCAGGCCTGTTTGGCTCCGTGGTGGATGGCTTTGTGGAGCGCTGCATCATGGACCAGAAGTCATCGCAGTCACTTCCTGCTGAAAAGAGCCAGTTCCTCCACTGCCTCTAGTCGCTCCAAGATGGTCCAATCGATTCAGCACCCGTCCAGCCCCAACCGAAATTGGAGCCCGAAGTCAAGCCATGCCTCCACCCGGCCAAACGCTGGACCCTGTGCAGCCAAAGCATTCCTGATGCCTCAGGACAGAGGAGGAAAGGGTTAAGTCCCACTGAGGCCAGACAACCCTCAAAGCGTGCCCGTCTTCCAGTCCCCTCTGGAAGTAATACTTTAATCATTTGCCACTCAATGACAAGCCATCCCTGGAGTGTCAAGCTGGATTTTGGGGATAATAGAATGAGGTTACTCACTCCAATTCGCTCGAAGACTGCCCCGCTTCATGGGCATGATTCACACTTCTCATGTCCTCAGAGCCGAAGTTCAGTCTCTGCAGGAAAAAGGCGCTGTGGAGAAAGCTCCCACGTAACGCAGCGAGTCAGGCTTTTGCAGCCGCTACTTCCTCATCCCCAAGAAGGATGGCAGCCTCAGGCCCATCCTCGATCTGAGAGGTCTGAATCGCACCCCCATGAGACGGCTTTCAGAATGTTAACTATGAACCAAATCATTGTAGAAATTATCCCTGGGGACTAGAAAGACGCCTACTTTCATATCCAGATAGCCCCCCATCACAGACCGTTCTTGCGATTCGTGTTCGAGGGTGGCATACCAATATACTGTACAGTCCTTCCTTTCAGACTCTCTCTACCTCCTCGTACTTTTACGAAGTGTGTAGATGCGTCTCTCACCCTAACCCTAACCCTATGTTCTGATTTTAGACAAATTGTAGTTTTGATTGCTTTCATCCTGCTCAATCATTCAATCCTGTTACCCAAGAAAAAGTGATCCAATAAAAATATTTTAGTTCAATTTATGGGAAATATAAGTTATTCAATAACTACAAACCAACATTTGGTCTCATACTAGCCCCTACTGACAGCTTTATTTAAATGTTCAACCCTGTTACTCATTCTTTCACAGTTTACATTATAAATTTTTAGGTGTGCCAATTTTGGTAACAGAGTTGAAAAATTTATTAAAGTACCTCCTGATTGTCCATGTCCTACTATCCATAAACTATCCTAGTTTTCTATCCTAAATGGAAAACTGGTCAAAATCCTTTTTTAAAGTGACTTCACTCCATAAACAGCCAGACTTGATTTTAGCAATCCATTGATATATATGACTGAAAGCATGTTATTTGTTTTGATTTGTTGTCATCACCCAAATATTTTCTCCACAATTATCCTGAAACTGTCACATCAAATTGACATGTGGATGACACCATCTGCAGTATGAATGGATGACGGTATGGGTGAAAACCAGGCTTTGGTCACACAACCTCAGAAAGTGTTTCTCAGATGTTCTGCCATAACTAATTTCCTATTCAGACTCTTCATGCTCAACTACGTTATGCTGTATTCATTCACTTTCTAAATCGGAGTATCTATAAATAGACCATAAACCTTTGAGCTGAGCGTTTACTCCTGCAAACATTGCTATGTATGTGAGGGATTTAAATGAAACGTTTAAAGGATTAAAAAAAAAAAAAAAGGAAATTTGATCATTATTTACCTTTCCACAAGTAATTCCAAACTCTTAGACCTTCTTTCATCTGTTGAAAATAAAATATTTTAAAGAATCTTCACGCAAGTGTTTTTAATATCTCATGAAACACACACACACACACACACACACACATTTCATTCAAAGATTTATTTAAAAAACTGATAATTTTTTCCCCAAAATGCAATAAATCCATGACATGTTTTTTTTTTTTTTTTTTTTTTTTTTTTTTTCTCGAAAATGCAATTAATCCATTGAATCAATATAAAAGTTATTTTTCATATTGAAACTGTTGCAAATACATAACAAAGTAAGTTGATCTACATATATGACAGCCTCTGAACTTGGTCAATACTAATCTTATATTCAGGCACTGGACTGAAAATACATTCAGTCATCGCTCCCAAAATGAATTCAATGGGTCATCTTGTTAATGCTATAAATTAATTATGTCTCCGTTTGTCATTACCGATTAAAGAGTATCTGGCGCCACCGCACGGTTAAAATAAAAACAACACATTTGCCGAGTACATTGGAATTGACTGTAACTACCCAGGGACGTCGCTATACTGCAAACATTCAAATAGCAATCATGTTATATATATTTTTTTCTATTTAGATGTTTAGAATCAAAACTAGCAATGCCAGATTCGAGAATTAATCATTCTTGGTCAAATGGCTTTTAAAAACTGTTCATGATTCAGTTTTGGAGACCGTGACAGAAGTTTGATGCTGTCGTGTGAGAACAAGCAACAGCCACCGGCATTTTTCCTCCTCCCGAGAGCCTCATCTTCTTAATCTCCTCACGTAAATGGTTAGATTTCGATGGCTTATGTTTCTTACACATCGCAGAAACCACCACAGGTTCATCAATGCAGTCAAAATTATTATTTTTTCTGTTTTTGTTGATCACAAAGTAGATAAGGAAAACTAGAATGCCAGGTGTATTCAGAGCGCCTCCATTACTGTTTACAATGCGTGGAATGGTGCGCTGTGATTGGTTGAGCTTGGATGTATCGCATTCTGCAAAGAAGGGAGACTGGCGTTTGTCGCGGTTTGGAAAGAAAGGGAGAAAACATGACAGAAATAACATGGCAGATTTCGCGTTTTGAGTAAAATTAAAAATTGACTTTTCAATACCGACCAGATACAATACTGATTTTGGCAAGAACTCAATTTTTTTAAAAATGCCGTTTATCGCGTTTTGGAACCAAACTCTTCATATACATATACATATACATATATTTTTTTATGAAATATTGATGAATCTTTAAAATATTTTTTAGTATATAATATTAGTATATAATTTTTTTGTATAAAATATTTTACTAGCCCCAACTGACATCTGTATTTAAATGTTCAACCCTGTTACTCATTCTACCACAGTTCACATTATATGTGGTCCTTTTAATTTAGAAGCTTATTTAATGTTTATTGCTAGGAGATAACACTATCACACAAATCATTTTTAAGCAGTTTTTAGACATCATAATTTTTGTAACAGGGTTAAAATCATCTCAGGTTACGTATGTAACCTCTGTTCCTTGAGAACAGGGAACGAGACACTGCATCGATGACACTATTGGGAAACACCTCTGCGTGACTGGTATCTGAAATCACGGCAATCGTATTGGCCGGCAACAGCCTATGACATCACTACTAGCGTGACCCGGAAGTATATAAGGGGTGCCTAGAGAACAAGTCATTCATTATTCGTCTGGCAATAAACCAGCTCAGACCAGATCGTAGAGACGGGCATCCTGGAGAGCAGGACTCAGCATAGCGCTTTCAACCCTTGCAACAGATGGGAGTTATTCTGCTCGATCCTAGGATCTACAGAGCACTTGTTTTTCAAAGCACTGCGGAGGCTGTGTACTCTACTAGGGACCCTTGTGAGGGGAGTACACCCAGCCTAAGGGCAGATCTAACAGGAAGGCCTCACGAGAGGCCTTCAACCATCTGATCAGACTTAGGGAGCTAAGCACTCTAAAGACAACCCTTTTGACGAGGGGAGTACTAAGCTCGACCTGATAGGTAGACCAGGCTGTAGGCTAGAATCAGGGAGGCTCCCATGGGAGCCTACAACATGAAAGTGATCTGTTTTTAGCCACGCTAGATACACAAGTGATGTGTACTCGCTCTCAAGGAGGCACTGCTAAGGTCAGCTACCTGATAGCAAGTATTCACTAGCTGCCAACTACCCAGTTTTGCTGGGGACTCACCCTCAGGGAGGCCTGCTGAGGCCAGCTACCTGATAGCAAGTCTTTGCTGGCTGACAAATACCCATACTATTGGGAATTCACCTTCAGGGAGGCCCGCTAAGGCCAGTCACCTGATTGCAAATCTTTGTTGGCTGGAAGTACCCAAATCATTGGGGACTCACTCTCAGAGAGGCCTGCTAAGGCCAGCAAACTGAAAGCAAGTCTTTGCTGACTGCCAAGTACCCAAACTGCTGAGCACTTGCCCTCAGAGAGGCCTGGTAAGGCCAACTATCCGATAGCAAGTTTTTGCTAGCTGCCAAGTACCCAATTGTTGGGGACTTGCTCTCAACCCATAGCTTGAACGTCAGTTCAAGGGGCTTGGAGGAGAGCCTAAGCTAGAGGCCTAGCTGTTAGCTAGCTTCTGGAGTGCGGGGCCACAGCAAAATGCTTCCTATTCATAAAGTGAAAGGAGGCCTAACACCGCCCAGGAGACAACTGCACCGGGGAGGTCTTACTTTGAATAGCCTGCGACCCTAGCTGCTATCTACTCTGCACCTACACCAACATGCATTTAACCCAATTCACAAAGGGGGCCGGACGACTCTTGCAATGAGAGGAGGCCAGAACTAGGGATACTAGATGGAAATCTACATTCAAATAATGAGGGGTTAGGGGCGAGAATGCTTAGCAGACCGCCTCCAACTATCCCTAGTACTAGCCTAGGCCATCTATTGAGGAGACCCTCATGAGGGCCAGCACACAAGCATAGATCTACCTGGGGCTTCTAAAGAGCAGCGGCCTCTACAGAACGACTCTCCATATTGAGAGGAGGCAGACTCACTCAATCTGTATAACTACATCTAATGTGGCCGCCGTTATGAGAGCCAACACTCTGCTGCTATCTTAAATACAGAGCTCAGAGGAGCGATGCACAACCCAGGCAAACAATGTCAGACAGCCCCGCTGGACATTTGATCTATCTGAAGTGCTAGTCTCTGACATTAACTCTCCAATTTTTCATGTGAGGAGACTAGATGCTACTCTACCATGAGGTGGCTATCAAGGCGGCCAGCTGAGGGCCAGCACTTGATTTCTGAAGCTAGATAGAGCAGTGGCCTCAACAATCACTCCCATTCTGGGAGGAAGCCAGCTCACTCAACACAGTAAAGCTTAAATTAACCGTGGCCTCACCAGTGAATTCACAATCAGTGAAGCCAACACACTCACGACAGGGACAGCCTAACCCGCTGCTGCATATGCCCTGCCATTCAAGCGAGATGTCATCTTAAGGGGCTTGGAAGGCAATGCGAGTTTGCGAATGTCTCGTCAATAGGAGGCATCGACGCATACCCATACTCACTCACTCTCTCAAGATCAGCGAAACTAACCCGCTGATATCGATGAATGCGAGCTGAATATGGGTTCTTCCACGCCTTCTCGATCTCAGTATGAAGATCAGGAAGGAATTGAAGGCTCACAGGAGCTGGAGGATTATGGCCGGAAAGGAACTGTCCGCGAGTGGTCTCTTTCCTAACATGCTCCCATGGCAACTGAAGCCTGCCAGAAGCACGTTCCATAACCTCTAACAGCTCTGCATACGAGGGGAAGGGCGATTGTGAGGATTCAGGAGGTTCACCATCTTCATCCTCATCAACCATCTCCTGCTTTCTTGAGCTAGATGCAAGAAGAGCACTTGCTGCTGGATCAGACGATGTAAGTGACAACACATCCTCTTCCAGCAGCTCACTCTCGTCAGCCACCGAAGACCGCGAGAGGTTCACACCACTCTCGAACTCTTTGGCGAGCTCCATCTGGGAACCCATACTCACACTAGGCACGGTTGCCTTGAACCCAGACAGTGCGCGATTGTCCCCCCTCCCCACTCCCCCAATGACCTGCACTCACACTGCATTTAACGTTCCAGGCCAAAGCACGCTTACTTCATATACAATGGAACTTTTTAAATGGAAGAAAACAGGAAGAAATGCACTTTCGCTAAGATACTGCCTAATATATTTATCATTTATGCCGCACAGCGATTTTCACTTGCACGTATCAGAGGATTATTACAGCAGCTGACATTAATGGAGGAATTTGCAGCTTTACTTGCAAACTACAATTCCTGTTCATCAATAAGGTGAGAAGCAGACCTGTTATAAACCCAAATACACTCAAATTAAATACATGAATTGATAAGTGTACTATCAGAGTAGTAATAAAGATGTTTGCCGTCGTAATGATGACAGTAGTGCACACAAAAGTAGTAGCTGTTCCGTGCTCAGGCACGGTTAGTGCTCACACTACATGCGAACTGCACTTGAGCCCAACTGAACGGCGCTCTGGCCCACCTTTTCCAAGCAGGCCAGGGACGGCTAAACGAACCGTGCCAGGGCACGGAACGGAGTGCTCACACTTGTCAAACAAACCAGGCTTTGAGGGTCAAACGCGCTCGGGCATGGTTCAGAGCGCCTAGTGTGAGTACACCCTGAGTCTTCGCTCTGCCTCAGCACAAGTGGGACCTGAACCACCGAGACCAGATGTTTGTCCCTCTTCCCTCGAGAAGAGAGCCAAATGAGAGCGGAGCTTCCTCAGTGGGAAAAGCTCACTATTAACACAGACAGCTCCCTCGAGAATTGTCCGTGCATGCTCTTCACCCAGACAGTGAATGCACAAGTTGCGTGTTTCATCTTTTCAGATATCTGGGACACGGATCCACACACTTCTTGAAACGTTTGCTTTTCTCAGCCATGATTTACCCTTTTTGAGTGATCGTGCTTCAAACAGACAGTCCCCGAAGACGAAAAGAGAATAAATTGTTCTCTAGGTACCCCTTATAAACTTTCAGGTTTTTCTCAGGTTTTTTTCAGGTGCAAGTTCTCTTTCGACAAGGAACAATTTGTTGGCAATCAACATTTTTGCATTTTCGCTCATTAAAATAATCAGATTGCTTTAAATCACTGATATGCTTCTTAAATTCAACTTACTTGGTTTAGTTAAATGGTTTAATTTCATCTGTATAATTTATTTATTTATTTTTTTTAAATCTTTTTTATTTCAAATATTTTGAATGCACATTTTATGTATGGACTATTTTTAATGTGCTTTTTTTTTTTTTTTGGAACTTTACAAACTTGGTGACTATGACCTGTTATTGAATGAACTGTGTGATATAACAGCATGTGGGTTTGGACCATTATGAGGGTGAGTAAATAATGACATTTTTTGGATGAACTATTCCTTTAATAATCCAAACACAGCATTTTTCCCCAATAAAATGTAATTGCATAAAGCCATAAATGTATGGTGAATGATGGTAATTTAAAATCGAGAGCACAAGGACACGGCTGATAGGAGCTTTGTGGCTCCATTAGGAGACATGTCTCTCCTCCACGCTGAGGTGACAGACAACTGCTGAGTGAGAACTCCGCTTCAGGGGAAAAAAGAGAGAATTAGGGAATAGAAGAACAATCTACTCGATAGATACCACACCACAGGATCATCTGTCTTACTTAAAGCCACTTAAACATGCTAGATAGTACTTTGGCCTCTAGACCTTCATCTTAGATATATGAGTTCCAGAAAACCAAGAATATACACGACAGTATTCATGGAACATATGCATTGTGTCAAAAGAGAATGTCTTGCTGAATACAATTTACTGTATACTGCCTACTCATTTTCTAATAGTGTGCAGCATCAAAAGATATGTCTGGAATATTAGCGTACGCTATATTGCATACTGTACAGTATATTGGACGTTTGATTGGTTTGTCTTCAGTCAGTCATGTTTCCTTTGTTCTAGTTTCCCGCTATTAATCTGTTACCATGGACACTCATTTAATGATCACACCTGCTTGACATTTAGTTTATCTTGTGTATAAATGCTCTCTGTTTTCAGTTCCTCATTGTCCTGTGTTGTTTGTGCATGTCACCTTCTCCTCGTATTGGATTATTTGAGTTTGTTTTGTAAATAAAGACTTTGTTTTGGAAAAATTTTCATCCTTCTCTTCATCATCTGAACCTACACATGACATACAGCATACTAATATATTAAAAAAAAAAAAAAAAAAACAGCATGTAAAATAGAATAATCACTATTAATAACATATAGTACAGTGATATTTGATGTAAAAAGCTCCATATGAAGCATTTTCTTAAGTACACGATTTTGTACTAAATAAGCCTTTATTTTAAAATCTGGGTACATTTACACGTGCCTCTTTAACATGTGAAGTACTGTGGCACCTGTCTTTCAAGAAAAACAAATTACAATGTTATGCAATCATTTTTAACAGCCATTATTTGCCTTTTTACACTCACTTTCTCTCACTTTTTGATGAAGGTATAGGGAAAAACATGGATTACTCCAACTTGGAAGATGTCCAAACACTTTTACATTTTCCCCTGCAGAGCTCATTAAATCTGAAAGTATTTATTTATTTGTAGGGATCTGTGTTTGAGAAACTCCGTCTCGGCAGAAATCTCTCCATCTCTGTGATTCCAGCCCTTGTGTGGGCAAGTGTGACCTCTGAGTGTCTTACCACACTGCTGTTGATACACACATTAATGAGGTATTAGCTTAAGTATGTCTTTCCCAAGGTTCATGACTGAAATTGAGGTACAATTATACACATAATTACAGAAATAAAATGTTTTACATCTAGGGATCTGCAGAAATATCACATTATCATATTTTGCATCAATTTGTTCATCCTTTAAAGAGAATTTTAAGTGAATGGGCAGCTGTACTGAAAACACTGGAGGCTTCATGTGGAAAAAAAACTAATGATACTAATTAACAGTAAAGGACAGATCAGGTAATTGGCACAGAACTGAGCTAAAAGAAGGTTCAAAGTGGATATTATTGAGATATGCTAGTCGGTGATCATAAAGCTTTGGCCTTGGGTGCTTCTAATCGAACTAAAGAACAGCTCAAGTATATCTTTCAAAGTAAAACATAAGAAATAGCTGGTGAATACTTTCATGGCAACCTAAATTTGTAGATTATTCTGGTATTATAAACCTCAAATAGTCTGAAGACATTGTAAAATAGCCAACATAAGCATACCTGTGACATATCAGTTCATTCTATTTCTATAGAATAATGCAGCAGGATGTTTGTAAATATTATAGCTAATGGCTAACAGTTAGCGATTAACCGCCACCTAAAAGGGAACATTAATGTAGCTAATGTTCTGGCAAGGTTCTCTCAAAGTTATGAGAAAACATTAATCCAGTAATGTTAATAGAATGGTCGTTTATAGTTATCTGTCTTTAATAATGTTCTCAAAACATTAGCATAAAAACAATTTTTATATAATTTTTTTTCTGAAACATTTTATTTGGACATTCGTCTAACATGTTTTAAATGTTTCAGAACATTCAGAGAACATTTAAACCTTAAATGCATAAATGTTTCGCCAATCATTCTTACATATTCGGGTCTTTAGCAACCCGGATCTATATCTAACACGGATGGATCTCCACCTGTCGCGATAATATAAAACTCCCCTAATATTAGAATAACCATTACAGAAGAATAAAATAAAGCATATTTTGTTTAATTTAATCTTTAATTAAATTAGAGTCATGGATCTGGACAGAGGAGATGAATGGTAAGTATATAGTAGAGTTCACATTGAAGTATGGCTTAGCTGAAAGTAATATAATGACTCTTTGCAGGATCGGCAGGAGGACTGAAGACAGACGGGTGACGGATGGCAGAAGACAGAAGGCAGATGAATCAGGTAAGTAGTCTTGAGGTTCGTATGGACGAGACCAGACAAGGGAGTGCAGGAGAAGTGAGTCTTTATAGGGAGTGCTGATGATGAGGTGCAGGTGCAGGTGATTAGAATTCCGGGGATTGTGAACGAGTGGGTGGAGCGTGCTGATCTGGTGACAATGGGCTGTTGTTGGTTGGTGCTGGTTGTGACTCCGTGACAGCACCCCCTCCTCAACGTGCGGCTCCTGACAACCGGATGGGATGACAATGATGGGGCCTACATCGACCCCTGGGAGCTGGGCGATCTGGGTGTTCTGAGTGGAATTGAGTGAGGAGCGTTGGATTAAGGATGTCGTGACAACTGACCCAGTCCACGAGGTACTCCAGCCTGGGACCTCGCCGCCGTGAGTCGAGGATGGCTCGAACCCTGTAGATGACCTCTTTGTCTGCGATCTCGGGAGGAGGAGGTACCTCATCGCCACCAGATTCTGTGGAGAAAGGAGAGAAAGGTTCAGTGTGAGGCTTAAGCAGGGAAACATGGAAGGATGGTGGTATACGGTAATGTGGTGGAAGGTTTAATCTGTAGGTGACTTCATTGAGCTGCCTCTGCACAGTGAATGGACCTATGTACCGGGGACTCAGCTTACAGCAAGGCAGGCGGAAAAGGATGTCCTGCATCGAAAGCCACACCTTCTGGCCTGGATGTTAGCAAGGAGTTGATGTCCTTTGGGTGTCAGCCTGCCTCTTGTGTTTCCGCACTGCCTGCTGGAGATGCACATGAGCTGAGTCCCAGACTCTCTCGCTCTGCTGGAACCAGTGGTTGACAGCTGGTACATCGGAGGGCTCACCCGACCAGGGAAAGAGTGGTGGTTGGTTGCCCAGGATGCACTGGAACGGGGTGAGCCCTGTGGTGGATTGTCTGAGGGAGTTTTGGGCATACTCCGCCCAGGGCAGGAACTGGCTCCAGCTGTCCTGGTTCTGGTGGCAGTATGACCTCAGGTACCTCCCGATTTCCTGGATCTTGCGCTCAGTCTGGACGTTAGTTTGCGGGTGATAGCCTGAGTAAAGGCTCACAGTAACTCCTAGTAACTTAAAGAATGCTTGCCAGACTCAGGAGATGAATTGTGGACCACGGTCCGATACGATGTCTTCTGAGATGCCGAAGTGACGGAAGACATTGAGGAAGAGGGCTTCGGCAGCTTAGAAGGCCGTGGGCAAACCCTTGAGGGGAATTAATTTGCAGGCCTTAGAAAAGTGGTCCACCACCACAAACACGCAGGTGTAGTTATTCGAAAAGGGAAGGTCAGTCATGAAGTCAATCTCAATATGGGACCAGGGGCGACGAAGGATTGGCAGAGGGACCAGTTTCCCTTCAGGCAGTCTCCGAGGTGTGTTTGTAATGGCACAGACTGAGCATCCCTTGACGTACCGGGAGATATCTTGGGTCATGGAGGGCCATCAGTAGCGTTGACACAAGAGCGGGAGGGTACGTAAACTACGTGGGTGTCCAGAGCCCAGAGACGTGTGAGCTGAGACCATGAGGAGCAGATGATGGGTTGGTGGTACATAGAGGAGCCCCTCAGGACCTCCCGGCAGAGCAGGTTCGGATCGGTTAGCTTGGGAGATGCTTTCGTCGATGGACCATTCGATGGGACTGACAATCACGGCTGGAGGGAGGATAGGCTCAGGAGAGGAATTTTCAGGATTTGATTGATGAAGACGGGATAAGGCATTTGCCTTGCAGTTCTTATCACCAAGTCGGTATGAAACTGTGAAGTTAAACCGGGTGAAGAATAGAGCCCACCAGGCTTGCCGTGGATTCAGTCTCTTGGCTTCTCGAAGATACTCAAGGTTCCTGTGGTCAGTAATGACCTCAAAGCGGTGATTCGCTCCCTCCAGCCAGTGTCTCCACTCTTCCAGAGCTAACTTGATGGCGAGGAGCTCATGATTTCCGATGTCGTAGTTCTGCTCCGCAGGGGACAGATTCTTGGAATAGAAGGCACATGGATGGAGTCGTGGAGGATCACCCTGCCGCTGTGATAGGACCACTCCGACCCTGGTGGATGAGGCGTCTACCTTGACGACAAACAGGAGATCTGGATTGGGGTGAACCAGGATTGGAGTGGTTTGAAAGGCTTCTTGGAGCTGGTGGAAGGCTTCTCGGACAGAGACTTGGACAGAGACTTGGGCTGGCCTTTGAGGAGAGAGAGGTGAGAGGGGAACTGAGAAGGTTGTAGTTATGGATGAATCATCGATAGAAGTTTGCAAATCCTAGGAAGCGTTGCAGCTCCTTTACCGTCATGGGTAGGGACCAGAGGAAGTGGATAACTGTATTTAACTGTTTGGGAGTTGAGATGACTATAGTCGATGCACGGCCTCAAGCCTCCGTCCTTTTTGGCTATGAAGAAGAAGCTTGAAGTGGCAGGGGATATAGAAGGTCGAATGAAGCATTGGTTAAGTGCTTCCTGGATATACTCCTCCATGGCCTTCTGTTCCGGGATGGACAATGGGTAAACTCTGCCCTTTGGCAGAGTAGCCCCAGGTAGCAGGTCGATGGCACAGTCCCATGATTGATGTGGTGGTAGTTGGGTGGCCAACCGTTTGCTGAATACATCCTGGAATGCCCGATATTCAGGAGGGATCTCAACCCGACTCTCCACTTCCAGACTCTCCATGATGGTGGAATTGATAGGGATCGATGAAGTAGATGGTGTAGAACAGGTTTAAAGACGAAGACTAGATGGTTTCTGAACAGATGACAGGCAGTTTTCAAAACATGAATCACTCCATTTGATTATCTCACCAGTGTTCCAGTTGATATCGGGTTGATGTTGTGACATCTATGGGCGTCACAGGATGATATCCGTGGTGGATCCTTCCAGCACCATGAACGTGATCTTCTCAGAGTGTAGACATCCTATGTGGAGTGTCAATGTGGGGGAGAAGTGCCGGATGTGACCACGCCCCAGCGGTTTTCCTTGGATGATGTGAATCTTGAGATTTTGGGAGCAATATTTCCTTCTGACATTCAGTTTCTGGAGGATTTGAGTGAAGATGAAGATCCCTGCGGAACTCGAGTCGACGAGGGCTTGCGCTGAAACACAGATTTGTGTAGTTAGAATGTGTAGAGTAGTTCTTGTTAATGGGGCTATTTGAGGAGGAAGTTGAATAGTACTCACTGCTGGGCGTGGTGGTCGAAATGGACAGGCGGCGATGACGTGACCCTCTCCCCCACAATACAAGCAAAGTTGATTGAGAATTCTTCGCTGATGCTCCATATGAGTTAGGTGGTATGAGTCCACCTGCATCGGTTCAGGTGCTGGAAGGGCGACTGATGTTACGGTGGACGGAGGATTGGCAGCGGGTTTGGAGAGAGAGCATGCTGATAGGCGTTGAGCAACGCTGATGGTCTTTTGAATGAAGTTCTCTAATCCCATAGCGTCGTCATTGATCACCATTAATTGTCTGATGTCCGAATTAAGGCCTTGTCGGAATGCGGTGAGAAGAGCAGTCTCATTCCAGCCACTAGCGGCCACCAAGGTACGAAATTGAAGGGCAGACACACTCACAGAATTGCAGGCTTAACGTAGGTTGAAGAGCTGATTGTGCATGGAATGCTCCACTGTGCTTTGCCAAAACACTTCCTTGAAATGATTGAGAAATGTAGTGAGTGAGGTAGTTACAGGAGCGTTGGACTGCCACAGGGGTTGAGCTTACTGCAGTGCACGGCCAGACAGTAGCGAGATGACAAACGCCACTCGGGCGCGTTCCGTGGTGAATAGATGAGACTGCGGTTCAAAATACAACGAGCACTGTAATATGAACCCACTGCAATCCTCCGCCTCACCGGTGAATTGTGAGATGTAAAATACATGCAATGTATTTGAAAGATGGCACCGATGTACATGGCTTGCCGTCTGCTTCTGTCACACAGTGTGTTCAGTATCACGTTGTTTGTCTTATTGGTGACTTGGTTAATACGCGACTCTACATCTGCACTGATCTAAGACCGCCACACACTTTTAAACATTCGAATCTCTTATGAGAAGTATGTTAACAATGAACAAGGAGATCTTCGGCTTTCTGAGTCCGATTAACCCCTTAATATCCCCATATGGTTGCAACACGAGTCTTGGCCCCCCTTACTGAAGAAACGGCGTAGCCGGGGAAAGCGAGGTGGAAAACTAGTGAAATTAAAGGCTTACCTGATTTCGCTCCCGAGCTGGCCGCGACCCCGGGAGGTGGTGCGATGGGGATGGGAAAGTGGACGAGTGCGGTGCGGGCGTTGTGAGAGTGCGAAGCCTCAGTGGATTTGACCCGTCGAGCCAGCAGGGCCTGTGTTGTCGGGGCTTCGGAGTTCTCTGCATTTCCACTGCAATGGAGTTAATCTGCATAATCTTCGCCCTGTACCAGCTGTTTCTCAGTGGTGCCATGATGGATCGTCAAAGGAGTACAATCCAACAATCAGGTTGGCCTTGATTAATGTTTGTTCTTTGAAAAATAAGACCTTTATTCTGAACGAGTTTATCAGAGCTCGGAACTTAGACTTTCTATTTATCACCGAGACCTGGCTGAACGCTGGCAATATGGATGCTCTTGGGGAACTTGTTTTATGGTTTTTAATTCGCTGCGAGATACTGGAAGGGGAGGTAGCCTGGTTTCTGTTTTCAAGGACTCGTTTACATGCATATGTCTCAATTTGTAACGTTTTTTGAGCTTTCAACTTCAAGCCTTTGAAATACAGATGACGAGCCCTGTGCTCTGTGCTGTTATTTATCGACCACCTAGGTCAAATAAGGATTTTATTTCAGAGTTGTCTTCCTTTTTAGGGGATGTGGTATTGAAATATGACAAAGTTTTATTACTGGGGGATTTTAACATACATGTATGTTTTCCATCAAGTTTGTCTAAAGACTTTCTGAACCATATAAATTCCCTAGGTTTTCAGCAAATGGTTAATGGCGCTACTCATTCTCATGGTCACACATTGGATCTGATTTTGTCTCTTGGCTTACCAGTCAGCGACATCATTATAGATGACTTTGTATTAGCAGATCATAATCCTATTATTTTTACGGTCTCCTTTCCTTGTCAGCATTGGGTGAGATCAATTAATTCTAACACTAAAGTTGATTTCAGTGAGACCTTTCTGGAAATGTTGCAGGGTTTAGAATTAGACTTTTTTACAGATCACTCTGGTGTGGAGGAATCTGTGCATGTATTTAACTCAATTTGTTTTAAAAAAAGTATACTCTGTTGCCCCCCTAAAGCAGGTAAACATGAAGCATAAATTTGTTTCCATGGTTTAATGAGAATATTCGTTCCCTAAGACAGGTTTGTAGAAGATGGGAACGAAAATGGAAAAAAAGACAAGTTACAAATTTCATTTGAAATGTTAAGAGATACTCTGTCTAAATTCCAGAGGGCTGTAAGAACGGCGAGATCAAGGCACTTTGCAGATCTCATTGAGAAAAATCGTCATAAGCCTAATGTTCTATTCTCAATGATAGATTCGATTATTAATCCTAAATTAGAGGTGGTAGGACAAATGTCCGTTGATTTATGTGAGAGCTTTTTAAACTTTTTCGTGAATCGAATATCAGATATACCTAGTAACATTAGTCATTGTTCATATACGGTTGTACAGCAATCTATATCTGGTGTTACTTTTTCCAATTTTGAGCCGATCTCTCTTTCTATCCTTGAGGACATTGTGCATAAAATAAAGTCCACAAGTTCTCCTCAGGATATTGTTCCGACCCATTTGTTAAAGGAAGTTTTCAAATCAGTTGGCCTATTTTTAGTGTCTATAATTAACAAGAGTTTGCTTTCAGGAGTTGTGCCTGATTACTGTAAACATGCAGTAATTCAGCCCCTTTTGAAGAAATCAAACTTGAATAAGAGTGTGTTATCTAATTTTAGGCCTATTTCGAATTAAATTATGGAGAAGAGCATCCTCATTTAACTTCAGTCATTTATTGATGCAAACGAGATTGGTGAAGTGTTTCAATCAGGCTTAAAAAACATCATAGTACGGAATCAGCTTTGCTGAGAGTTTTTAACGATATTTTTCTTGCGACCGACCATGGTAATTTTACTGTACTTTTACTCAGATTTGACAGCAGCGTTTGATACGATTGACCATCAGATTCTTATATCTTGTCTTGAAATGTGTGGGTATTTGTGGAAATGCCCTAAGATGGATAAAGTCTTACTTTCAAAATAGGAGTTTCTCAGTATGCATGGGAGAGTTTTCATCAGCCTCGGGACCTCTAATATGTGGTATCCCGCAAGGTTCGATCCTGGCACCCTTTTTCTTTTCTCTTTATATGCTGCCATTAGGAGTGATTTTGGTTAAATATGGTGTGTCATTTCATTCTTATATGCTGATAATACTCAATTGTATTTGTCTTTTAACCCAAATTCTTCCAGTGCCCTGGGGCACTTGTTGGCTTGTGTAGATGAGGTGAAGTCATGGATGGCTGCAAACTTTTTGTGTCTCAATGAATTGAAAAGAGAGGTGATTATGTTTGGTCCCTCCGAAATGAGTGAAGTTCTCAAATAAGTGAAGTTGTCAAAGCTAGTTTTTATCAACTTAGAATGATTGCTAAGATTAAGCCTTTCTTAGCACGTACAGACTTGGAGAAGATCATTCATGTTTTTATTTTTTTCCTGACTAGATTATTGCAACTCGCTTTATTATGGTTCCCAAACAGAACTTTTGGACCGATTACAGATGGTCCAAAATGCTGCCACAAGGCCTATTGTCAGGTACTCGGAAATATGACCATATTACCCCTGTCTTGAGATCATTGCATTGGTTACCTGTACCTTATAGAATAATTCAGGAGTCAAAGAGAACATTACATTCTAATGCACAAAATCTTCTACATGTCCCGCAATCTAAACTAATGTCCAGAGGTGACCACGCATTTGCGGTAGCTGCTCCAAGGTTATGGAACAGTTTACCAGCGTATTTGAGACAATTATCATCTCTAAATGATTTTAAGAAACAGTTAAAAACATATTTTTTTAAATTGGCTTTTGATCAGGTATGAGTATTGAGGTATTGTCGCTGTAGCTACCAAGTTAGTCTTGAATGTTGGGTGTGAAGTTTTTGTCATGGTTTTTGATTTTTGTAATTTTATTTTATTGTACTGCACTATGGTCAACTATGTTGTTTTATTATATGCTCTATAAATAAAGTTGGAGTTGGAGTGAACGTTGCTGGTCATGCCATGGGACTGGCAGAGGCAGCATGTGAAGCAGCGTGTGCTGGGTGCAGGAGGGATTGGCGAACTGCTTGGACGAGGTCAGCGGAAATGGCAGGTAAAGCGGGAGATACGGAGGGCTGGAGAGACAGACGAACAGCAGTTACAAGATCGGCGAATGGATCAGTCGATCGACCCTCTCCAGAATCCGTGGAGCTCTGCATTTGGTCTGATCTTCTGTCACGTCACAGAAGGAAACAGACAGGTGAGTAACACAAACACAGTCTTTATTTAAATCAGAGGCACAGATCTGGACAGAGGAGATGAATGGTAAGTATATAGTAGAGTTCACGTTGAAGTAAGACAGCTGAAAGTAATATAATGTCTCTTTGCAGGATCGGCAGGAGGACTGAAGACAGACGGATGGCAGATGGCGGATGGCAGAAGACAGAAGACAGAAGACAGAAGAATCAGGTAAGTAGTCTTGAGGTTCATATGGACGAGACCAGACAAGGGAGTGCAGGAGAAGTGAGTCTTTATAGGGAGTGCTGATGATGAGGTGCAGGTGCAGGTGATTAGAACTCCGGGGATTGTGAACGAGTGGTTGGAGCGTGCTGATCTGGTGACGATGGGCTGTTGTTGGTTGGTGCTGGTTGTGACTCCGTGACACTAGAAAGCAATTTATTAGACATAAAATGTATAAGCTCCTACAAACAAGATGGATCATGAGTAAGTTTGTCTTTTTTTCTCAGAAGAAAAATTCAAAATTGTGTATATCTGATAGAAGAATAATTTTGTCCACTTTTAGAAGTATGCTAGCATATGTTAATGCTAACTGACAGGAACTAAAATCCATTAAAAATGTATTTTTAATATCAATATTTAACTTCAAGGATCAGATTGGTTTCTAAAACATATGTTGCGCCTAACAACACTTGTTTACAGTGGTAAAATCCATGTAACATATGGGCGTATTGCTTTTTTTTTTATTATTAATGTAAGTATTACTCTCAGATGCAATACTCTTAAATTTTACTTCAAGACAACATGAAATGAATGTAACCTGTTTTATACTTCCGTAATGTGATGTATTTCCAGGTAAATTAGGATATTCAATGAGAAAATTAGACCAGAAATAGGTATTAAGAAAATGAATGGTCCATTTTGATTTTATGTTTATGTTTTTGTACATTTATAGTATGTGAGGAGATCGTCTAGGCTATAATGGTGGATGACTTTACCTCTCAAAGTACAAATGATGTCCCTTTTCATCCGTATCTTATCCGCCATTGTGTTCAAGCCAGCCAGTAGTTTGCAGAAACTCCACCACCTAAATAGCACAATCACTCTCAAAATCTGCACGAGCTGAGTGAAATAACCACCGAATCAGGTTACATTAGAGGTGGATTATATGCTACAAAAGGCCTCTCAGTCTATAGTGTAGGACTTTTTTCTCTGGCAGTAGTAATGGAGTGAGGCTGGTTCATCAGTTATGCTGTCTGGGCTGTCATGGCAAATTTGAGTCCTTTGAGGATCAAAACGCAGTCCAACTACACAGCTTTAGGCTTGGCCTTTAGGTCGCTGGCTAGCATGTTCAACTCCAATTCCAAAGGTCATTAATTTAAATTTTACTTGAGTCAACATGCAGCCTGTCACAGGAAGCTTTTTTTCTTGAAAACATGGAAACATTGGAAACATCCTAAACCTTTTAAGATATGGAGAATATATTTATTCATTCAGTAAAACTCATTAAAAATTCCTTTTCTCAGATGGAAAATGATGAACGTGGCCAAACTGTCTGAACATGTCATTCTACCAGTGCGTTTACCCCAGGTAACCTTTCGCTCTACAGAACTAGTATGCAAGCCTTTCAGAAGCTACAGGGTTTGGAGGCACTTGGTAATTTCGATCTTTACAAGCAGATGGTCAGAGAAAGGCATGGGAGTGTGCTGGGTTTCATATCAATAAATTAATTATTTTTCTGCATCTGTTCTTGTAACGATGTATTCAGGGAAGCTGAAGAAGACAGAAGAACCAGGTTCCAAAAAACTTAAAAGGTTTAATTCCACTTCAAAAACTGGCAAACAGGTAGTGCAAACACATCTAAACACAACAGTGACTGGACAAAGAGTGAATGCAAGGGTGATGCTTAAATAACAAACTGAAACAAGATAATTAATGACACATAGCTGAAACAAACGAACTAATGATGGCGGTAATCGTGGAAACAAATGAGTGGCGGGAAACTGAACAAAGGAACATATGAAACAAGCAAAAACAAAGTTGACAACGTGACAGTACACCCCCCTCCCGGAAGGCGTTAGGCCGTAATGACTTCATGGGGTGGGCACCCTGGAGGCTGACGAGGGACAGCTCAGTCCGAGGAGGAAGCCTCCAGGGCGGTACCTGTGCCACAGTGAGCCAGGGTGGTGCTGGCAACTCAGGAGACCAGGGAGCCACCAGCAACTCAAGAGGCCACGGCGGTGCAGGCGGCCCAGGAAGGATCGGACTCTGACCGGGGGGCTTTGCTGGACTCTGGTCATGGGCTGGAGCCTTCACTGGACTCTGGTCATGGGCTGGAGCCATCACTGGACTCTGGTCAGGGGCTGAAGCCCTCACGGGACTCTGGTCAGGGGCTGGAGCCCAAGTGTGTGCAGCCCACACACACAAAATGTCCATGGCCATAATGGTCGGTGCTGCATTCTCAGGACTCAACTCTGGGGCTGGAATGGACTCTGAGATTTCACACACTGGAACGGGCTCTGAGATTTCACCAGAGTGTTGAAGGTAGGATTTTTTCCTTCTTCACCTCCTTTTTTGGGCTGGGCTCAGTATTGTCCTCTCCTGGGAGAATGTGGAGGATTCTGGCGCTGGAATGGACTCTGGAGTGGCTGATGTTAAGGGATGTGGAGGGTTTGGTTGCAGGCTTGGGGTCAGCTGAAGTGCCCAAATGCTTCCGGGATGGGACTTGGATGAGGGTTGTAATTATTCTTTTTTATCTTCTTCCACCAATAAATCAGAACCATTTAAACAAAGGATGAGATTGATGGAATCGGCTAATGGTGAATCACAAGGACCAGGAGATAGGAACTGGATCAACTCATCATCCAATCCCATCTAAATGCAGGCATTGAGAGTGGTGTTGCTCCAACTCACCAGATGGGAAGACTCTAAAAACTCCTCCACATACTGCTCCAGGGGACGACTAGTGATGTGACATTTGACACCGAAGCTTGTATCAAAAAATGAAACATCCCACAGTGAAGCACTGTACCAGAGCTTAATTCGTTTTGCCATAACCACGTGATCTGTGACATCCGAAGCTTCGTTTTCGCACACAACCATGTGACTGCTTCATATTCTGATTCAAATATCATGAACCCTTGCACAGGTTTAGTGTCATTCACTTTTTTGATAAGAATAAAATATAAATAAACATTTACGTGTAGTTTTGTGCATGTTCCGTTTGTATTTATACCCAGTTCATAAGTACAACAACTGACCATTCTATGATAATCTTTGTTTATTTTGATAATATATGCCTAAGCTTGCCTATTTTTTCCCCCAGAAATTTACTCACAGAATCATTTATTCAAATTCAAATGACATGTGAAATACTAATTTTTATATAGACTAATTATTAAATTATTTTATGCGTTTTATCTGATTTATTACATGAAACAGTCTAAACATGGCTGGGTCGTCTGAGACGCAAAGACAGCTTTTTCCACCTTTTGACCACAAGATATCGTTAGTGTGCACCGTTTTGAAAAGCTCAGGGTAACGAACCTTTTTACGATACAGTTGAGGGGAGAGCCTCTGTGCTTCGCAAAGCTTCATTTCACCATCACTAAGGACGACCATCTTGGTAGAGAAAGAGGAGATGATCTTCAGCCATTTTGTTTGTTTTGGTAGGTCCAGGCATCTGTAACGATGTATGCAGAGAAGCTGAAGAAGACAGAAGAACCAGGTTCCAAAAAAACTCAAAAGGTATAATTCCACTTCAAAAAAACAGGCAAAGAGGTAGTGCAAATGCATCTAAACACAACAGTGACCGGACAAAGAGTGAATGCAAGGGTGATGCTTAATGCTGCCTTCACGTGCTATCGGAAATTTGATAATTCCCACTTCTGAAGTCGTGATTAGGAGTTTAACACATTCAACTTTCAAAATGGGAGGACATTCACGTGCAATTTTTACCTAGGAAACTCATATTTACGATAATTTCGAGAGCACGTGAAGGCAGCATAACTAACAAACTGAAACGAGATAATGACACACAGCTGAAACAAATGAACTAATGATGACGTTAACATGAAAACAAAGAAGTGGCGGGAAACTGAACAAAGGGACATATTAAACACAAGCAAAAAAAAAAAAAAAAAAAAAACTGACAACGTGACAGTTCCGATGACACAAAGTAGGAATTTAATTTTTATTTTATTTTTTTTAATTGTGATTTTTTTTTTTTTTTTTTTTTTTTTTTTACAAACTATCGCATTTTTTCAGAAGACAATGACTGATATTTTCCAAAAAAAAGAAGACATTTTTTCATTTTTGGGTGATGTATCAACAAAAGAAAACAAAACCAAAACAAAATAAAATAAAATAATTTAATAAAAAAATAAATAATTTAATAAAAAAAATCGAAGTATTTCACATAAGTTGCATGGGCCAAGAGTATGATAAAAGAAAGAAAGAAAAAAAAATCTAAAGAAAAATATGGGTTTAAAAATGACATCATCAGGGTGAAAGAAATTCTAATCATTGTAATTATCATACAATTTTTAAAATAAAATAATAAAACAAAAGTGCATCTTTGATGTGACAAGAGTAACTACAGCCAGAAAGAGTCAAGCGTACATGAATTTTCCTTTATTTATTTATTTATTTATTTTTTCTAATTTCCAAAACATCTAATAGACATCCACAGAGATAAAATGAGAATTTGCTTCTATGGTTCTGCAAAGAATTGAGTATAATGACAAAAGTGCCACACAAACATAAAATAGAAAGAGGCACTTAAAATTTTTATAAGGAACATTTTTTATAAAATATCATACCACCTCTTGCAGGATCATTAAAACTAAGAGTAGCTGAGTTGAATATATACAACATGACAGTAAGCTAAAATAGTAAAATCACAATGTTACATTAGCATTGGGGAAATGATCGGGCCACAGGCTCACATGGTTTATGTGCCTTTTACTACAGACATGCACTCCAATTATAAACCATTCATATACTGCCCCCTACTGGATAGAGTTTATAAACTAATACAAATACACAGTACAGAGCCTAACTATGTATGTCTATTTATGATGTCTGTGCACAAACTTCATGATTCTTCGGTAAACAGTTAGGGGGACACTGGGGAGTGTTGTAACACAGAGTTAGTTGTAACACTGTCAGTTTGAGTCAGAAAAGTCAGAAAAGAGCTGTGGTGATGTCATCAATATCATACACTCACATCACATTATGAGCTCAAATGAGAAGTGGCATGTGACAGTAAGCAACACTGTAGATTTTATGACCAAAATAACAGATTTTCAGGAAGGAAAGATTTTTTTTATTTTTATTTATTTATTTATTTATGTATTTTTATCAAGATTATTATTTGCCTGGCAATCACTGTATTGTAGATCAAGTTATTTGACTTGCATAATCTAAAGTAGCCTGTTTCTCTAGATTAATTTGATGCTTTGCATTCATGCTAACTTCAAATGCACATGCTAAAACAGTTAGCTAAGTCATGGATGTTAGGGATGGGGATAGTTGTAACAGTTCGTTAAAAATGTTACAACCAAACTTTTATGATGATTCAAGTTATAAATCACATCTGCTGTTAAGACAAAATCAAGTGTTTTGTTGCATTGAGGGTTTTATGTGGTAAATATGTTTCCATAATAGTTTATGCGCACATCTTCTTATCGGATAAAAGCATCATCCACCTCAATTGAGACATTTTTTTTGTGCACATTTTTAGAATTTATGCGCATCTCAGCGTTTCCATCCAATGTTTTTTTTTATTTTTTTTTTTTATGCGATATCCCAAAATTCACAAAAATAGGTGGATGGCAACATAGCTAGTGACTGAACTGTTATGTTACAGGAATACAGTACACTCACACAGACACACACGGCAATTGTTTTTGTGCTAAATTTAATGTCCTTAAACAAATATAGGCTAATACAAAGTTTTTTGTTACTTGTTACTTTAAATTGTTCACTTTATTCAAAACTGATTATTATTTGTCCTTCAATAACATTCTTGCATAAATTTAGATTGTGTGGATCTTATTTCAGCAAATTACCTCATTGTTACATCTATCCCCAGCTAGTGCTTCAACTCACCCCATAGTGGGGTTGGTTGTAACAACGGAACTCTTTGTGTTTAACATTAACTCACATAATCTGTGATTGTGTTGTACATGTCCAAGTTAGTTATATTTGCAGCTGACAAATGTGGCTACCATGTATCAAATTTTGAGAGATATAGCATAAACAGCCACTGAGTTACCAATTCTCAAACAAAAGGTGTTATCCTCGGCCTCCCCTAAGTAACTTAAGGGTTAGTTCACCCCAAAATGAAAATTCTATCATTAATTACTCACCCTCATGCCATTCCAAACCCGTAAGACTTTTGTTCAGAACACAAATTAAGATCTTGTTGATGACAGAATGCTGTCAGATTTCCTTCCTTTGACTGCCTTTGCAAATGAAACTTTGACGCTTCAAAAGATTGTAAAACTAATCCATATGAATCGACGATAAATGTCTACATGTGAGTAAAAGCCTAAATTAAATGTTCATCATATAAAGTGATTGAGTCTCTTCAGAAAATTTAGACTATACCGCTCGATTTACCTTTAGAATCAGGGACCGTTTAAACAACACTGTTTAAAAAAACAAAACAAAAAAAACTGAAATCTTTTTATGCATTTTTGCAATTAATTTTCACGACAACTGCGTTTTGGGGTCCTGAAAATGCAAACTTTTGAAAACAGGTTTTCAAGTTTTTGCAAAACGATATTGTTATTGTCTCCGTGTAAAAAAAAAAAAAAAAAGAATTCATGAAAACAGTGACATCATGCACATGCGTATTATGTGTTCAGTAGTGTTTCTTTAAAAAAGTGACATCGCCAACTAATGGCCTGGCATGAAAAATACAGCGTTTTCTGTTGTTTCCGTGGATCTGTATAAAAGGGAATCATTTTGATAATGTTGTCTGTCCGCAAAAAACGCAAAAGATAAACTTTTCAGTTTGTAGTACACTGTTGTTGTGTAAATGGACCCTCAGACTTTGAATTTTGAACTAATATGGTGCTCCTTTAAAAAAAAAAAAAAAAAAAAAATGCCCAAACTCTGGTGCACCACAAGTTTAATTTCCCTCCAGTCATATGTTTCATTCACCCCTTAAGGCAGGTAAACCTGATTCAACTGTTTAATCTTCTGACTCATTGATTTCCACAGCAGGTTTCCTCCTGTTCAACTTCCTGGGTGGCACAAATCCCATCTTCCATTATAGGCTCTGTGAGCTATAACAAACTCTGAACTTTGGTCTTGGGGAGGACTGCAGCAGAGGCAGAAATGAAAAACAGCCTATGGAAAAAAACAAAACAAAAGACTGTTCTTAAGAATACTAAGAAATGATTTACTCTGAGTCACTGAATTATTGAAAATGAATGCACACCCTGCGCTATACCTTGGTTGTGAGTTCATTTTTTAATTTTCAACAGTCTGGAGACAATTATTCAGCAATCAGTAGGGTTGTCACATGTATGTGCCTATATAATGAGTTAGACAAAACATTTTTAAGGTTTCTGTGAACAAATGCTATTGTATGTTGAACTAATTCCTTTCCAAACAGCCCAAAATGCAATTAGCATGGACAGAAATTAAGCTTGGCAAAATAAATATTGATCTGTAGTGCACAAATGTGCATAAACCTGTTTTACCATTAAGGCTACTACTTTTACATGACAACGATGTACTAAAAACTGAAAAGTTTTTTTCTATGTACAGATAACAACTTTATCAAAACTATCCCCATTCACACGGATCAGCGAAAATGACTAAAAACGTTGTATTACGCATGCCAGACAAGTAGTTGGCAATGTCACTTTGTAAAGAAAGATTACGTGCCTGCGCATATGCATTCTTATACAGAGCACTCACGCCAAACACGCATGCCTAACCACCTTTTTTTTTTATAGTTTACTGCACTTTGATATTCTTCTCATTATTTCCTGATAGCGGCTAATAAATCCGAAGTCTCGCACTTTCACAGAAACACCTTAATTCGGCATTGACAAATAAGGTGGATAGACTAAACACGTAATACACATGTGCATTCCATCACCGTTTTCACAGATACGTGTTTTTGCAGTTAACATGGAGATGATAACAGTATTGTTCCCTTTCGATACTTCACTCGCACCGCGTCGCTAGAGCAAATTTCCTGCTTGGGGAAATCCCACACGGAAGCCATGCTCACGGAGATGGATTGCTCTCATTGCAAGAACATGAGTCTCACCTCTCTGCGCTTGCAAATCGCTTTCTTTTCAGAGAGCGACCCCACCCCTCATGCCCTCCTGTTTTCTTCCTTCCAGGAGCCGGGGCAGATGAACTCAGCGCTCAGATACGAGTGAGCTCACATCGTCCAGACCAACGTCCCTCTGCCATCGCAAGTGATTTGGTCTCATTCAGAGATTCTGAAGACGATCCCCTAGATGACAGCATGTCATTGGCGGCCTCAGACGCAGAGGATTGGACAGGCTTGACGAACGACCCCACCCCCTTGCATTATTTGGAACCCATTGACGGTAGAGCTGGGATGGATGCCGAACTTTTCCGTGTCCTCTCTAAAGCGGTCAAAGAGCTTGGTTTGGAGTGGCTTACTCCGGAGGAGCCCACTCGCAGTCATCTGGATGAATAGTTCCTGCCGGGGCGCCACCAGGCCCCTCGCCAGCGAGCTGCCCCTATTCTTCACAGAAGTCCACGACGAGCTCACTAAATAGTGGCGCCTCCCCTGGATGAGTCAGTGGCCGCGCACCTCTGCCCACCCACTGCCATTGGATGGAAAGCGAAGGTCGCTCATCCATCCAAGCCCTGCAGGATGATGTCAGCCCTCGCTGGGTGCACCTACACCTCAGCTGGCCAGGCAGCTTCTGCACTTCACACCATGGCCGTTGTTCAGGTCTTTCAGGCCAAACTCCTCCGTTCCATAGATGAGTCTGGACCGACCCAGCCAGATTTAAAGAGCTGCGCAGCGTGACTGATCTAGCAGATATGCTGTCCCTGAGCAATGTCCCCTCAGAGGAGTGGATGCTCCATCCTCAAACGATTCAGAGAATTTGGGAGATCTTCAGGAAGGCAGAGGTCGACCTCTTTGCCTCAGAAGACAACTTTCATTGCCCAACTTATTTTTCAAAGAACAGGGACGCGCTGGCCCACGACTGACCCTTTATGCTTTTCCCCTGTTCGCCCTGATCCCACAGGTTATCAGGAGAATCAGGGAGCACAAACACACGGTTTTCCTTGTGGCCCTGCCCTGGAGAAACCAACATTGGTTCTCTGAGCTGTCTCAGCTGTTCATAGCAGCCCCATGGCCCATTCCCATGGGACCTCCTTTCTCAGGCGAACAAAACGATCTGGCACCCCCAGCTTGAGCTGTGGGCACTACACTTACGGCCTCTATGGGAGCCTGTGGATCTCCCCGAGAATGTCCTAAACACTATTTCACAGGCTAGAGCCCTGTCCACAAGATGTCTCTATGCCCTTAAATGGTCAGTCTTCTCTGCTTGGTGCACAGCCCGTGGCGAAGACCCAACCTCCTGCGACATATCTTTGATATTGTTCTGAGGGCACTTAGGAGCCCCCCTTTTGAGCCTTTACAGTCAGCTGACCTTCTGCCCGTCGCTCAACGACTCCAAGTTCATCATTCATTCTTTAAGAAAATCCTGAGCTTCTCAGTCATATTTACGACATTGTGGTGGTGTTCATGTACGTTCAACTCGTAAATATGATCTTTTCAACATGACTTGAAATCACCATAATCTAACATACACACACATACATGCACTACAGTTAAGCAATGGAAACAGCCTTGAGCAAATCATCAGTTTTCTAGTTCTAACGCACCCTTCTTTAAAAGGGGTAGGGATACTTGTCTCGCCTATTTGAATAAAACTGTCCTGATCCAATTTGTTGAGCCTCCAGTTGATCTTTGTTGAAGTTGTCTTGATGAGAGAGAACCAGTTGGAGTTAGAGGATCTTTGGTGAATGGAAAGACAAGGCCACAGCCTGGCACAAACTTAGGGGTCCTTAGAAGACTTCTATCTCAGCATCATCTTCACATCAGAATTTCTCAGAATCTGCCTGTGTTCTTGTGTTCAATGATCTTTTAAAGTGTGAAGATGTCACACCCTTGGGAGGAGCAAATAAAGAGTTGTACTTTTGGCAGGAAACTTTACAATACTTTGTCTTTGAGCATGGTGTTTTGCTTAAGTAATTTGATTGTGTGTCGATGGAGAAACCATTAAAGATTCTTGTAATACTATGTTGCATAGGTATTGACATATAATGTAAATGATGATTCAGGTAATTAAAACAGAACCTCATAGATACCAAACATGGTACACGTGTGATCTTGATTAGGTAAGGAAGACCAAAACCTTTATTCAAAGAATTTAGATTAATACATAGGCAAAACACTATAAAAGGAACATAGGAATCTTAGGAATAATACTATACTACAAAAATAAGTATACCGCTTACAGTTAGTGTCGGAAATGAAACGTCCATCACCATAACTGAATTTAAGCTCCAGAGGCTTCCTTAAGCCTCAGAGATTGTACACACGGTCAGGACAGAAAAGATTGCATAGATTTTGCCTTATCAATTCGAGCCCGAGTCCAATGATGAAACATTGGAAGAACTAGTCGATCAACCAGAAACTCCATCGCAAGCATGACTTAGGCAGGGGTGCGTTTCCCAAAAGCATTGGCAGTGCTTTACATCATATTATGATACAGATAGTGCTCCACTCTGTTATAATAATAAAGACTCAGAAAAAGAACGCTTTGTATTACACTTATGTAACCGAACCAGGACCACAGCTAAATAGTAAACACCCAAACAATAACGCTACATACGTTAGCTGAGCACAAACGTCAATGACTGATAAAACATTACAGTTTGTAAACCGAAATCTTGCTCCATCCTTTATCATTACTCAAAGTAATAAGAACGACAGACAATCTGCATTAATCAACACAATTTTAGGTAATAGTGGGCCCCGCAAAACAGCATCTTCTCGACATAATGTAGACCAAACGAACCAGCTAAAGTGTTTGAGAGCGGGTCAAAGTAGACGTCATTCGCAGGCAGCCAACAAAGACCATAGAAGACCATATTTAGCAAATTTGTTCAGACAAGTCAGACTGGAATTGCTAACGACTCATTTCGGCAGTTCAGAGTTGACTCTTTCTTTTGGGAGATGTTAACTTTATTTATTGTGCACTTTGAGCTTTGACCTTTTACATTCACAAACAGCTACATTACACACTGCATGAAAGGTAATATTCGAAAAAGCATAATGGGGGCACTTTAGCAAAACAAAATGTGGAAAAAAATGATGCAGTCTGAATGCCAGGGTCATTATAGATAACTATAACTAAAACTAAAGATAAAATAATAAATACTTTTTTTTTTTTCTTTTTTTTTTTTACTTGATGCATTAAAATAACTAACTTAAGTTCATTTTTTACCTTGTAAAATAGTTTGTCAAACATATCTAATAGTAAACATGGGATTTATACCTCTAATGAAATCATGGGACACTAAATACTGCATGTATTATTATTTTTTTTTCCCCCTCTTTAAAGCTTCTTAATGATTCCTTAAAAATTCAACAACAAAGTTTTGTTTACATTCTTTGCATCAACCAAATGTAATTCCCTCAAGAGTTCCCAAAGCATTTATCATTCTGACTGCAGCAAATCCATCCAATCTCTGTCTTGTTTGCTCACGCTTGTCGTTATTTGCTTAAATCACAGTTGCATACCCACAATCCTTTGCAGGAGGAGAGGAAGTTTAGTGTTAAACTCATCAAAGCAGCTTAGCCTGTCTAGCCCTGATGCTTCATCTGACTGCTGACAGCCACTATTGGCTGTTTACAGATAATTATGTTGAAGAATGCTTTTCAGCAAGGTGATTTATAATTATTCACCTCTGTCAGTCTCACACAAACAAGAAACGGAAGATGTGTGGTTGGAGAGCAATGCTTCATTTTTGGGTTTCACGGACATCTTTATGATACTGAAAGGTGACATGAATCATCTTAATGAATAGATGAGAATACCAGATTTTATATTTCAAACACCGCTTTATTTTTTCCCCCACATAGACAACTTCTGCCAGTGATTATGATGTGTAATTTCCAGCTGCGTATAAATGTTTACAGACATTACAGTAAAATTGATTTCTGCTGACTTGGTAGTACAGGTCGTAAACTAAAGTTATGAACAAAATCCAATTCTGGGACCTAATGCGCAGGCCGAAGACAGAATAGTTAGGGTACGCGCTTCACTGGCCCGCAATCAATGAAACATCACAATTACAGACTCAGTCTCATTTTTTATATTCCATTTGCACACTAAACAACTAATCTAAATATAATGCTTTTCTAGTTACAGTATATGGCAGTCAAGGGACTTTGTTGAGTCAAAGGACACACATTGTGACACATTACAACTAAATCTCTCTTATTATACTAAAGATCGGTCGCTTCCAGTGGAGGAACAGAGTGTTTTCATCCATTTTATCTGTATTCTAGATAATAGTTTAGAGCAAGGTTCTTTAACATGAGTTAATGCAATATCTAACAATAAGCATTTTAACATTTAACATCTAACATTTTTGATTGAATAAATTAACATTAATTAACAATGAAATAATAATGATAATAATTCATTGTTATTAAATAGAGTGCTGCAGTGATTATGTATTTTTTAGGCCAATCCGTAAGTTTTGCATCAACCTGGTTTCCTCAACAAAAACCCAATAGGATTTTTCCATTGGCCTTTAGAATATTGCAGTAAATATGCTCTGTGACCAACAAAATTTGGATTAAAACATTTTGTTCATAATGATAATCTTCACAGATTAACACAACTTCTATGAAATTTGGAGCTTAAATACAACCACTAAATGTGGCTATAAACAAACTATATTCCGGTCACGTTTTTTTGGAGGTGAGATTAACTGTTTGGCCAAGATTTATGTTGGTGATGAAGAGTTTTGAAAATGTGGCTTCAGTATTGAACATTGCTTGTTAGCAGTTGGGTTATTTTTTCTACTCAAGTCCAGGGTTGAGTCTTTTGGGTCATTTTTTTTTTTTTTTTTTTGGGTAGTTTTTGTGTTACCCAGGTCCTGGGTCAGAAATAACCCAGGGGTTGAGTTATTTATTGCAGGGTTTTTGTGACCTCTTCAGGAGAGAGCAGTGCAGCTCCGTTAAATTGGTGCATGTCTTCGGTAAAATACAAGTTTGTATACGTTTTATCTAAAAATTGGTTATTGTTCAGTATATAGTTTAATTTTATGCAACGCAACATACAGGGGAGCGATGTGAGTCACCTAAACAATTGTCAAATCGGTCTTTTGCGTGATGGAAACGCCTGATGCCTTGCATAAAATGTTATGACTTTATTCAAAAAGATACAGAATATAAATACTTAGGATGTTAAAATATATTCTCAGAATTGTACACTGATTATATATGGACAGGTTATGGAGTCAGTCACAGCATTTTTTGGCTACAAGTGAAACGCAGGGTGGCGGTCTGAAGTTAGCAGTTCCTCCGCCGAACGCGAGCTATCTCCGGCAGGAGATCCAGCGCCGTTACTTCTAAATGTTTCTTTTTTAGTTCTAATATTTGTTAAATGAGCTTAAATGTAAGCAATGTGTATTAAAAAATGAAATATGCTATAAAATATACTATACTATACTATACTAATATGATCGAAAATAAAGGAATTATCATGCAAACCAGTGGTTGTGTGGGGTATTTAAAAAAAGTTTAGAGGATTTAAGTTAATCCTTAAACATTAATTCATGCATGAAGTTAAAAAAAAAAAAAAAACCTTAGTATTATGGTAAAAATGAATTAAGCCATTATTCTGGGTTAATTCAACCCATTAAGCTGGGTTAAATAACCCAATCTGCTGGGTAAAATTAACACAACATGTGTTTTGTCCTATATTTACCCAGCCCTTGGGTTAAAAACAACCCAAATTGGGTTGTTTTTAACCCAGTGTTTTTTAGAGTGTGTAAATATATAAATATATCGTTGATTATTGTCCTAATGCTAATGAATTGAAACTTACCATATACTTATCACTTAATATGTAGTACATTTTTATTTGTTATTTGCATTTGTATCATTGATTATGCATTTTACAAACAGACCATTTTTATGAAAATCAAAACTTCTGTAGGAGAGCTGAGAGATATCAATCCCTCTTTTGTGAAAAGGCCAGATGAGAGTCTCTGATAAATCATTGAACACCATCAGTCTAGCTGCAGAATAGAGAAAAAAATACAACAAAATGTCACCAGTATGCTGATGGAGATGATGGAGAAATGCATCTTAAAATATAGAAAAATGACTTTACCAGTCCTCTGAGCATTGCGTTTTTTTCTGTCGACAAGCCTCATGTGTTTGTCCCATTAAAACAGTCACCAATGCCCAACGTCAATTAGAGAACCAATGAAGCAAGATCAATTTGCATTACTTCCTCTCAATTGAGCTGACACTCGTAGATGCGGAAATCTCTCAGAGCTTGATGGGTAATGACACGTCCCTTCCGCTATCCATCATAATGTCCCAACAGCGAAATTAGGAAAGGAGCCTGACACACCTGCTATGACCCGCAAAACGACCTTTTTGCCAACAACTGGGGATGTGTGTTTCAAGACGTGCTGTGCGATTATCATACCCGTTAGGATACTTAGATCATTATGATGCTGTTCACTTGATACTTGAATAATTGCAAGCCAAGTACACGAATGGGTCACGTGCATACACCACCAAACAGAGCTCTTGTGCGAACCCCCTGTGTCTTTCCTGTCTGTGTCAATCCATATAATAGCATAAGATGTCAGAGCACCATGAAGCCAAACACACTGAATTTGATTCATGGAGAATTTAAATAGCACCACTGTAGTTTAAAGATCAGACGTAATTGTTCTGACGCAAGAGTGCACCAGTCTCAACTATGATCTCAACAGGTATGTTTAAAAGTTTTTTTTTTTTTATTCACTTTGGTACTATTTTACTCACTAGTAAGGTGTATATTTTCAAAGGGCCCTATCATACAACCAGCACAATGCGACGCCAGGCATGACGCAAGTGTTTTTTGCTAGTTTCAGCCCAACACATTTCACGTCCAGCGCCACGTTGTTTAAATAGCAAATGCACTCACGCCCATCTGTTCGCCCATGAGTGTGCTGGTTTGAAATCGAGGTGTGTTCAGGCACATTGTTGGCGTGTTGCTATTTTGAGGCAACTGAAAATGACTGCACCATTGATCAACTGAAACCTGGTCTAAAGTCAATGGCGTGTTTTTTTCTTTTTGTTATTTAAAGGGCGCGTTAGTAATAGGCGGGTGCACAATGCTCGTACACTCTGCTTGTTACACACACAGGGATGCGCAGCAGCACATAAACTTTGAATATTAAAAATAAAAGGATTCCCCTCTGTATAACGTGCGCTTCAGACCATGGGCTTAGATCGTTAAAATAGGGCCCTTAGTACAAAGATTTGTTTTAATCACCGAAACACAACAGTATGATTTTCTTTCAGTTTAGTAATTTTAACAATCAGTTAATTTAGTAGCAAACTACGGTGGCCCAGTAGTGCACAACACAACGAAATTAAAAAAGCAAACATAAGTTCACAACACAACAGAATAAAGCCACAGCACAACGGAATCGAGCCACAACGGAAATGCTCCCGACCACTATAGGGGCTCTCAGAGCTCGGTAAAGTTTTTCTTGCAGTGTTCTATAGAGTCGGCAGTGATATCAATACCACAATTAGTTTCAACAGTATGTAACCACTGTATATCGACACGAAATATTAATTCAAAATCACCTACGTGCACTATAGCTTCATATTTACAGGTGCTGGTCATATAATTAGAATATCATCAAAAAGTTCATTTTTTTATTATAAATTATTTTTAAAAATGAAACTTTCATATATTCTAGATTCCCTACATGTAAAGTAAAACATTTCAAAAGTTTTTTTTTTTAAATTTTGATGATTAGAGCGTACAGCTCATGAAAGTCCAAAATCCAGTATTTCAAAATATTAGAATATTTCCTAAGATCAATCAAAAAATGGATTTGCAAAACAGAAAAGTTCAAGTTCTTTAAAGTATGTTCTTTTGTGCACTCAATACTTGATCGGCAGGACATATTACAGCAAATGACTTGATCCTAGCACAAATTACTGCATCAGTGAAGTGTGGCATGGAAGTGATCAGCCTGTGGCACTGCTGAGGCACTATTGAGCCTTCAGATCATCTGTATATTGTTGGATCGACTGTTTCTCATCTTTCTCTTGAAAATATCCCATAGATTCAGGTCAGGCATATTGGCTGGCCAATAAAGCACAGTAATATCATGGTCAGCAAACCACTTGGAAGTGGTTTTTGCACTGTGGGCAGATGCTAAAGTCCTGCTGGAAAAGGAAATCAGCATCTCCATAAAGCTTGTCAGCAGATGGAAGCATAAAGTGCTCCAAAATCTCCTGGAAGATGGCTGCATTGACTTTGCACTTGATAAAACACAATAGACCAACACCAGCAGACGTCACGGCCCCCCCAAATCATTATTGACTTCAGAAACTTCACAGTAGACTTCAAGCAGCTTGGATTCTGTGCCTCTCCAGTCTTCCTTCAGACTCTGGGACCATGATTTCAACATGAAATGCAAAATTTACTTTTATCTGAAAAGAGGACTTTCGACCACTGTTCACTGTCCAGTTCTTTTTCTCCTTAGCCCAGGTAAGATGCTTCTGACGTTGTCTCTGGTTCAGAAGTGGCTTGGTAGTCCTTTTCCTGAAGATGTCTGAGTGTGGTGACTCTTGATGCGCTGACTCCGGCTTCATTCTACTCATTATGAAGCTCTCCCAAGTGTTTGAATCGGCTTTACTTGACAGTATTCTCAAGCTTGCGGTCATCCCTGTTGCTTGTGCACCTTTGTCTACCCAATTTCTTCCTTCCAGTCAACTTTGCATTTAATATGCTTTGATACATCACTCTGTAAACAGCCACCCCATCCAGTAATGACCATCTGTGACTTACTCTCTTTGTGGAGGGTGTCAATGATTGTCTCCTGGACCATTGCCAAGTCAGCAGTCTTCCCCATTAGTGTGGTTTCAAAGAACAAAAGATACCCGGAATTTATACTGTAGGGATGGTCATTTAATGAAACTCAAATGTAAATATTCTAATATTTTGAGATACTGGATTTTGGACTTTCATTAGCTGTACGCTCTAATCAACAAATTAAAAAAAAAAAACTTTTGAAATGTTTTACTTTACATGTAGGGAATCTAGAATATATCAAAGTTTCATTTGTTAAAATAATTTACAATAAAAAAATGAACTTTTTCACGATATTCTAATTATATGACCAGCACCTGTATACCTGTGAGTAATTTGAAGCGCTACCACGGCGCATGATGAAGGGAACGTCTGCCAATTCCACCAAGTGGTTAAAACGTATAATTTGTATTCATTAAAATTACTTTTAACATTTAAAAACAGACATGTTCAAATTCCAAAGCTTGTCAGTCTTACCAACAGGAACTAACAAGCTTTGGAATTTGAACATGTCTGTTTTTAAATGTTAAACAAAGTAATTTTAATGAATACAAATTATACGTTTTAACCACCTGAATTGGAATTGGCGGACGTTCCCTTCATCATGCGCCGTGGTAGCGCGTCAAATCATTCACAGGTATAAATATGAAGCTATTGTGCACTTAGTTGATTTTGAATTAATATTTCATTTTGATATACAATGTTTACATACTTAAAACTAATCATGGTATTGATATCTTTATAAGACTGTCGACTTTGTATAATAGTGGCAAGGAAAACTAACTTTACTGAGCTCTGAGAGCCCCCTAGTGGTCGGGAGCATTTCCGTTGTGTTGTGAACTTATGTTTGCTTTTTTTAATTTCGTTGTGTTGTGGCTTGTTTCTGTTGTGTTGTGGCTTTATTTCGTTATGTTGTGAACTTATGTTTGCTTTTTTAATTTCGTTGTGTTGTGCACTACTGGGCCACCGTAGCAAACAATGCAAGATACATGTTTCAAATCACCCTTGTTGCTGAAATAATCAAGCGTATAGCGTTAGTTCTGGCAGGTCACGTTAGTCAAGCTCGCATCAGCTGATTCACATTGACCTATAGGAATACAACGCCTATCACCGCATTCGTATATGGTCCATTCAGTATAATCAGCAGCTTTATCGCATTGCTCAAGAGCTAATTAAACGGTGAATTCGGCGGGCAAAACCACTATGAATTGTGTAATCCGGAATTTAGCAAATTCACACAGATTTCACTTCATGTTCAAGTTCTTGAACAAACACACTAATTCGCCGCATTGATTATAAGCTGCTCGATTTGGAAGTGACCTGAAACATATTCAGATGAGATCTGCACTCATCACACGAAGGGGAACGATATCCACGAAAGAATCCACGAAAGAAACCACGTCACAGCTGGCTGTATTTCACCCTCCATAAATCTCAACGTCTTCTCAAAGCAAAGCTAAGTTTCCTTTTTAAGCTCTTTCAGTGCTTCCCACATTTTGTAGATGGGAAAACAGAGATCGCGATACCTGATGTGATTAAATTTCAAAGGCTATAATTGCATGTATGCGCCGCACGTTTCAAAGCTAAATGTGGCGCTGTTGCGTGTTCTACCTGCTCACGCAGCGATACTATTAAAGGACACTTTGTGACTTTGTGTATTGTACTAACACAATTGAAAATATGCACACTATTTGTAGTTGCGACTGCCTTGATGGAACTTCAGCACTCGGAGTCGTGTTTTTTAATGCACGGGTATTTTAAATAGTTATTTTTAACCCAGCAAACACAAAATGTTTTCTCAACATTGTAATTTGGTTACGTATTTTGGTGATGTTGCAGTACAACATTTTAGAAACCACATCTAAAATTTAAAAATAAAACCAAAATAAACCAAAATAAAACATTTTAAAAACATGTGAAAATACCAATCTAGTATGTTTTTAAATAGTCAAATAAACCGTAAATATAGAGTGTATATGAAAACAAAATTATGTTGTAATTATTAAATTAAAAACAAGGCCCCTATTTGACTGTTTTTTGTAGTTGTTACTGAATTTTGAATTCAGCAAAATGTTTCATAATGTTATGTAGTATTTGAAACAAACCAATAAATTAATTAAACATCTTACCTTTGGAAATTTTAGATAAGTTGGAGGTTATCCTAACTTTCAGAGGTTTATTATGATTTTTAAGAACATTCTTTTCAGGAATTCAAATTCTTCTGAAGTTTTGTTTTTAGAACAATTGTAAGAAAATAAGAACATTCTTAAGAAATTTTTGATAAGTGTGTGTGTGTATTATTTGTGTAATACAAAATATTCTTAACTTTTATTAAGTTAAAAAAAAAAAGGAAGAAAATAGCAGTTACAAAGAATCTTATTTCATGAATCTGGCCCTTATTGTAGCTAATTTTGCCAAAGAACTGGCCACTCAGACAAGAATAGACAACTAATTGACATATAAAGTGACCAATCACAGTTTTTATGTGCTGTTTGGGGGTGGGTTTATCTGTGTACAAAACCTACACAGAATGTGCAGATTTGTTGTAAGTTTTGCTTGACTTCCACATTGAGTTCACATGTTTGAATCGGGTTCAGTATACTGCTATCCACTTTAAAGGTAAACATAAGAGAGAAGTGCTTTTAATCCATTTCTTCTCAGTATTACAGGTCATTCATTACACTAGATTATGGAAGACCCATTTCATGAAATTACTATAAGAAAAGTTGAGCGTACAAGGTCAAAGAATGCCGAAAGGGAAAGAAAAGTCAAACTGAAATTGCTATTGACGAATTTCACCTGGGAAAACGAACTCATTGAGAAAAAGCTTTGTCTTCATTTGCAACTCATTTTAAAGTCTCCGGGGTGCCCAGGAAGCTCATCAGTCCAACAGAAATTCTTGATTTTCTATGAAACACTGAGACGGATCTATCTAGTTCAGCATTTTAACTACAAACCACAAATCAAGAAAAATGAACTACGCTCACAAAGAGCAAATAGAGCACCTCATTGTGTGAATCACTAGTCTGCAGGCTGTGAATTACTGTTTTAGCGCTAGAAGCTAACAGAGTGGTTTGCTTCGGAGCGTTATGAATTAAATCAGTGACTCGGATCTCCTATCAAACAGCTAAACTGCTGAAATCACGTGACTTTGGCGCTCCGAGTCACTGATTCGATTCGTAAAGCTCCGAAGCGGTGTTTTGAAATCGGCCCATCACTATATTGTTGAAAAGTCGTTATTTTGTTTTTTTTTTTGGCACACAAAAAGTATTCTCGTCGCTTTATAATATTAAGGTAGAACCACTGAACTCACATGAACTGTTTTAAATATGTTTTTATTACCTTTATGGATCTTGAGAGAGGAAATGTCATTGCTTTGAATTCAGGCCTCACTGAGCCATCAGATTTAATCATAAATATCTTAATTTGTGTTCCGAAGATGAATGAAGGCCTTACGGGTGTAGAACGACATGAGAGTAATAAATGACATTATTTTAATTTTTGGGTGAACTAACCCTTTAAAGCTGATAAAACTTTAATAAAACTGTAATGAAATTGTTACACAGCACTCTGAAATAGTTCTGGTTGGTAGATTGTAGATTCTTGATTTTGATTGGTCAATTGTAGCACTGATTCTTGATTCTGATTGGTTGATTGTAGTATTGACTGGTCATTCAGGTGTTCATTTTCATTTGGAAAGCCCCTGCAAATGGTGTCCCTTTTCCGAAGTGCCCTTCAAGGGTGCAAATACGCTTATGGAATGTTTGTTTATTTGATCAGTTCTATGGAATTGTTACATATCTCTCTGGAATAGATTCTGTTTGGTCAATTGTAGAACTGATTCTTGATTCTGATTGGTCAGTTGTAGCATTAAACTGTCAGATAGTTTTTTTTTTTTTTTTTTTTTATCAGTTCTATAGAAGGTAACACTTTATTTCTATGGACCATTTTAGACATTTTACTAACTATTTGCAACTACATGCCAACTCTCATCTGAGTATTAGTAGAGTTGACTGACTTCTTTCTGCTAACACTTTATTTGATGCTTCTGACTGACTATACATAATTTTGCAACTACATGTCAACTTATTCTACTAACCTGAACCCTAACACCTAACCTAACAGTACAGTCTACTAATTGTCTAATGAGAGTTAGTTGACATGTAGTTACTTATAGTTAGTAAGATGTCTAAAGTGAACCATTAAAATAAAGATCCCTATAGGTTTGTTACACTGCTCACTGGAATACTTAGTTTTGATCAGTCAATTTAAGCCATCAAATACATTTATTTCTTTTTTTAAATAGGTGGTTTTAAGGGAACAGACATTCTCATTATAAAGAGCATTTGACTGGACAATGAGACTAATTTTAAAGTACATAGGATGATAATATTGCTAAAAAAAGAATAAAATCTTGTCACTGGCATATTAAACTGTACCAGATGCTACTGGTCTAAAACTGAGCCAAAGTGACAGGTGGACTCTCATTATGAGGTTGATAGTTCAGTTGGAATGTTGTCAAATGCACCAGATGGGTGGTGTACAGTTAAAAGATCTCTAACAAAAAGATACTGAAGTACTGTTATTTTAGCAAACATACAGGAAGTTCATACAGTAAGAAAGAGGGGGTCAAATTTTAGCTATAGATAGCTTTAGCAGTTAGATGCTGGTAGATGCAGCAACAATACCATTATTCTGACAAAGAAAAACTTTGAACAGTGAACAGCGACATAAATGTCTGAAGACTAATGCTAAGTATTGAGGAAGTATGGCCATTACATGGATTTGAGAGGTAATACTATCATCAAATCTTTGCGACAACAATACCAGACATTATGTAGCAAAACCATAAAAAGTGTAAGTGTAGGTCATTAATGATTCATAGAACAAATGTAATTGAAAATGCTAATCTACACCACAGTGCTGAGTTGCATTTCTGCATTTTTTTTTTTTTTTTTTTTTTTCCCTCTTTCTTTCTTTGCTTTAATCAGAGTTAGATGAGTCTATTTATTTATATGCCAGAACTGACAGTGGAGGCGGTTTATCTAATGCTTTCCAAAGCAGAAATGCACAAGATAAATGATCAACAAAAAGAGCAAGTCAGCTGAATTTGTATCCTAAACAGTCTATTTTTTTTTTTGTTATTGTCATGGGCAACACTTATCCATGCACTATGTATTCGATCTGATCACTTATGCTACCTATTATTGATTTTATTACATTTGATCTAATGTATGTGGGTTATTTTTGTGTACTATACATTATCCTCATGGACTACAATCAAAAATGACTATTGTATGCTACAAATTCTACTGTATTTAATCATTGCTGTTTGTTGTTTCCTGAATTTGGTACAGAGGTTACCTTCTAATATGCTTCAAAATGAATGCAGAGTAACTCAAAGTAATTGGTCTTCAATTTGAAATCATAGAAATACCTGCCGGCACACAAATTATGCTGAAGCTTGGTACTGAATCATAAGGGACACAAAATGATTTTTTTAGTGCGACTGCTCTCTCAGAGAGTTATGATTATGTCTAGAGCGCTTTGTGTGATTGAATCTGAGCAAGTGCTGAATAACATCAGTCTTGTTCATAAAGAAAAATTAAAATAAACGAAGAGTCCTGGGAGTCCAACATAGATGCTTAGTTTAGTGTGTTTTTTTTTTTTTTTTTTTTTTTTTTTTTTTTTTTAAATATAAGTATAATTTTGGCACTTTTAGCAGGCCTAATTGGGTTTAGGATAGGTCAAACTATCATGTACCCATTCATTACTAGTTTAATATTATTAATTATTCCTAATAAATATGACTGCATGGACTAACATAGTCAATGACACGATTGACTTGATTGATTAATTTATTTAATTTTAAATTAAATTAAATGTATTTATTGTGAATTTTAATTTATGAATTACAATTGAGTTGTTTTGAAAACAATATTGCATTTTTTTTATTTAATTTTAATTTTTATCTATTTATTTTAAATTTGAATTAAAATTGATTAAATGTTTTGAAACATTAATTAATCTATTTATTTATTGTGAATTAATTTATCAATTAAAATTGAGTCAATTGTTTTGAATTGCATTTTTAATTTAATTTTAATTGTACTTATTTATGTATTTATTTATTTTTTAATTTAAAGTAAAATTGATTAAATGATTTTGAATTTTAATTTGATTTCCAAGCATTTCATTTTATTTTATTGCATTTCATTGCTCATGACCACACCAGTCTTTTTATAAAGATATTTTTGTATTTTTTTTAAATGACATCTCCTCCTTATATCTTGAATGTAAGCCTGTAATTTAAAAGTATTGAAGATAATTTCTTTCCTTTGCTTTTGAGGAACACCACGTAATCTATGGTGTGAATCCAAGCCTGTGCTGGTCTTTACTATGACTTTTACACATAAACAACACAGTCCCATCTTTGTTGAAACTACGGATTGTTTACTGAAGATAAATGATATCGAAACGCATGCTGCATAATCCATTTGTGTGAAATCCACTATGATGTATGCCTTAATTCAGAGAGATGAATGTAATGGTGACTGGCTAATGAACACATCTATCCCCTGTGTCTTAAATGACAGTAGCATGTGTTCACTTGAGAGTGAATAATCTGCTCATTTCTAAGCTATCAGACCTACGCTGTCTTCATGACAGCCAATAGCCAATCAACTCGCTCTATAAACACCATTAGTGCCATATAATCCCTTGTGTGTTGCTTTGAGATTTTATTGAGAGATCTGTAATAAAACCTAATGGCCGGCCTATGTAGATGGCATCATATGTGTGCTCCTGATGTGAAAGATATTACAAAGGTTGCCCTCTAAGATGCCTAATTTTTGCAGCATCACATGTAGGCATGTAGAACGCATATTGAGAAACGGGCATTGTGTTTTTAGCTTAGCAACATGCTGACATCAGATCTAATTGAATCAGACTATTTTACCCAATATCCGTACAGTACCGTTGTTAGCTTAGCAATGTTATCATCAGATCTAATTAAAATAGACTATTTAACCAATATTTTGTTAGCTTAGCAACATGCTAACATCAGATCTAATTACAATGGGCGTTATGCACAACAAACTTCCATATTCCATATGCAGATTCAAATTTAAAAGTTCTTTTTTAATTTTTTCTTCTTCTCATTAACATATTTAAATTGAATAAAATGGTAACAATAAAAATAACTAGGTTAGTTCATTACCTTAAAAGTCCATAGATATCGCTGTCAGTTATACTGCTGTTAACAGTTTCTCAGACAAGTGGATGAGACCAGTTTTCATGTGTTCATGTGACATTTTACATAAAGCCTATAACTAATATTATGTGTATTATATAGCCTGTCAAGGGTGTTTTTGTTAGCTTAGCAACCTGCTAACATCAGATTGAATTAAAATAGACTATTTTACCCAATATTCATATTAGAGTGGTGTTAGCTTAGCAACATGCTAACACCAGAGCTAATTATATTGTACATGTGCAGTTTCATATTTATTAGTATTTATTTATTCATTGAGTATTTAAATTAAATAGACTATTTTACCCAATATTCATACTTGGAGTATTGTGTTAGCTTAGGAACATTCACATGAGGAGCTCTATATGTGTGCTGTTTAGAGTGCCTATGAACATTTTAAATCAGTCACTTATAAGGCTATATTTCAGTTAGGATGCCTATAGCTAACAAGGCCTCAACTAGGTTGAAAACTAGGGTGACCACCATCAAACAAACCAAATGTGGGACGATTACAAAGTTTGTGTGGGACAATGTGGGACATGTTACCAACACTAAAACACAACCTGAAGCTGTTATATAATGTCTATCTAACTTAATAAAAACATTTGTATTCTGTCTTTCAGCTAATAAAAATACTTCGTTGTTTAGTCCCTTCCAGAAAACACCATTACATCACAATGGTAATATAACATGTCTTTATTTTACATGTCATTTAAATTCAACATCACTGAGTCCAAAGGCAGCAGGCATCATGCAGATAACTATTTTTTAGTCCAACTCCGCTCCACATTTGGATTGACAGCCGTCACAACCTACTAATGACTGTGTTTACTCCTTTCTTTTCAACCATTGGATGGGATTTAAAAAACGGCTGTTGTATTTGTGTAAGGCGGGATGTTACTTCTGTCGAAGCGCTGTTAAATATAGGTGAAAAACTACGCCGCAAAAAAGAATAAATAAAATGCTTTCTTAAAAAGGCAAAAGAACGCATGCACATTTTCTTAATATTATAATTAAAAACCAACAGACTGATGAAAATGCGGGACATTTTCTCAATATGCGACGTGCGGGACAAGGAGTGAAAATGCTGTGTGGTACAACGCAAAGCGGGACGGGTGGTCACCCTATTGAAAACTGCTGTAGTAGTATTGTCATATTCATGGATGGTAATTTTATCTGGCAAAACTGAGTGTTGACTTATGTCATCTTTGATCAGGAGTCTTTATATGCAGCACATTAGTTAGCATATAATTGCTAAATTAGAAATGATTAGGAACTGCAATGAAGTCTGTTGGCATGCTTTTAAAGACAATGTCATTCTGGATCAGTGGCTAATCACTGTGAAACTGTGTGAGCTGTTAGCAACTGTAGCCTATATAGTGGCCAAGAAGCCAATCCAGACAAATAAAAGAGAACATTTAAAAAATACCAGCCTTTTATTTCATTTGCCAAAATGTGCACCAAAAATCATTTATAGTTTGAACAAGAACATAGTGTTTAGGAAAGTAAATGGGGGCCAATTTTGATTGACAAATGGCAACCCCATAATGGCCGACACTGGAAAACAAAATCAAGTTCACTTGATTGACATGATTCTAGTTCATTTGATTGACATCTTCCCACTGTGTACGATCATCACATCTAGAGAGTTAGCATGTGCAGATACGCTGGTTAGAGCATTTCTCTGCTCAGTGCATGAACACAATTACCATATCAATTACCACATAATTCAGAGAAAATGAGGTGAAAAGGAGGAAAATACAAAAGAGCACGAGTGGGAGAAGGGGAAAAGACAAAGAGAATAAAAACGATGTAAAAGAGACAAAGAATGAATGCATATTTATGCATTGCCAAATGTCAAATGAATTTCAGTTCGGAAAAGATATGAAAAATAATAAAGATATAGAGCAGAGGTAGAGCAGAGACATATATCATAACCTCACTAATAGTGGCAAGATTTTTACTCAAGATTTCACCAGTAATATATTCATATTGTTAGTTGTACTCTAGTTTTCAACATGAAAAGATGCCCTTAAACAAACAGGTCTGGGAGAGTAATTCATTTTCTCATATATAATATAATTATATATATATATATATATAATATATTATATATATATATATATTATATATATATATATATATATATATAAAATATGGGTGTAACAGTACATGCATTTGCAGTGCATGAAGTCACATGTCAAATACAGTCAGTCACAGGCGATCCACACTCCAATCCAGAAGGGGGCGTGCACGGTAATGCAACGCTGTTTGCTACCAGTACCAGAGATGATTGATCGGTATGTTTACATGTAATTTCTCAACCAGTGTTTCAACTGCAGAAAGATATCAATAGCTTGAGAATCATAACTAAAACTACTGTAACTATCAGAGGATGTTAATTGATAGTCTGTGCGTTTGTTAAAGTCATCAGTTTGCATAATTTCAACTTATTTTTTAAAGAATACTGATTTTTATTTATTATAGCCTACTTATATTATAATTACACTTTATTTTTTATTTATAATAGGCAGCTAATACTAATTATGTTATACTTATTTTTAATTATTCATTTAAAAATTACTTCTGGCATACATATAAATTGACACAATGGTGTTTTTTTTATTTGTCGTGTCTGATTTAGATCTGTGTCCTAAACTGATACGTTCAAAGGTGAAGTATGTTGTTTCTGTGACACTAGCGGCATCTAGCGGACTTACAAAAATACATCATATTTTGCAAATGAACCTTTCGCATGTTGCGCCTTTGTCGACTCAAACATCACAAAAGCTCTTACGATTGTTTGTGAAGGCATGTCTCAACAGGTAAATATAGGCTACTCTCAATAAAAGGTCCAACACATTAGAAATACTTTTCGCTGTGTTGCTATTTGCCATGAGCAAGCAACTGAGTAAACTAACGAGCGTCTCGCTTATTATCTATAAACCCATTCTACCTGTTAGATAAAATATACTTTCTTTTTGTCTTTCTCTTAATTTGGAGATTAATTATTACAGTATTAAAATATATATATATATATATATTTTTTTTTTTTTAATCGATTGACTACCCAGTCCAGAACTCCTATCCGTGACAACTGGCAATCACTGTTATTTTTCCACCATTCGCAATGACAATCTAAAGTTTATGATGCCAAAATGCAGATAAAGGATGCTTATGGGCCTGATTAATGCTGCTTTTGCTTGTTGATGTCTCTTGCTAAAGCATTCTTGATGGTGAAGTTTCTCACTGTAATTTGCTTCATGGTAATAAAGGGCCGGCGTGATGATGTGCCATCTAAATAGCAGCATGAATTAAGCGAAGAGCACTTATATCTCATAAACTTCCCCCATTATCCTGTAGTAAAATGAGAATTGATGGAGGCGTTGGGGCAGATGGCTTAAAGTACACAACCCCGACTGTACAATTCAGACTGAATACTATAGCCTATTAAACCAATGCAAAACCAATTTTTTTTTTATTGTTTTAGTGTGTTTTCACAAGTATATACAGCTACTATTGGAAGGACTAACCATCTTTATCCTGTGCTCATTTACTACTGTAGATCTCCAACCACTATATTGGAAATTATGGATGTTGCAAAGTCTGACAGGCCAAGCTGCTATTTATGTTGTGGAAACATCCAAAAAGGTTGCTGCATCCCAGTTTCTAATAGCTCCACAAAAACAAAGACTCCCGGGATATCACGTACACCGATATCTGGACGTGGTTTGGTCTGAGAGAAACACTTGTGAGTGGTGACTAATTCATTACTGTAATTGGCTACAGCATGACAGGTCCATCTCTGTTCTGGTTGAAAACTGAGCTTATGCATGATAATGTGGGAGTTTCGAGAACTGCACAAGCTCTAGAGGATCTTTCAGTCCCTAAAATACAACTGTGGTAAGACAGACACAAATCCATCCACAAATCCAGCAGCTTGGAGTATGACAGAAGTCAATATGTGAATCAATACTCAGTGTGCTGTTGGTTTTTACATGATACCCGGGCTAAATTATATGATGGTGCTTGGTTGGGCACTCTATTGCATCTCATAGAACTGGATCTATTGATCACCAGATCATTGGACTTATGCAGGATGTCACCTTTGACTTATTTCAGAGACAATCTCCCAGGGTAACCTGCGGTTAAAGCTGAATGTAAACGGGCGAATGTCAGATCCCTTTTGCCTGACAGAGCATTAGAACCCAAACCCGAGAAATAAAACTTGTTTTTGGAGGAGTCCCTAGACTGTTTTGTAAACAAAATAGATAATCTGCCCCTGAACTGTGCATTAGCCAATCAGATCACTTGGAGGTGGCTCTCTGCCAATTGTTGGACCAATGACAAATGGGATTGTTACAGAAAACTGTAATTAGTACTTTTTTTTTTTTTTTTTTTTTTTTTTATGCCGGTTGTGGTGCAAAAATTGCTTACAGCAATCATTGTTTGAAAAAGTTTGACATTCTGTGAAATTTCTCATTTTGTGTTCAAAGAAAATGACATGAGGGTGAGTCTAACAACTATGGGATAAATTAAGCTTTTCAAAACTTTGAATCAAATGAGCCAATTGCTTCACAAAACGATTCACTGTTTCAAAGTTCTCGAAATGCCACACACTGGTGATGCCTGCTGGTCAAAACAGTGTAATTGAAATGACAACTTGTATAAAAACACCTTTTACAAGCCAATTGCAAATGTTTTATTGAAGGTGTAAACTATTGAATGCAGTTAACAAATCATCTAATACCAATAAATATGAAGCGTTTGCATAATATGTGTTATTTTATCAAATTGCTGGGATTGTATTGTGGTTAATCAGGCCAGTAAGAGACTATTAAGAGACTATTAACTAAAACTCTTCCTTTTTATTATACAAATGTGACATTAAAATCTCTACAAATTTATAAAACATTTTTAAAAACCATAGACACCCCAGATAGCATGAAGTAATCGGCCCGAGCTTGGCAGGCTGGCAGGCTGTGGCTCAGACTCGGCATCATCCAGTACTGGTTCGGGGAATCACTGAAATTTCAGAACGTTTTGAAACGGTTAAGACGTAACAATGCCTCACTTACTGAAATCACATGACTTTGGCAGTTTGATACACGCTCCTAATCACTGGTTCAAAACAAATTATTTTCAAAACAAAGGTTTCGAAGCTTCACAACGTATTTCTAAAGTGCCCATTACTGGTAACAATTTTAAGTAAGCAATAAGGTACGAGAGGCTGTGCTGTATCATGAATAAGTCATGGCTGAAAGGCGTTGTTAGACACGACGTGAAGCGGAGTGCCTGCAACCCTTTCAGCCATGACTTATTCACGATACAGCACTAGCCTCGAGTACCTTATTGCTTTTATAAAACGGTTACCACACAATACATATATTAAAGCTAAAAATATGTATCAATGCAACTTTCATGAAGTAAACTTTCACTAAAGCCTTCCCTCCGCCAGGGAAAAAAAAAAAAAAAAAAAATAGTCCCTGACCGTGAACAGCAACAGAAGTTACATTATTACGCCATTAGATGTCGGCAAAGACTGTCTTTATGGGTGTGTCAGTCAGTAGCGAAGACTTTTACATTGAAAAGACTAAATTGTTGTGAACATGGAACAAGACGCAACTGACAAATGCTGTGACTAGCGCTGTCAGTCACGGGAAAACCCCATAACTGTTAAAAGGACAAGATAATGCAACGGACATTTAAACAGATTTTTTTTTTTTTTTTTTTTTTTTATTATGAACATAGGACTGACCTGAAGGAAAATGCTAAATCTGAATGCAGGTAATAAACTCGCTCACTCAATCTTTTTCTCACAATACTCTTCTACATAATACAGTAAGCTTCAATGAACAATATCAATTGAGAACATACAGTTTACGTTGCTAAGAGTGGTTGCTAAGGGTGTTGTGTAGTGATACACAGAACCGTTGGGTGAAGCGGTCATAGTTATGTTTTATCGTGAATAAAACAGCTATTGACCAATCAGAACCAAAGACAGGAGCTAACCATTTTATAATTAGTAACAATATAGAGCTAGTTGAGATTGGTTATTAGTAAAAAATGTGATTTAGTAAAAAAATGTGAAAGTACTGAAGCTATGAGCTCAGGATCCAAAAAGACCTGAAAGAGAGTTGAAATTCTGATGGAGCCAGTCATGACTAAGAGTTGATAGCATTTAAGTGTAAAAGATTTGTCTGAGATACTTGAATTGAATGAGTCAGGTCTTCTTAACAGGGTGCGAATGGATTGCTTTGTTCTCACAAAGTGTCCAACCCCTTGCCGCTTAGACGCTCCCTGTTGGGGAATAACTACTTGGTATAACCACAACAAACTGTCATGATGCTTGAGGCGCGTGCTCAGGTCCATTACGCATAACGGACATCAACCGGTGGTGAACATTTTGCATGCTGCTGCTTTTCTAAGGCATTTCTCTTGCTGTTTAAATTCAGACAACAACGGTCTGGGTTTTTTTGTTTGAGAGCAAACCAAGTGTGAACTAAATACTGGTCAAAGGCCTCACACTTTTCCACTTATTAAAGGACCTGATGGGTTTGCAGAGGAAGATAATTGCTTCATTTTCAGCAGAAGTTTCTCTTTAATGCAGAAACTAATTGTTTCTTCACAGTTAATCTGTCGTCCTGAAAGCGCAAGCGCGCAAGTCATGTCAATATTGAATTCAAATACCAGTTGTCAGCAGAGTCCAGACAAATCTTCTCCGTCAGTAGAGTACAAGTCTCTCAGTAATTCGGTTTCAATTAAAATCCCATTCAGGATGATGTTCTGCTTCTCAGTGATGGATAGTTGTCCTCTGGCCAACCTCTGAAATGGATAAAATGCCAATTAAGACCTATTGTAAAGGACACCCTATCAATTCCTATTCAAATGACTTATACAGTGCCACAAACTATACATGTTAATTCACACCTCAGAGTATTAGCCACAGGAAAGACATGATATGATGAAATTTTACCATTTCTTTGTTCGATTTGATAGACTTTGAGGGGGAAAAAATACATTATAATATGTAGTTCCACATATATTTGACGCATTTCAATATGCGAGTCACTACTTGGTGTATTCCACACAGAAGACTATCATATAGCTTCAAAGATGGAAAATATTAAACAGAAGAACAAATTTTATGGTACTTTTATGGAGTTTTGTTGTCATTTTTGGAAAATGGAAATTGTACATGGACACTGAAGAGGAACATAAGGTTCTTCCAAAGAACATTTTAAGATTTAAGAGGATAACCGGTGTAAGTTATTGTCCATCTGCAATTTTAGTTAATCAGCAGAATGAATACAGGTTGTTTGTGAAGTTTCTTCTCCCTTTGTGGGCTGGAATCTTGCACAAGTTCATTTCACACATCCACTTGAGACTCAAAGACTGAAATGAGAACTAAATGCATTTGAAACTTCCCTAGTCGTGTTTTGAGATTTGCTAATGCTAACTGTTAAATCCAATGATCTGCCTGCAGTAAATGTCCAGTTTGCATTAAGTTTATGTTGTATGTCAACTCTCATGTGGTACTAATAAAGATTTTAAATGAATATACTGATATAGTGGGTTCCTGGTTCAACAGAAGCTGCATTTACTGCATTTAAGGCATGTCAATTCACTGGGGAAAGAAAAAAAAAAAAAATTGATCCATCCCCCATTTTGTAAAAGAACAAACACATTGACAATTACATGCTTACAATTGAGCAATTGCCCCCATACACTTCCATTTTAAGTAAGAATTAGTCGAAATTATTTTCGATAGTAATTGACATTCTGCCTAAAATGTTGTCGATACTGCTTAACCTGTAAAGAGCTTCAATTGTATTGAACCCAGAACATCCTTTAACCTAATGTGGTGAGTAATGGGTCTTGCCTGTGTTCTGTGTGAAATAAAATCCATTCATTACCATTAAACTAACAGTTGGTATTTAGTTTATTTTACCAGTCTATCAATGTAGGCCATCTTGCTTCTGTCAGTATTTCTTTGTTCAGCGTGTTTAGCTACTGCCATCTACTGGACACAATAAAATGACTAGAGGATGCAAAATGTAGGCCTACACTGTAAAAACTTGAACTATGATGTACTTTTATAGTAGTGTTTTTTTTTTATTTATTTTTTTATTTTTTTTATTAGTTAATAAATATTGAGTACATTTTTAAAGCTGTGATATCAGTGAAATATACCTTATGGAGTAAATGTAAGTAAAACATTGAAGTTAATCTGAATAACTACAGCCTACCATGACAAATAAAACTGAGACGTTACAGTAATTCAAATATTTGTGTAAGCTAATTTTAAAACAATATTTATAAGTGTGAACTAGTTTCATTTGATTTCACTAAAATAGCAGCTAACTGTTAGCCAGCAATACAGATTAACATAATTAACCACAAAACAATAACACAAGTTTGCATATAATTGAAATGGTTTTTCTCATTGTCTTAAAATCTTTTTTTATCTAAAAGCTTAAACACTTGAAATTAATTCAAGTTATTCATTCAATGAATATATAGTAGGCCTATATAGTTTATAGGCTACAGCTGTAGTGTAAACAAAACGGATCAAGTGTTAACCGAAACTGAGTAGGCCTAATGCTTGACTATTTTATGGGAAATAATTAAAATCTCCATTATCTCTAAACTTGCAGACGATTATTTGTGGTTAATAATGTATCAATGTAGGCGTTTTTATGTCAGTAACTTGTTTATCTACTGCCATCTATTGGAGACAAGCAGATGAACCGTGCGAATCATGGTAAGGAAAACAGATACATTTAAGTTGATGTGTTTGAAAGTTATAATTAATCATGACACATTAAATTCATAGCCTAAAATTTCAGACATCTTTTAAACCATAATCATATTTTAACATTTGTGGATCACGCTGCAGATAATAAATGACTCAAAGTGACACTTTAACTTGCGGATATTAGCCATTGGTTTCTGCACAAAGAAGATCTTTTTGTCTGACTTTGCGGGGACGGAATCGCGGAGCTCCATTTGCAGGCTAATGTTGCATAGACGATATGGTCTCTCGGATGTGTGCGAGATGCCAGCAGAGACAGATGGAGGCTCCTCTTGGACGCCGACCATTGATTTCCAATGATTAGCATTAGGAAGCAGCGCTGCTCTTGATTACTGCCTGGCAACCATGAACATGTCCATTGAGTTTTAATTAACACAAAGTGAGATGCATTTTATTAACATTTGAAAAAAAAGACATCAAACGATGTCAAAAGTTGCAAGAGCGATTCACTTTAAAATTTCACCATGAAGATTATCTTAATATTTAGTCTGGCATTATGTGGTGGATAATTCCTTTAGACAGAAGTAGCAGCCTAATTATCTAACCTAATTCTGTGGTGAAAATATGACAATAAATCTTCAGACTGAACGTAACGGTGCATCAATGTAATTACATACTTAAAATAGTAAAATAGATAAATTAGTATTATTTACAAACGACAGTCTAAGATGAATGAGAAACATTTGCAGTCTATGCATGGATGATTATTTTTATTAAATGTGCGATCACAAATGTGTAAATAAATACATAAGTAATCTTAATATACAGACTCCCCATAACTTTTGACCAATGAATTTTCCAATCGTGCTGTGCTCAAAGTATCTGGTTTGTAGAGTCACTAATGCAGTTTATGAGAATTATGTCATTTACATAAGTTAAGTAAGTTTAAAATATTCTCTGAAACCTAAAAATAAATAAGTAGAATAAAATAACAAATACACAGTCCTATATATAAAAAGTAATTCCAATATTGAATAAAACTATCCTGGTGCAAGTGGTTTCATCTCAAGAAATGAAATTATAAACTGAATGAACAGATGATGAAGTCAAAGTATGGTTCAGTTTTCAGCATTCCCGTTATGTGTACGACAGTAATTTGACGTCATAAGAGCCTTCCACCTGAAATTGGATGTTTAAAAACACGTTAATTCAGTTCAAAAGAAAGATAATGGTACGGGTAAACAATAGTGTAACTCACATCGAAACGTCCGATGGAAGCCGCAGTCTGGCTTGCCTGCATGATCTCAGGTGAGTGCCCACATCTGCTGAATGCTGGAGGAAACCGTCTCTGGATCAGGAAGTCCCTGACCAACCAACACACAAACACACACACAAACAAACAAACAAACAAACAAACAAACAAACAAACATTAACTGCGGCATTTTATTAAAGGTATAGTGCACTCAAAAATCATCATCAGTTACTCAACCTGACATCATTTCAAATGTTTAGCATTTTGCTTATGTAAAACACAAACAAGGAAAGTGTGTGTGAAGTAAAACAAAATTAACCAAAACTAAATAAAATGGGAAAAATCATTTTTTATTTGTGGAGTTAAGTTTCAGATTCAGTTTTGACCAGCAAGTGGCAGTAAAGTACTGCCATAGAGATGAGAATAATTATTATTGTAAGAATCAATATTTTAAAAATATTTGTTCTAAGGAGTGTATATTACTCATTTTCAAATAATATGTATTCATCACAAAAAAACACACACAAAAAAACACCTGCATTTAATGTTTAACAGTATTGGTCTGAATCAGGGGTGTCCAATCCTGCTCCTGGAGAGCCACTGTCCTGCAGAGTTTAGCTCCAACCCCAATTAAACACACCTGAACCAGCTAATCAAGGTTTTTAGGCATACAGGAAACTTCCAGGCAGGTGCGTTGTGGTAATTTGGAGCTAAACTCTACAGGACAAGTGGCCCTCCAGGACAGAGTTTGGACACCCCTGGTCTAAATGATGATTTTGTTACTGGTGGTAGACCAATATGGGTTTTTAAAGAAGGTATATTATGCCTTTTTTCAAAGTCTTGATTTTGTTTTTGGGCTTTACTAGAATAGGTTTCCATGCTTGTATGTTTAAAAACTCAGTTTAGTTTCGGTCTTTATGAAGCCCCTCCCTCTGAAAAGCACAATATGCTCTGATTGGTCAGCTGGACCAGTGTGTTGTGATTGGTCAACCGCTTTGAACGTGTTTGTGAAATGTCACGCCCCTTTCCAAAACCACAAGTTTCAACACACTTATGCAACTCAACCAGGCCCCATCCCATCTCTCTTTTTTGTGTGTGTGTGTGTGTGTGTGTGTGTGTGTGTGTGTGTGTGTGCGCGCGCGTCTTGGGTGGGAATTATTTAAATGAGGGATATTGTTACGTGTTTGTTCCCAGAAGAAAACTCAAGACAACAGTGGAGGCGTTTCGGGGGGTTCAGAAACAGTAAGCACTGATATAGAGAATAACTGCCTTTGGAGAAACTTTGAGCTTTGTAACTTTGCAGACTCAAACAGCAACATTACACGCTAAAGAAAGTTGAAAATGTAAAAAGCATTAAACAGGTCCTGTTTAATGTCTATATCAACAAAGCTGGGTGGCCCATGCCCATATGTATAATGCAAAATAACAATTACAAGCAATAAGAAGTTCAGAAAATTCCTAACATTAAATGAAAACTTATTTACACAATTTTTTAAATTCCAAGCTCATATTCGCCTCATAGTTACCACTGAACAGGTCTTTTCCCCCAATGAAATACTATAGGTAAACAACAAATTCTGAATTATAATTACTTCCTCTGCTTTTCAGGTGGTGAATCTGTTTAAATAAACATTAAGTTGAGCATTCATCAATAAAGCTATGGAGACACTTTCAAACCATCAAACAAGCATCTTACATTTCTAATGCAAATGACAGATAAATGAGAACTGGGACATGGCCTCAATGCTCAGATATTGAAAAACAACAACCTGTGAGTTTCATACATTTCCGTAATTATCTTTTCATTCTGTTCTTGAGCAATATTTTTAATTAACACCTCAGAGCTGCATAAATACATAGGAACTACAGAGACGCTTGTGTGCTGCTAAATGAAGTGGCACTACCAGTCTTTAAAGGGAGCATTGTATATGCTATTAAACAACAAGATTTTCAATATTCATTAGATGACAACTGTTGTGCATTATACAACATATTATAAGACACAAAATACTCACATTCAAATCAAGAGGTTCTTCTACAGGTGTGAGAGTGGATAACCAGGCAGGAACATCTCGCTCTGAGTCCTGGACAGACAAAAAAAATAAATAAAAATCCACTGAACATCCACTGAACAATGTTTGGCGAAATACTGCCTCAAACAAAACAAAACCAAGCAAAAATGCAGAAAGGAGAAAAAGGAAAAAAAAACCCATCAAAACAAAAACACTGAGTACTGAAAAGACACATATACTAAGCAACTCTGTAGGTTTTGGTAAAATACTGCTTTAAACAAAACAAACGCCAAGCTAAAATAAATAAGTAAATAAATAAAAAATCAAAAACAAACTTTGTTGGTTTCGTAAAATACTACTTCAAAAAACAAATGTAGAACAAAAAAAAACAAATAAAACAAAACGTCAAACAAAGACAGAAAAGCAAATTAAGTAAGTAAATAAATAAATAAAGCAAGCAAACCAAAAACAAAGCAAAACAAATCCAGCTAGGAACATCTCGCTGGACAGACAAAAACAAAACAAACAAAACAAGAACCAAGCAAACAAAACAAACTCCAAACAAACACAGAAAAGCAAACAAAATCGAAAACAAACTTCAAACATACCAAAGCAAAACAAAACCAGACAGGAACGTATTGTTCTATATACAGAAAAATCTAAACTAACACACATACTGATCAACTCTGAAAACAAACAAAATCATAACACAAGCATACAAAACAAACTCTGTATATATTTAGAGTTTATATTTAATCTCTATACTATATATACTAATTATATAAATTATTTGTTGACAGACATAATTTTGCGATTCCTTTTATTTTGTGACATAAATGACAATGTACGTACCTCTTTTGCACAGGAGTAAATGTTAATTTCCTCAATGCTGAAATTGAGCCATTCTGAGGAGGGCTGTCGCAAGATGAGTCTAACTGTTGTCACATTATCAGGCTCCGTCAACATCTGAAAAGCCAAATATAGAGAAGAAAAGATCTCAGCAAGAAGTGACACGAAGTTGGGGGAGAATTTTGGGCCTTTCATGCAGCTATCAAAGTAACAAAGGAGGTTAAATTAAGAATGAACGTCGGAATTTAACAGAGACACTAAGGATGTGCATTTCAAAGCTTTAATTAACTAGACAGAATGAAAACCTGATAAAAGAGACAGTTTCATGTAGTAATCTGCAAAATTGCTCGAAACAATTGACATTTGCATTCGGGTTGATGACTATGGAGTGTGAAAGTTTCCTTCTACTTCAGCTGATAGTAGTGATACTAGGACTGTTTCTATACATTTATTGCTTAGTGCTGTTCATGTCACAGAATTACCCTGGAAAGATCTTCTGGGACCACACTGTTGTTTCATCTCTAATGATTATGTTTACTGTATTAAGGCCCCGATATACTTCCAGCGAACGAACTGGTGTGTTGTCATTTCAAACAAAATCAGGCCAAAACAAAGTTCGTTTGGTGTACTTTCTGTAAAAGTTCGCTGCAGCTGGCAAACACCTTTAAACTACCATTTGGTCCGTGACAATTACGTAATAGGTGGGTGTTGTTCTGAGGCCCTGCCTTCTTTGAAAAAATAAATCTTCTCAGGTTAATTTCTTCTGCTCAGTCCGTCGAAGTCAGACGTCCACAAGGAAAAACATGAATGAGACCTGCTTTATAGTAGATATTGTAAGTTGTAATTCTAACTGAGACGCTGACACTGTTTTTTGTTTTTTTTTCATGTTTAATACTGTAAAGCTGCTGCTTTAAAGTAATCTGTATAAAGTGCTATATAAATAAATGTGACGTGATTTGACTGCAGTGATGAATTGCAGAACTGGTGCAAACATCCACATTGCTATGATCAGATGCTTCCTTAACAGTTTTTTTTCTCACCACTGTCATTTTTGATGTGTGTTTATTTTGTTACTGAGAGGAAAGCAAACAGCACATATTCACATATTCATCAGAACATAGCTCTCAACAGCGTGGATGGGATGTTCACTAACAGTAAACCGTTGGTTACTTATTTTGAAATTCTTTTTACCCCAAAGCAAAGAGCAGAAAAGAACGTTGTCATGAGAATATCGGGGATTATATAATATGAACACAAATACATATATGATAATACAAGATCAAAAGAGTGGGATCGTAAGACTTTTTAACATTTTTTAAAGCATTTATTGGATCCAAAATATAGTAAAAACTTTAATATTGTGACTATTGTGATTACTTTTTTTTGTATTCGAATATGTTAAAATGTAATTTAGTGATAAAAGCTGAATTTTCATCAGCCATTACTCCAGTCTTCAGAGTCACTTGATCCTTCAGAAATCATTCTAATATGCAGATTTGATGCTCAAGAAACATGTCTGATTATTTTCAATGTTGAAAACAGTTGAGCTGTTTTCATATTTTTGTGAAAACTGATACTTTTTTGTTTTTTCAGGATTCTTTGATGAATAGCAAGTGATGAATAGAAAATGTCCAAAAGAACACTTATTTGGAATAGAAATCTTTTGTAACATTTAATATGTCTTTACTGACACTTTTTTGATCTATTTAAAATAATACTGACCTCAAACATTTGAATGGTAATGTATATACCATAAGATTGACATTTATAGATGGACAATACATAGGTAAATAAATTATATAAAACAAAGGATTGCCTTTTTTCAGAGTAGTAATAATTTGAGCAAACAGCCAAAGTAACCAAGAAGCTGACACTACCTTCACCAACCAACAGAATTTCAAGAATTTACATGAATACGCCAAAAAAGGTGACACAGCAAAAATGTCTCACTTTTGTACACTTGGAAGACGTTACTTTTTCAGAGGAGTAACAGAGGCTGCAAAGACTGGCAAGTTATCTGCTTGTTTTCTCAGAGATCTGAAGAGATTTTGAAGTCTGTCTCCAGGGAAACCATGTAAATGCACTACGACTCTGAGCATGTACCTCTTTAAATCATTTGTGCTAGTTCACACAAAAATGAAACATCTGGCATCCCAGATGTTTTTTATATATATATATATATATAGGGTTTTATTTAGGTCTTGCTGGCATTGTTTTTAAATTCATCTTTTGTGTTCCACAGTACAGAGAATGTCAGGTTTTGAAGTAAATTATGACAGAATTTAAATTTTTGGGTGAAGTAATCCTATTAAATTCAATGACACAGTAAGGCTCATATAAGTAAGAAGACATCCTTATAATTATAAAGACCCGCAAGGATGTTGTTTTCAATATGTCTACGTTTCTTAATAAAAACTTATTTATCATTGCAGTGTCCGCTGACATCAAAAAATGGCTTACACAGATTATGGCAGATAGGGTGAGAGCTATGTGGCATCCCAGGTGGGTTTTTCGATGCAAATTTCATTGGATGACACTAAAGGTGCCCATACAGTGCAGAACTCAGCGTCCAATCATCTGAGAGTTCACTTGAGGACGCACGTCTAATATCTTTGTGTCTTTGAAACTGAGCTAAAAAGCATCGAGGGAGCCTGATCTCAATACATTAAAGCAGTCATTACAGGCAACTCACAGATCAAAGACCGAGACATCAGATCCCCGGAGAGCTACAAATAGGCCAAATCACTGTGATGACAAACAAAATGTTCTCCGAGCTGCTGCAATTATACTGGGATGGCTGACAAAACGGTTAGAGTTTTTAATTGAAAAACTGAAGATATACTGCGGACACAATTGCTGATGTTGTCTTAGAGGTAATGATTGAAAAAGATTAAAAATATAACATCTTTTGCCTGCTCACAAAAGCAGTAATTATGACATATACAGCTATTTGTCATAAATAAATTGTCATAATTTGAAGAATTTCAAATCTCGCAATTCTGACTGCATTTCTCACAATTCTGAGTTTATATCTCACAACTGCGAGTTTATTTCTCACCATTCTGACTTTATTTCTCATAATTCGGTTTATATCTCGCAATTCTCTCGCACGTACCTCTATCATTCAACATGAATCCAAATGTTCCATGGTCACAATGTAACTTTTGCTTACTAACCAATTATTTCTCTTGTAAACAAAACTTTGTACTTCACTTGTCAAAATATTCACATAAAAAAGAATCATACGTGCAAAAATGTGTTACGTCGTACCATAGTGGCAGCTGACCGGCACAGCCCTACGCGCAGTAGTTACGTTTGGGATCATTTTACTTTAAATGATGATAATGTTAATTGCAAACTTTGCGATTGTGTTTTAAAATACAATACTACAACGAGCACCATGATGACAGGATATGAAACAGCCAACAATAACCAACATTTAAAGTAAAATTATCCCAAACATAGGCTATGGTGCTCTAACATCATATGATCATAATCGCATTGATTCATTTTACAATCCTGCTACTAGTTTTATTTGTATGTAGACTAAAAAAAAACATTTTCATTCAGGTGAGGAAGCTGGCATTTTGAGCATGTGCACATTTTGTCATGCCGGTGACTATATGTCATTGCAGTATATGCATCATGCAGTATTAAAGGTATAGTTCACCCAAAAATGAAAATTCTGTCATCGTTTGCTCACCCTCAAGTTGTTCCAAACCTGTATACATTTCTTTCTTCTGCTGAACATAAAGGAAGATATTTTGAACAATATGGGAAACAGTTCTGGGGCACCACTGACTTCCATAGTATTTTTTTTTTCCTACTATGGAAGTCAATGGTGCCCCAAAGCAGCCTAGTTACAAACTTTCTTTAAAATATCTTCCTTTATGTTCAGCAGAAGAAAGAAACTCATACAGGTTTGGACCAACTTAAGGGTGAGTAAATGATGACAGAATTTTCATTTGTGGGTGAACTATCCCTTTAAGGTTAATGATTAATCGTTAATTTAAACGACGATCGATCATGGGAATGATCGTAAATTGACATCCCTAGTTTAAACCCCCATAAAGGGACTGTTATTCTTCCATGTAGCATAAAAGCAGAAGTTTAGCAGAATGTGCATGCTGCTCTTTTCCAAATGATGAATATTTTGGTTTCTCGTTCTCTCTTGGTGGCCTTGTCCTACCTGTTGTCTGTAGATGGAGAAATAGTCATGTGATCCGGCCTCGGCGTGTGGATTAGCCATGAGGCAGTAGTTTCTCAAACAAGTGACCCACTTAGCAGAACTCTCCTCTCTCCGCTGCAAACGGACCGTCAAATATGCTGTGTAGTAGTTCTTGAAAGAGATTTCCTGAATCTAGACACAAGCACAAGGGATATACCAGCAAATCTGTGTAATAATATATAGATATTGGGCATCAGTAGCAGCATTTGCTATGGCCTCGCAACAGAAGGGGCCTCTGCTTGTGCTCAAAAAAAGAGCACCACCCCCCCGCCATCCCAACGTGCACACTCCAGGGTTGGAAATTACTGGGACTTGGGAGCAAAAATGCCACCAAAATTAATAAAATGCTCCCAAAATTCAAGATATATAGGGCAAAAAAATGTCCCTGTATGAGTTCTTGGTTTTTAATATTTATAATAGCTTATATTTATGTTTATAAGTCAGAATGCTGTTTTCCCGAACATCAGCACTATTGCAAACATGATAGCCTATTGATTTTATACAACAGTGCAGAGCAAAAAATATATATATGGCGTCTGAAAGTTGTGTGAAAATGTATGGAAAAAGTTGGTTAAAAACACTTTTGGTGTTATTTCTAATGAGAAATTACTATTGTAGCAATACAATATTTACTCCGTTATCACCAAAGCTTGCTATATTTTGTTGTAGATCATTAAACCTTTATGCTGCCTCAAAAGTATGTCTGAAATCAGTTTTGTGAGGAATAAAGCCGCGCATACCAGCCTCCTAATGTTTCTGCCTTTGCCTCATAAGATGCAGTAGTCTAGCGCGTTGGCTACACATTGTCATGTTGTAAATAAAACAACATCTGTATTGCAAACCCCTCTGTGTTGCGGTTGTTGTTGGCGTATACCAATGGCTCTGGCGTATACCTTACCAATGCAATGTCACTGCCATAGAAACCAATGCATATATACCACAAAATGAAAGAGCGGCATGGGACACACAAATCGGATCTGAACAGTTGCGAAACACAATGTGGACAGTCAATTATTTTAGATCAGATTCTAATTGGATACACAGATAATCGGATTTAGACTGACAGTGTAAACGGAGCCTGAATGATTGAATGACTCACTTGTAAAGACAATGATTTGCTGCCACCTACTGGCAGTTTTAGTTTCATTTCATCTATTAATTTTTCTATATTTCTAAAAATCATTCCTGCAGTCCACCATGTTGCAAGAAAGACTGTCTGCACTTGCCCAGATGTCCAATTGAACACAACGTTATGAGATCGCTGGATAAGCTTTTGCAGCACGCAGTTATCTGAAAGCCAAGTTCTAAACGTCAAATTCGGAATAAGTGCAAAATATTTCCTCTTAATGTAGCCTATTAATTCACTAATTCCTGTTCTCTCATTTTTATTTCTTTGTTCTCAAGCCTAACATTATGGCTGTCCAAGGTGCTATCTGAGGGGAAGACTGAATTGACGAAGATTGAATGTTGATTTGTTTTCGGTCGCAATTGTAATGCGTGGATAGTGGTAGATAGAATGCATTTATAAATGTGACTATTAAGAATGAAATATGAGTTAACGTTAACATTACAGATAATTAGATAATTAAATAATTGCAGTCGCATTGCATACAATAGGATTTGTCTGTCTTTTTGACAGACAAACAGGCTCTGACTCTTTGTTTGAAATGGGCCTCTGAACTGCAAAGGCCCCCTCTGTCGGGCATTAATAAACCCATGCTGGTCAATCAATAATTGTAACCTTTATGAACTGATGTACTGTGATAGACACTCACGTTTACAGGCTCAGCAAGGGTGATGTCTGTTATATAGACACCAGCGCGAGATGAATCAGATACAGCATCTCCAATCTGCAGTGCGACAGGTGACTTTATAGTACAGCTGACTGCTTCAGCACTCATTATTGACCTGTGATGAGAAAGAACATCTAAACTCAACTTCATAAACTTCACAGACACTGATCCGTGTTATTGATCAAGACCTCAGGCTTTATTATAAATACATTATTTTAAAATCTATAATTTAATATTTTTTGGAAATATTAATTTCATTATTTTTTATTTTAAAATCATTTTTATTTTTAGTTATCTTTTGTTGTGTTGTTACTATCTGTACAATAAAAACAACAATAATTAATAATAACAATAACATTTAAAATAGCATTAAAAATGCATTTAAAAACAACATTTAAAAACTGAAAATCTAGCAGTTCAAGCATGCTTCTACAACATATCTATATTTAAAAATATTAAGTTATTTTATGGCTTTTCAGCAATAATTTAAATTATAAAACAATTAATTCAACAATTCATAAAACTATATAGCAACACGAATGCTAACGTAAGGTGTCTACAATTTTGCGTGTGTGTGTGTATATATATGTGTGTGTGTGTGTGTGTGTATATATATGTATGTATATGTGTGTGTGTGTGTGTGTGTATATATATATATATATATATATATATATATATATATATATATATATATATATATATATATATATATATATATATATATAATATGTGTGTGTGTTCTGTAGTGATTACATACAAAAAGCTTTATGAACAACATTTATGTTTTAATATTTACAAATCTTCAAGCATTTTCAAATCATTTATTCAATATTCTGAATCTTTTTCCTCTTTTTACTGTATTATTATTATTATTATTATTATTATTATTACTATTTATAATTTATTTAATATCTAAGTTTTACCCTGGAGGACAGTAAACACAAGCAAATCTGATCAAAGCACCAAAGCATTTTGCCAAACAAACAACACCTGATAATACTGTCTGTATGGCAGAAAAAAGGGCGTTATGGACATAACGCATCTGTGCATGTTGTCTATGTAGGCGGCTCACTGAGTTTTGAAACACGGCCAGCATCCATCACTGCAGTACTTACTGTAATATATTCAGCTGTCTGACTCGTTCTTTGGACTAAAATTATCTTGTATTAAATAGCCGAGACGTGCCCTTAAATGGTGCTGAAGCGCTTTAAAGCAGCAGTGTCATTTCGGTCATCTGTGCAGGAATTGGAAGCAGCTTTATGACGGTTTATGGCTTCGTGTGTTGATAAATGCAGCTCCGCATGCCTCTTCCGGTCTTTTCTGTGACGTGTTTCTCTTAAAGAGCCAGTGTCTTTGAAGTAAAAAAAAAAAAAAAAAAGTTATCACAGTGGGATCCTGCTGTTTATTTCATTGATGGGTAGAATGCTTAACATAATAAATAAAAACTAGTAGTTCAAACAAGCTTCTGCAACATAGCCTGTCTATATTTTAAAATATTGTATGTTATTTATAGCTTTTCACAAGTAACACATAAATTTATAAAACTACACAGTAACATGAATGCTAAATTTGCGTAAAATCATGTGATTTAATATTTATAAAAAAAATGTATTTGATTAGAATAAAATCCATTGAAGTGTAAATATTATTACCAGTGTTAATCACTAAATAATTTTTGTTCCCTCAGCAAGCTAGCATTTCTTGTGTAAACTACTGTCGCAATTATTCATTGTTGAATCCAGTGAGTTTAGTTCATCAAAAGGCTAGAGGCAAAATGAAAGGCAAATAATGTAATAAATGTGGTGGCAAATCGGCTGTTTATGCCACTGTTTTCACTTTTTTTTTTTTTTTTTTTTTTTTTTTTTTTATACTTTAGCCTACTCAATTTTCTACTACGCTGTACTCACTGTCACCGGCAGAGAGCACTAACGCTCTTCGGTTGTGAACTCTGTGGTACAGTATGTGCTGAACTCAATGATTGGCTTTATCTCTTATATAAAACACATTTCTGTTCCACCACCGTGTAACCTATATTGTTCGGCATGCATGACATAACATGCTCTTTCTGTCAAAGTCATGATAATTAAGGATCCATAATTATTCATGAGATTCATACTAAAACCATTGTTGATTCATAGGTACCCTTGATAGAAAGAAAATGATTTTCTTGTATTGCAGTGTTATAGAAGGCTTTTTTGTCATGTGTATCAGATCTATACGTGCATACACATTTTTAATTAATTATAACATATTGTTACTTATATTGTTATATTTTGCATTTTAGTAATATTATTAGCTATTATTTATTCTGCCTGTATGTGTGCTGCACTGAATCATAAGTTTTTAAAATGAATAATCACACTAAATAAATTTAAACACTGAATTGACAGCCCTATTTATTATTATTATTATTATTATTATTATTATTTATTATAGTTTATTTATTATTGTTGTTTTATTTTTAACTAAACGCCCAGGACGTTGCACGCATCCGGTAGGCCTATCTCATTATGCAGAAATGAATGACAAATTCAAAAAACAGCAATTCCCAGGTTCGCTTTGGGAATGGGAATGCAATATTCCCCCTGATGTGCCAGTACTGACCGAGTGGAGCAGCTAGTATTTTAAGGTGTAGAGTTTATTTTTTTATAGAAGTTGTGCACAGTTGGGTTCACTCTTCTACAGTAAAGGTTTACGCGCGCGGTCCAGAGTATTATACACCCCCTCAGAGACGTGCTACATCGTTCGCTCTGGCTGAAAAGCAAAGAAAAATACCTTCAAGGACAGCCTAGAGAGGAAATGAAGACAACTCAATGGGGAAGGATTTATCAACAAACATGTTTTCAAATGAGTGACTGAGACCCAGGCACCCGAACAGTGCGTCTGACTAGATCACCCCTTAAGCCCCGGGTATACTTCACTTTCCGCGCCCGGACGCGTCTCGCGCGCAGTCGCGTCCGCGCATCTTTTAAAGTAAAGCCCCGGGTATACTTCGCTTTCCGCGCCCGGACGCGTCTCGCGCGCAGTCGCTTTCAAAGTATACTTAACCACGGATGCGCGCGGATGACCGAGTTCGACACATGCGCAGTACAATTTTTTTTTTTTTTTTTTTTTTTTTTTTTTTTTTTTTTACCAGACATCGTGTCATCAACGGGACATTCGCAGGGCAGGATCGGAGAAGAAAATTTGGGCTGCACGCGGAGGGGTTTGCGGCCAGCCGCGGTGCACGAACGCGGACGGCCGAAGTATACCCGGGGCTTTACACTTAATGCGTCTGCGGTGCATTAAGCCCCGGGTATACTTCACTTTCCGCGCCTGGACGCGTCTGGCGCGCAATCGTGTCCATGCATCTTTCAAAGTATTCTAAACCACGGATGCGCGCGGAACAGTGAATAGAAGTGGAGAAGAGAACCAGAACTTCCTTTCTCTACTCTTGTTATTTGATGAACATTTGATAGTGAATACTGTGTGAAAACAATAAATATTGTTGGACTTCCTTTCTTCTGTGACAACTGTAAAGTTACACAATGCTTTCTGTCCTGTACTCTTTTGATACAATTACATTAACTAATTATCATTACTTGAATTTTTTTAATGTGATTGCAGTTTTAATTAGCATACCTGATTAGCCTGATAGCTTGGCTTATAAACTAAGCTTCTGAACTTACCCAACATGTATTCACAACAATCTTTACGTAAGTGTTAAATGTCCAGATATTTCAGCTATTAAAAGAACAATGTATTCGATACAGCTGGACGATTAATCGTTAAAAGATTGTGAACATTCAGATCTGTGTAGGCGCATGCCGCTGAGCCAGAGAGAGCAGTTGTCATGAATTGGTTAGGGATGGGCAATACCACTTATTCTGTTTTCGATATGATACCGATACTTTCAAGGCCAAAATCACCGATATCGATACCGATATGATACCTCTAATCTGAATTTAAGTTATTAAATAATTAGTAATTTAAATCCTTAAATTATTGAATTACTATGAGTAAAATGGGTAATGGTGCCCACTTAACATTATATTTGAAAGGTATTTTAACATTTAGTACGCCTTAATTGCAATTTATTAGATTATATTTTTTGTTTACACAAGGTTAAAATGTTTATTTGTAGTGGTAACCATGGAAATCTACAAATACTATAGGCTTAGCTGAACTATGGTCACTGTAGTAATGGTTCAGTTTCATAAGGGACTGCCAGTGACAGGCTGTTACAGCCATAAAATGCAAACTTTGTATTCTGACAGTGTAGTTACAGAACAGAACATCAATACGAACTTTTAATTGTTCAATTTAAATAAATGTAATTGCAAAAACTATGTGGGCTATACTATTTCATTTTGTTTGTTGTGAAATAACTCAAACATATTATGTTTTCTGTTAAGCATTGTTCAGGGCTGCGTTTCCCAAAAGCATCAATGGTTTCTTACAATATTAAACGCATGCAGCCGTTTGAATGTAGTGTTGGAAGTGAGGGAACGCTTTCTGTGATTGATTGGTTCTGACTTGCAGCATTTGTGTGTTCAGATGAGCAGGAAAATAGTTCTACTACAAATTATTCGCTAACAGGTTATTTGTCCAATTCAATGCATATTGTATGCATTAAATTTATTGTTAATTAAACGAAACCACTGGTAAAAAAAAACAAAACAAAACACACCTTAGTATCGATATTTTTATTTGAGTATCGATACTTTCGATAATCAACGCCAATATCGATATATCGATATGCCCATCCCTAGAATTGGTACGAAACCACTTCGCAAACAGTATTTCAACCACACAGTATCATTATTTCTGCCTTACAATAATTCAAATTATCACAGAAGTACTGGGATAAAAGTTTATAGTTCGGATATAAACACTGTGTCTACGGAAGTGATCAAAATAGAGTAAATACCTTTTGAAAGTAACTTGATGCTTCAAATAATGATTATATTAATTACATCATTACGCTACCAGGTGGCGGCAAGTGACTGTTAAAAATGTATTTGTTACTGAATCATTCATTTAAGAGATTTGTTAAAAATCTCAGATTCATCCAGTAATGAAACAAGTGAAGTCTTTAGGAGTCATGAAGTCATTTATTAAAACTGTTTTTTTTTTTTTTTTTTTTTTCATTATTAATTCAAATTAATTAAATATGTTTTAAATAAACTGCAGCAATTAACATTTTGTCAGAAATTGTGATTCTCAATTTATCCAGAATTGTGCATCTCTTATATTTGATGTTCAATTATTCATCTCTTATTATTCTTCTCATTATTAATTAACAATTTATACAGTGAAAGAAATTATGACTAATTTGCTTTGTTATGCTAATTATTATGCAAAATATATAAAGTAAGCAATTATGTAAATATTCTAGTTAATATTGTTAGGCTACTTAGTATAACTATTAAGTGACAGTTGATGGAGACTCAATTTCGACATTACACATTTTGAAATGCAACGGCACTCAGTTGATCTAGTGTCACTAATAACTGAATGCAAGTTCACCCTCTGGCTAAATGATCGTAAAGTATGGCATAAAGGTTAAGTGTATTATTCCTGTGCTACTAGCACGAAAAGGACTGTAAAAATACACTCACTTAATTGGTTGAGCCAGTGTTACTGTTGTCGAGCGGGTCAGTATTCTCATACAAACAGCAATGTTTTGATGGCAGCACAGTGTTTACACTTCAGGGGAACATGGAAAACATAGTAATAGTTGTCTCCTCAGAAAAGTATTTTAACATTGGGGGGAAAAAAAAAAAGACCTTAAAATGTTCAGTATCTGTACAAATATGCTATATCTTGTCTGTATCTGTACAAATATTTCAATTAGGAATATATAAACATCAGCAAAACATGAGGAGGATTTTTGCATACGAATGGTTTTTGGTTGTGCTGCACTCAGTTTATACCCCAATTCCCATTTTAAGGGAGTCTCTGCTTTATGAATAATAGATGATTTTTGTGTAGCATACTTCCAGTATGTAGGTCATTTAGGACTTTGTATCTGAATGTGCTGCTAAAACGTTACAGGCTCATTGCCTCTAGCTCAAATGTCACTTCCGTCTCAGCATTTGTGTTGTAGTTTCGGAAAAAATCCTATCTGCTTTATCGAGGAAACAATTTTATCAGGGAGATACTGAAAAAGGAGACAGCTAATGCATGCTGCAGATGCTATTATCAAGAGATCCATTAACTGCATCACTGTGTGAAGAATAGCGTCAAAGTGTGCATGTGTTCATTGTGCATGCATTGTGAATCAGGGTGAAAAATGCTACTAAGTGCTTTCAGCCAACGCTAGTGCTAAGCTGATTGAAGTATTGTGAAACATTTTGAAAGAAAAGAAACATATTTTCTTCTTTCATTATTTTTGTATCTGGTTTGAACATTCTGTTGATTTTATGAATTGTTCTCCCTTGAAAATAGGTTGGAGATAGCTTAAGAATCAAACGCACATGCTAAAGACGCAAATGGACAAGCTAAGAGAACTGATCCACAGAGGTCAAATTCATGTCTTTTAGTGAAAATGTCTTTAAGATTTAGTCAATATTTTGTCATTTCATATTTATGAGGTTAATATGTGGCATTTATGACTGCGTAGCTTAAGGCAACAACATTTTCACAATGTTAGACTTTGTGACTAGCATGTAGTTTCGAGTTCATTTCTGCGTTTTCTTCATTGTCTGTGCAGCAGGTAAAGGTTGTAATATCACATTATTGTTGCATCTGTAACAGAGCTGACATAGCGCAATGAAGACAAAAGCACAGAGAACCCAACTGCAGTTTATTTACAGTGAAAATCCAAAAACATACGTGACATATACCCCCTCAAAGGACGGCTCCAGATGCCCTAATGGGTAGTGTTGTCAACAGTACTGACTTCGGTACCAAGTCGGTACTGAAATTTAAAAAATGTGACGCTTTGAGCGCTGTTGAGTGGATTCGTAAACACCTCTGATTGGCCTTTGTGTTCACACGCTCATCAGATATGTCTCTGATTGGCTACAATGATCAATGCACGGGACTGCATTGAAAGCGCACAGAAGCGTTTGATTTTGAAAGTGGAAGCGGGAGCGTTTGAAAGCAGGCGTCTATCAGCAGATCGGTCCGCTGATAGATGCCTGCTTTCAAACGCTCCCACGTGTATCCGTGTAAGTGCTCGATGAAGAGCGTCATTGATGACTATTTACAACATGTTTTTGAAGCGTTGATCATTGTAGCCAATCACAGACATATCTGATGAGCGCGTGAACACAATGGCCAATCAGAGGTGTTTACAATTCCATTCAACAGCGCTCAAAGTGTCATATATTTAAAATTCCAGTACCAACTTTTTATCAAGTCGATACTTTTGACGACACTACTAACGGGTGGGTGAGATGGAGAGCCAGGCCCATGAAGAGTAAGAGGGTCTCGATCATGGCTTGGACCATGAAGCGAGGGAAGGTCTGGACCATGGAGTAGAGGTGGGCCTGGACCGTGGAGCAGTGAAAGTGATAACCATGAACCGTTGAGGGGGGGCCGAGGCCATGAAGTATCAGGTGGCCATGGTAAAGTCAGCGGATTTGGGGACAACCAGGGCGGAGTCAGTGGATGAGATGATGGCAGATCAGGCAGAATAGCTAACAGAAAATCCTTCGTGGCCATGACATGGAGAACAGAAAGTTCGCAAAGCGTCTCTGTGGCCGTGATATGGAGCGCAAAAAAAATTTGTGAATGGCCTCCATGGCCATGACATGGAACACAGAAAGTTCATGAACAGACATGACAGCGGCTATAGTTAATTAATATTACATAGGATGCCTTTAAAGTGTTGAAAAATCACTTTTAAAAATGAAAAGTCTGTCATTAATTACTCATCCTCACGTCGTTCCAAACCCGTAAGACCTTCGTTTATCTTCGGAACACAAATTAAGGTATTTTTGATGGTATTAAAGACAAAGTTAACCTTAATTCTGTTACGTGTGTACATCAGAACGCTTAAGGTTGTGGAACGACATGAGGGTGAGTAATTAATGACAGAATTTTCATTTTTGGGTGAACTAACCCTTTAAGTGCTAATTAACCTGTTAGCAAAGTGGCTCAGTTCAAAACTTGTTCAGCTCAAGCAGATCGATCCCCAACATACTATGATTTGATCATCTAAATGAGTTCTTTTACATTTTTCTTCTTCTAAAAGAAAATTTAATCATTTAATTGTCGCCATGATGTATCTTATTTGCCTCGTCTTCATTATCTTCAACAAACTAAAATCACACTGTTGGTGAACTGATGGAACATTTATGGGGTAAGAATTGTTGCATTATTCCAAATAAATAGATTGAGATTCACAAATAAATGTAAAGAGATTCACAAAAATTAATCAAATTCACAAATAAATAGATTAAGATCCACAAATAAATGTAAAGAGTTTCGCAAAAATTAATAGAATTCACAAATAAATAAAATTAAATTAAAAATAAATAAATAAATAAATAAATACATTTACAAACCTGATTCCAAAAACGTTGGGACACTGTACAAATTGTGAATAAAAAAGGAATGCAATGATGTGGAAGTTTCAAATTTCAGTATTTTATTCAGAATACAACATAGATGACATATCAAATGTTTAAACTGAGAAAATGTATCATTTTAAGGGAAAAATATGTTGATTTTAAATTTCATGGCATCAACACATCTCAAAAAAGTTGGGACAAGGCCATGTTTACCACTGTGTGGCATCCCCTCTCTTTTTACAACGTCTGGGGACTGAGGACAAGTTGGTCAAGTTTAGGAATAGGAATGTTGTCCCATTCTTGTCTAATACAGGCTTCTAGTTGCTCAACTGTCTTAGGTCTTCTTCGTCACATCTTCCTCTTTATGATGCGCCAAATGTTTTCTATGGGTGAAAGATCTGGACTGCAGGCTGGCCATTTCAGTACCCGGATCCTCCTTCTACGCAGCCATGATGTTGTAACTGATGCAGTATGTGGTCTGGCATTGTCATGTTGGAAAATGCAAGGACTTCCCTGAAAGAGACGACGTCTGGATGGGAGCATATGTTGTTCTAGAACTTGGATATACCTTTCAGCATTGATGGTGCCTTTCCAGATGTGTAAGCTGCCCATGCCACACACACTCATGCAACCCCATACCATCAGAGATGCAGGCTTCTGAACTGAGCGCTGATAACAACTTGGGTTGTCCTTGTCCTCTTTAGTCCGGATGACATGGTGTCCCAGTTTTCCAAAAAGTACTTCAAATTTTGATTCGTCTGACCACAGAACAGTTTTCCACTTTGCCACAGTCCATTTTAAATGAGCCTTGGCCCAGAGAAAATGCCTGCGCTTCTGGATTGTGTTTAGATATGGCTTCTTTTTTGACCTATAGAGTTTTAGCCGGCAACGGCGAATGGCACGGTGGATTGTGTTCACCGACAATGTTTTCTGGAAGTATTCCTGAGCCCGTGTTGTGATTTCCATTACAGTAGCATTCCTGTATGTGATGCAGTGCCGTCTAAGAGCCCGAAGATCATGACCCTTATGCACAGAGATTGTTCCAGATTTTCTGAATCTTTGGATGATATTATGCACTGTAGATGATGATAACTTCAAACTCTTTGCAATTTTTCTCTGAGAAACTCCTTTCTGATATTGCTCCACTATTTTTCGCCGCAGCATTGGGGGAATTGGTGATTCTCTGCCCATCTTGACTTCTGAGAAACACTGCCACTCTGAGAGGCTCTTTTTATACCTCATGTTGCCAATTGACCTAATAAGTTTCAAACTGGTCCTCCAGCTGTTCCTTATATGTACATTTAACTTTTCCGGCCTCTTATTGCTACCTGTCCCAACTTTTTTGGAATGTGTAGCTCTCATGAAATCCAAAATGAGCCAATATTTGGCATGACATTTCAAAATGTCTCACTTTCAACATTTGATATGTTATCTATATTCTATTGTGAATAAAATATAAGTTTATGAAATTTTGTAAATTATTGCATTCCTTTTTTATTCACAATTTGTACAGTGTCCCAACTTTTTTGGAATCGGGTTTGTACAAATGTGTTTTGTCACAAACCCAATTCTGCCTGGCATTCATTTGTAAATCACTTCTTGGGCATTTGTAGATCCCTGCATGCATTTGTGGATTTTGAAACACTTCTAGCATCGACGTGCAGACAAATCCACAAATAAGTGGACTCCACCCACCGTTTACTCAAGCCAATCGGATAACAACTACATTGCCTTGCCAATTGTAGCATGTTCTTGCTACAACCAGTCATTTTTGGCTTTACACTTGGGGCAGGAACAAATTTATTTTGCACCCCTGAAAGGAACTGTGTATTCTGTGGGCGCTTTGTTCGAATTGAGCTGTTTGTGTGGTTAAACACCCTGTTTCCAAAAGATTATTGGAGTTTAAGGCTTCTTTATGTTTCCATCAGGATCAGTGAATCAGAATAAACTCAAGGATTATACACAAATTATGATCATCACAGATCCCGAGCATCATGAAGAGTAACACCATCTCTACACAATGATTCACCGACAGTAAACGGATGCCCGTTCTACTTCTGAAGTACTACACGCACTTGCGCTAATTTACACGAAGGGGACAAATGATTCACACATTCACTTTGATGCGTCCAGGGTAGACAGCCTCGCACAGGGTAGACACGATGTAAGACATTGTACAACAGCTGATTTTGCCTTTGCACAATTGCGGCAACAAATATAGGACATAATATCATGTGTAATACCAAATATGAGCCCAAATGAGCGTCAGTGATGTAACAGTACAAGCATCATTGCAGCTGTACTGGGGTTTTGTGAGTGGTTAATGCAAATAAAAAATCTTGCAATGCTGAAAAATACAACTTTGCATTTATTTTGGATGTTGTAAGTAAACTTTTACTATCAAAAACTATTAAGCCATATGAAATATTATTTGATCAAGTGATCAATATTGTGATCAAGTGTTTTAACCGATATATATATAAATATGCATATCGCTTGTCTGCTGGGCATTTCACTTTTAAATGCATGATATAATCTCTTTGGAATTCAACAACATGTCACACGTTTAAAAAGAACCCACATATATCTTCTCTACAAACAAAGGGAATCGTAATTATTACCTAGTTCTGCCATGAAACTCTAGACATTATCTTCACAGCACAGCTGATTAGTTACTGTTGCATCAGCGGCCAATGAGCTTGCTGCTCAAACATTCAAATACTTTGGCATTGTTTGCTGTTAGCAGTCTGCAGCTCGCTTTCAGAACCCTTCTCCATCCCCAGCTCCACCTGTATAGATCTGCTATCGGGGTTAATTCATGTATGTTACATGTGCAGCAGCAGTAGCATGTCTTACATGATCACAGCAATGTCTGTGAATGTATTGGCAGTAGCAAGTCTCGGTACTTGCTCTACAGCAGCAGCAGCGTAGCAGATCTATTCCGTCAAGACCAATTACATTACCATTGTCATATCCATTACCATGCCAATCTCATGAGAGAATCTAATGAGAGTTGTCATGACAGAAATGTATTTAATGTTTAAAATACTGTTTATAATGATCTATAGATTGTTAGATCAATGGAGCTGCTCATATGCGTCATTAAAGGGGTCATATCATGAAAATCTGACTTTTCCCATGTTTAAATGCTATAATTGGGTCTCTAGTGCATCTACCAGCACAAAAAAAATGTGAAAAAGGACAACCCAGTAACTTTGTTTTGGGTTTCTCTGCAAGCATGAGAAAAATTCTCTGCAAGCATGAGAAAAATTCTCTGCAAGCATGAGAAAAATCGAGCCGTTTTGATTTCGCTCCCATTGTGACGTAGGAAGGGGATCTTATTATAATCTTACCGCCCCCTGAATCTGTACGTTTCCACCCATGGCGCCACCATTGTTTTCGCAAGCGACGAGTAACACTGGTCCTGGAGTGCAGCAGCAGCAGCTGTCCCGCAGTTTAGCTATAACCCTGATCAAACACACTTGAATGTCTTCAGGATTACTAAAGCTGAAGGAAGGTGAGTTGTGTCAGAGCAAAACTCTGCAGGACAGCAGCACTCAAGAACAACCGTCCCTGAGCTCCTGATATGTCTCAGCTATGTAAACATTATCACTGATCTGTTAATGGCTATAATAGCAAACATATGAGTCTCCATAAACTCCTGGCATCTGAGCCAGGAATGTGGCTAGATAAATTCATATAGCAGTATGTATCATTAACACTAATGCTTCACATGATTGTCAGTAAAACACAGGATTTGCACAGAAATTGATTCTCAAAGATGGATCGATACCAACTGATCCAATTTCATATATATTTATTTCGTGATGTTTGCAAATTGTCTTCCTGAATGTTTAGTTAGCACGTTACTAATGTACTGTTAAATGTGGATAAAGTTTCCATTGTTTCTTACTGTATTCACAGAGACCAGAGCCATGTCGTTATTTTCATTTTTAACCCAAAAATGTGTGTAGCCTGTATAATTCATAAACGCATCTTCATTCTTATTGAGTCTCTCCAACAGTGTGGGGCTTTAGCCATGTTAGCCGTGTATCACGCTATCAAAATCATTCAGAATCGAATTTTAGCAAACATCCACAAATATATGCCATACCCATGTTACATACTGCATCAAGAATAGTTTGTAACAATCCATTTTGCGAGTTTTATTTGCTGTTAGCTTCTGTATTATGTATGCCTCAGTGTATTGGAATGACGAGCGAGTGTGGGGGCGGGCAACACAAGCTCATTTGCATTTAAAGCAACCCATCCACAAAAACGGCTTGATTTTGCTCACACCCAAATCGGGGCAAATTTGACAAGCTATAATAAATGATCTGTGGGGTATTTTAAGCTGAAACTTCACAGCCACATTCTGGGGACACCAGAGACTTATATTACATCTTGTCAAAAGGGGCATAATAGGTTACCTTTAAAACTGCTTGACTGAAGAGGTGGGAAACGCTGTTTGCTGTTGTGTGACAGTGATTTCACCTGTTACACAAACTCACATGCTTATTATGAGGTTGAATCCAGTTATTTATTAGTCAGTTACTTCCATAACGTGTTGTTCCCATAACAAAGATGTAAAACACTGTTTCTCTGGCATTTTCAAAGGCTCATAAAATATAATACTCTGGCTTGGCTTGATACACAGTCTATTGGTCTAACGAAATCCAAATTTTAAACATCTTTTACTGTAACAATTTCATGGGCCTTATACTTTCTATTTGAGCCAATGCAGATGAATGAGCAAAGTTGTAGCAGGGCAAGACCTCCCTGATTGTAAAGCAAATCATGATTGGTTGAATGAGAGAGTGCTATGATTAGTCAGCGCAAATGGCTGTTATCTGATTGGCTTAAGTAGACAGTGGGTGGAGTCCACTTATCTGTGGATTTGTCTGCATGTCTTGACTCTAGAAGTGTGACAAATGCATGAAGGGATCTACAAATGCACAGGAAGTGATTCACAAATGTACAGAAAGCTATTCACAAATTAATCTTTGAATATGAATATTTCTGAATCACAATCTATTTATATGGAATAATGCAACAATCTATTCCCATAAACATTGGCTGGTACAAAAACAAAAATCATACATATCTTCCTGTCACTCACGCGTCTTGTTTTGAGAAGTCTGGCAAAGGTGATGTTCTTCCTGAGAAACGATAAGAACCCAGAAGCCACCTGCAGTTAACCTTCATCTGCGGTGAAATTAACCTCCTGTCAGACCACTGACATTACCTTCTCCTCTGCTGTTTTAGGAGGAAACTTACTTTTATGATATTAAAAATACACACATGCTTCACCCATTTTTGCAAACCTTTCATGAAATTTGTTCCTGTTGTAAGATGAATGTGGATCCGTCTTTTGTACATAAATTTCAGTTGAATAGAACCATTTAATTATTTTTTTTAGTATTTTTTTTTTTCTTATAATTACAAAATTACAATTTTTTTTATATATATATATATATATATATATATATATATATATATATATATATATATATATATATATATATATATATATATATAAAATATCATTTATATAAATATAGATATGTGTTTACTTTTTTACTCTGAAGGAATGGGTTTCCATACAGCCTGCATATGATTTGCTTTCAAAATTTTTCTATGAAGTTGTCATGGAGACAGAAGGTTCTGATGCGTATCGCCTTCCATCACCAGCCTGAGGGAGGTGTCCTCCAGTTTTGGAGGGAAGGTTAATCGTGTGGTGATGGGGCAAGGAAAGGATACAAAAGGGTCATTGGTTTTCAAAGCGACTGTAAAACTGGTTTGGCTGGTTTCGAAGTTGTGAGAAGGGGCGACTTTGTGGCTCCTGAGCTTGTAGTTGATGACCCAAAGTGCCCTTGTGTTATTGATGTAAAATGTCCCTCTCCAGCTGCCCCATGTAATCCCTCTTGGCTGACACTCTGGCCTGGTTTAGCTTAGCCTTGACCGCTTGAATCGCTCCTTGTTTCTCTCAAGCTCCCTCAGGTCTCTGGAGAACCTGATCGTTTTCGAATGTGATGACTGCTTTCTTGGGGAGAATGAAATATAGGAGTTGACAGTATCGGTAAATCAATCCATGTTGGAGCACATATCTCTAGAGACGTCCAAGTCAGTAATGTAAAAACAGCCCTGCACTGCACCTGTTGCTGTCTGTCGCTGGCTCCTGTTTTTGGAAAGCTTGGCCCAGTTCAGCCTCTTCCTGTGGGTTGGGATCAGTATGATTATAGCATGATCTGCTTTAAGCTGTAGAGAAAATACAGAACACAACATAGATTTCAGGTGTAGTGTGTTGATTAATTTATTTAAACAAAACATAAAATGCAGTTCGTACACACGACTTAAATATTCCACATTAAAATTTGTTTTGATTTTTTTAAAAAAACAAAAAAAAAAACAATTTTTAATAGTTTAGTTAACAATAACAACACTGTTGACCCGATATTATAGTAAAAATAAATAAATAAATAAATAAATAAATTCTTGAAAAGAAAAAAATTGGTAATTAGTTTGTCATAAAAACAGCTTAAAGGGATAGTTCACCCAAATATGAAGATTCTGTCATCATTTACTCACCCTCAAGTTGTTCCAAACCTGTATAAATTTCTTTGTTCTGCTGTACACAAAGGAAGATATTTGGAAGAATGTTTGTAACCAAGCAGATCTTCCCCCCCATTGACTACCATAGGGAAAAGAAAATACTATGGCAGTCAATGGGGGGCGAGATCTGCTAGGTTACAAACATTCTTCCAAATATTTTCCTTTGTGTACAGCAGAACAAAGAAATAGATACCGGTTTAATTTATCAATATTTGAAAAACTTTTGTTCACCAAATCAGTCACATAGTGCGACCAATCAGTCAATAAGACTCCTAAAATATCAGATAATTTGACATTTATGTTATTTAGTTAAGTTATAAGTTATTTCAGGTTATAAAATGTCATGTGGTGCAACTCCTCCAAAAATCTATGATATTTATGAATGACTAATTCACAATACAGGTGCATCTCAATAAATTAGAATATGACACTCTTAGAAAAAAAAGGTTCTTTGGGGTTCTATATAGAACCCTAGGGTTCTTTAACCAACTTTAAAGAACCCTTTCTGCCAAAAAGGTTCTATATAAGGAGAAAGAACCCTTTTGGCACTAAATGTGCTTTATATACATAATTAGTGCTTTATTTAAATGATTATACTATAGAACATTATATTTGTGTTTTTACTTCAATTTTACTTAGGCACACCTTTCATTCTGAAGAAAACAAACTTATATACATTTTCAAGTTTAATAGGTATATTAGAAAATAATAATTGCCGCATTATCCTGTAATGGAGAAAAAAAAAAAAAAAAAAAAAAAAAATAAATCTAAGCGCTTAGGGGCAGAATTCTGCGATCTACTGGTTAAAGAAAATCCTGTAGGAATTACTTAGATTCTGAAAGTCAATTCTTATAACTCAACCCTCCAAACAGATACACTAAATGATCTTCGACATAAACAGCAAATAACTTGCATGTGTATACGCTGATCAGTTCTGTACTGTCTGCATGCACAGTGTCGGATTTCAGCCGCGCGAGTAATTAGAAAGCGAGTGAACGCAGCATTTTAAACTTCAACCGTTACGGACCTCCGTTTGAGCTCAGCACTCGAGAGGACGACGATTAAATTGGTAAGTGAGAAAATTAATATCTCTTACATTATTTTAATTACATTTGCCTAAATCCTTGATATTTTTACACACCTTACGTGTTTTTTTTTTTTTTTCAAGAAGCAAAAAGAAGAAATGTGGTTTACGGTGCTGTCCGGGCCTGCGCTATTCTCCGCCAGGAGGTTTGTCATTTCTTACATGAATTTCTAAAATCTCTGTTAAAAAACGGTTGTAGACTGATCAGTAATGGTGGCGAGAGTTCATGTTATATTCTAATACACTTTTCTTTGTACTGTAGATTGTATTGGACCTAGAAAACGCATAAGAAAACGATGTTTCAGGAGCAGTCAAATCACGTGATCACTGTACAGCCAGACCACACTGTTATAAACATGAATTCAAGAGAAACCCCGAAGAACAAAGAGAGGAGATGAAGATGTTTCTTCTGTGGATATGGCTGTGAGTATTTGGTGTTTGCAGTTAGAGCACACTTTTTTTCTGAATTAACTGAAGGCCTAATTTATGCTAAACACTGTATTTGGTTCTTGAAGATGCATTATATGAAGATGAAGAAAATACCTTCACCTAACTGCAAACCAATGACACAAAAAAGTACATTATTTTTACTCACAGTACCAACTTTGGGAAACTTGTAAATCTGCTAATCTGAAGTGGCTCATATTCGTTTTTCTATTTTCCATGTTTAATGCAATAATTAATAATAATAATAAATAAATTAATATTTCTATTTGCACTCTCACTGCAGGGATGGACTCTGGAGTGCAGCATTACTTCAATAAGATGAAAATAACACACTGCTCTATGATTCACGTAAGTTTTAAGATGTAATTGTGAGAGATTCCTTTCTGTTTTCTGTTGTACTGTACTCTCCATAAGTCTAATAAATGTTTTTCTGACTTGCATCTCCATCTTAGGATGTCAAGCCCCCTGAACGCAAAGAGAGTCCGCATCAAAATGGACGTGCTGACTGATTGAAAACACAGAGATGTCAAAAGTATCTGTTGGCTATCTACTTTTTGTTCAATATGGAGCATCCAAAAGCCAGTTTCTTTCTTTCAGTACTATTTAGCCCTTCTCAGTTCTGAATTTGTCATGGGTCATTTGTTTTTATTGTTTAAATGCTTATCTGAATGTTAAATTATCATTTCACACTTATGAATTTAAAAACAATTCTACTAGTTAGTCTTTTAGTTCATTTTTTTTTTTTTAGAAACGTTTATTTATGTTAACTCTTCTAACTATTGTTCTATGAATTGCAGTGTGTTTTATATTGCTTGTGTCATTGTAAATGCTAATAAAAATGTCTTAAATGATTACATATTATTTTGATGTGTTATGCCTATGGTATTTAAGTTTTTCTAGTGGTAAAGTAACTATATAAGTAGGTTAATTCATAAAATTTAATTAAAATAAATTAAAAACCAAATCAATAAAATGAACCCTGGCAATGAAGAACCCTAAAGGGTTCTATATAGAACCTTTTAGGGATTTCAAATATGAAGCGCATGATAGAACCTTTTCTTCTAAGAGTGCATGAAAAAGTTTTTTTTTTTTTTTTTTTTTGCTGTAATTTAATTCAAAAAGTAAAACCTTAAATATATTCTAGATTTATTAGACATAAAGTAAAATATTTCCAGACTTTTTTGTTTTCATTTTGATGATTACAGCTTGCTGCTCATCAAAATAAAAAAAAAAAACAGTATCTCAAATTATTAGAATATTTAATTTCAAGTTCTATTAAATTACCATTCTCAGGGTAAAAATACTGGGTTTAGGTCAGTAATCCCAACAGCAGTCATGGGGAAGTCTTCTGACTTGATAGTTGTCCAGAAGACGATCACCAAGACCCTCTTCAATGAGGATAAGCCACAGAGGGTCATTGCTGAAAGAGCTGGCTGTTCTGAAAGAGTGCTGTGCCAAAGCATATTCATGGAAAGTTGACTGGAAGGAAAAAGTGTGGTAGGAAAAGGTGTACAACTGAAAGGAATGACCGCAGGCTTGAGAAGATTGTCAGGCGAAGCCGATTTAAGAACTTAGGAGAGCTTCAAAAGGAGTGGACTGAAGCTGGAGTCCGTGCATCAAGAGCCACCGACGTCTTCATGAAATGGGCTACAACTGTCACATTCCACGTACCAAGCCACTTCTGAACCAAAGACAACGTCAGAAGCGTCTTACCTGGGCTAAGGAGAAAAAGAACTGGACTGTTGCTTAGTGGTCCAAAGTCCTCTTTTCAGATGAAAGTAAATTTTGCATTTCATTTGGAAATCAAGGTCCCAGAGTCTGGAGGAAGAGTGGAGAGGCACAGAAACCATGTTGCTTGAAGTCCAGTGTGAAGTTTCCACAGTCAGTGATGGTTTGGGCTGCCATGTCATCTGCTAGTGTTGGTCCACTGTGTTTTCTGAAGTCCACAGTCAACACAGCCATCTACCAGGAAATTTTAGAGCACTTCATGCTTTCTTCTGCTAACAAGCTTTATGGAGATGCTGATTTCATTTTCCAGCAGGATTTAGCACCTGCCCACACTGCCAAAGGTACCAAAAGCTGGTTCAACGACAATCATGGTGTTACTGTGCTTGCTTGGCCAGCAAACTCGCCTGACCTGAACCCCATAGAGAATATATGGGGTATTGTCAAGAGGAAGATGAGACACCAGACCCAGCAGTGCAGATGAGCTGAAGGCCATATCAAAGCAACCTGGGCTTCCATTACACCTGAGCAGTGCCACAGGCTGATCGCCTCCATGCCACGTCACACTGATGCAGTAATTCATGCAAAAGGAGGCCCAACTAAGTATTGAGTGCATAGAAATGAACATACTTTTCAGAAGCCTGACATTTCTGTTTAAAATATCCTTTTTTCTTTCTTTCTTTTTTTTATTGATCTTATGAAGTATTCTAATTTATTGAGAATTGGTGGGTTTTTGTTAAATGTGAGCCAAAATCATCACAATTAAAAGAACCAAAGACTTAAAATACTTCAGTCTGTGTGCATTGAATTTATTTAATACACGAGTTCCACAATTTGAGTTGAATTACTGAAATAAATGAACTTTTCCATGACATTCTAATTTATTGAGATGCACCTGTATTTAACCCTAAAAAATTAAATATAAAAATAAACCAAAAAATACAAATACATAAAGGGGGTCAAAATGACCTGTATTGGATTGTTTTTTTGTTTTTTTTGTTTTTTTTTTCAAAAACATAGGTGTTTTATTAATTAAATAATTAATAAAATTGATGATACACAAATGTTTTAATACATCAAACATATTTATTTGTCCACTTTCCTTGTATATATGCATTACAAAAGATTTAAAATTTTATTCTTTTTAAAATGCAATTGTACGTGTATTCTATATACAAAATATAAACTAATTTTGATATACTGCGGGGTATATTCTTAGTCTGAACCTTCACTCCCCACATTTCTTACAGGACATGTGAAAATTTTCTCTTCACACAGAACATTTCACATAAGATTTGTACTTTTCAAAACATAACATTTGGGCAGAGTTTGCACCTCTTCCTTTCTTTGGGCCTTCAGCTGTCCTTTCCTGTGGCCTTTCTCTAGATTACTGCATCTGAAATTGCATATACTGTCTGAGTAGGTTCTACATTTGAGAACTTCATGACTATTAAAAAAGTATGCATGTGTATAGTATGAATAAAGTATCATCGTGTTTGTTTGTTTGTTTTTGTTTCGTTTGCCTACTGTTTTATGAAAACTGTGAATTCAGACATGCTAATCATTTCACATGCTGTTTTTCACCTACTATATACTGTAGTAGGGAGATATGCATATTCAGATATGCATATTCATATTCATGTTGTCTGAGGCAAATTCTTGGCTCAGAGCAAAAACACAAAACAAAACAAACAAACAAAAAAAAAATTAAGTAATCCATCCAATCCATTTTCAAGAAAATAAATAATATAATTATTTACATAAAATGTATCCAAAATTCCATAGGTAATGAATGTGGGTCATTTTTTGACCCCATTTATGCAATCTTGGGGTAGTGATAATAATATATATATATATATATATATATATATATATATATATATATATATATATATATATATATATATATATATATATATTATTTTCTTCATCCTATGACCAAGAAATATGAAAATCACATTGATAAGGGTTAGAAACAAGTTTAAGAATTCATTTAATATCAAATAAATGTTTTCATTGATAAAATATTTTAAAAATCACAGCATGCAACATCAATTTGACCCCTTTAGGCATTCTAGGGTTGAAAAAAAAACTTTTTACCAAAAGTTTAAAAATTTTTTTTAAAATAAATTACACTTGCAGTTTTGTTTCACTAACTGTGCCTGATGAGGTTACTGTTTTTTTGAGGACTTGAAGACGATTTTTGTAATTCAGGAGAGCTCCTCCATCTAAGGGGCCTCGTGGGAGTGGTGACAGGAAAGGACAGCTTTGATGCTGTCAGTCATCGCCAAAAACATCTCCCACGGGACAAGTTGTATGGAATTACAACAACTTAGAGCTCCATCGGTGCTAATTCCTGGGGTGCTAAACATCATTTTCACACCCTTCGCTGTAAATGACAATGACAATGAGTTTAGTGAAAATATCTTAACAGCATATCTGAATGTTGGAAACATGTTGGATGGGTGCCATGTTCAGCCTGAACATATATTTATATCATTTGAATTTTTGGTTAGACTTTATTTTTAGGTGTCCATGTTACAGTGCAATTAAACTAACGAAGTATTATTAATTAACTACATGTACTTACTATAGGGTTAGGGTTAAGATTAGGGCTTGGCTTAGGGTTAGTTGCATGTATTTACACATAATTTATAGTTATTACTACAGTAACTACATGTAACGTGTGCAACAAGGGCACTATAAAATAAAGCGTTACCGAATTTTTCAATTGTCTGTATGAGTGACCAACATTAAATTATTTTACACATGCTTGCACTTCTTACAGTGAGTAATTTTATGCCATTTTAACTAAATTGTTTTGACTATATATTTATATTAGGACTGTCAATTGATTAGACATTTAAATGAAATTAATTACAACATGTTGTTACATGGTAATACATCATTAATTACATGAAAATTAATCAACTGAATCATATAAATCAGTATTTGCTGAGAAAATGAACATAATTCAGAAATATTACATCATAATGACAGACGAAACCATTAAATAGACATTTTAAAACCTCAATATATTATTTGTTTTATTTCCAAATCATAGCATTTTGTTTAATCCAGGTTTTAATGCAAGTTTTCATGGAGGAATATTCATGGTTTGGCACACTGTAATGTTGATATCACAGCCACCATATGTCTCCTTTATCTCACCATGAACTACATTTCCCATAACCCATTGCCTGGACTAATCATGTTCTGATTACTTCCACCTTTGTGTTATTATCTGGTTTACTCTTGTCTATTTAAACCCTGTGCATTCACTCATTCTTTGCAAAGTCTTGTAAGTGTCACACTGCATTTCTGAGCGCTCTCTCTCTCTGGTTTCCTGAGTAATGGTTCTGACTTTCTGCCTGGTTTCCTGGATTTCCCTGTTTGCCTGTGTTTTCTGCCCTGTTATTGTTTGGATTGTTTATCCCAAGGTTTTGACCCTTTGCTTGTATTTTGGACTACGATTCTGGATTACTCTCATAAAGATGCATTTGGATCCTCTATCTGTGTGTGCCAGAGCAGTTTGTGACAGTTGATTACCACAAAAAAAAAAAAAAAAAAAAAAAAAATTAAGGTGTTTATTTTAAGGTGTCTTTGTTACAATGTAATTACATATTAATTAACCACATGCACTTACTTAGGGGTTTGGTTTACAGTTAATTGCATGTAATTATGCATAATTTACTGTCATTAATTTATTAAGTACATGTAACGTGTAATAAATGGCACTACAATAAAGTGTTACCAAAATAATTTAAACTAGTCTTTCATTTTCTTTAATAAAAGCAAAAATTACATTGAAGGTTACAATGAGGTACTTACAGTACAATGGAAGTGAATGGGGCCAATTTAACTTGCTGTATGATATTTATACCACTTTAACTTCAATATTTTGACCTATTCGGGGCATATTCTGCTCTATTTTCACATTACACTGTTTCATAGCATTCATGTGTTAAATATATAAATATATATATATACATATATATAAGAAGTCCTGCCTGCTGATAGCAGCACTACTAAGTGACAAATTAGCATTGCACGCAATGTACTGCCATATACCATATGAATATGAATACATACTCACTGCTGATGAATTTGAGTTGGAGGCCAAATATTAATCAAGTCTAACCAGGTGTAAAATTTACTGTTCATATGTCCACTGATGCGCACGCTCTAACTCATGACATATGACACTTGATAGTCAAATTTTATCAAGCGTAAATTTTAGCCTTGGGGGCCCCCAATTTTTCTTTCTCTGAGCATGCTGAAGGTTTACGGCCGTGCTGAGCGCCCCGGTGGCGAACTGCATCGATCTCCCTAATTATGACCATTATGAGGCTGTTATTTCCTCTGTCCTAAGCAGAGGAAGAGAGGGACAGATTAGTGAGCCTGGCCGTTGAGATAATGCAGTGCAGCATCGCGAGGATCAGCTGGGCATCTCTTTATAGCCGTCAGCATGAGCCTGTACTGAGAAACGAGGTGAGTTGAATGCGGGTTTGATGACTGTCACCTGCCCACACCAGCACAATAAATCTCAATATAAAAATATATCAAGTCTTGAGAAATTGCAATGCAGTGCACTATCATGATTGATATTTGGTCCTGGATGTTTTCAGCCGGATCTTGGAGGGTGGGGGATTTGGAACGGAGGATTTTCGCACACAAACTTGAAGGGTTTGTTCGATAGATTTATATTAGGGCTGTCAGTCGATTACATGATGTGGTGTTACAAAGTAATACATCATTAATTACATGATAATTAATCAACTGATGCACATTTATCGGTATTTGCTGAGAAAAGCCCCCAAATGAAGTTAATTCAAAGATATTACATTACAGTTGAAACTATTAAATTGATATTGCAAAACCTAAATATATTTTTGTTACATTTACAAATCACAGAATTTCATTTGTTCCAGGTTTTAATGCAGTTTTTATTATTAAAGGAATATTTAGGGTTGAATTCATGTTAAATTCAGTTGTGACAATGTAGATTACCACAAAAAATTGGTTACATGTTATTTTAGTGTCTTTGTTACAATGTAATTACACAAGTAATGAGTAATATTAATTAACAACATGTACTTAGGTTTGGTTTGTGGTTAATTAAGGTTTTTTTTTTTTTTTTTTTTTGTATTTCTACAGTAAGCACATGTAACATGTAAAAAGGACACTTTGAAATAAAGTGTTACCAAAATAATTTCGACCCGTCCATCATTTTCTTTAATAAAAGCAAAAATTACGGTTACAGTGAGGTTCTTATAATAGATGTGAATGGGGCCAGTTTTTGGAGGCTGTAAAAAACAGAAACATGAAGCTTATAATTTTATAAAAAATACTTACATTAATTCATCTGTTATCTGTTATACTTGTGTATAATTAGAGCTGTAAATTTGATTAAATTGTAATTTTTACTGTGATTTGGGGTGTACAGCCTTACAATGTCATGGTGACAAAGTTGTAATACTGAATATAACTTTGAAAATGTTTCACACTAAAATAATTTTATGTATTGTGACTTTACTATTTAAACTGGTATTGTAACATTATGGATTTTTGCTTTTTACATTTTATTTATTTATTTATTTTTTTGATAATGAACATTATGAAACTGGAATATTTTTAGGGAATGTACATATGTTTTTTCTATTGTTACTTATTTTATTGTTAATTGTATTAAAATCAACAGTGTAAGTTTATTTAATAAGTAATAAAGCTAGTATTTAAAATCAGCAATAGTTTGAAATGCAATAAATATTTTATTTTTTTGCAGGAAAAATGGTTAAATTATAGCTGATCTGACAACAGGACTACCTTAGTGAAGTGTCACTCCAGTCAATTTCATCCAATTAAACCCTGATTAAGTCATAATGAACATTTGTAATATCATCTCCAAATTCAATTGCTACTTATCACCTGAGTGGTTGTCAACCCTGGGAGCCTTTGAAAACACATGTACACTAATGTTTCGTTCTAATCATCCGTAATATATTTGTGAAATTGCGCTGAATAATGATGAGTAGGAAAAGCTGTCCTGTAGTCAAAAGCAGCAGCTTGTGGTGTCATTGTCTACTTCAGAAAGAAGCAGAAAGCGGACATTGGAAAAACTATCAGGCAGCGAGTCTTATTTGAATGCGTGGGGCAATTGTAAGTGAGGCCTGTATCAGAAAGGGAATTTGCTTAAATTTCCCTTCTAGTCCCAAATCTTTCAATCAATCACCGACTCGCTTTACCAACTTCAGAGCGTTCCAGCACAAAGTAACTAATCTCCTTGTAGGCTCTCTTGGCCCCCCAAACTTCAATGGAATCGTGCTGATGGTGGCTAATTTAATCTATGGGAAGCGGAAATTGCTGTCTGTCTCTGCCTCCTGTCAGCGAAAACGGAATTTAATCAGTACTTAATTGTTTCCCAGCCCTTGTTGTAATTCAATAACACGACCTACTCTTCAGATGTTATTTAAGACTGCTTTTCTCCCCTTTTATGCGGCGTAATGTTTCAGCTGCTGTCAAGCATTCTGACGCTGGCAGTCGAGGCCTATCTTGATGCAACGAGTGGCAGATAACCACTTGACTGATAGTATGCGCTGATTGCTTGGAAATGTAGAATATTGAACACTTGTAATAACGTAGAAATGCCTTCTTTTTGACAATGACTTTCGTTGTCAATTGATCTTCAAGCACAACACTTATATGAGCGTTTAGTCACTTGCGCCGCCATCCACTAATCACCGTGGTCATGATGTCATGTTCCTACAGCTCAGGTGATTGGCTCAAAAACGCCTCATTGGAGCTTATATGTGATGAAAAGTGTATTTTCCTCAAATAGAAAAATATACTTGTCCTCAACTTCAATAACATCAAAATCCATTTCAAGGTCACTTGTGTGTCGAAATGAGTAGCACCTCTCCTTTGAAAGAAACCTTCTATTCAATTCCAAAATAGTTAAAGAACAACATTTTGTAGCAACAATACAATAATTCAGCATGAAGGACAACATAAACTGCTCCAACATGAATGTTGGTGAAGCTTTAACAATTAAAAAAAATTAAATCACTGCTTATTTAATTAAATTGAGATGAATTAAATTAAGGGTACATTTACACGACAACAATATGGTTAAAATGGAGAAGTTTTTCCTTTGAGTTTTCCACGAACAGATGATACCATTGTCAAAATGATCCCCATTCATACGAATCCGCGAAAATGACTAAAAACACTGTATTCTGCTGGCAGGCCATTAGATGGCGATGAAACACTATAGACTGAACATGTAATGCGCATGTGCATGACGTCATCGTTTTCACAGATTCGCGTTTTTGTTGTTTACACAGAGACCGTCTTCAAAAACGTGCACTTTGAAACCCTTTTTCAAAAGTTTGGGTTTTCAGGCCACCAAAACGCCGCTGACGTGTAAATGAATGGCCAAAACGCATAAAAAGTTTTGCAAACTTTTTTTTTTTTTTTTTTTTTTGTCTAAAGGTTCAATAAACTTTGACTATTATCAAACATGTGAAGTTTGGAGCTGATCGGACATTGTATGCCTGAGTTACAACAACTTCCTGTTTCGTGGCGTTATTAGCATACATTAGCACTTAACCAAGTGTTGCATGATTTAACGTGTTTCTAGCATGTTTGGTACTTCGTGGCATATACAAATGTGTTTCTGGGAGTGAATTACAGTGAAAAGCATGCTATTTCCTGTTGCCAGCAGGTGGCGCTATGACTAACTGAATATTGGCATATAGATGTCTTCAGGCCAGGACTCTTTATCACACATGTGAAATATGGGGCAGATCGGACATTGTTTAACAGAGTTACAACAGCTTCCTCTTTCATGGCGAAACATCAGACTTTGTCAGGCCGCCACGGACACGCCCTTCAACAAGAAGTCAAGATCGTTGCAATTTAACATCACTACGGCCTTAAGATTAGACTGACAACATATGGTGTTTATCTGGTTTAATCTCTATGAGGAGTTAATCACAGTGTGAAACAAGACATTTCCTGTTACCCACAGATGGCGCTATGACTGTACATGTGAAACATGTGGCCAAACATGTGAAGTTTGGAGCAGATCGGACATTGTATGCCCAAGTTACAACAACTTCGTGTTTCATGGCGAAACATCGAACTTTGTCAGGCCGCAATGGAAACGCCCTTCGGCGATAGGTCTAGATCTTTGCAATTTAACGTCACAAAGGCCTTTAGATTAGACTGACCAAATATGATGTTTATCTGATTAAAGCTCTAGGAGGAGTTTGTTAAAGTACAACGTCTGGAAATGGCAAAAATTCTAAATATCTCACTTCCTGTTGGTTTTCAGATTTTGCTCCAAGAGACTTTTTTGCAGGTATTGGGTTGTTAGATGCGTGTACTGAATTTCATACCTGTACATGAAACGTAGTGCGAAGGGCGCTTATTTGAAATTTTGTAGGTGGCGCTATCGAGCCATTTTGCCACGCCTAATTCTGAAACCCATATCAGATGTAAATTTTCACCACTTCTGACGCGTGTGCAAAGTTTCATGAGTTTTCGAGCATGTTTAGGCCTTCAAAAATGTGATTCATTTCGGAGAAGAAGAATAATTGGCCGAGCAATTACAATAGGGTCCTCACACCATCGGTGCTCGGACCCTAATAAAAAACTAGTGTGTAGTGACAGACTTACGTACTGAAACAATGACTGACTTACAATCTAATAAAAGTGGATAGTTAATGTATTCTTTGAGAAAATACCTGAATTTTTCTGTTTTTAAACCAAGTCCTCACAATAAGTGTGGCAGAGTATCATTATAAACCCTGTTAAAACACTCAGCGTTCCACTTACGGTGCCTGTTCGTGGACTTTTTTCTTCTTTTGGTGATGCTAAAATGAATAGCAGAATGAATCCATTGTTTGAACTCCAGCTAAACACAAAGTTCAATTAAGTGGCGAGTTGTTCATTTTGAACCTCATTAACGGAGGGGAAAAACTGCTGAGGCGCCTTGGGCAGCTCATGCGAGCATTTTACACTGTACCTGGTGCTGCAGTGATAACTTACTGGCATCATTAAATAGCCTCTGTGAAAGCGCTTTCAGATCCCAAGGAAAATTCATCATGACATTTATTCCCTTTGAAATAATCCATTGACAAAATATGACATGAATTTCTTCATGCATCGCAGAAAAGTGGTGCAGTGAAATTCGCAGCACATTCACGTTGCGTGTTGACTTGAAATGTTTACTCTGACACTTTGACATAAAAAAAAAAAAAAAAAAAAAAAACGTGTTTAGAGCTTTAAGGAAAATAACAACAAAAGTAGCCCATGTTTGCATGCAGTCAGCAAGAGGTTCACAAATATTGTTTCAGATGCACAATTTTATACTGTGCAATTTCAGCAAATACTCCAAATACACTAGATGAAAAGCCCCCAAGTATTTGTGAAACAGTCAGAGTCTTGTTTTCAAATGTACCATCAAAGAAAGAAATGTGGGAAGCTGGTGAATGATTTACTATTGCAAGAACAAAGCCAAGAGCTCTAATCAAAAGCTCCATGATAATTTGCGCTTCACAGTATGACATACTTTTCCAAAGAGGGAACTGCTGTTGTTTTTCAGTGGAAATTAAGAGATATTGTTTTCACTGCAGTAGTGCTGCATTAATATGGCTAAATGGAATTTCAGATCAATGAAGTGGAGCCTGTAACATTTACATAAAATCTGTCTGGTATTATCATGCTCAGACATTTAGCTTTAGCTAGATTATATATAAATAGCATTGTATGAAAAAAAAAAAAAAAAAAATGTGAGTACTACAAAGGCTAGATGGTTGCTAGTACATGGTATGTACTAGCAACACTCTATGGTAGAGTGTTGTTAGGCAGCTTCTACATTTTTATGTCAGACATTTTGAGATAAAATCTCCCAAATAGATTTGAGTTTCTGTTTCATAGATTCATTCATTTTGTGAACAAATAATTTTCTGTGCTGAAATGAGAATTCTTTTAAAAAAATGGTTTTAAACAATGTAAATTTGTTAAATGCTGAGAGTACTATACTAATTGATAGCTGAACACATCACAAAATTTGCCAAAATATTTATTAAACCAACATGCAAGGAGATTGTATAAATGACAGATGCTCTAATTCTATGGCAGAACTACAGTGTGCAGATTTTGCCTTCTTAAAATCTTAAATGTTGTTTCTGGGTATTTTAAATTCTTATATTTACTGACAGAAATAAAGGTGACTACAAGGAAGCTTAAGGGTTTTTTTTTGTTGTTGTTTTTGTTTTTTTCATTTGTTGTTAGATTGGTTTTTGTTTTGTGTTTTGTTTTTTGGCTTGCTTTGAAGGATCCTTCAAATCTGGGAGTTTTTTTTTTTTGAAGGAGATCTTACATTCTTAAATTTATTGACTAAGACAGGAGACTATTAAGGCAGCTTAATGTTTTTTCCCCCCTCCTTTTATTTATTTGTTTGTTTGCTTTTTGCTTTGTGTTTTGGTTTGTTTTGAAGAAGCCTCTAAGGTAAAGATGTTTGCATAAACGAAATGGCATCAGAGACACTTTAAACTTAGCCATTGTAAATCAAAGAATTTCCCACTTATTTATATATATATATATATATATATATATATATATATATATATATATATATACACAGGTGCTGGTCGTATAATTAGAATATCATAAAAAAATTGATTTATTTCACTAATTCCATTCAAAAAGTGAAACTTGTATGTTATATTCCTTCATTACACACAGACTGATATATTTCAAATGTTTATTTCTTTTAATTTTGATGATTATAACTGACAACTAAGGAAAATCCCAAATTCAGTATCTCAGAAAATTAGAATATTGTGAAAAGGTTCAATATTGAAGACACCTGGTGCCACACTCTAATCAGCTAATTAACTCAAAACACCTGCAAAGGCCTTTAAATGGTCTCTCAGTCTAGTTCTGTAGGCTACACAATCATGGGGAAGACTGCTGACTTGACAGTTGTCCAAAAGACGACCATTGACACCTTGCACAAGGAGGGCAAGACGCAAAAGGTCATTGCAAAAGAGGCTGGCTGTTCACAGAGCTCTGTGTCCAAGCACATTAATAGAGAGGCAAAGGGAAGGAAAAGATATGGTAGAAAAAAGTGTACAAGCAATAGGGATAACCGCACACTGGAGAGGATTGTGAAACAAAACCCATTCAAAAATGTGGGGGAGATTCACAAAGAGTGGACTGCAGCTGGAGTCAGTGCTTCAAGAACCACTACGCACAGACGTATGCAAGACATGGGTTTCAGCTGTCGCATTCCTTGTGTCAAGCCACTCTTGAACAACAGACAGCCCAGAAGCGTCTCACCTGGGCTAAAGACAAAAAGGACTGGACTGCTGCTGAGTGGTCCAAAGTTATGTTCTCTGATGAAAGTAAATTTTGCATTTCCTTTGGAAATCAGGGTCCTAGAGTCTGGAGGAAGAGAGGAGAGGCACACAATCCACGTTGCTTGAGGTCCAGTGTAAAGTTTCCACAGTCAGTGATGGTTTGGGGTGCCATGTCATCTGCTGGTGTTGGTCCACTGTGTTTTCTGAGGTCCAAGGTCAACGCAGCCGTATACCAGGAAGTTTTAGAGCACTTCATGCTTCCTGCTGCTGACCAACTTTATGGAGATGCAGATTTAATTTTCCAACAGGACTTGGCACCTGCACATAGTGCCAAAGCTACCAGTACCTGGTTTAAGGACCATGGTATCCCTGTTCTTAATTGGCCAGCAAACTCACCTGACCTTAACCCCATTGAAAATCTATGGAGTATTGTGAAGAGGAAGATGCGATATGCCAGACCCAACAATGCAGAAGAGCTGAAGGCCACTATCAGAGCAACCTGGGCTCTTGTAACACCTGAGCAGTGCCACAGACTGATCGACTCCATGCCACGCCGCATTGCTGCAGTAATTCAGGCAAAAGGAGCCCCAACTAAGTATTGAGTGCTGTACATGCTCATACTTTTCATGTTCATACTTTTCAGTTGGCCAAGATTTCTAAAAATCCATTCTTTGTATTGGTCTTAAGTAATACTCTAATTTTCTGAGATACTGAATTTGGGATTTTCCTTAGTTGTCAGTTATAATCATCAAAATTTAAAAAAAAATAAACATTTGAAATATATCAGTCTGTGTGTAATGAATGAAAATAATATACAAGTTTCACTTTTTGAATGGAATTAGTGAAATAAATCAACTTTTTGATGATATTCTAATTATATGACCAACACCTGTATATATATGAAGATTTCAGATGCAAAAGCCTCTAAGTGCCATCTGAAATAAAAAAAATTTCAGCTATATATAGTGTGTATAGTGTTCTGAGAGCCGTGCAATATTCTAACAGCACTCCTACCTTTTCACCATTTGTATCACTCCACTTGAAGCGACTGTCATGGTGGCCGAGCAAATCCACAGTATTTTTTACAAATACTACACTTGTACCTCAAACTGTAGTTTTATGAGTTTTTTTAGGCGAGAATTTAGTCATTTAGACCTGAAATATGTGACTCATATTTTATCATAGTGCCTATTTTACAATATGTTTAGATGTTTTCAGAGATGCGAGGTCCAGGCCGTCAGTGGCCGTTCAGTGCTCGTGTACAGCTTTATTTCGGCCAGTGCTTCAGGGATTTGCCACTGGCTCTTATGGTTAAACATGAGATTCATTTTGGTTACATAAAACGGGCAATCTTTGGTCTTATTAATCTATTTCTTGTTCCTGAGCAAATTGAATTGGGCTATGTTAAATTTAATATTAAAGCTATATTTAACTTACATCCTGTAGAGCACTGTGTTTGTATGTTTGACTGAATTTAAATATTGTTGTTCAATAAATATTATTTTATATAAATAATATGTTGTATTTGGTATTGAGAATGGGTCCATTATTGCATAATATGGATTCAGTGAAAGTTACATTAATACGCCATTAGATGACGGCAATCTTTGAGTGAATGAGTCAGTCGCAAGAGACTTTTAAATTGAAAGGGACTTTTGTAAACAAAGGACGTTGTTTTAGCGATGTTATGGAAAATTCCCTTAACGGTAAAAAGGACAAATACAAAGATTGCTTTCCTCAGCGGACATTCAAACAGATTTTTATAATGGATATAATGTTATGGACATTCCTTCGTAACTAGTTCTAAAGTGACGATTTAGAATTAGTAACGGAGGCTTGGTCAAACTTTCAACTTGAGATTTTAATCCGTGGCAGAAAGCAGTAGTTCTGCACAAAAGAGGATTTTAAAGACACTCTGTTGTTATTTCTTATTTATTTACACATTCGTGCTGTCGAACTGTTGTATAAACGCAATATCACACTTGTAAGCCGTGTGATATGGCTGTATATCAGCACACTGTGATTACCTACGGCCGAATTACAGCCTTGCTGATATACAGCCATATCGTAGTGCTACTTGTGTGATATTGGTCTGAAAACCAGTCAGTAATCTGGTGTGACCACCATTTGCCTCACGCAGTGTAACACATCTTCTTCGCATAGAGTTGATCAGGTTGTTGAATGTGACCTGTGGAATGTTGGCCCACTCCTCTTCAATGGATGTGTGAAGATGCTGGATATTGGAAGGAAATGGAACACGCTGTCGTGTACGCTGATCCAGAGCATCCCAAACATGCTCAATGAGTGACATGTCCAGTGAGTATGCTGGCCATGCAAGAACTGGGATGTTTTCAGCTTCCAGGAATTGTGTACAGATGCCGTCTGCCCTGTACAGTGAAAACCGGGATTCATCCATGAAGAGAACACCTCTGCAAAGTACCAGATGCCATCAAATGTGAGCATTTGCCCATTCAAGTCGTTTACGACAGCAAACTGCAGTCAGGTCGAGACCCAGATGAGGACGATGAGCATGCAGATGAGCTTCCCTGAGACAGTTTCTGACAGTTTGTGCAGAAATTCTTTGGTTATGCTAACCGATTGTTGCAGCAGCTGTCTGGGTGGCTGGTCTCAGACGATCTTGGAGGTGAAGATGCTGGATGTGGAGGTCCTGGGCTGGTATGGTTACACGTGGTCTGCGGTTGTGAGGCCGGTTGGATGTACTGCCAAATTCTCTGAAACGCCTTTGGAGGCGGCTTATGGTAGAGAAATGAACATTCAATTCACAGGCAACAGCTCTGGTGGACATTCCTGCAGTCAGCATGCCAATTGTACGCTCCCTCAAAACTTGTGACATCTGTGGCATTGTGCTGTGTGATAAAACTGCACATTTTAGAGTGGCCTTTTATTGCCTAAGGCACACCTGTGCAATAATCAGTCTGTCTAATCAGCATCTTGATATGCCACACCTGTGAGGTGGATGGATTATCTTGGCAAAGGAGAAGTGCTCACTAACACAGATTTAGACAGATTTATGAACAATATTTGAGAGAAATAGGCCTTTTGTGTACATAGAAAAAGTCTTAGATTGGCAAAAACAAAAGTGTTGCGTTTATAATTTTGTTCAGTATGTGTGTGTGTGTATATATATATATATATATACATATATATATATATATATATATATATATATATATATATATATATATATATATATATATATATATATATATATATATATGGGCATACAGTTTATATACTGCCAGTAGCAGATCTTGACTATATTAAACCCCACTGGTATTTATTGTATTGGATCTTTTTACTGGTATCGCCCAGTCCTAATCACCATTCATAAAGTTCCACTGAAAGTATTGACGTTGCCTTAAAATATATTTCAAAATTTTGCATTTAAAGCTTTCAACCATGCATCAGAGACCCTCCACATAATATATTCTGCTTCTCTGCAAATATATTAGGATTCACTCTTAAGACTATCAAAATATCCTTCATAATATCTATCAGAGTTGAAGAGGTTCTCTGTATCTAATGCTGTGTTTTAAATGCAACACCACATGTTATTTCACACTTTATTTTAGAGCTCTTCCATATTATGAGCAATTCCATAGGGTCGGACGTCTCTGCAGAGGAAAACACAAAGGAATGAAGTGTATTTTAAAAGATGACATTGAAGAGTAGGCATAACTTTTGCTTAAGCTGAAGCAAGCACTTCAGAACAGCCCTCATGGAGCGATGCTTGCATTCTAGTGCCATCTTAGGATTTATTCACTGCACACCAACAAAAATAGATTTCAATTACATAAAACCACAGCTGAACTTGTTTTATATGAGAATGGATTCAACAAACCAGGAAGTCATATTCCTAGCTGAATCCCCCTCCCCCCATTTTATTTTTGTTATTTTATTTTGTTTTTAATTTAACATGAGCGCTGTATATTTCTGGAGTCTGATCATATTCTGAAGTAAAACATATATAACAGCCCAGATCAGAATTATTGGCACCCTTGTTAAAAATATGAACAAAGAAACCTGTGAAAATAAATCTGCATTGTTAATCCTTTTGACCTTTTATTTAAAAACTCACAAGCAACAAGAGATCAGAGAGTGTTCCTCCGTACAGAATCTCTTCAAATCCTTCAAAATTCCCAGGTCCATGTTGATGCTTCTCCTCTTCAGTTCACTCCACTCATTGTCTATTGAGTTCAGGTCAGGGGACTGGGATGGTCATGGCAGAACCTTAATGTTGTGCTCAGTCACACATTTTTATTTTGATGTTTATTTTCATATTTGTTTTGGATCATTCTTCTAATGGAAGATCCAACCACAACCCATTATAAGATTTCTCACAGAGGTGGTCAGATTTTGATTTTTTTTATCTGTTGGTATTTGATAGAATCCATGATGCCATGTATCTGAACAAAATGTCCAGGATATCCGGCAGAAAAATAGGATGTAAACAATAACCGTGAACATGGGGTACTTTTTATCCCTGTTTTATCCTGGCACAACCCCCATAGACCATCTGACCATAGAAGCCAGTCCCGTTTGAAGTTCCAGTCATGTCTGGACAACTGAATACTGGAGATTGTTTTTGGATGAGAGGAAAGGATTTTTCTTGAAATCTGTGGTGATGTAGGTGCTGTTAGATTTATTTTATTTTATTTTATTTTATTTTATTTTATTTTATTTTATTTATTTATTTTTTAATTAATTAATTAATTAATTTATTTATTTAAAAGCTTTTTGACCCCAAGACAATCTATTTTCTGCAATTCTCCAGCTGTGATCCTTGGAGAGTCTAAAGCTATTTTCACATTACTTTTTTTTTTTTTTTTAAATCCGATTATTTGTGTATCCAATTGGAATCTGATCTAAAATGATTGACTGTCCACACTCTGTATCTCAACTGTTCAGATCCGATTTGTGTCCATGCTGCTCTTTTGTTTTTCTGAATATCTGCATTGGTTTCTATGGCAATGACGTTGCATTGGTAGGTATACACCAAAAACAATAACAACAACTTTTTTTTTTTTTGTCTTTTTTACCTAAGACACATTAAGAGAAGCATTTATATAATCCTATGAATGCACTTAAAAATACAGAATCAAATCATTGATCAATATTAACTGAATTGAATTAAAGCAAAGGAGAGGCACTGGGCCAGTTTATATATCTTAACCACCTAGCAACACCCTGGTAACCATTTAGAACGCCATAGCAATGCACCAGAACACTCACAACACCTTAGCAACATAATGCAAAAAACATTCAGAACACCTTAGCCTCCACCTAGCAACACCCTATCAGCCAATGGGCTGAAACACTCAGAACACATTACCAACAAATTAGAAACACCCTAGTAACCACCCAGAATACCTTACCACACTCCAACACTCAGAACACTTTAGCAATGAACTGCAAAAACATTCAGAATACCTTAGCAACTCCCTAGTAACCACTCAGAACACCTTAGCGGTGTTGAAACACTCAGAACACCCTAGAAACCACCTAGCAACACCCTAATAACCCACTCACAATACTATAACAATGCACCGCAAAAATACTCAGAACACCTTAGCATCCACCTAGCAACACCCTAACAACACCCTAGCAACCACTCACACCACCTCAGTAACTGCATAGCAACACCATAGCAACCATGTAGAAATACAATGTAAAGTGTACTTTAAAATTATGAACCACATTTAGTCTCGCAGAATAAAAGCTTTACATTTTTAAGAGGTTTAACCACAGCAAAATCAGAACTATAGTTATGGTTAAGTTAACTTTTTTTTGCCTTTTCATTAGACAATGTTGTCTTTCCTAAACTCCATTCATTCTCTCTCTCTCTCTCACTCTCTCTCTCACACACACACACACACACACACACACACACACACACACACACACACACACTTCCCCCTCGTCTGGGACTCCCCTGCTAAATTAAGGAAGCAAATTGTCCATTACGAAAAGTCATTAGACACAGAGAATACATTAGGACATTGTTATGGTTGAGAATATTGTTTTCTGTTTTAATCAAACCATTAACACGTTAGCGCAAATCCAGGACGGTGCTATCATCATACATTGGACCCTTGAGGAATGGCTTTTAACTCTCTTGGAGTAAGTTTCATTGATTGAAGTGAGTCACAAGGGCAAGAACTCTCACTTGACTTACCCCAAAAACTCCCAGCTGGATCCAAACCTTCAAAATCATCTGAAGAAAGCCGTATCACCTGTGCAGCTAATTAAGGGTGAATCAATGGAACAGCTGACATTTGAAGTAAATCTGAACTGTGGAATGAAAAATACACATAGAAGAACTAAATGACATATTTTCTACTGTGCATACAAAATCAATATTCAGCAAGTGCTGTTTACTGAAGAAACAGTTCAGTAACCTGGACGACATGTCTCAAATTCTTTTCTACACTATAGTTTGCTAGAAGACGTCTATTTCCATAAGTGTGTAGCACATTGTGGCATATGGTATGGTCAATAGTGTGCAAAATGAGTCATCAATGAAAAACGAAGCCTCAGTCTTGCAAGGTCACAAAGGCGTCAATGGATCTTATAAAACACCTCACATTGAACTTTAATTAGATTGAGATCTGGATCAGTTTGATTCATAGAATGTTTACTCAAAAAACAGTAGTTCTGTCGAAAGACCATTCAAGTCTCTGATTTCCATACAAGAAAGCCATAGTTTGGCTTTATAATAACTATAAGACTGCATGGTCCCTGGACACTAACTGCTTTAATTGTATAGCTCTTCTGAGAAAGAAGTACACTTTAGCATACATTTAAAAAGAGTGATTATTACAGAAATAATATATTGTAAAAGAATATACGGCTACACTTTAATTTAAGGTGTCTATGTTGCTGTCACTATTCAGTTTAGTCTGTCTTAGTTCCATTTTCAAGGACTTTTAGTTTGCTCATCCTTTGTTACCTGTTGCTTTTGCTATGTTTCTTTGTTCCCACCAGTTATTTGTTACCATGGTTACTCATTAATTAGATCACCTGTTAGTCTTTGAGTTCATCGTCATTGTGTATTTAAGTTCCTCTTTAGTTCCTATTCATTGTCCTATATAGAGGGTATGCATTGACGTCACTTTCCCGCCGGAATGCGCTCCCTCAGCCAGACTGAGTGGCAAAAGAACCTGCTGCATGACTGGATTTAATAGGGGAAACTTCGAAAATGCAAGTAAAACAAACGATTACACTAAAGTTTGGGCTCAAAAGTGTTCCTTATGACATGTCAAAGAAACCTAATCCATGGATATTGACATGCAGCCAGGAATCGTGTTTCCTGACATTTATATGTGCCTGATTTCGACGCTGGGGAAATACATAAAGCAAATCTGCCTGGTAACATTTTATATAACTACAATATAGATAGGTCTAAATTGGAGTGATCACTTATATCAATGTTATATATTTCATCATATCGTCCAGCCCTAAAACTTGTATAGTTTTTGTCAGTGTTTATTTAAAAACACCCAATTATGCAGAATATAAGATGGTAAATATTTAATTGATGAGTTGTCAACACAATATATAACAATACAATATATACGGTATGATTTTACCTCAAAATCCAACATTTTGACAAAATGATAACGGCAAATCCATGTTTCTCTGCCTGGAGTCCAGCTGTTATGTGAATTGCAGTGATCCATTTGCTTATTTTTTTCTGTAGCTTTCAGCAGTCTTTAAATACATACCTCAGATTTTGTGTCAAAGCTATTTGTACAGTCAATCACAAAGCTCTTTCCCGTTTTGGATGTGTTTTGTGTGTTTTTTGCAGCATTCACGCTGAAAACCAATGCTGCCACTCAGTCTTTTGCCACTCAGTGGGCGTGACCGCGGTCATAACGGTCAACGGTGACGTCACGTGCATACCCTCTATAGTCGTGTTGTTTGAGTCATTTGATTTTCTTCATTATTGGATTACCTGTGTCTCTTGGATTATTAAACATTGTTTCTATTTGAATTAGTTCATCTATCTTCTTCATCCTGGGGACTAAACATTACAGTTACAGTGTAATTGTACATTTACTGTAAGCACTGAGTAATCATAATTAACTACATGTACTTACTATAGGGTTAGGGTGTGGATTGTCACATGTCTGTTTGTTTTGGACTCTTTGTTTGATTTTCATTGGTTCCTGTGTTCCTTTTTTAAGTTCCCGCCACTCGGTTTCCGTGGTCACCATCATTATTAGTTCATGTTTATCCTCTGTGTCTCGTTAATCACCTTGTTATCCACACTACTTAAGTTCCTGCTTTTCTGATGTTCTTTGTCCGGTCTTGTCAGTGTTATGCGTGTGTAATGCTATTCATGTTTGGATTTGTGCCTTTGGATTTATTAAAGATATTATTCTCTCTTCATCATCGTGTTAGTGTTGGATTGTCTACACAGCAGTGTGATAGAAGACCGGACCAAAAACAACTAAGAACAGCATGGGCGTTCTTCTCACCCCTTTGAAATCCTCAGGTTTTTGTCCTTAATGCTCTTGTGTGTGGGACTAATTTCTTACGCATCTCATCCCAATAGCAGACTACAGTTATTAATGCAGTTGAGAGAGAGAGAGAGAGAGAGAGAGAGAGAGAGAGAAAATAAGCATATGTGAATTAGCCTACCTGAGTCTGTCAACAGTGTTCGGCAGCAGTGTCTCTACTAATAGCGAAACTAAGTTTACCTACCTCAATAAATGCAAAGTTATTACCTCACTCGTGAGAAATGTCATTTTAATGTCATGAAATTTTAAAAATGTGACGCTTTGAGCGCTGTTGAGCGGATTCGTAAACACCTCTGATTGGCTATTGTGTTCACTCGCTCATCAGATATGTTTGTGATTGGCTACAATCAATGCAAGGGAGCATTTGAAAGCACACGGAAGTGTTTGAATTTGAAAGCGTTTTGAAAGCGGTAGCGTTTGAAAGCAGGCGTCTATCAGCGGACTGGTCCGCGATAGACGCCCTGCTTTCAAACGCTCCTGTCTGTATCTGTGTAAGCGCTGACTATTTACAACATGCTTTTGAAGCGTTGATCATTGAATTCAATCACAGACATATCTGATGAGTAACACAATATTGTAACACATTATTTTTAAAACTTTCCCAAACATTGCTAATAACCATAAAGTAGATACATATTTTTGTTCTAAATTAGACCTATAGCTGAAGATAGCTGTCTAAGTGTGTTCCAAAGATGGCTGCTAAGTGCACTGACTTGCTATCAGGCTACTAAAAATGAATCAATTTATCAGTATCGCTACTTTTAATCAGTTATTTCCCAACACTGATATAGATAATGTAATATAGAGAAACATTTTTAAATATGTGAAAAGAATCTTTGTCGAGGTTAAATTTGAATTCTTCTTACACAGAAAAATGCACACACTCCCTCCCATAAACGCACTTCAGTACTCGCCCTTGGCGTTTCTGGTTGTAATTAACCAGTATCAAGCGTGCAGCATGTCCAAAACTATTAAGCATGAATCTTTTATGGTATCCAGGCTCTTCTGTAATATAAGACATGTATGTTTATAAACCGTTATACGCCCTTCCATTTGCATGTAAAAACCATTTGACATTGCCCCTCATTAACTGTGGATTATTGCACCATAATTAGTCATTAGCATATTTACCGCGTGGAAAAGATTGCAGACAATGATGACATGAAAGTTATTTGGTCATCGCACAGCCAGGGGAATTGTGAAGATTCTTCAGATCAGTTTAGCCAGCCCTCGCTATTAAAAACAAACGCATTAAAATACATAACTGAAGATTACAAAATTTCCATGCTACTGTCACACTGCGTAACATAATCTGGGATTAGAGAGAAGATAGTGTAAACTAATTGGATCCAAATATACCATGATATCCCTGTGAGAACATGACCAAATAAACATCTGCACATTCAAAATGAGAAGAGCTTGACTGCCTGTGAGAATGTGCTCAAGGGTGAAAAGAGATTTTATTAATATCCAATAACATCAGTGTATTCAGTATGTTTACATCAGCTATACTACTGATTTTGTTTTTGAAATGCACATCCAACCATGTAGCCTCAGTTAAAGGAACAGCTCATCCAAAATTAAAAATTATTATTTTTTTATGTATCATTCATGTTTAGGTGAACTATCCCTTTACAGATATGTCATCATTTACTCACCCTCATGCTGTGAAATGTGAAAATGAGGTCCTTTACAGCGAAGGGTATCGCAAAACTTTTGCGTCCCTTCTAGAAACTTTGCGTTTGTTCACAAAATGTTTGCATTTCCTCAAGAAACTTTGCGTTCTCTTTCAAAGTGTTTGTGTCCCCCTAGAAGCTTTGCGTTCACTCGCAAAACTTTTGCATTCCCTTGAGAAACTTTGCGTTTACTCGCAAAATGTTTGCATTCCCTCGAGAAACTTTGCGTTTGCTCGCAAAACATTTCCATTCCCTCGAGAAACTTTGCGTTCGCTCGCAAAGCGTTTGCATTCCCTCGAGAAACTTTGCATTCGCTCGAAAAACATTTGCATTCCTTTGAAAAACTTTGTATTCACTCGCATAACATTTGCATTCCCTCTAGAAACTTTGCGTTCACTCGCAAAACTTTTGCATTCCCTCGAGAAACTTTGCGTTTCCTCGCAAAATGTTCGCATTGCAAAGTTTTGCAAGCAAATACAAAAGTTTTGCAATTTATTTTTTCCTCCCATCTCATTTTTTTCCAACACCATATCCCCGTAGTTCAAAATTGATGCACATCACCTTTAAGTGATTGGAATACTTTAAATACCTCTAAAACTTATACAAATATTTTTCCCATTAGAGTAATAAGACCGAGAATGAGAACTTTAAACTAAAATTATGTGCTTCAGTGCCTGTATGCACATAGTTTATTTTCTTTTAACTTTTGGGTGAAATATGACCATATTCTTATCAGAATATCTATTTAAGGGGAGACACTACAGGCAAAAACACTGTTTTTTCAGGCACCTGTCAATTTTGAGATTTTGCACTTTTTGGCTTTTCATAAAGTGTTTTTTCAAACTGGTGGAAAGAAAAATACATTTTTAAGTGTATATCTTATAGCACTTTATCTATTTGCGTCTATAGATTTCAATTACAGTAAATATCTTTAAAGGCCGTTTTCTCAAAATGAGTTTTTTCTCCTGCTCTGAGTCAGAAATCTTCACTTCAGCAGAACTTACATACACCAAACTTTACAGTTTTATTCCTATCTATATTCTGAAGGCTTTTACAAAGGGGTTTGTTGATATATCATTCCTATCCTGAGTTATAGGTCCTTTTACTCAAAAAAACATGGCGAAAATAGATTTTTTAAGGCTATTGTCACTATTCTCTAATTTACTAAAACACAAAATAAGATATCCAGAATCCCCTCTGTAAAAGCCCTTTCATCTAATATGTCAACAAATAGAACCAAGAATTTTAAACCTGGACCTTTCCAATTTCCAGATTTTGTTTTTGGAAATGTATATTTAAGTATATAAGGCCTCATTTGCATATTAAAACATAAATTTACACAAAACTTGTAATACATTTTTTTCTTATGTTTATGCCAGTAATAAACTGGAGAAGTTTCACATTGATATCTTCTAATTTAAAAAAAATCCCTATTCACCTGTAGTGTCTCGCCTTCCTTAATTCTAATTATAAGGAGAGCAGACCTCTCTTTCATGCCGAATGGGTACATTGCCACACCACAGCGCTCCCATTTCCTACAACCACAAAATCACGATGCGATGCTCACCTAACGCCTTAAATTACCCTCCCATTCTATTTGGACACACGTGCACCCTGAATGTGCCACCCTCCCGTCCAATTTGTTTATACCAAATCAACTACCATTATTGTCGTGCTTGCAAAACAAGGCCCCTGTTACCTAGCAACACCTGTCTCAAAGGAACAACATGTTGGGAATTGTGTTCGACTGCATTCTCCGGGTTCATTTATTGAGACATATGTCCATTGGCCCCTCTTCCTCAATTCCCTGCAGATTAAATGTTTTACTTGCACCTTTGACTTACTGAATTGACAACAGAAATCCACAGTCACCTACAAACATTTGAGAATGTTACGGAACTGACCTCGCTGTAGGTTCAAGAGCCATGTTGCTCTTTTCTGTGCTGTTCTCGGGGAACCAGACGTGACTTTGTCCTTACTGGATTGTTTAATCATGAATAAAACTTTCATAAAAAACTTACACTTACAGTTTTTTTCAATTGCTAACAAGCATTTACCAATACATAAAGTACTTTTTCTAAACTCTTAACACAGCAACACACATACATCACACAATTAGCCAAATAGTTAATTTTCTGCCCAAAACTATATTTTGTTAAATAAACACAAACTCTACATTTCAAAATGCTAAAAACCTTTTTCAACATATACTAACTCTATCAAAACACAGCAAACCTGAATCAAAACCGAGTTGTTCTGTCAAAACACTAGCACTAGTTTTCTATCCAACATGAACATATAGTCAATCAAAGCACAATGACTGTCAAAATACTAACAGTTGATGGCATTACGAAAACTGCATTACTTGTTCTACCTGCAGAAAATATGAAATCCATTGTTTTTATAATTCAGTTTCCTTTTACTGCAGTAATAGTAGAATGCTTACATGTAAGCCATTCTACATTTTTGGTTGAGTGTTGAATGTGTGCATTCTTGGCAACATAAGTGAACGAGTCATTACTTTATAGAATGTGCAGTAGAAAAAAAGAAGAAGAAAGTAACAGAATTGCTCAGGGCAGCTACTGGTCAAATGAGTCCCCTATGCAGAACTTCAGTTGGCCCCTTGGTTGAAATCTCTTTCTGGGGGTGGGGTGGGGTGTTGATGGTGCCTCCATAGAGGGTGGGATGGTGTCCCCTTGGTAGTTTAGTGCCCTACGCAGACCACATATTCTGCATATACGGAACAGTGGTAGTGGAATCGTTGTAGTAAAAGCTTTACATGAAGCTTTTACTGAAATGAAAACATGAAATTCCTGCCATTGATCAACAACAAATCCAACATAGGACATTGTTGAAGCTTTTTTTCGCCACAGAATAAAAAAGTATAAAATGTAATTGTGACTATTATATATATATATATATATATATATATATTATTTTATTTTTATTTATTTATTTTTGCAAATGTAGGTTTATATCTCACAATTCTGACTCTTTTCCTGACTCTGTTATATATAAAGAAAAAAAGTCAGAATTGTGAGAAAAAAAGACATAATTAACTTTTTTTATTTTCTATCCATGGCAGAAATAAGCTAGGTTCCACATGTGAAAAAAACAGAGATGCACAGTCCAGCACACATTCTTCCTCCTCTCCCATACCTCTTCTTCTCCCTTGTCCTGATCCAACTTCTCCTTTGCTCCTTCATCTATTCCTCTTCCTTACCCAAACATTTTTTTTTTTTTTTTTTGCTCCTCTGTGTTGTTCTTCATCCACACTGAACAAATCCGATTCAAAGAGTCCAATTTTACTGTATGTCCATGTAATAGAAAGAAATTCAACACCTGACTATGCCTCCAACTGAGACTGGAATCCGCTATTTCTCAATATTTTAGTGATCTGCTAATTAAAAATGCATATAAATTGTTACAGTATTTGTTTTATGTATTTTTTCAATACTTTTGAGCTGCTATTGTTGCAAAAGTATAGGTTTTTATACTATATTTAATGATTGGAACATTGGGTCTTCATTTCTGATTTGCTGTGTTTAAGCATTTGCAAATAAGATAAGAAAGATCCATGATTTTGGTATGGGGTAAGCTTATATGAAAAGAAAATGTAAACATTATAGAAACGTGTTAATTGACTGCATTTTGTGTGAAAACGACATGAATTGTGTTAATGGTGTGGTCACAACAGATGGATGTTCTGCTAAATGCGTTTAGAGTTTTGAAAATGTGACTACAGATCAGACAAATCTATGTTAGCAATTGAAAAAAAAAAAACTGTAAGATACTTTTAAAAAGAGTATTTACTCTAAGATACTTTTAAAAAGAGTATTTACTCTAGAATTTAGTGTGAACAATGTAATATTTTCAGACACTTAAAAGCATGTATTAAAATGTATTATTTGTAAGTTTTTATTAAGTGAATTTTCAAGGGGTAGTAGGTCCAAGCTGATTTAGGTTGTTGATTGACTGGACTATGAGCTGGTCAGTACTGGTAGACCACCCTGGTCAATTTGGTGACTTCTAGTAGACCGTTATGACCTGGTTTTTACAAGAAAGAAGTCCAGAGATGGTTGGAAGTGCCACAGGCTTATCCTCAGGGATGGCGTTGCTAAAGTTAGCTTAAAGCGAAACATGCTCTCTTGAGCTGGGCTAAGTCCAACAGTCTGGTACCCAGACTTGTTAGGAGTAGCACCAATGTGGACTTTGATCAGTGCTTGACAGTAACTTCCTTCACAAATTATAGCCAGCTAAGGCAAAGAGACAGAACTCAAGCTGCTTTAATTAGCCCTTAACAGTCACTTTAAGAACCTGGGCCTTGGTTTATAAGGTCACTGATATTTTTAGCTTCATACTGACATTTGGCTCTTATGACATTGAATAACAACGTAATTACATTGAAATAATCAGCTACAAATACAGGTTGATTTAAAGGGGACCTATTATGCAAAATTCACTTCTTTTTTAGAACATACAGTAAATGTGTGTTGGCGCTGTGTGTACACAACCACCCTATAATGATAAAAATCCACCCACTCCTTTTTTTAATACCCATAAATCATGAGCATTGTCTCAGAACAAGTTGTTTGCAGATTCTGCACAAAGCGACGTCATTTTCTACAGGCCCCGTCCATGACTGTTGACGGACACTGCCATATTAACATAGACCCTGTACACTGTCTCGACGCCGGAGCAGCTGTAGCAAAAGGAATGTCTCTTAAGCGATTGAGGTGTTTTGTTGTTGGATATAAGAGTGAACATAACAGTCTTCATTTACTCCCCATATCTGAGCCTCTGGAGATGCAGTGGATTAGTTTCACTTTTGATAATACACACAGATCTAATATACACGTGTGATTTCTGTCCCTGCTGTTTATGCTCACAGACATGACCGACTGTGTTTATGTGAATTTTGTGTGTTTTTGACTTAACCTTGTGTGTATTGGTAGTTTAAGCACAATAAAACGTGAAAGAGAAGTTAGTTTAATACTCACGAGACGTGCTGTCTGACAGCCAGCTTTCTGTGCATGTGCTTCAGATGTGTACATTCAGAAAACAATAAATCTGAAGTTTAAACTGATAAAGCTTTAAAATGCATGCAGATAATAAACTTTCATGATAAAGAACTGCAATGTCCGTGAGCGTGATCGCGATATAGATGATAATCAAAACCAAGCAGATGTTTTGTATTACGGAATATTTGGCAGAGTATCCGATGCAGGCAGGAGCTGTTGAAGGAAGCGCTCTCCTGGAAAGGGGGTGGGGAGCAGCAGCTCATTTGAATTTAAAGACACATGCACGAAAACAGCATGTTTTTGCTAGTACTCGAAAAATGGGTATTTATAACATGGTATAATAAATCATCTGGTATTTTGAGCTGAAACTTCACCTGAGACTCAAATTACATCTTGTAAAAAGGGGCACAATAGGTCCCCTTTAATTGCGTGGACTGAGAAAAAAAAATACCCTATGCAAATTACTGTTTTGATGTTGTCAGTTATTGGAGTATTTCAGTGATGTTCTGGCGTACATAAGCAATGATTTTGAGTGGAGTCAAGAAGACTTTTGATGTTTTAAAGAATTAACTTAACAGCAAAACAAGCACAAGTGTGCTTGTTCTAAAGATAATGTAGACGTTTGATGCAAACAAAACAATTTATATTCACCTGAGATGGGAGATGATTTAATGTGAATGTTTTATTGTGTACTTGAAGGTAAACATTGTATTACCTTCAAAGTAAATAAATGAAGAAAAACTGAGGTGGTATTACATCCAAAGAAGAAGGAAAAACATACATAAATTCAAGGGTTCCCATGTTCATGGAGAACATGGGAATTTTAAAAGAGTGAATCTCAGGCCTAAAAAAAGTCATGGATATTTAAAAATCATATATATTTCTAAAGTTATAAATTCTTTCTTATAATTTGGTTCACATAATCCATTGTAGATGAATCAAGTAGAACCCAAGTGCAGTTTATTAAAGGGTTAGTTCACCCAAAAATGAAAATTCTGTCATTAATTACTCACCCTCACCCTCAAGCGACGAGAATATTTTTGGTGCGCCAAAAAAAAAAAAAAAAAAAACGACATATAGCGATGGCCGATTTCAAAACACGGCTTCAGGAAGCTTCGGAGTGTTATGAATCAGCGTGTCGAATCATAAACGCATGTCAAACCGCCAAACTGCTGAAATCACGTGACTTTGGCGCTCCGAACTGCTGATTCGACACGCTGATTCATAACGCTCTGAAGCTTCAGGAAGCAGTGTTTTGAAATCGGCCATTACTATATAAGTCGTTATTTTGTTTTTTTGGCGCACCAAAAATATTCTCGTCGCTTTATAATATTAATATTGAACCACTGTACTCACATGAACTGATTTTAAATATGTTTTTAGTACATTAATGGATCTTGAAAGAGGAAATGTCATTGCTGGCTATGCAGGCCTCACTGAGCCATCAGATTTCAACAAAATATCTTAATTTGTGTTCCGAAGATTAATGAAGGTTTTGAGGGTGTGGAATGGCATGAGGGTGAGTAATAAATTACATAATTTTCATTTTTGGGTGAACTAACCCTTTAAGTTGAGAAAAAATACCAAATAAACAAAATCAGACAATGACTTGTCAATGTCTATAACATGAAGACATGAAATGTGAAACAAAAACTAGAACAGGCGTGACAATTTGATGCTATTTACTTGTATGGTTTTTAAAAACTTTTATACTGTTTTAACAGTATAAATATTATTTATTTATTTATTTATTTATTTTAGTTTATTCTTTATTTGACAGGGACAATGGACAATAAAAGAGTACTGCCCCAGAATTAGCTACAGAGCTAAATTTCATCTGCTGTCCCTGGTCAGGAGTAAACAAAATTATCAATAAAAATACCATGCAATATAAACACAATAAAATACAAAATGTATAACATATTCAAAAATCATTACATTGTATAATCAATGATCACAAACCTGGCTTGCCTTTAACCATCTTTTCAAATGCGATTTAAACTGCACAAAAATCTAGTGGCTCGCCTCGAGGATGAATATGATAGTGATTCATATCTTTTATACTGATAATGTTTAAATTGAATGACTTTAAATACATTGTTTCTTTCTTTTAAAATATATGTTTATGGTATTTTATTGATTGATTTATTTATTTTTGCAAAAATTAATAAGCGGAGAAGCAGTTACAGTGTTATTTTAGTATCACTGAGATATTAATAGTTTTTATTAATATTTTGAATTTGCTTTTATTTTTATATTTTCAGTTTTCAATTTTTAGTTAAACATTTATTTTTGTTTTTGTCTCTTAATAAAATGTCTATTTAGTTTTTTTTTTTATTCATTTTATTTTTTTTTATATCAAATTATGAGAAATGTCGCCTTTGCAGCTAGCTGAAATATTTTTTTATAAAAATTATATTTCATATCAGTTAACATTTATTTTACTTCAAGTAGTAAGAACCAATAATTAAAGATTATGCCAAACTACCTAAATAGGGTTTCCTTTCAAGAATTTCATCCTTTTACTGAGGCTTTTTCTTCATTATGATGTCTTTAACTCCCTAAAATGAATGTGAATTCAGTATCATTATAGAAGATGTGTGATCAAATCCTTGATTGTATGACGTAGACTAAGAAATTTAAGAAAGAAAGACAGAAAAAGAAAGTGGAGTAGGTCAACTAAAGCTTGAATGAGTGCAACAAATAACCATCCACACCTGGATGGCATAAAGCTTCTAAATTTAGCCCAAGTCTTTCATCATGCACACTCATATTTAGGTTTAACGGATTCGCACGTCTACAGATTCCCTGCTTTCAGTTTTCACATTAATGTGACAAAAGAGTGAAGCTAATTTCGGAAGAAAAGAGATACGATAGATGAAAATACAGGGATGAGTAAAAACAGCCAGTGGTAGAGTAATAGGGTACTGGCGGAGTAATTAAGGTCCACCTAATCAGCTTCTGTTGCTTCGGTCTTAATAGACCCAGTGATCCACAAGGAGAACAAAACCGCTGACCCTGAAAAGCCACAGGAAATGAAGTCTGACTCTTGAAAGAAAGGAGTTTGTGCTAGGACACAAAGGAATGATAGTTCATGACCCCTAAAAAGCGGGTGAACCGAGAAGAAATATCAGTCTCTCACCCAAAAGCCACAATAGACCAGTGCCTTTCACTGAAAACCTCCCTAATCCTCTTGTGCTATTCATTTAGTTTTCCTTTATGGAGATTTGTGTTGTTTGTTGGGGTTTTTTAGCTGGAAAATAGGTGAGTGAGTGTTCCACCACCCCAGTCGCAATCTAGAGGAAGCGCCACGCATGGATCCACATTTATGTCTTGAATTTATTCATTTTTTACACTGTAGGATCATTACAGTCTTACAAAGGAGTATTAATAGCCACTTTAGAGGAAAATGTCTAACTAAGATTAATAATGTTCTATGGGGTGGACTGAGAGATTGCGGATTTTGGTCTTTTCTTTCACAACATTTGAATTACATTCTCACAAACACTGCAGTTTCCAGTTAAAAATTCTAGCTGTGTTAGTTATTAATAAATGATTATTATTATTATTTTATTTTATTTTATTTTATTTTATTTTATTTTTTTATTTATTTATTTATTTTTACACCAAGGATGATTAAAACTCAACTGTTTAACTCTAGGAGAGTTGAAAAATGAGCATATTTTCAAAAATAGTGGCGTGTTCCTTTAAGTCCTAATTAAGTAGGTCTAAAAATCAACTAATTGCATTTAATATAAATTTAAACTATAATACAGTTTAATTTAATTGTAAATAACTTGCAGTTAAGTGTCCAAAAACATTGCATTCAGTTCACACTTAAGTATATTCTTTTAAAGTATATTATTTTTGTAACACAGAAAAAGTTAAAGTACCCCTATTATGCTTTTTTGAATATTACCTTTTATGAAGTGTAATATAGCTGTTTATTAATGTAAAATGTGCAAATAAATAAAGTTATTGTCTAATAAAAGAACCGATTCTGAACTGCTGAAATGAGTCGTCATCAATTCCAGTCTCACTTCCTGTTACGTACCTACATAACAATGTATCAAATTTGCATAATGCCAGTCTATGGTCTTCACTTCTGCCCGCAAACAGCGTCTACTTTGACCCTCAAACACTGTAGTTGTAGTTCTGTCATGACAACTCTCAGAGTGTTTGGCATGGTAATGGGTATGACAATGTACATGTGTTTGGTCTTGGCGGAATAGATCTGCTACACTGCTGCTGCAGAGCAAGCACGGGATTTGCTACTGCCAATACATACACGACACGCTGCTGTGAGCAAGTAAGACATGCTGCTGCTGTACAATATAGCGTACATGATAACCCATGGCAGATCTATACAGGTGGAGCTGGGGAAGGTGGAGGGTTTCTGAAACACACTGCACTGCTAAGCAAATGCTAACTCATGTATTTAAAGATTGAGCACGCAAGCTCATTGGCTACTAATACAGCAGGAACCAATCATCTGTGTCCTATAGATAATGATGTGATTATGAGCAGGTTGAGTTAATGGACCTATTTGCCTGCCCATTAGAGTTTCATGCCAGAACTTTGTATTTGAGACTAGAAGAGTTAGGTTCATGTTGTCGACATGTTGAGAAGACGCTCTTTTCAGCGATGCAAATCTAGTCTGCATGCACTTCAAAAGGATGAGGAGTCGAGCTGGAATTGGTACGGAAAAACCAGCGCCATTGTTACTGCTTGTATCATAGTATCAAGTGTTGATGAAGATCCAGGGATGAAATTCAGATATGTTAATAGGTGTTTCATTTCTGACCCGTGCAATAAGCAGTAGACCAATCACAACAGACTGGGCTATCTGACCAATCAGACCAGAGTAGACCAATCACAACAGACTGGGCCGTCTGACCAATCAGAGCAGATAGGCTCTCAGAAAGGAGGAGTTTAGAGAGACAGAATCCTTTTTTAAACCGTTTCAGACACTGCGAAAAAAAAAAAAAAATAGGTGATGCTGCAATGTATATTATGAGAAAATTAAAGTGTTTTTTGATCTTGGATGCATATCAATCTATTGTAGGAGACCTCCAAAACAAAATTAGGAAACTTTAAAATAGCATAATAGGGGCATTTTAAAGTGTTCATTTTTCCACAAGGGAATGTATCTTTATGCACCATATTTGAATTAAAGAAGATTCGAAAGCTAGAGCGAAAAATGAAGAAAAAAAAAAAAAAGTTCATTCCATACATAAATTTCAGTTAATTCCTCACAAAACTAGCATATGATTTCAAAGACTTGGAATATATTGGTGAAATTGTGTCGATACTTGATTCTCTTGCAGCACCACAAAAGCTCAAGTGAATTATATATGCAGTCATGTACAGTACTTCATGTTTTGCATAAATGTAGCCTATTTAAGTCCCATTTTTCCCATGAAACCAGATTGTGTGTTACAGGAACATCTTGTTCGGTCATGTCACGTCTCGAACGAGCAGCCTTCCAGTTACCCACCCCGAGCTATTAACAGATTTACTATCTAAATACATTCAACCGTGTCATCATAATTCTTACCCTCATTACATATACATATAGTATCCATAATTTATATATTTGCTCATCCCTTTCCCCGTACAAACACTACATGTTAGTTCCTTCATCCCTTTAGCCTCACACCCACTGTGTCCGCTTCACTATTTGCAGGTGCTCACAGATCTTAGACCTCTCTTCAGTTATCCAGCCTGAATCACACGCTCAACTTGAAGAAAAGGCCATCTGTCTGTAGTCATTAACTATTAATGCATTTTCAGATCAATAATCCAGGAGCGTAGTGTCAAATGGGAAGGCCAGCGGAAGAGGATGTAAACACTAACAGAGCTAACAAGCTAACACTCGCGGATAGGCCAAGAAAAGCTTAAAAACTACCCTAGAAACTACACAGAATACTGTAGCAACCACACACAACATCGTAGAATTGTGTTGGCAACTTTTGCAACCTATTTTTTCTTCAGAATCTGACTGGTTGTAGTTGTGATTTGCAGTTCAATGGCTCCTGGCAAGTGTAAAATATTTGCATGCAAATGTGCAAAATTAATTGACAGGAGTGATTGTTTTATTATGCAGAGCCTAATTAAACATTTATTGCTGAGCAATTTCATTTAATGGGGGAATTTTGAGTTCTCAGACAGATATTGAACTTCATTAGGAAGAACTTCACATTCTGTTATGTTAATATCAGATATTTCCCTTTTTCTTGTTCTTTCTGGCTCCCTTTATATTTATGAAGCTTGTTTAAGTTTTTGACAGATGGATCAGAATTACTATAATGTACAGCAAGCGTATTAAATAATTTTATGTGAATATGTGAATTATTTATTAATAGTGAACATTAATAAATCAACATCACTCAAATAGTAATGTTGTGCAGTCGAAGGTTATTCAGTCTTTTTTAAGCCAAGAAATCCTTGTTGGATAGAAAGATGATTCCATATTGTATGTAAGACATAAGATGTTGTAATTTTAAAAGAAAGTAATTGTAATGATATTTGCTAACTCTTTATAGCTACATCTAAATATACACAACCGTAGTTGCCACGCTTAACACAGCCAAATGATGCACATGCTTACTTGAAAATTAGCACAAGAGGCTCATTAGTGTAACTTTATGTTCATGAGCCTCTGTAAGAGATAATTACTTTGATGAACCACCAGAAGGGTTAAAATAACAGTACTTAATTTAGCATGCATCCACAATTAGCCCTTGCCGATGCAGCCCAACCTGGAATAACTAATTTTAATAGTGTAGAGGTGTGAAACCAAAACAGCACTCAGAAGCATGTTGCCTCTCAAAACCTGTACGGATAGAATTTCTTCAGGCGTCTTTGAAGAGAGATGCCCATCTGAATAGAGGAAAGTGGCAGCAGCCTTCAAGGGCTGAAGTGATCAAGGGTGAGGATGTCACTCTCAATGTGGGTGGGTTTGTCCTGTGAGCGGGGTCCTGAAATCACAAAGAGAGTCACCATCTGTTGGGCCCCTCCACCTGCTCACGCTTTGGTGGTCTCGGGTGTGGACTTGAGACAGGACTTCAGATCCCAGCTCAGCTGAAGGGAGGCTTGATGGCCACTCAATTATACATGAACTGATGGTCGTCTTCCTCCCATGGAAAAGGGATGAGCAGATGCATTTAAAGATGACCTATTATGCCATTTTACAAATTGATTTTGTTTTTAGGCTCTACTAGAATAGGTTTAATTGTTTGAATTATGGGTGTGTGATATAGATTGTCTATGATAATTTCATAATTGTTTTAATGATCTGAAATTATGGAGTATGTCCCTCACTTTGCAAAACCCAAACAAAAACCTGCCTAAAGAGTGCATACGCTGCGTGATGTAGCCTGTTTGTTTCAGGTTAGACTGCACGTGTGCAGTTAGAGTGCATGCTAGCACTGTGTGATTTACTCTTAAAATGCAGTAAAAATGCCCCTGTATGAGTATTTGTCTTTTAGGCTATATTTATATCATGATAAAGTTAGGCAATCACACCAAGAGTGCCGTTTTAATTATCTTAATATTAATTGACTTACAATTTAGACACAATATGGCCTGTTTTTCTCTATTTCACACCGATGAAAATAGTTCCAGAAAAAAGAAAAACACAGCAAAACTGTTTTGCTTCTCTGAGCAACACACAGTGGTGCTTTGTTCCTGAAATGATCCGCAGTTTGAACGAATCAGTTGAATTAATGACTCAATGATTCACTCATTAACAGTGACTTGTCTCCACCTACTGGTGGTTTTAGTTTCACATTTGAAGTATTTCGATTTTTTTAATTTCAACTTTTCAGTTTTAATATAATTTCTTTTTAAATCATCAAAACATTATTTATGCATTTGTAACTGCAGGTTAAATGCATTTATGTCACCTCTGAGCTGCATTAAACAGTCTGTGTAAATACATCTAAATGCCACTTCAGTTGCAGCTTCTGAGGCAACAAGTCAGATGCCTAGGTTTTTGGTTGCAGCCAATGTTGCTTTAACAATATAGGGTGTGTCTCAATCAGTTCCCTAGCTCCCGAGCTCGTGAATCAGTATATCGTGTACACGAAATCGGGCACTGGTAAGGACAGTAAAGGACGCTGGTTCACTACATATTGGGACACTTATGACTCTATTTCCGGCGACGTGACAACGTCCTCATTGTACAACATCAATACTGGTATTTATGAACAACAGCAGAGCTGATATCTTTCTGACATTACTTGTAATGTTATTTAAAGTACGTTATGATAAATTCTTTGCTTGTTACATATACGTGCAACATTTCAGCTGTAAATAAATTATAAATGTTAGCTAAATTATGTTCATTACCTGTCTAGCGATGTTTATGCTGAAATATAATAAAATAATGGTTTGTATTTTTAAAAACATCTATCGCGCATCGTTATGTGTAGTGGCTCACGTGGTTTAAGTTTCGCGCTTTAGAACTTCCGTTTAGGGAGCATAGTGAGCATCGATGCTCCCTGGTTTTCACAGTGCATTGTGGGATTTTTTAGGGAGCAAACATTTCAGTGCCCTGGAAGGATTCTGTGATTGAGACAGCCCTTAAAATGGCCGACTCCCTGACCAGTGCCCTGACTACTGAACTAGGGAGCTGATTGAGACGCACTGTCACCAAAGCCACTGGAAGGCAAGCCTGCAACCTTTAGCCAAAAAAGCGTAACGGCTAATGCTAACGCTCCGCCTCTGGCGGTACGCAGGGAAGGAGACCAGAGGCTGTTTTTTGAATGGATGTCAATGGATGAGAGGCTTCACTATGCTGATTAAACAGCTTTTGTGGGGAAATAGCCGAGTGGGGAAATAGCCGAGCCAAACGAAAGTATTGTTTAGTGTAAAACATGCTGAAGATTAGCAAACAGGCTGTCGATTAATTAAATGATTAACTACTGAAGTCATTGTAAACTTTTGAGGTTTTTGTAAAGTATTGGATAGTAATAACTCAAGAGTTACTACAACTTCTAAAGGAACTACTACTTATTTGGATCAGTATTCTAAAGTGAAGATCGTAGTAACCCACTAGTAATTACTTAAGTGTTACCAAATCCTTCAGAAGGAATTACTGTACAAAACTGTACAAAAATGTACAAAAACCTCAAAAGTTTACAATGACTTCAGTAGTTACTAGAGAGTTATCATGTTTTTCACTTTAGAATACTGATCCAAATAATTAGTAATTCCTTCTTAAGTATTTGGTAATACTTCAGTCATTACTAGTGGGTTACCATGACCTTTACTTTAGACTTAATTATACATTATGCACCATTCATGTTAATTATGAACCTGTATATAGTAGTTCTTAGTAGTTCTCTGGGAGGAATGAAAAAACAGTAGTTACTGATTAGCTAATAGTGAACTACCACATTCAACGGAGCACTATTACTTATTAATTCATTAATCAGAGTTTCTTGTTAGTTAATAGTAGTTACTAGAGTGTTAATAATGCATTACTCATTTGTTCCTGTGTTGTTATGCATTAACGAAGGATCAGTATTCTAAAGTGTTACCATATATATATATATATATATATATATATATATATATATATATATATATATATATATAAGATACTAGTTGTAATCAACTAGTAAAGCAGCAAGAAGAGAGCTATCCATTGACATTCCCATTCATCACCATGGCAGTAGCTAACCTAGTGCTTGCAACATCGGAAATGTGCATGAAAACTGTATATATAATATATATATAAATCATATAAAAAATAATAACAGAATATTTAGTGAGACAGCTACTTTTAAGTGGCCATAAGTGTAGAAGTGTTTTTCATGTTGTAATGATATCCATTAGCTGTGGCTAACTAAGAGAGCTAGCAAAGTCAAAATCTTTATGGTGCATTCATTTTGGAAAGATTGTATTTACAAGTTTTGTTGTTGTTGTTGTTTTAAGTTACAATTTCGTAATTACTTGTTTGAGTTTCCGAGTTGGTCACCTTTATTAAATAAAAACACAGTCAATGCACATGCTTTAATAATCATTAAGCAAAGTTTTGTAGAAGTAAACCTTGCTTTATTTTTACATAAATACATAAATGCAATAACATTTTAAACGGAAATGAGATGTTGTTCACATAGATTTAATTGCTCTTACTTTTTTTTTTCTTGGCGTCATTTGCCAATGAACAACATAATATTATTTAAATTAGATGTGCTGTTATATCTGCTTCACCCCCTTTGCTAAATAATTTATCGGGTTCTGTCTAGTCTCACCCCACCCCCACCCCTTGACCAATCAGAGCAAAAGCGTCTTCACTTTCTCAGCCTTAAAAGCATTCGGGTATGTAACTTCCCTCAGGGCTCAGAATTACACATGAACAGTCTCTTTCTCCGCCACGCGCCCACACACCAACCGGAAAGCATATATTTCTGCAGATCTCAGACAACGAATTTTCTTGAGAAGTCAAACATGTTAATGACAGTCACAAAATCAGCTGCCGGTTTTCTATCGTTTGGAATTGGCAATGTGTTTACCATCTGTTTTCTTCGCATTCACTTGCTCACTTTCAACTTGAGTGATGTTGTTCAATCTGAGCGGGTTAAAACGGAAAAGTCAAAGTTTAACCACTGCCGTTCCCCACGCCATCTGTGGCAAGGGAACGTTGAGAAGGAAAATTGGCAGGTGGAAAAGCAAAACCGGCTAAATAACTCATGACCAGTTTGTTCAGTGGTGAGACCCACAAGGGCTCAAGACACGATAGCAGGAGGACAGAAAAAGAAAAGGAGAGCGCGGCGGGCTTCATCCGAGACCTCATTACATTTTCTCAGCTGTGTATGTGTGTGTACCTGAAGGTGACTGTAGGGAAATGTCTCCAGTGGTGAGAAAGCTTCAATCAGATTTGTCCCCTGTAGGCTTCACGATACAATTCCAACAGGTGACAAAGTACAGGTGCCCTCTTTGACTCATAATCCAGAGCATTAATCCTGTGGGTCGGCCGTGGCCGGGTGCAAGATCACTGAAAATGGAAAAAGCAGCACATGGAGCTTTGATAGGGAAGATGACAGACTGAATAATGGAGAACACAACATGTATGACTATCATGGTTGAATTGTGCGTAGATCAAGAATACATGTTTTACCAAACCCATGTGATTTTTTTTGTCTTCTGTGGAATAAGGAAAAATTTGCAGTGTCCAAGTCACTCTTTTCTGAATATATGTATGTAAAGGGAGGCTGTTTAACCTTTAAATGCATGAATGTTTCACCAATCATTATTACATATTCGGGTCTTTAGTGACCCGGATCTTTATCTAACATGGATGGATCTCTGCCTGTCACGATAATGTAAAACTCTCCTGATATTAGAGTAACAGTTACAAAAGAATAAAATAAAGCATATTTTGTTACCTTTTGGAGCTTGGAAGAGTTCAGTTTGAGCAGATGTTTTTTACCATCATCTCTGTCATAGTCAGATCTCATTTCACAGTACATTCAGCATCTGGCTCATATTTGCAATCTCAAACATATTCTCAAAACTATCATTTTCAACATCTTCAAAAATCTAAATCGATATTTTGACCGCTGACAGCTTCTTCACCATCCACCAAATAGTTGACAGTTACAATAATATTTGAATGCGTTTAGTACTTGCTCTGCAGTAAATTGCTGAGCCATTTCAAGTTTTGCTGATGATACATCCTGTTCTTTTGTTTTCTGCCTGCGGTAACTGTGAGTGAAACGTCACTTCATCATTGCATATAAGACTTTGCCACCTTGTGTAATAAAGATGAATTGCACTTATTCAGTCATCAAAGATTCAATTATTGTTTTGCAGAAAAAAAAAAAAAAAAAAAAAATATATATATATATATTTACACTGTTACACACCTCAGGTCGTTTTCTGGTTTTATTGTTTATAATCACAAGCCTGTCAGTTTTCCATCTTAAAAACAAAAATATGCAAGTTTTGGGCACTTGTAATTCATATACAGCACCTGCAGTGATTTAATGGTTTATGGTTTTAATGGTTTTTGATGAAAAAAATGCTTAACGAGAAACCTCGTGTTGCATTAATATTCTGTGTTCATTTGTTTGGCTGTACAAAGTATGCATAATCAATAAGGTGTATATTGAATTTGGTCTTTTAATATCACTGTCTTACTACATTAGATCTTACTACAAACCTGGTAAAAATGACTGGCGGGCAATGGAGGAAAGCATTGTTTTGCCCGCCGGGGGGGGGGGGGGGGGGTTAGGTTCTCCTCAGGGTGTGACGTCACGTGAAAACTATCAATTGAGTGAGGAATAATAAGAATTTTGATGTCTAACTTTAAAAAAAATGAATGAGGAGGAGGGTAGTGAATGACATCCCGGGTCACTAAAGACCCAAGGTATGCGTTAAAGGGTTAAGTCTGGGAAAAAAAAAAAAAAAAAAAAAAAAACATTATATATGACACTGAAGCATATTATTAACATATTGGCAGCATCTAAAACTTAAGCATTTTACACATTAACAACAACAAGAGATGTGAAAATGTTTACGAATCATTTTAGGTTCATAGAATATTGAGATCAACTTTCAAAGGATTCCATAATATTACCCAGGCCTAAACTTTAAATTTTGAAACAATTTTTTTAAAATATCTCTTGAATATAGTACATTGCAACTAAGATATACAAAGATAAAAATCAAACGTGTGATACACTACAAGATTTTCTGTGAAACCTGTCAACTCTGACTGCCCATAATTTGCAGACAGGCTTGACTTTCAGCAACTAGTGTCATCTCCTCCAAACTGTAAATTGGGGCAAAGATCTGTGCACAAGTCGTATAGTGTATTCCTTAAAGTAGTTTAACTAGATAAAAAAAGAGGTTATGGAAAAGAGGACTCTGGACATTCTGAAAAATATCCTTTTTTGTAAGGTATTCCTGTAGAACAGTAGAGAATGTCATGGGTTTGATTTCCAGTGAATGCATGTACTTTGCACTTCCAATTTTTGGTGGTAAATTAACACTTTAAACTCTCTTTTACACTCTTATTGGTGCTATTATCTCACATAATCCTTGTTTAGATTGGATTTTTATAATTCAGTGTCTACAGAGCTGTTAAATGTTTTCATGTTCTCTTGGGACACGAGTGTTCCTCTGTCATTAGGATCAAGAACCTTCAAAGGATCAGCTAGTAAATCTCCTACTCACAGGCTTAGGCACTCAGATATGTGGAGAGGGAGCATGAGTGTTTGTGGGCATTGATGAATATGAAGACCAAATGAGACGCAATATAATGTGCAAGCAGTTGGTAACGCACCAAACCAAATCCCCTGGTAGACGGCCACGAAAGAAACTCACAGATCCGAAGTCTTTCAGCTTTGTCTTCACTCAGAACCTGAGAGCTGTTTTGTCACAAGTGTCCAGATGGTTCAGTGTGAAGAGCCGCAATGGAGGGAGGCAGGGAATGGTTGTCGGAGACGATCCATCAAGTGGGAATTCTCATCCATAAGATTTACTTCCATTTGGTGTGAATTCATAGGGAATTATGTTGTTATTTAAAGCATAAATAAACAAAAACAAATTCTCATGTATTTATTTGGTTGGCACTTTATCCAAAGTGATTTACAATGCATTAGTATCCCTGAACCCATGACCTTAGCAGTTTGGAAGGCATGCTGTACCCTTTGCGATAACACAATTTGTATTTTTATTCCCATCTCTGGCATTTGATATGCTTATATAAAAACATATTTTTGGATAATACACAACAAAGACAAAAGATATTTAATATTATTAATATTTATTATAATAAATACTATTTATAATTATATAAAACATTATATTTATTTTATTTATATTTTATATCAAATTTATTATATTTATTATTATATCAATATTTATTATTATAAGCAAAATATTTGTTATATTTAATATAAACAACATTACAAAGCACCATGTGCCAAAAAAACAATACTGCAGTATTCACATCTGCTATTGTTCAATACGCTGCATTCATAAATATTAGAAATGTTGTATTTTTTACGATTAAAATGATTTACAGTGCCTATAATAATATTTAGACACTTAAAGGATTAGTTCACTTTAAAATGAAAATTTCCCCATAATTTACTCACCCTCAAACTATCCTAGGTGTATATGACTTTCTTCTTTCAGATGAATACAATCGGAGTTATATTAATAATCACCCTGATGCTCCCAAGCTTTATAATGGCAGTGAATGGAAACCACCTGTTTGAAACTCAAAAAAGTGCATCCATCCATCATAAACGTACTTCACATGGCTCTGGGGGTTTAATAAAAGCCTTCTAAAGCGAAGTGATGCGTTTGTGTGAGAAAAAAACTCTATATTTAACACGTTATAAAGTAAAATATCTAGCTTCCGCCAGACCACCTTCCATATTCAACTTACGAAGAAAGTGTAATGCCTCTCGCAGTTCAAAATGCTTATGCCAAGTTCACACTACAGGATTTTAAGCCCGATTTGCAAGTTAACGAGCTCGCTAGAACTAGAAGTGAGGAGATGGGGTGGAGGAGGGATGCTGGTAAACTCTCAGATCAACAGAGGTAAGTCTGCTGAATTTATACCTCTTGACATTGGTTGAGTTGATTAACTGAATGCTCTCCACCTGTGCTAATTAGGTTAATTATCTGAACTTGCTCGTCCCGAACTTTGTTAATAAAACATCATTTGGAGCATCAGGGTGATTATTAACATAACTCCGATTGTATTAGTCTGAAAGTATAAAGTCATATACACCTAGAATGGCTTGAAGGTGAGTAAATCATGGGGCAATTTTCATTTTAAAGTGAACTAATCTTTTAAGCAAAACTTAGGGGCCGTTTACACAACACTGTTTTCATCTAAAAATGGAAAACTTTTTGTGCTTTTGGCAGTTCTTTTACACGACGACAACGTTTTGGGAGCTTGAAAATGGGTTTCAAAGTGCAAGTTTTTGAAAATGATACCATTATCTTCTCTGTCTAAACTACAAAAACACAAATTTGTGAAAACGGTGACATCATGCACATGTGTATCACGTCTTCAGTCTACAGGCGCATAGTGTTTCTTTACAAAGTGATCTCACCAACTACTGGCCTCGCATGAATAATGCAGTGTTTTTAGTCGTTTTCACGGATCCTTGTGAACGAGGATCATTTTGACAATGTTGTATGTTTCAATGTTTTGACAATTTTAGTACATCTTTGTTTGTGTAAACTTACCCTTAATAATGTCTGAATGTTTCTGCCTTGTGCATCACAATAAAACAAGTGGCAATTTCTTTTCTGTGATGAATTACACCTGTGGTTACTCTGCTAGGACACTTGTGGAACTGACACATCCACTAAAAATCACCTTGGGACCAGCTTATTATAGCTCATTGCAAAAATGGCTGAGAAATGTGACATTAGTTAGGAGAAAAGGTCTACAACAGTGGTATTTAATTAAAGTTCTAAGAGGTTCAATCTCTAACTTTAATTTCTAGCAAAGGTCCAAAAAAATTAAAGTTCCAAAATAAATGTTTCAGAACTCAATGTGTTTTAAAACTGTGAAATTGAAAAAGATGTAAGAGTATCAAAATTGTCTTTCCAAGACTGCTGATTTATGCAGAATTGCAAATAATGAATTAAATTCAACTAGTGCTTTTCATCATACAAAAGTTTCAGTTACCAATGGCAGTAGAAATTTTAGAAATGTATTTGTAGTCATTTTTTTTTTTTTTTAAAGATCAGAATACATTATTTTGCCGAGTTAGCTTGAAGGTTCATGCTCTGTTGAACGCTAACTGTGTTTGCACATTATGTGGGTATATGATTACCCTCCACAGCACAGCTGTAGAGTTAGCGAAATGCATAGAACTATCCAAGTCTGAGCTGCAGTGATATCCTCCTCCACAGTCTGGAATGTAAGAGGGAAATAGGATTACATGGTTTCAAACCACCCATTACAGCTACCATTGTAGGGAATGACACGAAGGAGCCAGAAAATCCCAAACAGAGACAAAAAGCAGTTTTATGCATCCACATTTTCAGATCTAGCAAGATGATATCAGCTACCCAGCAGTTTGATCCAGCCCCAGAGACTCTTCATGGGGAGGAGGAACATTTAAGTGGCTGAGAAGACGCGGAGACAGGCAAAGCCGAAGCTGTAAACCGCCTGGTTCACAAGAAGCCTGCCAATCTTTCCAAACAGCTGGGCAGCATATGTCATTTGCCTATCCAGAGCTCCGGAAGGAAACGGTAGTACGAAAGAGGGTTGGGAAGAAGAATGCGATGACTCCTCAGTGGGGAAATGTGAGTGGGTGAGAAATCTCATGAGTCGTAAAACTTTAATTAAAGATTTCACAGCAAAATTTTGGTGATGAGCAAGCTGGGAATAAAAACGGGTGGGCGACGTGCCCGTAAAGATAAGAAGGGCAAACAGGACAGGAAAGTTAAAGAAGGATGGTAGAAATGACAGCACAGAAAACAGAAGTGATGGGGGAACCAGGAGATAGTGGCCTAAAGCAGTGGTTCCCAAACTGGGGTATGCGTTCCCTCTGGAGGTAGTGGTTCGTGAGGTGACTGAGGAGGTATGCAAACAAAATGCTGAGTTTTGCCGTTCATTTAATTCTATCCCACCGTAAAATAACATTAAAACCTAGCATGTATTTCTAACAGGCAAAATGCTGCCTCTAGTGTAAAAACAGGAAAATGGTAGTGCTCTAAAAGTTCAAATACATGACATCCAATAAAATTACCTCATCTTTTGCGGTCAAAACTGACTGCATTCACACAAGCAGTGTGCATATGATAGGTTGCTTGCAGAGTATGCTGCCTTAAGCCAATATCGCATAAGTGTCGTGCTGCGAGGATAATAACAGATTAGATAGATTAGCTTACTCCTCATTGAAAATGATTTAAATTATATTATATTATATATTATATATTAATTATTATACAGTGAATTATAAGCCTATAATTCAAATTATTAACAGTCTATAATATGTATGAACACTGCAATAATCAGTCATCAATGAAAATTACCCTTATGCGCTATTCATTTTGAATGTACACTCAGACAATAAAATGTGATTTTGTAACATAATATACTTTTTTTTTTTTTATAACAAATGTAATAATACATTTTTTTTAATTTATAAAAATAAATAAAATAGGTTTTTATATATAACATTTTTTTTAAATTTACTTTAAAAAAAGATCCACATTTCTCATTTTCATTCATGGAGATAACATGGACAATAGCTGCGTTCCAGTTTGTTTTTTTAAGCCCCTCCCTCGCTAACTTCCCTCCATCTCGTTCACTCAGATGTATGTCATTGCTTATCTTGCACGAGTACCCACTACTGGCGGAACCCTTGCAATGGGTTGAATTGGAATGTCCTAAGTGTGTCTAAAAGCGAAGTGGAACGCGGCCAACATGCCATGGTTTAATGGAAGATTGCCATAAAGTGGAGAACAAACACTATTAAAATTAAATAATATAAAATTTCAACTACAGCCAGTAGTTGGCTTCAAAGCATTACGCAGTGGCTCATTTGCCATTTCCTCATAACGTTATACATCTTTTCACAAGCTTGGAAGACGTAGGCAATATGGTTTATCCATTTTGCAACGCTAACTGGAGGTAAGCAACAGTTTGCTAAATTGCAGCTAGTTTGATAGCTACAGAACTTATAGATCTCCCTCTTTTCGTTTTTGTTCTTGCTGCCTGAAGTGACACAGATAAACATTTTGTCACTTAGAGGTGTTAGGGTTGTTTCTGACGAGTGAGATCCAAACAAGAAACGCTTCCATTCCAGTACTGCTTTTATTAACTTTATTTATCACAAAGCTCTTAGAGGTCCTCTTAAACTCACATTTTTGATGCACAAACACATATAGTAAATCCCACAAGCTTGCTTCCACCTGCTCATGTCCTGACATGGTAAAAAATTGTTGTGCTTGTCTACTCTTGTTACCTATATACTAATTAGACCCACATTCCACCCAGTGTCAAAAATGGAATTACAACAAACTCTCTTCATACAAAAACATACCCTGCTGAGTTCTTGTTTTTAATGTCGATAATATACAAGCAAGAATGCAATTTTTCCAGAGTATCCACATGATTCCAAACGTGACACTGATTTTATACAACAGTTCAACAAACAAAAAGGTAACAGTAAGTGACGTACATTGTAAACACAGTATTGTTTGCTCTATTTTGCAATGAAATAATAGCTCAAATGAAAGCCACAGCAGAACTTGTATCTCCAAGCAACACACAGCGGTGTTTTGTTAGTGAACGAATCGAGAATCACTGATTCAATGACCCATTCATAAATACAGCCACTCGCTTCATTAACTGAGTGAATGAATGATTTGATGACACACTCATTAAACCGATGACTGGTCGCCACCTACTGGCGGTTTTACTTTAATATTTAAAAGCATCACTTCGTTTTTACCACCATTTCATATTTCTCTATTGAACATTTTTTATTTAAAACATTATCTTATAACATTATTTTATTATTTTATATTTTAACTGCATTCATGCCACCTCTGAGCAGAAGAGAGGGGACACAGAAGGATGTTAAATGTCCCAGGGGGTACGTCGCTCTGAAAACTTTCGGAAGTTAGGGAGAAAGTCAAATACAAGAAGTCTCATTGCAGAGTCCAAAATGCTACAAACAAATTACGCTAGTATCATTTCTTTGCAGAAGCGTAACTCTGATTTGATCCATCAGCAGAGATAGACATTAAAATCGGATAAGAAGTACATATAAAAAACTCCCACATTATCCCACAAAATGAGTCCCTGCTTATCTCGCTATCTGACCTTCCATTAACACACACATATATAAATAAACATACTCATCTGAGAGAAAGTTGCAGCTTTCCTGGGCTGCTGGGTTCATGAATAACTCAGATTATAAGGGAGTACATATTTCCATACGGATCACTGCCGGTTTTATTATTCTCAGCTATTCAGCTGCGAGGCGAGACGCCGCTCCCAGACTGGCCTATTTTCTTCGAGAGCCAGGAAGAAGGCAGCGGGTGATTTTGGTCTGACTTATAGCTCCCGAACAGAGACTTCAGCCCTCTTAAGTCAGGCACTCACTGTAAGGCTCTCAAAATCCTCACCATGGTGATCCAACCACGACTCTCCAGTCATTTCTCATCCTGTTACCATAATAGGGAGCATACTAAATAACTTTTTAGCTCCATCGTCAACTGCAGCGTTGTGTTTTAAGTGCCCAAGCATTTTGAACAGAACATCAAAATGACATTTCTGGCTTTTGGTGCTGAAAATCTTGAAGTAAACAGCTGAGCGAGATGATTGTTATCTTGTCAAGTGTGCTATTGTCTGAAGTGCTCACTCTGCCCGCACACTAGACACTACAGGGTACGAGGAATGGTAGATGTGAATTGAAATCATTCTGGATTCGCTATCAGGAATGCTTTATATTTTCCGTCCCCAACTGTTTCACAGGAAGCTATAAAAGTATCTGATTTAGATTCATCTTGGAAGAAGGATATGGAGGTGAAATGCTAATGATAATATCAAAATAGCCTCAAGAAGTATTGATTGACCAAAAGATCATATTTATTTATGTCAATCACATAAATGATAGACCAAGTCTCTGCCATCAGAATGGTCTAATGGTTACTAAATTAAATCCAGAGGCTTATGGGTGCCCAATAGGCTTGTACAAAGTTACGCTAGCAAGACCTAACTCTTTATTTTACTGAAAGTCACAATGAAGGTACTGCCCTTCCCAAAACTGGGGTATGTTAAAAGAAGCAGGGCGCTAATGATGAGCATTCACACAGGCACATGCCAGCTAGGGCTGATTAGACGCCACCATCGTTTAACACAATGGCCACTGACATTTCTTGGGGCGGAGGAAGGGGAAAAGTCGAGGCGAGCTTTAGGAACCTTCGGCAAGTTAGTATTGTGCAAATTATGGCTAATTACTCCTCCCTGCTGCCTGCACTCATTAGGCAAGACAAAGGGCATATCCCGCTGACAGTCAAATTACTCCTGGCATCATTGACATCACCTTTTAAAACCAATTAAATAATGAAAAAGGCAGGATGGAAAAGACAGGTTATGGACCTTTATGGGATGACAAACTACTGTTCGAGAGCACTTTATCTTGCCCAATCAATCTAAAAAATGATGCATAGCAAAAATGATGTTAAGATAGAGACAACCTTCCCTAAGAGGGAACGCTAAATTTGGTAGCAGTATAAATAATTGCTGTTTCATTCTAGCAGACAGCGCTCTTGACTTGTCTCGTCTCGTCTTTAGTGCTAGTGCTAAAGCTAATGTTTGTTTTCAGAGAACTACAGGCCCCAAAGGGTGAAGTTGATAGCTGAACTCTTATGGAATTAAATTAGTATGTTGAAATTAGTTTTCAAATATGAATTTAAAGCCTGAACAGCGTGTGTTTAATGCCTTTATGACAACATTGCTCTCACAATAGGTACTGCAGTGCTCCAATGGGACAAATAATATCAGATTGTACTTCTGTGATTACTAAAGTTGGGGTTGAGGCTTGAACAACATTCTTATTAAGAATGTTCCTATCATTTCCTTATCATATTAGATGTTAGGATTACAGCAGAGTATGGTTTAGGAATTTTACTTTTGCCTTTTTTATTGGCATAGTAGAGTAAGGACTGAAAAGTAGAGTGGGTTTTGAACATGACCTTGGTCAGACTCAAATCAGGGATATTGTGAGCTAACAGATTTTGTCCTGAGCATGTGCACAACCCACTGCACCATGTTTAGGATTGGGGATATTAACTCTTGACCTTTATTTTATAACACCCTGAAATGTAGGCAGGAAAATAGAGTAAACTTAATCAAGACCCAGGTTGGGATTGAACCACAGCATCTCTGTGAACCAACCACTCTTATGTGTCCAAAGCATTTGCAATGTCCACTATACCACAGGTTTGCAGATGTTTGACAGAATTGTTGTTTCAGCACGAAGAATAGATACTGATCATTTAGCAAAATCACAGTCACCACTGTTACTAAATGATTAACATATTCATATCATACCACAATAATTTTTACATGGACCTTAAATATACTTCAGAGAATCGTACTTGGCACCATGGTACTTTTTGTTACTTTGGGCTGTGTTTTGTTTGTTTTCTCCCCTAAAGATTTAATATAGATTTTTATTGACAAGTTGACAACAACTGTCGCATCTCACATGCCAAAATTTTAGGATGACTTTGTATCCTAGATCAGGAAAAAAAAAAAGCAAAAACAAAACAAAACAGTCATCCATCCCTTTCAGCTATCATCCATCACGCTGTTTGATTGCTGGGACTGGAACAAATTACAAAGAACCTCAAGAGTCCTTTCCTATCTGTGTCATTTCTGATACAGACAATCCATTTGTTTATTGCATTTTAAGTTTTGCACAGGTTTAGCAAATGTTCTTGATTATTTCAGCCATGTACCCATTTATCTGTTTACTTTGCCTCGTTTGACTCGAGCGCATCATGCCTCTGTCCTTGAGAACGGGGGATATTTTGGCTGATGTGGAAGAGCACATTTGCAGAGGCCTCTAGGCTGAGCTCTTACGGGCTTCCGTTGTGCAAAGGAGCAGCCGGTGCCATTCAGCTGTCAAGTCTGAACTAAGCGAAATCCATTCAACAATGAGAACGTTCATTGAACATGCATTTGCGTGACAGTGACTGCAAGTATAATCCATACAACATTAGCCTTTGTACTTTGGGTATCAAGAAGTCATAAAATTCATTGTGTGCAGCTCATAAATTCCTGTAAGGTGGAATGGAACATTTTTGGTTATTCTCTCGGGTTGCTAAGAAACCTAACAGCATTTAAAGTTCCATGAGAGCACTTGAAGGGCAAACAATGGGAAGACCGCCATCAATAAAATCCCCACCTACTTTTAGCGCTCTGTCTTCATTTGTCTAGACGACATAAACCAAGAGGATTTAGATAAATCAATACTCCAATGATTCACACTCACACAGCCATGACGTCATCTAAATTGGCAACAGTAACCAATGCTAAAATGCACTTGCACTATTCAGTAGTCCAAGAGGAAGAGGGGAAATGGGGTCTTTCATCAGTTGATAGACTTCCCTTGGCTGCCCGGTAACTCCTAACAGCCAATCCAACTGCGTTGTCCAGGAGTATCCGTATCTTCCAGCCATTAATTGCTGATGTTTACCCTTTCCTCTGGGCCTAATTTTCAGAGCAAATCATCACTTGAACTCCCACCAAATTGTAGAAATAGAGGCTGACTCCGCAAATACCAATTTGCTAATTAGCCGATCACGTCCAACACTGCTTCGGAAGGAGAAGGGGGTCCTTTTCTGCCATATTTATCAGTTCTAATTTGCTGCGAAACAATTGCCATACTGCCCCTGCACCTTATTGCATCACACTAATGAGCATTACACCAACACCTCTGCCACAATAATTTGTATTATTTGTTGCGGTGTATATAGCAGATTAACCTTTCGTTCATCTACGTTTCTTTGCAATACACATGGGATTGCATAACAAGGCCTGAAGTATGGCGGTAGTCCAAAGCACTGCTTCAGCATTTTTGTCAGCGCATTCATTTTACACTGACCCTCTTTGCACCCGCAGCATTTTGATTGATGGGTCACACTTATATTGTACATGACAAAAGACACTGTCACTAGTGAGAAAATGCAAGTGGCATGGTCGGGAGATTTTTTTTTTTAATGCAAAGCCCATCAGGAGAGCATCAGCACAGCACAGCATGGGTTTTCTAATGAATTCCACTCATCTTGACCCTTTGCGAGTAGCTAGATAGATCAGGGGATCCAGGTTCTTTCATATTCTGCACGCTTTGTTTGACACACTTCCCATGAGGATGCCACGCTGGGGCAAGTATGGAGTTGGGCCTCAAGTCACGTCAATGTCTTTGGGAAAAGATGATGAAATCTTTTCATCTTCCCTCCTCGTGTCTCCAGGCATAATTCAGTCAGTCTGCTTAGAAACACAATGTAACTTATTTCCATGCACCTAAAATATTATTATATAATTTAGCTGTGGTTGTGTCTCATTTCTCAAGCCCAGATGAAATCTTTACCCACAATTCCACTTTGGAACACTTTTTATTTACAGAGTTCTGCACATCACCAAATTCATGTGCGCTCAATTACATATTTGGACTAATTTGATTGCGCTTTCAGATATCAATAAGAGCACTAGGAGGAAACTCACACCAAGACGGAGAGAACATGTAAATTTCATGTTAAAAGAAGACCTCTTGGCTGAGTCAGGACTCAAACCAGGCGCCTTGTCATTGTCAGGTAACAGCCCGCATTTTCCACCACATTTCTAAATTCCACAGTTATTCCCCCAAACTCAGCAGAGAAAAAAAGAAACACATTGCATCATGTTGATTAGAATGTCATTAAGTATGATAACGTGTATTTTTTCTTTGCTAACCAATCAAGACATCAAGGTTTATTTGGTTAGCATTATCATAGATGTTTCGCCAGTGGCTGATTTTTTTTGTTAAACTCTTAGGCGCTGTTTACTTGACACTGTTTTCAACTAAAAATGGAAAACAACTGCGTTTTGGGGGCCTGAAAACGCAAACTTTTGAAAACGGGTTTCAAAGTTCAAATTTTTGAAAACTATGTCGTTATCATCTCTATGTAACCTACAAAAACGTGAAATTGTGAAAACGGTCATGTCATAAATGTGTACTATATGTCTACAGGAGCATAGTGTTTCTTTACAAAGTGACATCGCCAACTACTGGCCTGGCATGACTAATACAGCGTTTTAGTTGTTTTCGCTGATCCGTGTGAACGGGGATTGTTTTGACAACGTTGTTGTCTGTACATGAATAATGCAAACACTGTTTTTAGTGCGTTGTTGTGTATGAAATTGACATCGCTGTTTAGGATGGGTTTGGGACTTTGTGCGTATAATTGTGGTGATCACGTAGTCATATACAGCTCAGGTGTTTGAAATTAATTGATTTAAAAAACGAATGAACAAACATGGCAGTTTTCACATTGTACCTAGCTCAACTGCTACTGAGATGAATGGGAATGCTAACAGATAGCTTTCTCCAGGTATCACAGACCACCTTGAATCAGTTGCTAGCTTAGTATTAGCACTAAGATCAGGAAAACCGAGCCGTGTGACTTGAACAAGCCGACAAAACCTCCCTCTCACTCTCTCCACTGCCTGCGTGGACACATTGACAGCCAAAAAGGCATGTGTGCGTTGACGTCATGTTTTGACGATATTCTGCGAACTCATCAGTGCCAATTAGTTCTGCTCTGACTGGGAGCACAGATAGCAATTATACACTCCCTTTCTGGAAACTGACAATCAAGATGAGGCAGCTTGATAAAGAATCGAGTGAAATGTTTTATGACACCGAAACAGATCATAAGGAAGGTATATTAACATATATACAGATATAAAGTGGTGTCAAAAAGTAAAATACCTTTTTTTTTTTTTTTTTTTTTTAGATTTTATTACATGGACAAAATCTGATAATCAATGTTATCCAGCAAGATCTAAGAAAGTATCTTAAGTGCTTCACTGTTTTTATACATTTGCTTATTTGATTAGAAATAGTGCATAATCTTAAATATATCTAAATCATTTTACATCATATGTTGAATGTCTCAAAATCCTAAAACTTGGTTTATTTTGGTTTAAATTAGATTTCAAATCCAGATTTTTAATGTGGTCTTAGACTGTTAGACTCCACTGTGCACATTCACTGAAGACAAATATTATCCATTAAGCGCATTTAGTCAAAAATGGACCAATGTATTAAAGGCTTCCTATTCCGGCTGTGATTTCCAGATGGAATCAAATGACTCATTTTAAAGAAACAAACGACAAGTGGTAGCTAATGAAGGGCTGGATGAAACAGTCTTTAATCAGGCATACGTTACTCCCATAATTTGAACATCAAACCACACTCTACTCAGACAATTGTGTAATTGCCACACATGCACATGCCCAGATGAAGATTATTAAAGGTGGAATGATTAACTGCTCCAGCTAACGCTTTAAAGTGTTATCTTTATATTTCACATCTGGCTGGGTATTAAAACCTTATCGACAGCCAGGTGTAAACACCGTCAAATCCCCATGGATATCCACTGGGAGAGTAGAGGCCTAGACACATAGGAGTTCAGCGTAGAGTAATTGTTGCTTGGCATTCGGAAATGTCAAAAGGATCGCATTTACAAATTCGGTCAGGTACCGAGAGATTGCGTTTTATCAACATACAAATGAACAGCCTGTGATATTTTCATGCAATGTTCAGCTTCAGTCTAGAATACTAAGCCAGACGTGCTAGGGAGTTTCTGGTTGATCAATGAAGCAGCTCTGTCATGAATGATAAGAGAAAACAGTCAAATCGGAAGATAAAACAAGAGTCCAAGAGATGGATGACAGATTTACAGACAGCTGCCACCTGAAAGCTACTAGGGATGCGAAAAATAACATTTTAATCGACTATATATATATATATATATATTCAACTATATATTTTCTCTTCAAGAAGCCTTGAGTGAGTTAGGGTCATGGTTTCAAATATAATAGTAATTGTCTTGAAATGTCTTTTATGGTGGTTATCTTGTTATAAAAGCATATTTTTTAAAGCTCTACGCTGTTTAAAGCTCTGCTGCTAAAATATTAAAATAAAATAATTAAAAATTTAATTAATTAAAATAAATTATTAAAATAAAAATATTTAATAATTTAATATTTTAAAAATAAATAAATAAAAAAAGCCTTTCATAATTAGACTGGTTTAGAAGTCTGACAGTAATGATCTTAAAATGTAATGTTAATTATGGTGAATTTGTTATGAAAAAGCATGTTTTTAAAGCAGTTTTAAAGCACATTTAAAGAACTGCTAAATATTTAGAAATCAAATAATTACAAATAAAAATATACAAATTAGAATTCAATAAAAAATTAAAATAAATGATTAAAATAAAATAATTCAAAATTAACAAAGTAAAAAAAAATCATCAACTTCTAAACACTGCTGCTTTAATTTTAATATTTAAATATTTTTCATATTAATATAATAATAAATAAATGAAAGCAATAAAATACAAATAAAATAAATTATTCAAATTTTAATACTTATAAAAGAATACTAATCGACTAGTTAATTTTTGGATGACTAGTTGTGTATCTGACCCAACCTGACGTGCTACTGAGGTCGAGCTGTTCCACATGTGGAATATACTGTTATGCAAGTACTTTAATTTTGTAGAGAAAGTGTGGCAACAATTATTCTACAGTCAAACTCAAATTAAAGTTGATAGCAGCCTGACAAATGAAAATTTCAATTAGACAGAGAATTATCTTAGTGTGGGTTATACTTAAAGAGCATTTCTCTTTGCCACATCCCCTAATTACATGCCCAGGTGGGCTTCATAAACAAAGTGAAATGGAAAATTGTGCCACTCTCAGCCCGAGATGACATAAAAGTGAATTGTTCGCATGCTGTGGTGTGTACATAAGCTTTATTACCCATAAAGCAGTGGGCCACAAAATTTTTGAGGTGGCAGCAACTTATCATGTAACGACCCCCTACGCCACAAACCACTCGTCGATAGCAGTTAAACAGACACAAGAACAGTAAATGCTCTCCACTTTTGCTGTAGCAAAGTGTGTATTGTTTTTTCCATTAAAAAAATCATTTATATTTATAGCCAGTGTTGGGTGTAACTCATTACTAAGTAATTAATTACTGTAATTTAATTTTATTTTTCCCTTGAAAAAAAATAAAGAGATTACTCTTAATTTTTTCTGTAATATAATTACAGTTATTTCTGATGTAGTTAAATACTGTATAGACTGTAGAACAATACTATATAAAACAAAAGTCAATATAAAAATCTAAATTTAATGTCTAATATGATTTTAATGTAACCTTCTCCCTTTAAATACTTTGATCAGCTCATGAATAATTTATGCAATTTTATATTATTTATTTGAAAGAATTCAAAGGGCAGTTTCATGTCTATGCTTGTATTGTTCAACTGGTCGAGGTTGATATGGGATTTAGAAAGTAATTAGTAAAAAGTATTGCAATGCTTTTTAGAGAGAGTAATTAGTACTGTAATCTAATTACTCTGTTATATATGTAATTAATGGCTAGTAATTAATTATTTTTTAGAGTAACTAACTGTTGCGGTTATGTTCAGTTTCTGTCATATCTGTATTAGCTCTCATTTGTTTCTATGTAAAAAAACGGATAATGTACTGGCAGAAAATTACCAGTACATTATATAGTAATTTTATGGACATTTCCGTTAACCCTGAAACACAACACAATGAAGTTCAAAATTCAAAATACAGGTAAAACACCTGTAAAAAATAAATACGGAAAATTCGGTCAAATTAATACAGTACATTGTGCCATATTTTTTACAGATTTTTTTAGAATGTAGAAGCAGGAAAAATGGGCAAGCGTAAGGATTTGAGCAAGTTTAACAAGGGCCAAATTGAGATGGCTAGATGACTGGGTCAGAGCATCTCCAAAACTGCAGCTCTTGTGGGGTGTTCCCAGTCTGCAGTGGTCAGTATCTATCAAAAGTCGTCCAGGGAAGGAACGGTGGAGAACCGGCGGCAGGGTCATGGGCGGCCAAGGCTCATTGATGCATAAGGCTGGCCCATGTGGTCCGATCCAACAGACGAGCTACTGTAGCTCAAATTGCTCAAGAAGTTAATGCTGGTTCTGATAGAAAGGTGTCAGAATACACAGTATTTTGCAGTTTGTTGCGTATGGGGCTAGCCACAGACCAGTCAGGGTGCCCATGCTGACCCCTGTCCACCACCGAAAGCGCCAACAGTGGGCACGTGAGCATCAGAACTGGACCACGGAGCAATGGAAGAAGGTGGCCTGGTCTGATGAATCACATTTTCTTTACATCACGTGGATGGCCGTGTGCGTGTGTTTACCTGGGGAACACATGGCACCAGGATGGACTATGGGAAGAAGGCAAGCTGGTGGAGGCAGCGTGATGCTTTGGGCAATGTTCTGCTGGGAAACCTTGGGTCTTGCCATCCACGTGGATGTTACTTTGACACGTACCACCTACGTAAGCATTGTTGCAGTCCATGTACACCCTTTCATGGAAATGATATTCCCTGGTGGCTCCTCTTTCAGCCCTTCCACAAAGCAAAAATGGTTCAGGAATGGTTTGAGGAGCACAACAACGAGTTTGAGGTGTTGACTTGGCCTCCAAATTCCCCAGATCTCAATCCAATCGAGCATCTGTGGGATGTGCTGAACAAACAAGTCCAATCCATGGAGGACCCACCTCGCAACTTACAGGACTTAAAGGACCTGCTGCTAACATCTTGGTGCCAGATACCACAGCACACCTTCAGGGGTCTAGTGGAGTCCATGCCTCAACGGGTCAGGGCTGTTTTGGCAGCAAAAGGGGGGACCAACACAATATTAGAAAGGTGGTCATAATGTTATGCCTGATCGGTGTATATCCCCTGTTATGTTCATTTTGTTGTCGGTTCACGTTATGTTTACACTTGAAGGTGTGGTTGTCATTATTGAGTTTATTAGTAAAGGCATTTCATGTTTCTTTATCTTCATCTTGTGAGTTTCTACTACAAAGCCTTTACGTTTGTGAGACTATCCCAACACCATTTATAACACTTTACTTTGTATTATATTACCTTTGCTTAAAATAACAAAATACTAGTTAACACTGATGTGAGGGTGTTTCTACAGTAGCTGTGGGAGTAACAGTAAATTTGACCTTTTTCTCTCTTCTGACTGCTGTTATCAATCTCTCTCTAGTTTACCCTCTTTTTGTAAGTCATGAAAACACTATTGTGGATTTTTTTCTTTTGTTATTTGAGCAAATGGGAACACAAAAAATATACTTGACATCGTCTCCTGTTCACCACGATAGTTTACAAAACTATGACGGCCTCCGCTTATACACACACGCACACACACACACACACACACACACACAGGTTTATTTAGATCTCTGGTCACATCGAAGACCACACATACAATAAATCGATTCATTTTGAAGCCATACAACTTCAACAACATTGTCTAAGTTTCAACTGCAGTCCAGGCCCCAATGTACTCTAGACTAAGTTATTCCTGTGGAACAAGGAGGTTGAGGAAAAAGTCCACCTCAATTGCCGCCAGATGTCAAGACACAAAAAACTGTGTCTGTCAAATCGGCAGAAGGACTGGCAGCTCCCTCATGCCCACCACTATGGCAATCACACTCTCCTCAGACCAGCTGCAGGAACACAAACACACAGAGAAATGTACCTTTCCTTGCATGGATAGTCCCGTCGGAAAAACCTTCCCTCCAAATTACCTGGCTGGGCGAGGGAATGAGGAGTGACTGATGATGAGTCATGTGATGGCTTGCCCTTCACATGGGGCAAAGAGATATAATGACTTTGAGACTTCCAGAGAGAAGGAACATGGAAAGGAATGTGTGAGTGTGAAGGAGCGAGCGTGAGAACGAGCGAATAGGTGCAAGAGAAAGGATGTGTGAGTGAGAAACTGAGAAAGGATGAGAAAGTGCAGAAAGAAGAGGAAGGGAGATGACAATGGCTGTCAGTGCTGAATACATGTCAAGGTTCTTATGGCTCTTTCACCCCGCAATATCTGCCAACTTCCTGTCATAAACATGCATGAATCTTTCAGCCTTTCATATATGTCTTGTTTTAAGTATGTCTTATAAAACATTTTGAGATTGATGTGCTAAACAAGAAAAATAACTGCCATTTGGGTCAGAAAAAAATAAACAAGACTTGATTTTAATGTAATTTTTGGATTTTTTTATGTCCTTGAAACAAGACAAGAATTTCTTACTAATTAAGACAGTTATTTTTATTAGGGGCCAAGTCCCAAAGGGGCTGTAGACCTTATTGTCTCCGTTAGTTTTCTTATTATTATTTTTCCCCAATGTAAGTCTATGGCAGGGCACCCTATGAACCGTAAGTAGGAAAATTATGAAATTTGCACACTTGTAGTGATGGTAATGAATGGTAATCTGACCAATTTTGGAGTCTCTAGGACCAACTCTATAGCGCCACCACCAGTTCAAATATTCACTGAAATGGTTACAACTTTTGAACCCTTTGATCTAGAAAAATGAAACTTAGTACACCTGATTCCTCACATCATGCTGATCACATTCAACATCTTACATTAAGACTCTGCCCATAACAGTAGTGGTCATTTTGAAAAGTACAGTATTCAGTGTTTTTGTAACTCTTTCAAATTTTGTCCAATTCTTACAAATTTTTTTTTTTTTTTTTACTTTGTTCAAAAGTTATGATGTCGTGAACTTAACAAGGCTGACCCAAAATCGGAGGCTGTATCTCGGCCGAGCTTTAATCACCCGAAATGAAAATTGGTACGATTCTGAGGGTTCATGCCAAATTTGGGAACAGCGCCACCTACAGGTCATGAGGAAAAAAAATAATGCTCTATGGATTCCTTGTGTCATGCCGAATCCGACAATACTGATTTTGCCAGGATCAGACGAACCATTGGGCTGCCATTTTGAAATTTAAATTGCAATATCTTTTTTGAACTATTTGACATATCGGTACAAAATTGGGTAAGTATCATCATCAGCATGTCATAAAGATATCTGAGAAGTCTGAACACAGTGCCACTTAGTGTTCCAGAGATATAAGGCTTTTTGCAAAAAATGTTTTGAAAACATAGTTCAATTTATAGTTCAAATGATTTGTTTTCTTTGTGTCATTATGTTCCTTGGTTTATGCCGATTCCCACAATGTCTCATTTTCATTTTCCAACAATGTGACTGTCTGCCATATTGAAGCAAATTAAAAACAGTTTTTATGCTTCTCCTCTTACAGATTTTGCCCAATTTTGTCCAATTTTGTTCCTCTCTGAAGTTGACCCTTTCTGTGATTGTTGTCTTATGCTAGTTAGCTTAGCATGCTAATTGGTTAACATGCTAACCAGTTGCCATTCTTTTTAATGTGGCTCTTCAGCTATCAGGGTAACCATAAGTTACATTAGCATTAAGTTAGCTTAGCATGCTAATCTGGTTAAAATATTAAGTATTGCTTTTATGTGCTCATTCTAACACTGAAGGCTCTCCTCAGCAGCCTGGTGAATCTGATTCTAATGTGAATTTATTAACCTTTTCATGCATTAATTATGATAATCTCAGTCAGGATTTTTTCATTATGTGTTTTATTGCTCTTGGGGCAATAAAACAAGATTTGAAATGTAAGGTTTTTTTTTTTTACACATATTGTTTTTTGTTTTTTTGTTTTTCAAAGAGATTTCCAGATGTCCACCTGAGTGGACAGTATGTGTTTATGGTTTAAACTGAATAGATACTGTATTAAACATAATACAGTAATAACAGAGAAATATTGTGTGTATTTAACAAACCAATCAATAAAATTATATAAAATCATGTGAAAATTATAAAATATATACATAAAATATAAATGTAAAATATTGTAAATGCAATTAAACTTCATACAAGTTGAACTTCGGGTATCTCTGATGGAATCACGTTCACATTTGATGGAATCCTCCTGTTCTGATATCAGAGATCTCTACAACCTGTCAAGGAAAAACTGTGGAAACCCAATTCAGATGCTCCCTCCAATGTGCTAGAATATGTCAACGTACCCTTATTTGCTGATAATTCTGATTATGTTCAAGATTGACACATTTCTAACATAGCTCTCCTCTGAGAAAACCTAGCGTTCAGGTGTTTTTAATCTTATCTGAAATGAGCAGTGTTGGGGGTAAGTAGTAATGCATTACAAGTAACATGCATATCACAATCAGATTAATTTTTGATGTAAGGAGTAAAATAACACATTACAAGTTATGTGCATTATATAATCAGATTACTTTTTTGATGTTACATGTAAAGCATTACAAGTAATGTACATTATGTAATCAGATTACTTTTTGTTCTGATGAGTTAAGTAATTCATTACAAACAACAAACATTACATAATCAAATTTCTTTTTGATCTAACAAGTAATGCTTTACTTTAATGCAACAATGTATAGGATAATGCACTAGGGTCCACTGTAGAGGCTGATGTGCACCTATGCCATCAAAACCCATGCATATGCATGAAAACACTTTTTGAAATAGCTGTCCACTGTAGTGACCTCTATGCATGAAAGGGTTAAATATAACATGCGGTGAATTTATATACTAAATCTTCATTTTGAGTTGATTCTCACTCAGAACTATGGAACTTCTGCATCTGTGTGAACACATCTTCCCAGCGGTGCAATGAGATGAGTGACAGGCTCCTGGCCCAGAGACTGTGGGTTCGAGTCCTGTGTAGCACAACATTATAAAATTGACCTAATCCGAAATTATTAAATATAACATGCAATGCATTTATATACAAAACCTTCATTTTGAGTTGATTCTCACTTGAACTATAGAACTTCGGCAGCTGTGGGAACACAGGTCTGTCCAGTGGCACAATGAGATGAGTGACAGGCACATGACCCAGAGACTGTGGGTTTGAGTCCCATGTGAGACAACTTTTAAAATTGTATGTAATGTTGTCTCATTTCAATTCCTTTATCATCCTGGTAAGCATTGTACTAATCTTTCTTCTGATAAATATAACATGCATTTCATATATATATATATATATATATATATATATATATATATATATATAATATTCAATATTCAAATCCATCAGTCCATATTTTTTAATTAAAAAAATAATAACAGGCAGCATACCAACGTTCCCAATGTTGAAACCAAATCTACGCCCTTGTATATATGAAGAGTTTGGTTCCAAAACGCGATAAACGCCTTTTTTTTAATTTTTTTTTATTGAGTTTCTGCCACAATCAGTATTGTATCTGGTCGGTATTGAAAAGTCATTTCTTAATTTTGCGCAAAATGCGGTATCTGTCGTGTTGTTCTGTCATGTTTTCTCCCTTTCTTTCCAAAACGCGACAAACGCCATTCTCCTTTCTCTGCAGAATGTGATACATCCGCTCAACCAATCACAGCGCACCATTCCACGCACTGTAAACAGTAATGGTGGCGATCTGAATACACCCGGCATCCTAGTTTTCCTTATCTACTTTGTACTTTGTGATCAACAAAAACAGAAAAATGAATCATTTTGACGGCATTGATGAACCTGCGGTGGTTTCTGCAGTGGGTAAGAAACGCAAGTCATCGAAATGTAATCATTTACGTGAGGAGATTAAGAAGATGAGGCACTCGGTCAAGCTGTTGCTTGTTCCACGACAGCATCAAACTTCTGTCACTGTCCCCAAAACTGAATCATGGACAGTTTTTAAAAGCCGTTTTTAATACCAATGTACTCGGTAAATGTGTTTATTTTAACCGTGCGGTGGCGCCAGATACTCTTTAATCGGTAATGACAAACGGAGACATAATTCATTTATAACATTAACAAGATGACTCGTTGAATTCATTTTGGGAGCGATGGCTGAATGTATTTTTAGTAAAATGCCTGTATATAAGATTAGTATTGGCAAAGTTCAGAGGCTGTCATATATGTGAATCAACTTACTTTGTTGTGTATTTTCAATATGAAAAATAACTTTTATATTGATGGATTAATTGCATTTAAAAAAAAAAAAAAAAGTGTCATGGATTTATTGCATTTTGGGAAAAAAATGGTCTGTTTTTATAATAAACCTTTTAAAATCAAAATGTAGATTTTTTAATGTTTTTATAACCAAAAGATGCTATGTGAAAGTTTGAAACAGAAAATAGTGGTTTTCATCTTGCCACTTTCTTGGTAAAGAAAACACCTTTTTACTCAAATTAATCAAAATAGAGTTATAGCGTTTTCGAATATATATCTTTATATATATATATATATATATATATATATATATATATATATAAAGATATAAGATATAAATATAAGATATAGCTGCAAGCAGCCATCACAGGGCCAAGCCCTTCCAATGGTTTAATGGGTTCAAAGAGTAGCTAAAATACTTTGGTTTCAAAACTTTAAAAGTAACTTATTTAAAAACCAAAGTATTTTTTAGCTACTTTTTGAACCCATTGACCTCATCATGCTGATCACATTCGACATCTTACATTAAGAAGTAAGAATACTTTGGTTTTTAAAGTAACTTTTAAAGTTTTGAAACCAAAGTATTTTAGCTACTCTTTGAACCCATTAAACCATTGGAAGGGCTTGGCCCTGTGATGGCTGCTTGCAGCTATATCTTATATTTATATTTGTACTGTACATATTTTATTTGTAATGTTATTTTAGGATATGAGTTTTTTTTTTTTTTCTAGAAAAAAAGACAAGAATATGTTACTAATTAAGAAAATAATTTCTATTTCTATTTTTTTTAGATATTCTGTACATATTCTGTTCACTGCCAATGAAAAATGTCAGTCAAATTGTTGAAAAAATCCTACTTATTTATCAGGTTTATGAGGCTTGTGAAGAAAACCTACAGTACTTTGCAAAAGTCTTAGGTATGTTAATATTTTCTTATATTTTCATTTTTTTCTGTTTCTTCATGTAATCCCAGACAGACTAAATGATGGTGAGATCAGATCTCCATGTGGAGCACACTGGCTGTTATCAGACTCCTTGTGCATACAAAAATCTAAAAAACTGTCAGAGAAAAAAAAAAAAAAAAATTAAATCATGAAAGGAATATGAAATTTCTCAATGCTTTCAGCCAAAACGACTCAAACTCACATACTGTTGCAATTGCAAACTTGCACATAGGAATGTCCCAGAAGAACTGGAATGCAGCAACATGCAGCAGAACACTTTTGTTGTGTTCTGCAGTCCATGTGCCCAATTACTTCAGTGTTTGTTTGATAGCAAAACCACTTGTGATTTTACAGTCCCACAATCCATCTGGCAGCCCATCCCACAACACACTGCAAATCAGATACACATGCATCGATCACTGACAAACAAACATCCCATTATGCCTTACCTGGAAAAGAAAGAAAAAAAAAAAACATTGCAGAAATAGCTCCCAAGTGATTATACTGCAAATCACTCTATAATGACTCATGTTTTCATCAGCGAAAGAGCAAAATTAGGCTTGGAGAATTTCATTAGAAAAACAAAATGTCAAGCCATCCATTATCAGTCATAATTCAAGCACATATCGTTCAGAAGGCATGCTACAAGCATATGCTGAAAATGTAAGACTTCGGCACCCCATTTCACATGAGTTGAATCAATAGCTCGAATAATAAAGTCGTAAAAGATGATGTGGAATTAGAGGTTTTCTTTTATTGCACTATAGAGAGGATGTGAACGCTGTTCATTATTTTATGGCGACGAGTGAGAGAAAACAATACATCATCACTACTGACAATTAGATATTCAATCATACTTAGAGCTACAAGTAACTTGCAGACATGTACAGCGTTTATATGCATTTCCATATGCGTTTCTGACATTCAGAGAATGTGCGCTTTATGCAGAGTTATTATATAATGAATAGAAAAATTGTTGAGCATTTGTATGTTGACCAAGTCTTAAGAAATAAATCAAGAACATGTCTAGGCCTAAATTAATTGCAAATGAAAAATTATATAAAGATAAGAAAAAAGACATTTCCTGATAATGTCCCCCAAAGAGATTTATATATATATGAGCAATATCACACTCATTACCATGCAATATGGCTGTATATCAGCACAGCTGTGATTCGGCCGTAGGCAGTTCGATGGCACAAGTGTGTAAATAAATAAGAACAACAATGGAATGTCTTTAAAAACCCTCTTTTGTGAGGAACTACTTCCTTCCGCCACGGATTCAAATCTCAAGTTGACAGTTTAACAGCTGAGCCCAAGCCTCTGTTACTAATTCTAAAACATCACTTTAGAACTAGTAACGAAGGAACGTTGAGTCGCTTCATTGAAACTCACTGTAATATGTAGAGTATTATGAGAGAGAGATCGCCTGAGCGAGTGTATTAGTCAATGCATTCAGTTGCGTCTTGTAAGATGTTGTTTACAGAAAAACAACGTCATTGTTTCCTTGTTTCAGTCCATTTCAATATAAGTCTTTGCGACTGACTGACTCACTCACTCATAAAGACAGTCTTTGCCGCCATCTCATGGCGTATTTGTGTAACTTTTACTGAAGTCAAAATCACTAATGGACTCTTTCTCAATATCAAAAAATATGGCATGTTATTTATGTAAAATATTATTTATTGAACAATAATATTTAAATGTACAACAACCGCTATTATAACAGTATAAGAAGTAAATAAGGAAAAAAAAAAAAAAAAAAAACGCAAGCAAACAGTTCAGTCAAAGGTACAAAAGCAGTGCTCTTGTTAGTGCAGAATTTAATTTTAATGTAAATATAAAGTTAGGAATCATCTCAGGTTACACATGTAACCATTGTTCCCTGACAACAGGGAACGAGACGCTGCGTCGAAACGCTAGGGGAACGCCTCCACGTGAACCGGAGTCTGAAACGCTTATTAAATCACAGCAATATCATATTGACTGGCGACAGCCCATGACATCATAATGGTGCAAACCAAAAGTATATAAGGGGCGCCTAGAGAACGTCATCCACTTATCGTCTGAAGGGACTGTTCGGCAGGCAGGCCCCGAGGGATGGCTGGGAGACGCAGGGTCTTGTTCCCTGTTCTCAGGGAATCATGGTTACATGTGTAACCTGAGACATTCCCCTTCGAAAGGGAACTTGCGCTGCGTTGAAACGCTAGGGGAACGATATACCCACGCCACCATGCTGAAAGGGAGTGCATGCCAAAAAATGGCAGTGACAACTGTCAGAATCAAGTAGTTTCAACTGAAATGCAACAACCACTCTCCCTATGGGTCACCAATGGGCTGTCAGAGACAGCAGTCCCTACGGCCCAAGCTATAAGCCTCAAAGAGGCCTCCATATCTTACACATGAAGGCCTGCCAAGGCCGCTCAAAGGCCTGGGACCAACAACTTCAACAGAAGGGGTCCCTTTAAGGGAGTGTGGCTAGGGAGCCCAAAGGAACCCCAGCCAGTCACTTCTCAGGGGAACAAAGTCACCCTGAATGCTACCAGGGAGGCCGATCACAACCTGTCTGAGTCTGTAGACTTACATTTGTCTCTCGAAGAGACATCCAGAAAGAGGGACTGCAAAGAGGCAGTAAACCAACTCAGACTGGATCTTAGAGGTGGGCATCCTGGAGAGCAGGACTCAGCATAGCGCTATCAACCCTTGCAAGCGAGGGGAGTTAATTTGCTTGAACCTAGGATCTACAAAGCACCTATGTTTCAAGGCGCTAAGGAGGCTGTGCACTCTAATAGGGACCCTTGTGAGGGGAGTGCTCCCAGCCTAGGGGCTGATCTAACTGGGAGGCCTCATGAGAAGCCTTCAATCTTCTGACCAGACTTAGGGAGCTAAGTACTCAAAACCACCCTCAGAATGAGGGGCGTCACAAGCTCGACCTATTAGGGCTATACCAGGCTATAGGCTATAATTCAGGTTCTCAGGGAGGCCTGCTCGTAGCAAGTCTTGCTGGCTGTCCAAAGCCTGCAACGCTAGGGGCTCGCCCACAGGAGGGCCTGCTAATTCTCAGAGAGGCCTGCAAAAGACCAACAAACTGAGAACAAGTGTTTGCTAGCTAAGCTAAGGCCAACTATCTGAAGCAAGTCTATGCACATCTGCCAGAAAACCCAAACTGCTGGGGACTAGCCTCCAGGGAGGCCTGCTAAGGCCAGCTACCTGACAGCGCATCTGCTGGCTGCTAAGAACCCAACATGCTGGGGACTCACTCTGAAGGGAGGCCTGCTAAGGCCAGCTACTTTATAGAAAGTCTAGTAGCAGAAATAGACTGTTTACACAGTGCCTAAGCCTGGGACCTATCACATTGCCGACTAGCAGTGTGCTTAGTAAAAGCACTTTTTACCCTTTAAGCAAAGGGAGTACAAACTTACACCACCATGTCCTGGAGGAGGCCCCACCTGGGTCAACTACTCCAGACGAACATGGGCGTCAGCTCGTGGCAATGCTCAGGTTTCAAGGGAGCGTACTAAATAACCAGACTGTAGTGAAGGTTAAACATTCTGCTCAACCTAAGCAGCATCTACAGAACAACTCTCAACATAGAGAGGAGGCATAATCACTCAAACCGGATAACCATTAAGGTGGCCTGAATCTACCATAAAAGCCTTAGTTATATTTTCTTTTAATCCTCTGGGGTCTGAGGCTAAGGGGTCCTGGAGTAGTTTTGACATGCCCTGACATTTGTGCTTTTTTCAGTTGCTTAAAAACATATTAATGACAAAAGTCTCATTGCACTGTATTCAGCACAAACTAGGCTACAATAATATGTGAGCAACAAGTATGTACATGTTTGTGTTTTTGAGAGAATTACGTATATGCATGGTTTTTGGAGAAAAAAAAAAAAAAAAAAGTCACTGAAATAAGCCCTCAAAACACATACTGAACATTTTTTCACAAGACTTCTGGGAACTGTATATTTTAGTCAACAGCTTATGCTTCAAAGTGATGTTAAAATCATTCTGCCTACTCGGACACATAAAACAATGTATTGATTTTAAATTTCTAAGACACTTTTTGTTTAGAAGGGCCATATGCGGGGAGATGTGAATCTTCATGAATAATGCTGTGATTCACACCTGAGGAGATTAAGACCCTGCCCCTAATGAGCCACATAATGAGCCATTCAGTCAGGTATAGGGGAATTTTACAGTTAAAGACCCAAAAGACCAGATATGATGAAAGAAGACCCAGAGTCAGAGTTAAAAAAAAAAAAAAAAGAAAGAAAATTTTACTGAAGAATAGTTTGCAGTTTCATCAACAGAAGCCAACTTCAAGTCTCACAAGGACTTTGCAGGCCACTCTGCGAACATTCACATTTCCACAACAATTATACTCCATTGACTCCACTAACAGAGTCCACTAACTACGTCATTACTAAGGTTAAAATGATTCTGATTGGCTAAGAAAAATAGACAAAATTAGTAATCTTCCACACATCCGTCACGCTTCTGATGCTCTGACCCCTGGATTTAGGCACAAGATGTCCTTCTAGATCAGGACAAGGTGTCTGCAGGTCTCAAGCAGAGTGCCAGTTGTCCACCAGTAAAGGACCTGTACAGAACACTTAGCGCACTATAAGGATACACATGATTCACAGCTTCTTCAAGGCTGAAGTTGGCCCAGGCTTTAACTATAACAGGAAAGATTCCCAAAACATACTGATAAGTTGTACTTTTCTCTCAGTGGTACAGATGAAAAGGAAAATGCTTTAACATAAGTTGAAGAAGTCTTTCAAATAATTTAATGTTTAGAAAGATAAATGTTAATTAATAACTTGATTATAAATCACTCAATATATATATATATATATATATATATATTCCAGAATCCACCCCCTTCACAGGAATGTGACTGAGTGAACTAAGAAAGAATGCAATGACAAAAGAAATGTATATTTTTTTTGTTTGTAGTTTATTTACAATATAGAATATAGTTAACTATATAAATGAGAGTCAAAGACACATTTTGAGTACACATTTATACCTAGAAATAAATCCTGTTCAAAGATATAAGTGAAAACCACATACCTGACATTTGGTGTTTGGTGCACTGGAGGAGAAAAAAAAAAAAAAAAAAGAAAGAAAGAAAAACAAACAAACTGTAAGGATGTCACCCTTGGCTGGACTTGAACCCAGGTCTCTGGTGTTCTAAGTGTGGCGTGTTCTCCACTGAGCTAACTCCCCGACAATGGAACCCACCGGCACTGGCGGAACAGCTGTGTGGCAGCTGGAACATCAATCTCTGGCTCCTGTCCGGGAAATAGAGGGGGAGGTAAACCATAGTGACGCTCAAAAGGGGACATACCTAGTGAGGAATGGTAAAGGGTATTATGTGCAAATTCAGCCCATATTAAATGAAAGCTCCATGTGGATTGGTTGTCTGCAACCAGGCACCTCAGTGTCTTTTCAATTTCTTGATTTACCCTCTCAGTTTGGCCATTTGACTGGAGGTGGAAGCCGGAGGACAGGTTGATGGAAGATCCGATGAGTCGGCCAAACGCCTTCCAGAAACTGCAAAGTAAAATGCGGGCCCAGATCAGAAACCATATCCTGGGGAAAGCCGTGGATTCTGAACACAAGCTTCATCAATAGTTCCGCAGTTTGGCTAGCTGTGGGGAGCTTGGACAAAGGTAGGAGGTGACAAGTCTTAGAAAATCTGTCTACCACTACAAGGATTACTGTGTTTCCTTGAGACTGTGGCAAGCCTGTAATGAAGTCCAAGGAAATGTGGGACCAAGGAATGGGCAGCAGGTGCAGCAGACCATGAGGGTGGGTCCTTGGCTTCTTGTTCTGAGCACAGACAGAGCAAGCGGCAACAAAAGCCTGGACGTCCCTCTGCAATCTAGGCCACCAAAATTTCCTCTGGATGTGCTTGCATGTCTTAGTGATCCCAGGGTGTCCAGAAGGGAGAGAAGCATGAGCCCACTGCAAAACCTTAGAACATAGAAGGTTAGGAACAAAGAGACACCCTGGAGGGCCATTACCTGGACCTGGCTGCTGCCGTTGGGCCCTCTTAACTGCTGTTTCAATATCCCATTGTATGGGAGCTACCACTCTGGAAGTGGGGAGAATGGGTTCTGGACAACACTCCACTTCTGGTGGTTCAAACTGCCTTGAGATTCTTAGAACCTGGGCGATAGGAGAAAGTAAAATTAAACTGATTAAAAAAGAGGGCCCAACGGGCCTGTCGGGCATTTAATCTCTTTGCCTGCTGGATGTAAGTGAGATTTTTGTGGTCCATTCAGATGAGGAATGGCTGTTTGGCCCCCTCCAGCCAGTGCCTCCACTCCTCTACAGCCATCTTGACAGCCAGCAGCTCCCGGTTCCCAATATCATAATTCCTCTGTGTTGGGGTAAGCTGACGAGAGAAGAAAGCACACTGGTGACGCTTGTTATCGCACTTACTTCTCAGTGACAAGACAGCGCCTACTCCCACGTCAGAGGTGTCCACCTCCAACACAAAAGGGAGCTCTGGATCAGGGAGGGTTAAGATTGTGGCAGATATAAAGAGCTGTTTTAGTCTGTTGAAGGCGTGATCTGCTCTGCTGGTCCACATAAATGGCCTAGTTGAATTCCTGGTCAATGTGGAAAGAGGCTCGGCAACAGAACTGAAGTTTCTAATGAATCTTCTATAAAAATTGGAAAAGCCCAGAAAGCGCTGTACCTGCTTCACTGAAGTTGGTCGAGGCCAATCCAAAACTGCTTGTATCTTGCCTGGATCCATCTGAAGGCTGCCTTTTGATACTGTGAAGGATCACTTCTGTGAAGGAAACTTCTGGAACATGAAATTCACTCTTTTCCAACTTTACATAAAGCTTATGTTTCAGTAGCTGGGCCAGGACCTGTTTGACCTGCTGAACATGCTCTTCGTAATTGCGGGAGAAAATCAAAATATCATCCAGATAGACAAACACAAATATATTCAGCATTTCTCTGAGAACATCATTAATAAAGGCTTGGAAGACGGCTGGTGCATTGACCAGGCCAAATGGCATTACCTGGTATTCGTAGTGGCCTGTTGGGGTGTTGAATGCCATCTTCCACTCACCCCCCTCACGGATTCTAACTAGATGGTACGCATTACGAAGGTCAAGTTTCGTTAAGATGGTAGCCCCTTGCAGGATTTCAAAAGCTCTGGACATAAGAGGGAGAGTGTATTGGTTCTTGATGGTTATATGGTTTAAACCCCGATGGTCTATGCAGGGTCGGAGACCCCTGTCCTTCTTTTCAACAAAGAAAAAGCCGGCCCCTGCAGGTGAGGTGGATGGACAGATGAATCCACTGTCCAAGGCTTCTTTGAGATATTTGTCCATGGCTAATCTCTCAGGGCCAGAGAGGGAATAGAGCCTTCCACGTGGTGGGCAAGTACCAGGAACTAATTCAATAGTGCAGTCATAAGCTCTATGAGGTGGTAGTGTGGCAGCTTGGGTTTTACTGAAGACTTCCTTGAGGTCCGCATACTCCTGGGGGACTCGGGATAACTCAGGATAATGAGCAAGAGACTTGGTTGCGACTGGCTCCATTTCAGGAACAGCCATGACTTCTGTGGATTGGGTCTCAGAAATAAATGCAGATCTCCACCTGGAGATGTCTAGTGAGGGTTCTGAAAATGTCTCTAATAGCTTGGAAGAATGGCAGAAGGCATTATCTAAAATTTGGCAGTCAGTTCCCCAGGTTCTAACGACCCCTTGGGACCAGTCAATGTAAGACAATGGAACCTAAGAGAACCCAAAAAATAGTCTTTACTAAACCAAAGAACAAAATACAAATGAACTAGGATAGCAGAGCTGCCATAAAACAGAGAAACAAAAATAGACACAAGGGTCAAAAAGTACAATAAGACACAAAACTTATCTTGAGATCTAGAGACTGGAGAACATAGGCTCAAGACTGAACATAATAGCAGGGAACAAGCACACTTATAAAAGGCAAGACACAGGTTAAGGGAATCAGGGCTAATGAGGAGAGTTCTGAGCACAATTAAATACAATAGCACCATCTGGAGACCTGGAGGGAGCATGACATGGAAGCTTAAGGAGGGCGCCCCCTGCAGGCTAGGAGTGGAACAGCAGCCCGGAGATTGGATCTTTACACAAAAAAAAAAAAAATGTCCTGCTTCCAGTCAGTGATCTCAGTATCATATGCATGCAGTCCAATGTGGGCCAATATCTGTCACTATGATTCTCAAATCTATGAGATAAAAGAAAAAACCCTCTGCGAGCTGCTGATAACAGGATCACATCAGCTATTGTATTAACGTTAATATAATGTCCACTCTTAACAAAAAAACACGATTTTTGTGATATCATGCATGCACATATTATTGCACATCATGTGAAGACAATTTTTTATAGGCTTTTTATATTTTAAATTACAGTACTGGTCAAAAGATTTGACACATTACTATTTTTAATGTTTTTGAAAGAAGTCTCATGCTCATCAAGCCTGCATTTATTTGATAAAAAAAAAATACAGAAAAAAACAGCAATGCTATGAAATATTATTACAATTAAAAATAATGTTTTTTCTATTAGAATATACTTTAATTTTTTTTTTTTTTTTTTCTGTGATGCAAAGATTTCATCATTCCTTGCAAACAAAAGCTTCATTGATGTGGCACTATATAGGCTATTTTACAGTTAACCCTTCATAATCTGTCCAAAACAGGCCAAAGAAATATTGTTTAAACATTCATATTGCTATGACATTTTATGTATCTTTGTTATATTATAGAGCCTATAAATGATAATGTGCAGTTTAATATATTGCTAACACAAATTATTTCAGTATTTATTACATATTGCTGTCAATTTCACTCATCTCAGTATAGCAATATTTTTTGGGAAAAGCCAATAAGTCATGTTTACTAATGTAAGTTTAGTAGCTAAACAAAACCACGCATCTGCCCGAATCATTCACACAGAGACACAGAACATACAGGATTCATATTTAAAGTCTTTTTGCGGCTTAATATTGACAGTCACTAGTCTATTTCGCGATTAGAATAAAGAATTTAAGAATAAAAAAACTTACCATTCACAATCCTCGGCTTGATTAAGTTGATCCTCGAAAAGGAATTGAAACCAGTCATGCTCTTCCTCTGAGGTAAATCCTTTTAGAATTATTCACCGCATCTCAAAACGATGAAAAGTACATGAATCTGACTAAGCTTGATACATTTTTTTCGAGCTGATGCAGGCGTTCACTCTGTTGCATTGATCGCCTCAGAATTTGGGTTTGAATGCTGCGTGCGGTCCGTGGGCGTGGCCGCATTAGTGGGTAATGAGATGACTCGCGAACGACTGACATCTCTCTCTTTTCAAACAGATTACATAAACAGAGAACATTTGTTTTCAATTTGACTTACATGCTTTAAAACCTGACATTTCATCGTTTCTTTAGACATATGTCTCATGTTTGTGTGATTAGTATTCTCTAAGTTACAGTTCATTTTCTGACTATCAGAATGCACTTCATTCAGAGAGATGACAGATCACACATCATGTTAGTTTTCTTTATTTTGTGAAAAGCACAACATTTTGTTTTTACTTTGAGTGTACACAAATAAAAGAAGACATTTCACAGATTAGAATGGTGTATAACTCTTAATTGTATGTCCAAAATTGATGGAGTATTTTGAGTCTCTTTCGCACTGGTAAGAAAAAAAAACGAGGTGGTATCGCCGGCGCAATGGCCGACCCCTGAGTGTTAATCAGAGCTCAGAGGAGCAACGATTACCCAGGTAACAATGTCAGGCGGCCCCATGGGCCAACGCTAGACGTTTAATCTATCTGAAGTCAAAGCGCTCGTCTCTTTGCACAACAACTCTCCAAACCTTGTAGGAGAGGAGACAAACTACTCTACCCTGAGGTGGCTATCAAGGCAGCCCGACACACTCACATAAGAAGACCAAAACAGTACTTCCTTCTTAAAAATCGTTTTAGCCAACCTACAGGGAGCTTCAGGGCCCTAGATTACATTCATATATTAAATTTACATATATTATTATTTTGTTCTCTATTTTTAAATAAATCCCCACAAACTCTACACAGGGAACAGTGGTCTTCAAAGAAACCTGGAACAGTTCAACCTGCGGCCACAGGGTGGCGACCTACCACCATGGAAAACGTGGGGTCTACCACCCTTTCAAGCCTGAAAGGGCATTCTCACTATCGAAGCCAAAGGCTGACCGTCAGAATCATAATTTTCTAATCATCGGCCCAGCCACAGGCCTGATGTAAGAAGCGCCTGGGGTTAAAGAAGAATGGAGACGGTAGTCCTGATCACCCTCAGAGTGAGGAGATCCATCAATGACGCTGACCGCATCTTTGATGGATCACCTCCCTCAGATCCTTCTTCTTTCTGGAGTCTCGCCTTTTCTGTGTCCTACTCCTCCACGGAGGGGGCGCACAAGAGGCGACACTAGCCTTCCTGCCCTGTCTATGGCCCTCGGGTCGGACCAGGCCCAGTCTGTCTGGTTGAGGACACAGACCTCAGCAGTATGCACATCTTGAATGCCGCTGAGCGCGCCTTCGCCTCTCTGAACTTTCCCACCACCGCCTCGACGGAGGTGCCGAAAAGATCGGAGGGCGAAACCGACACTTCGAGGAGAATGCCCTTCTCTTTCTCCCCAATGTCGGCCAGGTTCAGCCACAGATGCCTCCCCGTGGCCACCATTGCCACCATCGATTGACCAATCATAGCAGCGGTCTGTTTGGTGGCCCAGAGAGCAAGATCTGTAGTGCAGCGCAGCTCCTCGACCGCTTCAGGGGAGAAACTCTGCCCCTAGTCTAAGTCCCTCAGCAGGTCAGCCTGGTACGTCTGCAACACTGCCATCGTGTACAGAGCAGCACTAGCCTGACCCGCTGCCACATATGCCCTGCCATTTAAGCATGATGTCACCTTAAGGGGCTTAGATGGCAGGGTCAGAGCCTTTAGTGTCCACGTCCGCCCAGACATGAGATGATTTGCGAACGTCTCGTCAATCGGTGACATCGACACATGCCCATATTCCCCCAATCCCTCGACATCAGCGAAATTAGCCCACTGATGTCGGTGAATTTGCACAGAATATGGGTTTTTCCATGCCTTCTCGACCTCAGTATGCAGGTCAGGAAGGAATGGAAGGCTCATTTGAGCTGGAGGATTATGGCCAGAGAGAAACCGATCGTCAAGCCGACCATGCGCGGTCTCTCTCCTAATGTGCTGCCATAGCAACTGTAATCTGCTAGTGCAATCCATAACCTCTAGTAACTCAGCATACACGGGGCAAGATGGCTGAGAGGATTCAGTAAACTCACCCTCTCTATCCTCCTCAGCCATCTCCTGCTTGGCTGGAAAAGCACTTGCTGCAGGACCTGATGATGCAAATGACAACGCATCCTCTCCCAGCAGCTCACTCTCGCGAGCCGCCGAGTTGCACGAGAGGTCCACACCCCTCTCAAATTGTTCGGCAAGCTCCATCTGAGGGGCTCTCCGATGATCTCAGATGATCATGATCTTCTGATGCAGAGTTTACACTTTGCATCGGCATGAGTGGGACCCGAACCACCAGGCCCAGATGCTGAACTCCCTTCCCTCGAGAAGAGAGCCAGACGAGAGCGGAGCTCACAATTCGTACAGGCAGCTCCCTCAAGAACTTCCCATGCGTGATCTTCCCCCAGACAGAGAACGCACAGTTCATGTGTGTCATCTGGTGTCATATCTGGGACTACACGGATCCACACACTTAGTAAACCTTCTTCTGGTTTTCTCTGTGCATTTCATTTTGCCAGTGATAGCACTTCACACATAACAGTCCCTGAAGACGAAAAGAGGATGACATGTTCTCTAGGCGCCCCTTATATACTTTCGGGTCGCACCATTATGATGTCATGGGTTGTCGCCGGTCAATATGATATTGCCATGATTTGATAAGCGTTTCAGACACCGGTTCACATGGAGGTGTTTCCCTAGCATTTCGATGTAGTGCAAGTTCCCTTTCGAAAGGGAACTTAATATAGCCCTTAAGCCAAATATATTAGCTTTGGAACAAGTAATAGATTAATAAGACCAAAGATTGCCCGTTTGATAAACCCAAAATGAATTATACCTCATGTTTAAACACTATCTACATAACAGCCAGCGGCAAACTCCCAAAGGACTGGCCGACATGAAGCTGTCCTCTGCGGGTACATGAGTGCTGAACAGTCGCTGATGGCCTGGAGCTTGCATCTCCGAAAGCGTCTAAAAAAGTTTTCAAATAGGCACTATGTTTACATATAAATCGCATATCCGAGGTCTAAACAACTATATTCTCACCTAAAAAAAACTCTTAAAACTACATTCCGTTACAAAATAACAATAGTTCAGTAACGCTCAGCCCAATTTGTTACGTTTACATAAATTGAAATGGGGACAGATTATACTGTGTGAGATTTAGGAGTGTTTAAAAAGATGAGACTTACAACAGTTATATAGCGAATGAAAGAAATATATTTACAATAAACACAAGGAACTTAAAACAACACAATAAAACTAGAATAACTTAGTCCATTTTCACCATACCCTAAAACAGTCCATAAGAAACCTAGTGTGTTGCCAGTCCCAATGTGTAAGTGAGAAGTGTCCACCAGTGTATATACAAAGTATAGAGAAGTGTTAATCCAAATTGTGCTGGAAAGGCAAGTCCTTTAAAAGTGACTCCTTGGTCCAGCCAGTTGGTGATCACCAGTTTGTGAGAGATTGTTTGTTTGCCATGCTGCCTCCTTTATGCTATATTTCCAGACCCAGACGCATTTAAAGACATACACACATTAAAATAGTTAAGAGGAATAAAACGGCTAAGACAACATGTAAACCAATTAAAACTGAAATATTATTATAAAACCAACATTATATATATAATATAAGTAGGCTATAATAAATAAAAATGTCAGTATTTTTTAAAAAATAAGTTGAAATTATGCAAACTGATGACTTTAACAAACACACAGACTATCGATTAACATCCTCTGATAGGCCTAGTTACAGCAAAGAACTTATACTTCTATACTCTTTGGTTACAATAGGACTGTCTTAAACAATTTAAAAGTTTTCATAAAAAAAATCCCTATGGAGAAAATGAAATACTATGAAAATAGTTTTAGTTATGATTTTTTTCCCCCATTTGGTTAAGTCTAGTTAGTTTTGTATCAAATACAATGTGATTTTTGGTGATCGAGATCTGGCAGCAGCTAATTTTTTCTCTTGGGCAAGCTATCAGCTCACAGCTTATCCTGCTTATGAAATCCGCCATAGGCCAGCAAACCAATGAGAACACGGAACAATGATGAAGTTCCATAACAAAAGCATGAAGGTGCAAAAGCTGCTGTAGATCAGCTTACCCGGAAGTCTCCATAACTGGCAGATTTAAAGAAAATTACTGTCGTTTGGCAAATAAATAAATTACGGACAGTTACATACGCATTACCAATCATGTAGGCTTTATCTCAAACAAGGGATTTAATAGTAATTTATAATGTTGATATTAATTGCCGAGTCCACGAATGGCTTGGGTATGCAGAGCATTCGCAGCTTATATGGACCGCACACCACATATATATATATATATATATATATATTGAGGATTAAAAAATTTCCTGTGTGACATAGTAAATGATGCTGTTGATGATGATGAAAGGTGATGAGGTCAATAATGAGGTAGTTTCTTTTGAGGGTTGATGACAGCACACTCTTTGGTCTCCACACCACACGACTTGCAGTCCCAGACGAATAACCAGACGTCGCTGCGGATCGTGGACCACCAGGCAACTTCCAATATCCTTAGGAGGGTCTTTAGCCATCCATGATGTTTCTCTGCGGTCTTTTGATGGAAGTGCCGTATCTTCTGCTGGATCAGGGTCTTTGGGACAATGAGTTGGATCTTGCAGTTGTTGTCCCCCTTCTGGATCCGCCGATGCAGCAAGGCCTGGTGTTCCCGCACTTCGATCCTGTCGGTCAGTGGAGTGGATGGAGAGATGGAATGTCCCTGAAGCATGTCGTCATCACCCTGCGCACTGATGAGCTGCTCTCTGGAGAAGGGGGGGATAGAGAAAATTATGTCGAAGTCTGGCCCAGTTGGAGTGGTGGCGCAGAATTCTCCATCAGTCGCTCTGTTGGTAGTCCGTGAAGTGGTGGGATCACCAGGCAGTGGGATAGTTTGCCAGAGGAAAGCCAGGAGCCGACGTGGTAGACACTGGGCTGGCCGTCGTAGCAGGAGGGGAGATGGCAGATTTTGGATCTCTTGTCTGTCCCAGCTGTTTCACCCATTTCTTGTCTCTCCTCTTAAAACACTCTATGACCTCTCTTTCCAGTGTCGCCATGGCATACTTTATAGATCCCGCCGGCGGGACACTTCGGGTTAAAAAAGAAGCAGCATTAGCATGTTGTCTGTCTGATCTTTTTAAACACACCAAACTCTCACACAGTATAATCTAACTGACCCCTTTTTAATTGATGTAACATCAACCAATAAGGCCGAGCGTTACATATGGTGGGTTTGCTCGTCCGCCATGACACTCGCTCTTAGAAAGCTTACAGCAGAGTGATTCAAATGATGAAACGGTTCCCGTGGCGATACTGGTAGGATATCGCATGACTGGAAAGACCTCTCAGCTAATCAGACAATTTTTTGCTAAATTGTACGTATTTTGTGCCAAATTCGTATGAATTCGTACGAATGACCTAACCCTAACCCCGCCCCTAAACCTACCCGTCACTGGAGTTTAGACAAATCCTACGAATTTGTACGAATTAGCCACCTCGTAAAATACATACGAATTGGTTATGAGATGGCGTTGCACAACAGCACAAATTTAGTGATTTCTTTAGGGATGATGAGCAATGTCAGATGTAAAAAATGTAAACTATTGTAAACTATTATGCTGATTATGATGTAAACTGTTATGCTGCTTATTTCTGTTGTTTTCATTTCCATTTTCTCAGATCCCACTTATGGTAATTTTGGGCTCAATCATCACTACAAAAACCCCAAAAAGCATGTATTTATACTAAAGAGCTCATTAGAGGGGAAATAACATTTAGAGGGCTTTACGAGAGAGTGACAAGAGGACGTAAGGATTTATGTGACCTGGTAATGAAAAAGATTGCTGAAGTGTCATCCAGTCCGCTACTGCAATGATCCAATAATATGCTTCAAGTAGCCCCAGCAAGAAAGCTGGCATTAACAGCAATGATCACACTGAAGGGCCATCATGCAGTTATCAGGCCTGCATTAATTCTCACCACTGAGGAGATTTATGTTACCAAACCAGCAAGGGAAGGAGGTTTCTGTGAAATCCACCATAGAGGCTGAAGTTGATTTGCTCGTAAATTAGGTTAACTTGATTTGCTAGATTGTTTTGATTTGTGGCACAATGACAGGAAACTGATTGTTTTTATGACTTGTTTATTTTTGGTTGACAAAAATTATAATTAATTCCAAAAGAATACATGGTAACATTTTACAGTTAGTTTCCATTTGTTAATTTTAGGTAACTACATAATTTCATTTACTAATTCATTATTAAAATCATAAGTTGTATCTGTTAATATTAGTTAATTGACCTAACACGAACTAACAATGAACAGTTGTATTTTTATCAATCAACATTAATAAAAATTAACAAATTCTGTAACAAATGTATTGCTCATTATTTTATTTGAAATATCTTTATAAAAATAAAAAAATATTAAAATATTCTTTTAAGATTCTTAAAAAAAAAAAAAAAAAAAAAAACCTTTATTCATATCCCTGATAGCACACATACATCTTGGAGACATCTATTTGATGTGTGTTTTTACATCTGGAAGACGTATTTTTTTAGAGTGTTTCCATCTGTAATACGTACTATAGGACGTTTCCTGACGTTTCCTGATGTTTTGTCAGATGTCAAAGAGACGTTTAGATGTACTGTATATAACATATAGGTTTGGAATGACATAAGGGTAAAATAAATGACAGAATACATGAGTAAATAATGACAGAATTTTAATTTTATCAGTGAACTATCTCTTTAAAATTTTCATTTTGGCATTTCAGTATCTGCATTGAATTTCTTGGATATGAGCAGATTTCAATCACTCGTTGTGCACACGTGGACGCACATGCTAGTAACAAAACGGGGCACTTTGCCCTAAACCTCCATTTGCTTCTGAAGATTAAAAAATGATTCCATGCTAGCATGTAGAAAATGTGCATCTGTGGTCACATAACAATCCCTTATGGCTAACTAATGGGCCTGAAATAACGGCTTCCACTCAACAAGTACAAAGTAATGAGTTTTAGCTAGCTGGCCAACAAGAGAGGAAGGGAGGGAGAGAGATCGAGAGAGGCCAAATCTCATCATGCATAATAGATTGTGCCAACAGCCTGCGTGGAGCTCTTGAGGCCCAGTGCTTCATCATTCCTGGAACGGCGCAACGAGAGGGGACACCTGGGTTACTGAGGACGAATCTGAATGAGCTCGCGAGAGCGGAGAGGAACATACTCATCTGATGTCCTCTGCTCTTTTATCTTCAAGTCCATCCAAGCTGACCTTTTTTATGCTCTGGTATAACGACACATCTGATCTGCGTTAAAAATAGTATTCTTAAAGGGATAGTTCACCGCAAAATAAGGATTTTGTTGGAGTTTACTCACCCTCATCTTGTTTTAAACCACTATGATCTTCTTTCCTTTGTGAGACACAAAAGGAGATAGTTAGCAGAATATCAGAGCTTCTGTTTTCCATACATGTCATTGTATTGGAACAATCCTGTGGCTCATATGGTTGTGCACTTTGCTAACAATGCATGATCTAATACAAGTTCTGTTCCTCACAAACCTCATTTGTGAGTGAGTTTTTAAACTCAACATTGCACAGTTGGTTAAATAACATGCAAGAATTGATGAGTGTGTTCGACTGGATTTAATCAGATTGGAGGGACAGTTTACAGTTAAGTTTACAGTTTATGTCAAGTTTAGGCTTACGACCAGGTTTAGATGCTTCTACATCAGTGTTATTCACCCATCCCTTTGATTTTAGGGATAACTTATTGGTAAGGTTAGGTTTAGGGGTAGGGATATGCTTAGAATTAAATTTCTGGACAAGAATGCAACAGTGACACTTTTCATTCAATACTTTATGTTCAAGAATAAAGTTCAACACAAGTCTATATTATTTAAATACCAATAAAGTGTATCTATATTTGTTCACACTTTATATTAGGTGTCTTTAGCTACTATATACTTGTATAAAAAAAAAATTAATAATTGTTAGGTATTTTGTGTTCTTATTGTGTTCTTACAGTACTTATTGTGTTCATGTCATATCACAAAATACTTTTGTAGCTATTGAGGTGGGATATGTGTAGGCACAGGTTTGGTGGTATAGTTAGGTTTAAGGGTGGGTTAAGGTGCAGGAAAAGGGTCAACAGTATAATTTAAAAATCAATTACAAATGTAATTACATGCAGGTATTTTAAAATATAAGTACAATGTAATGAAATGTATGTAACAATAAGAGCATTATATCAAATGATTTATTTAAATGTTAGTACATAGTAGTTAAAGACACTTCATATAAAGTGGGACCCTATTTTTTTATCAGTTATAAACATGACACAATTTAGCATTAAAGGAACACGCCACTATTTTTGAAAATAGGCTCATTTTCCAACTCCCCTAGAGTTAAACAGTTGAGTTTTACCTTTTTCGAATCCATTCAGCCAATCTCAGGGTCTGGTGGTAGCACTTTTAGCATAGCTTAGCATAGTTCATTGAATCTGATTAGACCGTTAGCATCTCGCTCAGAAATGACCAAAGAGTTTCGATATTTTTCCTATTTAAAACTTGACTCTTCTGTAGTTACATTGTGTACTAAGACTGACGGAAAATGAAAAGTTGCGATTTTCTAGGCCGATATGGCTAGGAACTATACTCTTATTCCGGCGTAATAATCAAGGAACTTTGCTGCTGTACCATGGGTGCAGCAGGCGCAATGATATTACGCAGCGCCTGAAAATAGTCCCCAGCTACGTAACTTCCAATGTGACCGGCACTAAGTTTGTGTAGTTGCAGAGTTGCAGCCGGCAAATTGGGTAGTGGCTGGATTTACCTGTGTGTGATTAGCCATGGTTATGTGCGTCATCTCTCACAAATGTCTCCATGGTTGCAAGGCACGCTCCCTGTGCAAGCAGGTGGTCACGTTCGTTATGTTGACAGAAGTTAGCCTATTTTCAGGCACTGCGTAATATCATTGCGCCTGCTGCACCCATGGTACGGCAGCAAAGTTCCTTGATTATTACGCCAGAATGAGAGTATAGTTCCTAGCCATATCGGCCTAGAAAATCGTAACTTTTCATTTTCCGTCGGTCTTAATACACAATGTAACTACAGTTTTAAATAGGAAAAATATCGAAACTCTTTGGTCATTTTTGAGCGAGATGCTAACGGTCTAATCAGATTCAATGATCTATGCTAAGCTGCAGCTAAAAGTGCTACCGCCAGACCCGGAGATCGGCTGAATGGATTTGAAAACGGTAAAACTCAACTGTTTAACTTTAGGGGAGTTGGAAAATGAGCCTATTTTCAAAAATAATGGTGTGTTCCTTTAAGATAACACTGTTACAGTTACAAAAACAGATTCATGAGCATCAGCGGAACTGAAGGTGTCAGAATAAACACAAAACTGGTGAACTGGTTACTGGTGAATCCGACCAATCGTTAAACTCTGTCGTGAGTTTAATAATGTAGCCGCTCTGGAGAAACTGCACTGACAGCACCAGTTGGCTGCTTTCGAATTGCTCTCGCGGTATTTTGATGATGACATATGTCACAGTGACGTGGCATCAGTGCCATCTTAAGTCGGACAAAATTTTGAACCGGCATGCACTGCCTTAAGTCAGATACTGATCGACCTGTGCAGGGCTGCATGAACCTGGTTTGATGCGTCCAACCTGATTTCACAAGAAAACTCAAGTATTTTATAAGTTGACAATTTTGTATGAATTCGTACAATTTGATTCATACAAAAATAAAAATTTTGGGGGAAAAAACTAAGCATGAAGGTCCACCCCTAAACCTACCTAACCCTCACTGGGGCGTAAGTAGATTTTACTAAAACATATGACTGAGATCGTACAAATTCCCCGCCAATATGCCAAAACGTAAAGTACTTAAGGTAGAGTCACATTAGTGAAATTTTGTGGGCAAAAAGTCTATTGTGAATAGCATGGAGATGAACACAAACAATTTAGGATGATTGTCAGAGAATACTGATATAAATTTCGTTATTCTCTTCACGCAAAGCTATACTTTATGGCATCAGAAGACCTGGAAAATAGTGCTCAAATGATATGAGCTACTTTTATGATGCTTCTTGAAGCTTGGTAGCATTTTCCTTGTAATAAAACAGAATTCCGGACATTCTGAAGCAGGCCTATTGCTTTAAAGAGTTCCTCCGGAGAATACATATCCTCATAGGAAAAAAAAAAAAAAAAAAAGCCAGGTGTCATCTGGCCTTGAAGCCTGTCATTTTAGGATTTGCTATCAGGTAGATGACATACAGGCAATGGAGGTTTTTCCTCAGATGCTGAGAAACTGCTTTTTTAAATTTTCTCTGGAAAACCCCTTAAGTAACAGTGGGAAAGGAAAGTCAAAGCAGTTCATACTGATTAAAAAAGACAGTCGTCTTTCAGAATTCACATTTCAAAAGGATAAATGGAAGAGAATATTACTCTAAATCTGTTACCACTGGCGTTCCCCACTCATATGGTGAGGTCCCGAACAGAGATCGTGTTCGGCAAGCAAACAGCCTTGATTTAAAGCGGCACATGTGGATTTTATTCACACGTCTGCTCTAAATTGACAACAGACTTGGGTAATTTCTGTCTACGTGGTCCTTGAGATAAGCTCTCCCATCACAGTGCATGTCTGATTAGAATTTGCATAGATTTACTTCATGAATATTTCCGACTCATAATGATTTGTCCCTTTAGGACTAACAGTCTGATATTATTTATTTATTTATTCATTCATTTTTTACCAGTAAATCTAAAAAATGCATCAGGCAAAAAAAAAAAATAAATAAATAAATAAATAAATAAATAAAAGTTACATTTATGCGGCCCGACAACTAATGATATTTGAGCTCTGCAATATGTTGATTTTATAAAATTTTTAACCTTTATCTGTTAAATTAAATGACTATTAAAATTTACAGTAATGACAATACCATATTTAGCATATTAACCATGGCATTCACACGGTACTTCAAAGAAGTATTACCATGGTACTTGTAATAAAAACACGGTAATACTACAGTTAGTTTAAAAATATCATAGCAGTTTGATTTATATCACGGTACTGAATATTTACCATATTCAAATACATTTTAAATGGTACATAACAAAAAATACATTATACAATATGTCCAAATAAACATGGTGATAAAGACATTCAACGGTTTTTACAAGATACTTAACCAATTTTATAACAAAAAATAATGCTAAATAAAAATTACCTCGATTATCATGCAGTACATCTCAGAGGTGTAAAGTATATGAGTAAATGTAATTAGTTGTACTTGAGCATCGTTATGGCTACTCTGTAGTTTTACTGAATATCAAAAATATTAGAAACTTTTACTCTTTACTTGACTACATTTTTTAATAAGTATATGTACTCTTTATTCCACTACATTTGAAATAAGCAATGCAATTACTCATTACATATTGCATGGCACCTAACTTTTTCTGCAGAAGTTTATTTCTGCTACAAAAGAAGCAACATTGCCATCTACAGGACACTGCAAGTACTACATCTTGTGTGTGCTCTGCCCTTCCTTACCAAACTTGTCAACAAGGCTACTTTACGTGAATGCGAGTGCATTAGCAAGTAGTTGTGAATTGCTAGTGTTTTTAGTGTTTTGAGATGAGGACATGACTGCAGGACATGACACCGAAACCGGCACAAAAAAGAAGTATATTTCAAGTTAATTTTATGAAGTATACTTAAGTAATATTCAAGTATATTTTTAATATCAATATCAATGTACTAGTAGTAAACTTGTAAGTGTACTATTTCAATACTGCTTGGGACTAAATTGGCCCACTTTAAGTATATAAAAAGTATACATTTAAGTGTAACAGTAGTAAACTTTAAGTGCACAACTAGTTCACAACTATGTATCATATTTGTACTGCATCTGTATTACAAGTGCACTTATAAGTATACTAGTAATTTACTATTTTAATACTTGTACATTTTTTTTTTTTTTTTTTTTTTAGTTTATGAAAGTACTCTTTGAAGTGTACTCTCAGTAAACAACTAGTTTAGTAGTTTTATACTGCAAGTATACTTGTAAGTTTTCTTTAAGTGAACATATCATCATACTTATAGTTTACTATATTACTTTTGCACTTTAAGCATACTATTATGTTCCTATTTAAGTATTATTTTTTTTATACTTGATATATACCTTTAACTGTACTTTAACTTTAAAAAAAAAAAAAAAAAAAAAAAAAAAATTTAGCTTCATGCATCCATTTTTATCAACACTTAATTGTGGGTAAGTTTCATTCAAAGAAGGCAACAATTTAAACAAAAACCTGAGAAAATTGCATTTTTGTCAAAGACTTTGTCCGGGTAGGATTCAGAATGATGATCAAAACACAGATGGAGTAAATCGAGTCCATCAACATCCCCAAAGCTTCAGAGTCCTATAGCTCATCCTGGGTTGACATTTCATTCATTAACATTAGGTCGTTTTGATTTATAAGCTGTTTAATGTTTGATGGTCGCATTATTTTACATTTGCATGAGCAATCTTCTATCGCTTGTTTCTGCTTCACTTGGCGTCTGTTACTGCGTTTTGATTTGGAGATTCTGTACTAGTGCCCCCTACCATATAACAGTGAAAACATGGATAGCCAGAAATTTCAGTTAAATGGTGGGGAAAGATTAGATTTGAAGTAAATTCCTATGTACACTAAGTGGACTCATTCACTCATTTCATTCATTGATCCTATATGACCACCTACACCTAACCTATACCTAACCTACACACAAAAAAATCAGATACTCAGAATTAGGAACATATCTGTTTTCTTTATAAGTCAATATTTCAAACAAAGTTTATAATACTATGTAAAACTATGTGAGAAAAAAAAAAGTATATTTAATTGGCTACTCAATCAAAAGATTAAACACAACTGCAAGTCAAGTATACTTAGAATACTTAATTACACTTTTAAGTATATCTCAATCAAAAGACTACAGTACATGTATAGGCTAAATATACTAAGACCTTTCTGTCAGTACAAGTCAAGTATACTTGTGCAATTTTAAGTATATTTCTGATATAAATCTGTATATAAAAAGTAGACAAAATATACTTTCTTAGTATATATACTAATAGAAGTATACTAATAGCACACTTAAACATTTTTTGTAAGGGCAGTGCAAGAAGGCTTTGATTTTTTAATATTACTTATTTTATTTGTCTGTTATACTGAAGAGAGCTTTTTGAAGGATATTGATTTAATTGTGCTCTTTTTGAGCAGTTGAGCTTAACTGAGACTTGATTGTCTATAGACGTTTAAGAGGCTGTTGTATCGACCTTGATTTATTGCAGTTTTACGGTGTTTGGATTTATTTTATAGAAAATAAACATGATTGCTCTTCGCACAAATCAACTGTTTCTTGTGTTTCACTGGCATGTCTCTTTGGTGTTGAGGACTAGTGCATCTTTGAGCCTATATTTGGTATGAGTAAAATACTTAATTAGTATTAAGAATTAATAAAAAGACTTTTACTCAAGTTGTTTTGGAATTGGTGACTTGTAACTTGTTATGGAGTCATTTTCACTGTAAGGTATCTTTACTTTTACTCAAGTATGGGTCCCTTTCAGTTGGTCGCGTTCGACGTACGTCTCTGTTCCCTCCTTCAGGGAATGAGGGTTACATACGTAACCAAGATGTTTTCAGGTACTCTTTACACCTCTGGTATGTCTAGAAAATTGTGTCACAATACCATGGTATTATACTTTCAGAGCAAAAGTTAAAAGGTGGCAAAGAGTTTCTTTTGAAAGCATTCTACCTCATAGTAATTTATTAAAAACTTGCACATCCAACATTCTGACAATCAAATCCATTAGAATAAACTTTATTCAGCAGTACCCAACACAGTTTACCATAGTAAAGTCAAACTCTTCCTCTTCTCCTTTATTATACATACAGTATTGCTGAAGCAGATGTTGTACTTAGACCCAACGGAACTCCATTCCAGATTTTCAGCACGTTGCAAGCAGATCTTGGGAATAAATCCTGGCTGTGTTGCCACGTGGAGTCCTAGATGCTCCGCTTGATGTTCTCAACCACATGCATTTCGATGCTGTATCAAACGGATATGAGATGATGATTTTCCACCGTCTACTGCGTGGCGCCTGAATATTGTCAAATGAAAAAGAGAGAACAATGGGAGAAAAACAAACATTGTTTCTGCATTTGTTACTAAGTTCTACATTTATGTTCTGGCTTTAAAATAGGAACAGTCTCACTTCAGAAAACAATTTCTTGAGTTAAAGACAAACTTTTCCTTGTTTTACATCAGATATCACCCATGATCAATGCAATGACACAACAAAGAGTAGGCTACTCATAGATAACGTGCTACAAAAAAAAGAAAAAAAAAAAAAAATTACAATGGCAGTCAATTATTTTTCCCCATAGTGGTAAATGGGTGAATCTAACAAAAATGCAGGCTACTTTCACCCTAAAACAAATAAATTAATAATAAATAAATAAATTATATTTTTCATAAAAAGGAAGCCTATTTTAGGACCATTAATTTGCATTTTTTTCATGGAAATTAAGCACATTTTACCCCAAAATTGTCATTACCATAATGTGTCCAGGCATTTCCCCCACAATTATTTTCTTTACTGTGATCCGATAATTTTTGCACCAACTTTTTTTTGTACATTAATCTGCATAAAGCAGCAGTACGACTACTGCCATGATGTTTAATTAATTATGTTTATGTTTTTGCATTATGGAAATGAGAAGTAGGGGTAATTGTCATGCAAATCTTCTCATTTCTTCAGATTGTGGGGTGAAATATGACCCAGTCATATTCTTGATAAATTTGAAGAGTTCTGAGGAGGAGCAACTAAACCGCAACAACAAAATGCACCATTTCTTATCGCAAATAAACATCATAACATCATTTATCACAAATAATGCCCACAAAATGGTATAAAGCTCCCTGGATATAGCAAGTTTGACATATGTTCATTTTAAAATTCAAGCAAGCACACCAAGACCTTCACCCGACCATCTCTAGTTTGTTTTTTAGGATATCATTGCAGTATCTGGAGAGAGTAAAAGGCTCATCCATCCTAATGCCCATGGCTAAGTAAACACAAGAGTTTGGAGACAGAACCATCTGTACGTTTTAACAAGAGATGTCCTTAGAGGCAAAACGCCTTTAATCTTCATGTGTACTCTGCACTAAAACTACAATCTGTAAACTGCTACATTGCATCCTATTAGAAATGTCAAGGGCTTAACGTCGCATTCCATGTGGAGACAAGAAAACATTGTTCTTAATGTGATCTGAACAGTTCAGAGAATTGGGAGAACATTATTAAAATAATTGAATGCCCACAATTACTGAACATGCAGCAACTGGCTATTTTTCAGCTCTGAACCATTGAGAAAAACACAATGTGACATGTTTTTAAAGCCAACAATGGTGAGGGAAACAAATCTCTAGGAAAGCTTGCAATGGCAATTCTCCCGTTCATCTTGAAATCTCCTGAAAATAATGTGGAAGTAATTGACAAAGTTTCTCCTTCAAGGCTGCGAGGGAAAACAGCTAAATAAAGACACATTCATCAAGCGTAAGACTCGCGTTGGAAACACATCTACCGTCTTTCATCTTTGCCTTCTCAATTTGTCTGACAAGAGAGACACCTTGTCTACTTTGTTCCTTATTCTAAATTAAGACAAAGGGAATGTAACAGGTATAGTGTGTATAATTTATCTCGAAGAACAAATGAATCTTGTTTGTGATAGGTGAGCAGTAAATGAAAAGAAAAATGTGGGCTCTCTTCTTGATCTCCAGCTGTCAGGAGGTTTTAAAGGCCGTGATGCCATTGAGGGCGCTTCAGATCCTCAAAAACGAAAGGGTTTTATGAAGGGTGCTCTACCCAAAAGGTCACTTGCTGGAGGGTTCATGTTCTTTGATGGTAATGAGGGGTCTTGCTGAGGAGGATCCTTTGAAAAAAATGCTGTAAATATTAAAAAAATAAATAAAAAAAATAAAAATATGAGACTGGGGGGAATTCCAAAAGTGATGTGAAATGGAAACCGGATACGCAAATCCAGAATTAAAGAAATGTTACATGTTCAATACATGTCGAGTTGTGAAATGTAGCCAGTTACTTCAGAAAATATTGATTTCTACTTCATTTTGTAAACTTGGTAATTTCTGCAAAAACAATTTAAAAAAGTACCAGTAACAGATTTAACTTAACTATCCATGAAAATAGGTCCCATTCACTAATAGAGTGCAACAGTGCCCGGCCGCTTTTTCAGCTGCGTTGGTTCTGGAAGAATTTTTTAACGGCTTTAGTGAGGGAAAGAACTACAATCCCATGAAGAATTGCAAAGAGCATAATCGAATTAAAAACAATGGAGAAATATAAAACTACTCATTTTCAAACTTATGTATATATATATATATATATATACACACACACAATATATTTTAAGTTTATTTCAAAATATTCATATATAGTCAAATATTTTGAGAGCATAGAGAGAGCGGCTCATTCGAGGTGCTTCATGGGAGTGGGCGGGGCTAATTAGAGCTTTTGGCATGTTTTGTATGTTTCTGATTGGTGCAATTTTCTGTATAGCATCATGGGTAATATAGTTTGTCATCAATTTTCCAAAGCTAAAGACGATTATTTTAAGACCAAGTTGAAATGATGCAGGCTGACAGCTTCAACAGAAGCAAAAACTATCGATTAACAACATAGAAAAAAAAATGAATAGCATTTTTACTTCCGGAACCCGACTGTTGTGCTTCAGCATATAGCCTTCCAATGTAAGTGCTGTGCATTACTTTAACCACGATTTTTGTTCGTTTCAACAAACTTAGCCACAAATCAAATTATATTCAGCATTAATTATCATAGAACCTGTCAATATATCTTAATTGTTTGAACCCAGAACATTCCTTTAATCCCAAAATTATGAATGATATGGTTAAAAGGCCTTTACATGAAATGATATGCATGAACTTGCGCAAATCTCTCAATAATGAATTATCAAAGAACCCACACACATTACCGGTGAGAACACTTTTTAATACAAGATTCAAACATACAGTGTTTGGTGGTATAAATTAACCAACGCTGTTTAACATGAAAGAGAATGTGTTTTTCCTTGCGTTGGCGTTGGCGTAGAATTCTTTACTAGGTTGTAGAATCTGTATTGTCAGACCTCAAAAGGCGTCTCATTTAACACATCACTGTCATTTGTTACACCTGGCCCCCAAGGTCAACCTCAGCACCTTTAGAAACGCATTGTCTAAATGTTCAACGTCAATCTTTTGTCAACTCAGCTTGTCTTTGCGATACAGCTTGCACACTTTGAAACATAGATAAAACTTGGACAAAATGTTAAAAATGAAAAGAAACAAAACTCATATACACAAAACATACTGACCATTTCCCCCTCTTGTATTATCCATATCAATCATAAAAGCATGATATTCCACTTTTAAGGATTAAAGTTATATTCATACAGTAATTATAAAATAATCAAACAAACTGCAAGAATTGTTTTCTGCAGGCTGAAATACTGTAAAAATTTGTAAGGCTGACTTGATTTCACATTAAAAAAAAAAAAATCTATAGACATCAAGACGAAGAATAAAAAGAATAAAAAGAATATTGTGAGAGATTAAATTCATCCTTAGCTCAATGTTTGTGAAAATAACCATATAGATTGAATATGTCATATTATCCATTGACTTACAACACTGAGCTTGTACTTTATAGGAAAAACAAATAAACATTCTTAAAAGGGGAAACTATTGTATTTTTACTTATTCATCATTCCTTTTACTCAAAACTGTTAAAGAAATGAATCAACAACATGAACTAAAGCAGCAGACATTAGCAAACAACATCCATTTTGTAATCCGCATCTTTGGTTTTTCCAACTAAAATATTTATATAAATATTTACTAAAATATTTTAGTTGTGCTAATGAGAAAGCAGTAGCTTTACTGCAACAAACTCATTGCTACATAAATGTATCCTGTAAATTATGTATTATAACATTGAAACCAAAGGATTCGTTTCCTCGCTGATTTTTTATTCCTGTAAAAGAAAAGATAAACTTACTCGAGAAGCAAAATTATGTACGATAATAGCCTTTTTCTTACCTTGCTGACAAATTGCTAAAATTTTAGTTTCAAATACTAATCTAACAAAATACACAAATTTGCTTCTTTGAGAAAAAAAAAAAAAAAAAAAAAAAAAAAATACTGATTAGGAATTTTTTTTTTTTTTTTTTTTTTGCAGTTTGTCAATGCCGCACCAAGATGAAGTGTTTCAATGTTTTTGTACCTCAATCCTACTGTATCTTTGCAAGACCAACATTTCCACCTTCAAACTGCTGGTATGTACGAAAGAAACATGAAATCAAACCTCAGTGGATTTTGGTTTGCTGAAAAAAATCTATAAAGGCTAAATGGAAGCATTAAAAAAAAAAAAAAAAAAAAAAAAAGGAGTTATGATTACACCCCAAAAATACAACCATACATAACCCCTACGTGGCAAAACAATTCAGTCATCTTGGGTTCTCAGATTTGAGGAGGTATCACACATATCTTGCAGACTACTCATACTGCAGCCGTGACTATGCCACACCTTTATTATTGCAAATGTCACTTTTGAAATCAAACCTCAAAACAAATGAGCGTAAAACACAAATCAGAAAAGAAAAGAAAAAAAAAAAAAAAACTATTACAAAGGGCAACATTTTTCCTGACAACACAGTCCGCCTTTTCCATTTTGTTAAATAAATTTAAAGCAAACTTAAACAGAACCACCTAAAAAAGACCCATGAGGAAAAGCTATATAATGAATCAATTACCAAGACTAAAGATTTACAAATTGCAGTACACTATATATTTATTCTTCTTAATAAACAATTTGAGGCTGTATCAAAAACTTTATAAAAAATTAGATCATGATTTTTTCTTTTTTTTTCCCTAGGTTTTTTTGATGATTTTGTAAATGAAACCAGTTCTTTTCACTCCTTCTATTCCAGGTCTTGCGCAAAGACTTTTTAATAACCATCACTATATATATAAAAAATAATCACCCCTCATCTAAAACAAACGGTAATATTTTTTTCTCTATTTCTTTTTTTTTTTTTTTTTTTTTAAACCATATCTGATTTACACACGTTTGGACTATAAATACAGTTATATCCACAGGCAGAATATTATGTACAGAAGACACTTGCTGCGATACCACCAAGGCAAAATATGGCATTCAACTGCAAATATATATAGTTATGACATGACATTTAATAAACAATGGCGTTGTGTAGAGGATGGGTCACCATTATCAAAATCTTCAGTCTTTATTTAGAATTATTTTGAGTAGATCCAAGGCATATACTCCATAATCATCACTGAAATATATATATATATTTTTAAAAATAACATAACATAAAAATAAAAGAAAAAGAAACAAAGAAACTGCAAATCATCTGAAATCAGAGCTTGTTCTGATTAAATCAAGTCTTTGAAATTGAGCAATCTGTCTCAATGACTGTCAGTAGCTTGAGTTTAACTGGTGAAACAGTATATTGGTGGTTTTGACTTGAGGGTGCTGAACATTGTTCCTGCTGTTTTATAAGAGAATTAAGGATGTCAAGACCCCATCAACCTGTATATCCAATTAAATCACAAGATTTCTTAATGACCTATGGGAAATATGATTAAGTGAGATCAATACTGGGCTTCAGCCTGCCAGGTCATAGGCAGAATCTGCATAGACGACTCGCTCATGAGATTACCTACTCCAAAAGTTTCATATGTCTGGCAAGAAACTATAGCACATATCTCAAGTCAGAACACACTCAGCGATATGTTCGCTCAGTAATTTAGCTTTTTTTTTTTTAGCTTTTTTTTTCTCCAGAATTTAGGGGTGGAAAATAGTGTTTTCAGTGTGATACTTTAAAAAAAGTAATAAAAATATATATAATACAAATTAAAGATGTTCTAGCACAACTTTCAAATATACAGTGGATTAAACAAATCTTTCGTTTTGGCTACCTCTTCTTGTAGTGATTTAACTAGACATGTGAATAACAATATAAACAGTTTAATTTTGTGTTAAAAGGCAAAACCATAATGAATCGACATCCCACAAAACTGTCTGCATGGCTGTCCAAGTCTCTCAAGGCCATTCTTTTATTCCCCTTCTGTTATTGAATTTCTCTATGAAACCTTTTGCACCTGCAGTCAGCTTTATTGTCCGCTTACATTATTCAAGATTAACGAATTCATAAGATAGAAAGAGTGCTGTTAGGCAAGGAGTTTGATTCTGAGTCAAAAAAGGAAAAAAATAAAATAAAAATAAAATAAAAATAAAAAATAAAAAACAAAACCAATAATTAGTTTATAATAATAAAGCCCATCTAGACACAAAAGCGCCAGGACTGGAGGGTACATCCCCAACAGTTTAGCAATAACCAGAGTAGTCAGAGGCTGAGGTTGTTCTTGCTGTCCTTCGCAGACTATCCACTCACCCCACCCTCCCACATCTCCTTAAGAGTCCTGTTTAACAAAAACCATCCCATCACATTCAAACCCAAAACCCCAATTTGCAGTGCCCCCCTTCTAAAAATCCCATAATGCAAAGAGACAACACACTGGTGTGGAACTACAAAAGTTCCCCATCCTCCTGCTCCGGAGGTTTCAGCAAACATTAGGGTGGCACGTAAGGGGGAGGAGATCTGTACGGGGTCATGTTCTTAGGGCGGGATCCCTTCCCCTCCATTGGGACAGAGAAGGGTGGTGGTGGCTGGTAGGGAGGGGCATTAGGATCCTCATCATGTAGAGGTATGTACTCTCCCAAAAGGTCCTGGTTCAGAGGTGTTGTCTCTGGACTAGCCATGTTAGGATACTCTGGTGGAGGAAGCGGAGGCTTTTCCTCTTGAAGGATAAGGGGCATGCTGGAAGATGGGGGTGGCTTAGAGTCATCGAGCTCATCCGCAAAAATAATGGGCACTCCTTTCTTGATGAAAGTTGCTTGATCTTCGATAGTCAGCTTGCCTTTGCGCTTCTTCCGATAGCAAATCATGGCAATGATTCCGGCAATCAGCAAAATAGCTGCAACCACCACTGCCGGTATGACGGTGTGAAGATAAACATCATCAGTGCTCTGTCTTCCCGCGCCTACAGCAGGAGTAACAGGAGATTGTGTTGGATCTGGGATATCACCTAACGGTACAAACATGAAGTTACGGCAGCTTCCTGTGCCTCTGACAGTGATATTTGATGCCACGAAGTCTGGTGCCATGGCATTACTGAATTGTAAGGAGGGTCTACCCTCAGGATCAGAGATTCTTCTGCTCAGAAAGCTGTATTTGCTCTTTTGGGCAGGGGTTTTGCTGAAGGCTGTTGTTGGTCCATTCCACTATGATGGAGCCCTTGGTGATGTTCTTTAGCGTAACAGTGCTGCTGTTACGATCACCAAAAGACTGGGCCAGTTTCTTGACAAGAAGGATCTTCTTGTGAATGTCATTGGTAACTGTACGTGCATCCCCGTCAAACACGGCAGTAAACAACACCGGTGGCTTAACGCTGGTTCCCCATCGATTGACACGGACCTCAAAGGCATCTACTGCATAGAGACCTCCTTTGTCAGTTGCTTGCATGAAATACTCATGTTTCCCTTCATGCTCCTGGTCTGGTAATCCATACAGCAACTGGCTTGTGCTATTGAACTGTATCCAGGAATCATCCCCAACCACATCATTGCCTTTGCGCAAGGTTAGCCTTAACTTATCTGTAGTTCCATCCTCTTTGTCGAAAAATGTATCAGATGGAACCTTCACCTCAAAGTAGGTGCCAACATAGGCATTCACCTGATCGATTGGGTTACGCAGCTGGGGTTTTATATTGCCATCAATTACAATAACCGAGGGAGTGGTGCGTCTTGGTGGCTTGGCTGTGGTGGACTTGGGTTCTTTTGGTATTGGTGTTGTCTTTGCTTTCTTTACAGGTCTTTTTGTTGGTTTCCTGGGGGTGGGTGTTGCTGGGGTCACAGAGGTTCCAACATATACAGGCCTGGTCATGGTGGGCTGGATGCCGATAGTGCTGGTGGTCTCCATTACACGTGTTGGCTGAGGGGGGCCTAAGGTTGGAGTGTAGGCAATAGGATCTTTGTTTCGAATGGTAGGTTTCACAGGAAGTGGCACAGGACCACGAACAGGTGGGGCAGAACTGTCTGAGGTAGGAGCAATAGAAGGAGAGGTTGGTGTGGGAACGATACGGATGGGGGGCTCAGGGTAAGCTGTTGGGGGGAGTAATGAGGGAATGGGAGTGGGGGTGTTGTTGAGCTGCCTTCGCACCCTTTTGGGTATATGGGGTTTTTTGTTAGCGATATGCCATCCAACGACTGGATACCCCAACTGTGCAGACATGGTCCCCTCTTTTGCCGGAACCTGAACACTACTAATATCAGGAATGCTGCTTTGATCCAGACTGCAGCCAAGTTTCCAGGACAAAAGGGCTCCATTTTCAACCACCTTCTTGGCATTTCCCGGTCCTGCCATGAAAGCAGACATGTCAAACAAACGGTTGTTGACCACAGGCAAAATCTTCATGTGCTGAAGCCCCATGCCAGAGAACTTTTTCATGTTTGCAAGTAGTTCACCCTCTGCTTTGAGCTCATCTTTGTAAGGTCAGCATCCAGAATGACCGTAAGCACAGTAACAGGCTCCTCATTGCCACAGATGAAAGGTTGGACAACATTGCTGGCTGATTGCTGTATTGCAAGCTGAAAAGGGTCTGTATCAGCATGCTCCTCTGGGTGCACCTCAATGGAGAACACATCTGGGCTTTGGGAAACTTGGCTCTCATTGGAAACAGAAACAGATATGTAGTGAACGCCCTTGTCTGTCTCAAGAGGAAGGCCTTGAAGTGTGCCAATCTCTGCATCCCAATGCAGCCATGCTGGGAGCACATCCTTGCTTGCTTCTGTGATCTGTAAAATGGGAAGAGAAATAACGATTACTGCAACTGAATGACTCACATCTGAAATTTAACAAGACAAATGAGCTTACAGTGATGCCAGATATGCACTGCCAAGTAAAACATGTAAAACCTCAAAGTAAATCCCACTTTATAATGTGACTAATCACATGAATCGAAGTTGTCTTTCTCAAATGACACATCATTTTTAGTTTTTGTATTCAATCTTTCCTGGATGTGAGCACAGATTCAGTATCTTCAAATTCAGTAAGACAGGAGGAGTGAAGACTATAATGAATGAGTGCTCTCAGAGTGGGATAGAGCTCCCTGCGGCATGAGATTCTCCACCAGCTGGAGAGCCATTCAATGAGCTCTCAGTCAAAAATAACCAATAATGAATCAATGGCATTGCGACGATCCATTAACATAAGTCTCTTTGCAAATTCAAAAATACACCCTTTGCTTCCAGCCCTTAATTTGATTGTTAATACATCCTGGTTCATACATTATGTAGAGCCAGTGCTCATGGGTTGGCTCATTAAAACTCAATCCAGAACATAACAGTCACTAAGGGAGCAATGGTATCAGCAGCTAGGCTTTTTTTTTCCCTTTTCTTTTTTTTCCCCCTCCAATTGACAGTCTTCAAAGGTTTAGACACAAAAATCCACCAGCATCACACCCCTCTCTGCCTTTCGCAATCCTGCTTTTGAATATTCCCATCAACCAGTCAAAGCATGTGTGCGAGTTGTGAACCTATTTGATCGCTTAGAGACATTAATAATTCAGGTGGGAGTCTAATTATAGGCTGATCTATAGTCTTGTTGATTGATAGTGTGCTTGAAACATCAACACTGCTGCACTTCAAATGGTACTTAGCTTGCACAGAACAGTGGTATTTTGAGGGCTTAAAGGGTTAACACAAAAATTACAATTCTGTCATAATTTACACAGTAGCAGCTCTCAAATCCTATTTGCTTCCGCATATTTTTAAATATGGCACCTTATGAGGGGCCATAAACCATAAAGTGAAATGACAATTTAGTTATCATACTAAGCTATCGTATTTTATTATTATTATTATTTTTTTTTTCCCCCCAGTCTTGATGTCCACCCCATTCATTTACATTGTATGAAAAAGTGTGGTGTGAATGTTCTGCTGAACACATTTTGTATTCCATGAATAAAAGAAAGTCAAACAGAACTGGAATGCCATAAATGAGTTAATAATGGCAGAATTTTTATTTTTGGGTGAACTATTCCTTTAAAACACAGAAATGGGCCATAGCTATCAATTACAGAATGTGTCAAACTACGATCAATTGTGGAATTATCCTTCAATTAGAGAATTGATTCAGCAATGCCACTGCATCTATATTTACTTTTCACCTCATTATCTGGTGAAAATTATCATTATCATCATTATCTGTAAAAACCAAGCAACCAGCAACATCTAATAGATATACAGCACTGACAAAAAAATACCTTAGATATTCTGTTTATAGTCAAATTGATAGTATTCCTGCAATGAAACATATGGTACAGATGGCATGCGTCTACTTTGTGCCTTTTCAGATGGTTTAGAATAAAACGGAAGGTTAAGGCAAGTCTTCAACGCCGACTTCTGAAACTAGAGCATCAGTGGCAACACACACAGCCACTGCCACACACACTGACATTTAGGGAACCACATAGTTTCCATAGTGATGATTCATGCAACCCACACTAAAGACAGTATAACTTCTGCCAAAGGCATGTTTCTCTTGACTTAAGTGAAGAAAGCAAGGAAAGGCAGAAATGAGTGCAGAGAGAATGTCAACAACAAGAATATTAGGGAGTTGGTTTTTCTTTCATATTTCAATTGCTGCGGCAAGCCTGTTGGGATGCTTCTGAATGGCACATGTAGAATGGGAAAGAAAATATTCCTTCTACAGATCCCAGGGCCACAAAACCAATGGACCAACAGGGTATCTAAAAAATGAAAACTGTCATCATTTACTCACCTTCATGTTGTTTCAAACCTTTTTAAAAACAAACGGTCATGTTAAGCAATATGACAGCCTCAGTTTCACTCAATATTTTTCCATACAAGAAATGTGAATGGCGACTGTCAGTTTTTAACATTTTATTAAACCTGTTACGCTCCACGGGAGAAAGAAAGTCAAGAAGGTGTGGAAAAACATGACAGTGAGAAATTGATGACAAAATGTTACCTTTTAGATGAACTATCCCTTTAACAACCCCTAGGACCTCAGTGATAGGGTTGTAATATTAAAATTTAAAAAGACCTGATGAGAAGAATATACTTTTCCCACCTGAAATGAAGGAATTACATGGATGAATCGAAACTCCCTTCGTTGTGGGTCGAATAAAGCCGCTCATTGTTAGAGCATGCTTGTGGGGGAGTCTGCAAGAAGAATAGATCCCATTGTTGGGATATGAAGACAGCTGAAAAGATAAGATTCATAGTTCTGAAGGAGTAGGCTCAGGCATGTCTTTGTGATATTAGAGAGAGAAATGGAGACAAAGGCAGCGATGGGGGAACTGGCTTGAAACATTTGAAGAGCCCTTTAGTTTGGCCAAGATGATGTTTACAAGAAATGACTAACCCATTTTCTTTGGTTAAAAATTCATGCAACTCTACTCATCTTGGTCTCTGAATACATTTACACATGCTTCTTTAAATAAAAAAACCCATAACACTTTCAGGAGCGAAGCACTTGCACTCCTAATTTTGAGAAAGAATGACGACAGACTGATCTTTGAAAATAACCCACTCTTACCTAGGGAAAACGGCAGGCCTTTTTCAGCGGACTGTGGAACATGACCTATTTTTCTGCCGAAAATTACAAATGAAATGTGGGGTGTGCTCAGGTCACTAGAGAGAGGGATTTGCAAAATGTGCGACTGAGCTGCCCGTGTAGCAGAAATCAAAACAGTCTTAAAGTTGCCAATGGCAGTCCATTTCTTCTACCTTCATCTAGGTAAATGAAAGCTATCAAATGAATGCCGATTCTGTTTGCTGACATTTTTCAGACAGGGAAAGAAAAGGTAACAGAATAAAGGCTCACCGGGAGAGCTGCTGTTTGTTTATGACAAAACTTTAAATTGCTATTCGGTGAGGAGGGAATGTCAGCTTTTGATCCATGCTGCAGAACAACCATGAACAAAGGAGAAAACAGTAGATGTGCAGAAAAAAAAAAAAAAAAAAAAGGGTAGTGAAGATAAAACTCATGAATGGCAAGCAGTATTCTTTAACGTGGATCGGTATCGAAACACTGTCACGTTATGAAAGAGGGAAAATTACAGCTCCTTGGGCCGTGTCATTTGTGGCGGACAGGTGGAGATGGGCATATGCAGTAACTCGACATTTGAATTCAACATAGGACCTATTAGATAGGACCTACCAGGGCTTCTGCAAAATAAGGACCCTGAATAAAGAGGGATAAATACTAAAAGAGGGGCTTATTTATGGTATAAATCCACAGAGCTCCATTTCCTGAAACAATCACAAGGAGAACAGTCAAGGACACTTAACTAGTCAACCCGTAACTGCCCTCTAGTGGACATAGCAGGAACCGCATGGCAGGTTCCTCTGTTGATTCATTCACACAAGCCGAGGGCTGTGTTTTGCTCCCTTTGTTTCCAAACCCACCTAAAATGAGGAATTATAGGACCTTTTTTTTCTGAAAACGAAAGACTTGTCGAGACTGCATAAAGACTGTGAAAGGGCAGTGGTGCAGCAGAGTAATTCTAGCCTGCAATGTAACTAGCACCGCAAAAGCTGGTTGCTATGCAGACAGTATCATAACAAATAAATGTGAATAAGCATCCACAAGCCCTAAATGGAGTGATCTTGAGTTACATACATCTCCCAGTCAACATAAAGTGACTCATATTTCCAAAGGCATTTTATTATCAGCTGCAGGAATACAACTTTTCCACTGCCTCACTGCTGAGGCTAATTAGGTTTCAGTGCCAGTCTTTGTGCTGAAAGAGGGAGGGGCTGGGGAGAATACGAAGAATCCTGCCATCACGGACGAGAGTGAAGGATCAGGAGGAGAGGAATTCAGAGAAATGAAAAGACAAGGGAGAGAGAAGCTCGCCGTTTCTTTCATTCAAAAAGAAACAACATTAGCAGCAACTAAAACATCTGCCTCTATGTATCGAGACGATTGAGCATTCGTCAATTGGCTTTGGCATTTAAGACTAGAGCTTTGTGCTTTTTTTTTTATTTATGTTCAAAACAGGACAAAGGGATTTTTTTTTAAGATGAGCTTGGCTCTTCTCTCTTTTAAGCATATCCCCTTGGTTCCTTTTTGATAAAATGGAGGCTAGAAATGTAAAAGCATGAAGTAGGTCAGTAACTTCAAAAGGATCTTTTGCACAGTAGGTTATTTATGAATATCTGAGGGTCCAAGTATTTCGTGGAAATCATGCTGATGGGTCTGGTGTGAACAGAGGGCTTTGGACATGACTGACTTAAGATACTATAGAATAAACAGCAAAGACCTACTGCAATACTATACACCATTTATGCTATAAAATTTATATCTATATATCTATATATATCTATATCTATATATATCTATATATATATCTATATCTATATATATCTATATATATATATATATCTATATCTATATATATCTATATCTATATATATATATATATATATAAATAATATATATAGAGAGAGAGAGAGAGAGCGCGAGATAGCACATCAACTAAAATGTTAAAATATAAACAAGAGATCTGGAAATGCATTATTGGTGTTTGCTAAGGCAAGCACAACTATTACTATTGCACATACATATTTTCCTGTTAAGCCTAAATGTGAAAGATACTCAAAATCTCCTATGACTTTAAGTTGAGGTTTTTAAACCATGGTCCAGGGACCCCCAGGGGGTCATGAGGGTGGGCGAAAAATTTCAGAGAAAAGACAAAAAGAAAATGTATTGTTAACATGTTAACTTAAGACATTAATTAAATGTTTAATGTGATATATATATATATATATATATATATATATATATATATATATAAATCTTTTTTTTTTTTTTTCTGTCAGATGATGCAAATCACTGTACAATATCTATACCTCTTTGTGTAGAACTGATGATCACTCTTTTAACAATACACACTACTTTACTATAGAGAAAAATAAATATATGCAATTGTATATTATGACAATACACCAGGAAAAGTAATTTTATATAAAAAAAAAAAAAAAAATTCTTGGGTGCACAAATTATATAAAATCTAAACATTTAGTGAAAAAAAAAAAAAAAAAAAAAATAGTGAAAGTCTAGTGCTAAATATGGCAAAATGTTAATAAAAACTAAATTACTATTCTATTTGTAAAATATATACATGAAAAACAATTTCTAGAAAATAAGTACTATAATATTTCAAGATTTATGTTAAATGTATTGTGAAGCTTTTTAATGGGGCAACAAGATATAATAGATATGACAGATACGAGTAAAATCCATTTACTGTGCGCATGCTTAATAAAATGGCAAAAAAGGCAGCATCAGAGCCGATACCGCTGCTGAGTATTGGATCGTTGCATCCCTATCTATTTTTGGGCCACTAAGCAACTACCTAGCAACCTCATAGCTAGTCTCTGATAATCTTCAACACTCTACCATTTCAGCGGCCAGTTTTTGTTGCACAGTTTGCACGTACCACCACTCCCAAGTAGTAAAACAGTGCTCTATAGTTGTAATTCATTTTTGTCCTGGCTCTCTACTTTTTTGAGACTTCAAAATTATTTATAGTTTGCAAAGCTGATGCTAAATGCTGTTAAGGAATGAAAGGGGAAGTTCATTGTAGGCTATTGGTCTGGACAGGTCTGAATGGCTATGGAAGGGAACAGCTGTAGGCAGCTTTAACTGTTGGGCGTTAGATTCTTTGGCACAGCTGTCAAGACAGATTTTCCGAAAGTGCACAAAGGGGTTTGTGGTTTCAACTTAAAAAATGCGCTTGACAGGGCAGAAATGATCCAGTGAATGTAGGATTACACAGAAGGCCTGGGAGAGCCGCCCAACATTTAGACGAGACAGAGAAACACAATGAACAGATTCAGACAGGGGTCAAGCTTTTAACAACAGTTGACATGGACTGGTTGGTTAAAAAATATCTCATCAACTGGGTGGTCAACAAAAGATGCCTGGTCAGGGCTGCATTGTGTTTGTACCGTTAGCGCATTGCTTGGTTTTCAGAAAACAAGAAATGCTAGCTGACAGAAGATAGGCACACACCTTGTTGGCGTTTATACAAGGGATGCTCCGATACCAAAACACAATACCACCCTGCATGTGTACAGTTTACAGAATATTAAACGAATGAAATATTCACTCATAGCATGTTGCTCATGAGTTAATGAATGAATCACGTGGAGTGGATTGAGCGCATCCCTTTTTTATAGACGTCGCTGGAAAGTTTGTGGTTTGGTCGGATATGTTAATAGCAAAGAAAATAAAATGAGGAGCATATTACTAACGTCAACTGATGGTAAAGAGAGAGCAAACTTCTGCTGCATGCTCTTGGTTGCTACAGCACACATACGTCATTTGGATTAAAACTAAATCGTATATGTAAGTAAAAACATGAACTGTTACATGATTTATGTATAATGAGTGGTTCCCTACATTATTACAAGAAAGTGGCACAATAATCACACAACGTTTTCAAGTACTTTTCTCTGCGCAAACATCCAAAGCTTGTTGTGTCTGTCTTTTGTTGTTAGATGAACATTAAGGACAGAGAAAAATCACTCACTGCTCTTGACTGAATGACTTTTGTAACTTTAATAATGATTAATAGTCTATTAATCATTAAAGTTAAGACTATGCAGTGTTATTTGACATTTGATTACTTTATTCAATTTCTGTACCTGAAAATTGTGACGTTTCACTGGTATCCAAAAATTTGAAGGGCCAGTAGAAAAAAAATCCTTAGCATTGAGCCCTGCTGGAGAAGCTCTAAATATTCAATGTGCTATTAAATGAAAGAAAATATGATAGAGCAATAGAATGAACAGTGAAAGTAACAGAAGCTCATACAATACACTTTAACAGGCATAATTAGGCGTGAAAATAACTGAAGGAAATATCTATTTGCTAAACGAATTAAGCAAACTAATTTGATTCATATTCTTTTGGTTTCTCTACCCTGTATTTTTAAAAATTACAAATGCAATGAATATACAAGCAATGAAAGTATTGATATGGGACTTGTTCTGGAAAAAGTGGTAACGGTGCATCCTTCGTTTATATAAAAATTTATATATATATATATATATATATATATATATATATATATATATATATATATATATATATATATATATATATATATATATATATATATATATATATATATCGTAGCACCAACTGTAACAAAATAACCAATTGTAACAAAAAAGCTGAAAATAAATGCCATGCCCTCACAAAAGTTTGGTAAACAAACAGATTTGTTTATGCTGTTGATCTAAATGTAAAGTGCACCCCATGCTCGCAGTTCCCAGAGAGCTCTATGCCATCAAGCATGCAGACCACGTGTTTGCAAGTAGTATTGCGTTATTACAGGGACCAACACATTTTATGGTCCATCAGTCATAAGGAAAGCGTAGAATAAGATTTGAGTAGTGCTTGGGGCAAAGTCACGTCTTTTGCACTGACTGAGTACACTGGCTGGGGAGTGTTGATGTGGCGCTATCTGATATACCAGGGACGATCCGCTGAGCACCAGAGGACAAATTTGTTTGCATACATTTGCAACACATTTTGAAGAATGCCATGTACTTTAAAGGAAGAGCCCCTTACCTTTACTATGCCCCTGGAGTCCTTCGCTTTGATGGGCACCCGCATTTGGAACACCCTGCCCACCACCGCCGAGGAGTCTGGGAAGCCACTGGGCTGTGACACAGACACAACCGCTGCTTCTGCCTCACGTAGGTCCGACAGCACCGCCGAGTGCATAGACGCCTCCAGTTGCCTTACGTCGCCTAGAACTTCCATGGGGTTCTGATCCCAGGAAGCCCGCACTTCCGTTACTGTCAGCACCATTGCGATCAGCAGCACCAGAAGAGTCCTGTCCCTTTGCCCTAGCATGGGGCATCCCCCATCCCGGAACTTTCTCAGTTTATTGCGCATGCCTGCTTTTATTTTCTCTCGCACAAAAGAGGACGTTCAGTTGAGGGGGCAGCATGCACCCCAGAGTCCGAAAGAACTGATCCTCTTTTCAAAAGCTCAATCCTCTCCTTTTGTTCTCGATTACGCCTCTTTTCCCTCCTTTTGTGAAAGTGCCCTCAGTAGTTTTGAAATCCCATAGTTAAGGGGCTGCCTCTAAGACCTGTGTTAAGAAATAGAAAGAGAGGAATTCATTAGCAAACATTTCAATAGCAAAAGACAACACTAACATGTCTCACCAACGCATCTTAACAGTAATGCATCAGGTCGGCGCTGCAAACGGCCTGAAATGGGTTACTGGTATAAGCTAGAGATGTGCAAAACTATATATTTGTTAGGGTTTACCTGACCTACATTTCAGGATTATCTGACCCTCAGTTTCTGAGGGGGCATTTACGTAAGACACGTTCTTGCGTTTGAAATCAGCTAGACGCAGCAGACTAAAACAGTCAGAGGACTTGCGATGCATTATCAAAGCTATTTTTGTACCTTATAAGTTTTTAACTATTTAAGCAATCATTTTTAAATTGAGAAATATTAAATTAAATGTTCATGAAGCAAAACAATAAAATAAAATAGTGAGTAGGGATGCAAAAAAGTATGTGCAAGAGATAAACTTGTTGACTTTACCAATCCACTAGTTGATTTTTAAATGTTGATTAGTCAGTTAGATCACTACCAAGCTATCTAATAAGTGATGTATCATGACGATGCCGTAAATCACTTTAGGTTAATGGTATAAGCCAGATCTTCGGTCTCTGCCAGTGCTGATGTTTCACACTCCTTGCTTACCCACATGCACACATACACAGGTGGATCAAGACTAATCTGATTACCATTCACAGCTTTCTCTCCCTTTTCTCCTCTCACACTGTGCTTTTCATTCCTGCTCTGCCTCATTCATCACCGAACATGTCCCTGAAAAAACACCCTGCACTGGAAGAGTAACCTGCTCCATGAGTATCGAAAGAAATGGTCGGAGACAGGGGGTCAGTCCATAGCGACCAACTGGTTCAAACACTTCAGAGGAATGCACACCCCATCTGAATTGTCTCATGGGGAGAGCTCTACACTCTAGAGGTTTGTTATTCATGCAGGTCTTTCATTCAGAGAGGAAGAAGAAAAAGCCTGCGGTGAAAAGAGGGATGGGTTTAGTGCAGGGTGGGCTAGAGATTTTCTACATTTGAAGAGGGAGCAGCTCCATACAATGCAGCTGATTTCCCCCGAGAACTGCTCTTTAGTCCCATGTCCAACCTATGAACGAGAGAAGCGGATACGAGAGGGGTGGGGCAGTCTCTCACGCTCTCTAACACTCCTTGTGTTCGGTGGGGGTTCGAGAGGAGCTTCTTCAGAAGACTCCCAAACAACAACACTGTAGGTCCAACTCACTATCTTTTGGAGATTCATTCTGAAAGCCAGCAGGAAAGTTACTCCTATAACAAAGTCCAAATAATCAACAACCATTTTCAAAGTCAGGTTTGTTTTGCAGTCTCAACCAGACGCCGACAAAACACTGTCCTTGAATGTTTAAAAAGACATCAAATGAAAATCAAAAACACATGGTTGACAGAAAAACATGGATACTACCGAGAGCAATAACATTGGGATGTGGAGATAGAACATAAGGCATGTTTTCAGGTTATGAGCAGGAATTTCAGAGAATGTTTAACAAAACATTTCATATTTACTTAACAGTGTGCAGGCCAAGGATCATCAATGGCCAACAAACTGCTGGGATGCTTTCTCCATTGATTTTCAAATAAAAATAAGTTCAAATCAGATTCATTCAGTTCAATAAGCCATTCATTAAGTCACCACAGATATATACAATGGGGGTTAGTGTCCAACTCTAATCAGTGCTTGCTCTCAGGTTTAGAGCCATTTGGAAAGAATCACTGAAGTCCAGAGTCCCTGACTTGTTAGTTTCCAATAGGAACTGTCTTTATGCCAGTGGATAATCTATAATGACTGCTGATGTACCTCATTACACAGACCACAGGCTCAAAAAAAAAAAAAAAAAAAAAAAAAAAAAAAAAACCACTCACTCTTCAATTCACATTCCATATCTAAGACAGATTATCATGCTGGTTTGTAAAACCTGCCAAACACGTGCCTAAAATGCCACCAATCCTCCCCGTTTTAAACTTAAGTCAATCTTTTTTTGACATGAATTGTTGACTAAAGATGAGAACTCATGTTACTCCTGCTGAAAACCCAGTCACCTTTTGCCATTTTTTTTTTTTTTTTTTTTTTTTTAAGGCTTTGATTAGAAATCTGCAGAATGCCTGAAGTCTTATCGCACATCATTTATCCTGAAAGGTATGGCTGGAGGTACAGTCAGTAGCATGACCCTCTTCAGCTTTCCGCACTTTTCCACTACAGTCCCACTATTGAGCATTCACAAAGAGCCAGATGAAATTGGCAGGTACATGAAAGAACTTAAACCTCATCTCCGGTTACGGATAAAGACGGCCTTTCAGCTCTCAGGAATGGCGGGCTGATCTCAAAAAGGTGGAAAAAGGGGCCTATCACAGCATTCCTCCCTTGATCAGCCCGGCACAAGAAGCTGCATTGGTCACAGGAACCCTGCCGCCAGACTCACTAGCAATAGACTCGGACCCTTTCAGCAGTCAAAGTCCAGAGAAGTCTTTGAAATGGACCATTCTGTTCCAAAGACAAAATGGAAATGATTTCATGCGTGGGAAAAAAAAAAATGAGAATCCTGAAGGCCAGTCCCTACATGCCAGCAAAACTACAGAGGGCCATTGTGTTGGAGGGCTGAAATAGTCCACTGGACGCTCCGGGAGATTAGGATTTGACAGGGATGTATGTAGGTTGGGGGAGAGGGCAAGCAGTAATAGGTTTGCAGACAACAGTTTAGTTGGCAAAGGGGGAAGAATGCCCTTTGCCCTGGTACCATGGTGACACCCCTTGTTCATCACCCCCAGGGGCCCATGCTATTGGACAAGCTTATAAAAAGGCATTGAGTCACATATTCCAGTTGGAGTAAGTCACAGATGTTTACTTGCGACCTTCAACATAGAAAAAATAAGCTAAGGTGCCTTGTTGGAGCCAACAGCACACTTTTTTTCATTACATTATCAATGTAATGTCAGACCACCTTAATTCAGTCAAAAAAAAAAAAAATATCTACTCAAATACAAATTCATAGTTGATTAGAACAATTCTGCACTCATCTGTAACTGTATGGACTAGTTCCATACACTTTTTTTTTTCTTTCTTTTTTTTCCTTTTTTTTTTTTCTTCAACCCTCAGAACAAATACAGAATTCACTGTTGATGCTATAAAAACCACATTTACCAATGCTCAGAGCTCTCAACTAAAATATAAATGCACCACAAGAGATCTGAAGAATACAATATAAATAAACATCAATGACTGAAAACCCAGTAACCTGACGTAGAAAGGTAATTTCAGGTTTATTTTTCAGAATTATAAAACTAGAGCCTGGCAAAATACAAAATTCAAGCAATATTCGACAATTAAAATTCTGCAAGCTGAGAACTGAGAATGTGACCACAGGCAAGGTGATCTCAATCAGGAATTTTATTCAAGCTAAACAAACTTGGGAGGGAGAGTAAACTGCCTTGAATTTATGTTGTCAGTTTCTTGTTTGTGCGAAAACGCAAATAAATAGTTATACAGAATTGTAGGAAGGACATGAGCAGAAAGGTGTGCACCAGCAATTATTCATTTCTGATTTGAGAAGGAAGTATTCATGGAGAGAGAGAGGGGGAGAGGGAGAGAGAGAGAGAGAGAGAGAGAGAGAGAGAGAGAGAGAGAGAGAGAGAGAGAGAGAGAGAGAGAGAGAGAGAGAGAGAGAGAGAGAGAGAGAGAGAGAGAGAGAGAGAGAGAGAGAGAGAGAGAGAGAGAGAGAGAGAGAGAGAGAGAGAGAGAGAGAGATCACAAATTACATTAGAAGCCACTGGCAACAGCTCACTTAGGTCAGTTCATACTGCATGTCTGTATTTTCCTCACCGGTGTTGGCAAGCCACTTGATACCAAGACTTAAAATAGCTACCAACCAAAAAGTACTGCCAAAACATTAAAATCCTGCAATGCTCTCACTGTCATAGTATTAGTTTGGAGAGTCCCTCAGCAGTACCCTCAGTCTTTCCCATTATAGTGTGGTATGCACCCTCAGCAGGGTCAGAGGTTATAACCACACTCCTCATTTGGCGATTGAGTAACGGAGAGCGGGCCTCTCCCTGAAGAGACTGACTGCGGTGATTAATGACTCCGATACGGTGCCATCAATAGCAGGCTGTACGCGTGAGCAATCAGCCTGGATGTCCGCAGCCCCTGGAAAACCTCCAGGAGCCAATCAGAAGGCTCGCTTTTGCCTAAGCCCTGGTCAGCTCAAAGCTGACCTTCTCCACTTCGCACTGTACTCCTTCCCCACCCTGTTCTGACATAGCTGAGCCTTCTATTAATGGCAACTGCAGGGCATGAGGAAAAGAAGATAGAGGCTGGCTAAAGAAGTCATTCACGACTGGAAAACCAAGCCGACCCTGGCAACAGGATAAAAGTCGCCAGTGCAGCCCAGCCTCTGGCCAGTTTACATGAGCAAAGACAGTGAATGATATAAATAGAAAGAATTCATTCCCTCATTTTACTCTGACTGAAACAATTAAAGTTTCTGTATATCTAAAAAGGACAGTCAGGGTTCTCACACTTTAAACCAGTAATTTTGACAGTTTGACATTTCTACAGTTGGAATCTGCAATTACAAAGAATGATTTCAGAGGAATTTTGCTGATAAATATTTAATATTTTAGAGCTGAGAATAACTAGAAAAAATAAACTATATTAACTTCAGAATTTTAAGAAATATTTAAATATTTTATTGCATGATTTGATTAATTTCTATACCTAAAAAAAACGATAATTTTAAAATTACATGAAATTGAGGTTTGATCCCTTGACAGTAGGAAAATGATGAAAAAGAAGAAAAAAAAAAAAATTGCAAATACCAGTTGCATGTGGCGTATTTCATTTTTCTTTTATATCCTTGTGACTCGCCATCCCCTGAAATGGAAATCAATGAATTTGCAATGTTCCCTAATGCAGTGTAAATGCTAGTCTGTAGGCATGCCAAGAACAGCAGCCATGTTATGTCCCTTAACAATTCAATTCGTGAGATGTATGAGTGAGTCTGTGTGAGCCTTTGTGGTCCACAACAGGAAAGAGCAGTATGGGGTAAATCCATATTAAAACAACAGGGTGAAACAGAACGAATAAAAAGCCATCAGCAGGCCTACTGCAGCTGGGGATGGACCATCACACCCAGGGTCCTTTATAAAGGAAAGCGCTCTCGCAAAAACATAGGTCCATGCTTATAGATCAAACATGAACCGGACGACCTGTCAGCATCCAGATACTTGAGAAAAGGGTGTGGAAGACATATTGACCCCACATGCATGCCTACAACAATGGGAGTCTTTAGTGCCTCCGGCTTATTACAGTGACTCTATCTCGAGTTCCAACGCCCACCTGTAGGCCACTGCAAAATATGTTTTTAAAAACCAGGCTCTTAAATTGATTATGTTGCAGTTATGTACACCCCCACATTCTCTTATCATGTTAATAAACGTTGAACGCATTAGAAGCTGCGAAAACAAACCTATCACATAATAGTGGCATGCAGGAATGACATAACTTGATTTTTCTGCTCGTATCTTGCATGGAAAGCAGCATTTGATGCCTCTGTGCTTAAGATGTGAAAAAAGCCAGGGTAGTGGTGCTATACACCTCTCTAACGCGTTTTTAATTTGATGACAAGCTAAAATGAATCGTGAGAAACAATTTAGGGAGTTGCGCCGCTTTCCCAAACGAGAAGGAACGCATGTTCACTTTGATTAAAACTCGGTAAAGTCAGTCGTCAGCTATTTCTCTCAGATGGCAGAAGGCTTGTGAAGAGTCTGACTGTGCTCCATTTTAAAGCTTCCTTCGTTGCCTGTAATTATCTGAAAACAACAAAATTACGAGATTGGTCATACTTGTCAAATCCTCAGAATTTGTAGGTAACAGGATAATGTCTTATCAGCATAAAGCTCTACTTACAAACCTTGCCTAAAGACACGAAAAAGAAAGCACTGTACTTCGAGATGCCTACATCCAGACTACAGGGAGTATTCTCAGAAGTTTAATAGGGAGTTGTCCGATTAATTCGATTAATGAAATGATTTGTCCTCGGGTGATCCAGTCAGTCATTTTTGAGTAGAGCTTGAAACACTGGGACAAGAATGAAACCTGGAAGTCTGGAAAATATTTGCTTCATTAAATGAAAATCACATAGGGCAAGACGGGCCTCTGTAGGGAGACCTTTATGATCATGTCTGATGAGCGTCGCTATACTTTGATGACCTGAAATGACCATCTTGAGAGAATAACCACTCTTTACAGAATTCCCACATAGAAAAAGAGTAAACCATTGAGGGTCCTCTGGGATCTAAAAGGGCTGGTTCTCAGGCAGGTGCTCTTTAGGGGCGGATCAGATTTTTGTTAAAGAAAAAAAAAAAAAAAAAAAAAAAAAAAAAAAGGAGCAGAGCAGATAGACAATTGGGGCCAGTTGGTAGAGGATACCAGTGACAGCTGGGAACCCCCAGGCTCTTAACATGTACCAGGACACCATCCTGACCCAAAAACACTCAAGAGATACACCCAACTGCTAGAAGGGCAACCCCCCAATTATTGGCACAATTCGTGATTGCAGAGATTGATCTAATTTACAATGGTAGATGACAACCAGCTAACCTTTAAAAAGTCAACTTGAAACAGTGTTTGCAAAACATTTTTCAAAATTTCTTCAATCTGTAATGTGCCATCTTAGAGTAAATCAATTTTAGATATGTTTTCAGGGCTCAACGGTAAGGTTGGGCCAGTGGTTTTGCTGTTTTAAACTGTTTACGATTTTAAATTTTTACTTGCCTTGCCAAAATTTTCACTGGCCCCACCACAAAGTAATAAATAAATCAACTAAAATAGCGATTGTTAGAGCCCGACCGATATGGGTTTTTGGGAACTGATGCCATTACCGATATTAGGAAGTAAAAAAAGTCCGATATCGATATATCGGCCGATACTCTTTGTGTGTATATTATAGTTCAGTACCAGTCAAAAGTTTGGACACACTTCCCATTTGTGTGTTCAAACTTTTGACTGGTACTGTATATTGAATACCATATATACCTAAACAGAATATACATAAACATTTTTTGTAATGATTACTCAAATGTGGCGATCAAACACTTATACTGACATGATAAAGATATGTAATAAAGGCAGGATATTTAACAATTTAACAAACTTTATTATCCAATATAAGCCTGGCATCAGTGCACTGAACAGTAATTTCACTTATTATAAATAACTTTACAACATAAATAGAACACATATACATACACATATATATAAGGTAAGGATCATATTTGCCTAATAATAAGATAAGGATCATATTTAAATAGTCTTTTTGCAGTTTAATATTCACAGACACTAGTCGACATCACAATTTGATTTAAGTGTTCTGACCTGTTTTTTATTTCTTCATCAAAAATATGACAAATTGTGTTATACAGTAAAATCCGTTTTATGACTGGATACCGTGATTTCGTCCGCGTTTTCTGCATCACGGAAATCCTACTAATGTAGCAAACGAGTATGATAAGCTCGTTGTTAGAGTAAAACATGGGGACATGTTTGTTTACTTTATAGCAGTGAGTTTCACCAACTAGGTGACAACGTAGCATTAAATCACCATTCAACAGACTCAAGCCACCACCGCACCGCGGTCTATTGGACTTCAGAAAGATACAATCTGCTACATTAACTGACTGTACTGACAAACTATGCTAATTTAGGATATGTGATGTGAGCGATGTGATATGCATGAGTGACATGGCAGTTTTAAGGGACGGGGCTAATGTTATATTGGATGGACTTATATTGAAAAAGGAAACTTATGGGGGGGATCATTGTTTATTAACTTTACAGTAAGTTATGTATTTCACAAACTTGTTAGCAACTTGCCGTTAAGACAACGCTTTGACTGCTTGCCGCTGCTTGAACAAGAGACCTCTTTACTGAAGTGAAAGGGTTGGCTGGTGCCAGTAGCAAAAAATGGAGTGCGCTCTGCTGGACAACTAACATAATCACACCATTTACAACCATTTTATCTGCGTTATATGTTCTATAAAAATAAATGTTCATATCGGCGCCATATCGCCGCCATATACACCGATGCAGATATATCGGCGACAGGCTCATATCGGCTGATAAAATCGGCAAAACGATATATCGGTCGGGCTCTAGTTATTGTTTTCTTTGTGCCTGACCCATGCAGCCTTAATAAATAAGGTTATGACACCAAATTTCAGATACCAGTGAAATTTCACAATACTAGATTCCAATTTTTATACTACTAGCCTAATATAAATTTCAAATATTAAAAGACAAGTAAACAGTCAGCATGCCAGAAGCCAGAGCTGCAATCATTGGGGATGTTAACCTGTTGGTAACATAAGCAAAACATAAGCAGCATACTTCAAACGTGCCATACTGTCTTTGGCCACCCAGACAAAAGGTCATTGTTAGGCCTGTCGCGATAGTCGATATATCGACTTATCGCACGATATATGGACATGACCTCGATAATTTTTGGTGACGCGATATATTGCTCATAATGTTTACACAAAAATAAATGTCACTGACATTTTGCCGATCGTGCTGCTTCTGTCATCTCGTCTGCTCTCCGAGGTGAAAGCTGGGCTCAGCTCCTTCATACACAGAGCTGACATCGACAGGCGGAAAAATGCGCCATTCGAGTCGTTAGTGTTTTCCTGACAACTACAGACAGTTTGGAAGAATAAGTGCAAATGCACTCAGTTTCCGCAATCTACTGGTGCAAATATAAACATGACAGTGCGAAATGGTGCACGCTCACAGCTAGTTTCACACAGGACGCGGCAGTCGCGAGTGTCTAGTTTGTTTTTATAGAGAACGCGTTTTTGCATGGAAACGTGTTTGACTGTTGCACTCGCGTCTTTCGCAGCATGTCGTGCATGACGCGGCGCTCAAGTTAAAAGAAGTTTTTCAAACACGCCTCTAGTAAAACAGATACCTCAACAGGCCATCTGACTGCTAAATCTGTCTTTGCTCATATGGACATCTGACAATAGCATGCACCCTTACTTTACTGAAAAAATAGGGTAAGGAAAATAAAATACCTGTAGATGGAAAATCTCCATATAAGTGCCTTTTGTGCATTTGCAAGTGTTTTTTTCTACTTGTTATTTTGCAGTTTTTGTTAGCAAAGGTTTATTTATTATTTATTCAACATTATTTTTTTGATGCTTCAATTCCAGTATCTAAATATTCTTAAGAGTTAAGTTCATTGTCATTTGAATGTGTGTAGGCCTACTTGCATCATTATGCTGTTATATTATGATGATATATTCAGTGGCATAAAATGGTCTTAAAATGACAATATCGCATATCGCAATTATTTCTGGGGCAATATAATCGCACAACAAAAAGTAGTAATCATGACAGGCCTAGTTATTGTTGCTAAAATCTTCACTTTTATATCATTGAGAAGGCTTTAAACAACAAACGCACATACAGAAATAGTTTCTACAAGGTCAAATCAAAAGAGCACCAGACACCAGCACCTTATCAGCACACAAACATAAAATGGATAAAACTGCTCTGTGAATGATGAACCACAGGGTTGGGGAACCAAATCACCTGCCCTAATGAATCAGAAATGGCGATATGCAAAAAAAAAAAAAAAAAAAAAAAAAAAAAAAAAAGATTAAATTAGGGGGTTAGATTAAATTAGATACAGCAATAAAACCCCATTCAAGGACATAAGAAACTGTGAATGATACAGCTCTTATTTCTGGCAGAAGCAAACCCAAAACACACATATCCTGCCTTATGAATTTATCAGCATTAAAAATCTCATTCAGGATTCAGAATATCATGGCTGAAACCGTAAGATGGCCAGATGGCCCTCCTTCACACACACCGGCCTTAACGCCTCTTGGCAGCAAAGGGAGGGAGTGAATCTGCAATATCTGTGAATGAGCTGCAAGGTCTCAAGGTGCTGGACTGAAGCAGTGCAATGCTGGGACTGTCACATTCAGCACACCGATATGGATGACCAGGGAGCACAGGAGGGGTGGTGGGTCGGCAGATGTGAGGAATAGGAGGAGGAGGGGCGCTGGACTTTGCTAATGTGTGAAAATGAAGGAAAACTCACAAGGGGCCAACAATGGTATTTGGCACCTATAACAATCAGCATTTCTGTTCGAGTCTATAAACCCACCAGACAAGGGCCTGCTTATCCACACAACAAAAACATGCATGTTTTTCTAGCATATGCGTAAGTAAGATGCAACCAAAGGAGAGCTCTTCAAAGAAGATCAATGTTTGTTCAGAACAAAACGACAGTACAGCAAAACGCAAGGAACCTTTTTTTTTTACTTGCTGCAACTTTGATGGCAAGAACTGATCAAAGCCACTCTTTTTCCAAACAGTAAACGGACTCAATGTGGCAAGAGAAGTAGGTAGTGCCCTTAACCCAAAACGGGGGGGGGGGGGGGGGGGCAACAGATGGCCTGAGAGACATAACGACTGATTTGTTTAACACAAAGTGTCTTAGATCAATGGTTTGTGTCAATAAACACCTCAGAGTAGACATCAGCAACCCAACTGTGTATTTAACGTAGATGCTGAGATACAAGTGGGTTTGGGTTAGACAATAATTCTCAAGGATATCTTGTGTTTGTTATGAAACAAAGAAGGCTGGAACTGTACCCTGCGGATACAGACACAAAACAGGGCAAATCACTGATAACACTGTGCCGAGAGATCTTCTTATATCTGTGATACTTGAGAAGACTACAGCAGTTGAAGATCTCATAGATTTTTGTTGTGGAAAACATTCTGAAATATAAGCCACATAAATCAAACACACTGAAATATTACAAAACCAGAGAAGCCAAATGTGAACAAAAATGAAAAATAATTACATTGACTCTTTTTGTATGAGAACACCCAGTGGTCCTATTCTTCTTGTCATATGCTTAAAGAGAGCTGTAGTTTCAAACTGAAAAATGTGCATAAAATAACTAATTCACTGTACCAAACGACTTTTCTTCATTACATTGATGGCAGAAGGCTGCCACTATATTGAAATTTTACTTACTTTTAATTTCTTTTCCACAAATTTCTGCAATGAAATCAGCCCAAACCGCTTACAGACTCATTCATTCATTGTGTAAATAATTTCAGTCTTAGGTGTGATATACAGCTGGATAAATTGAAAATCATTTTTATTAAATTTGATTTAAAAAAATAAATGAATAAATAAATAAAATTGTTTGAATGAATGATTCAATGACTCATTCAAAGACCTCACTTGTTTCATTACTAGATGAATCAGCCTTTTTGAACAAATCTCTTCTTGACTGAATGATTCAATGACATACACATTTTAACAGTCCCTTGTCACCACCTGCTGGTGTAATGATGTAATTGATACAATCTTTCAAGCTACATGCAAAAGGTGATTTACTCTATTTTAATCGCTACTGTAGTGCTTATATCTGAACTTTAAATTTTTATTTTGAATTATTGTAACAGAAATAATGATACCATGTGTTTGTAAAGAGTTTGTGAAGCTGTTTTATTCCTATAGCAATTCAGTGTTCGTGTATATGAAATGCGCCTCTCTGTGTGTGTGCTTTGAGTGTGCGTGGCTGTGCGCACAGGTAACAGTGCACGAGTACTGAATTGAGTTCTCTTTTCCCTCTTCTTGCACTGGAATTGCTTGAACGTGTAAATTAGCAAAGCAAAACATGCAAATGATAAATTCTCACTCTATGATGGTTAAACTTTGCAATTAATCCGCAAATCACATGCATGCCAAACCGTGGGGCCTGGTCCATATGGATCATTGATCCACCATGAATCGATACACCCCTACACAAAATATTCAAGTATTCAAAAATCTAGATACTAGTTCTACCATTTTAACAATGTATTGTTAAATTGTGCTGATTTAAATGTCACCAAGCCAGTGTTAAAAGATTAACACAGGATGTGTCATATTTGTGTGAATGACTGACATGTGATTCAGTTAGAATTTAATAGTTATATAAATATCAGTTATATAGTCAGTTAAACATCAGTTAAATAAGCATCAGTGACATAAATTAGTAATGCTTTGCAGCACATGCCATTGTTTTCCAACAAAAGTATTAAAGGAATAGTTTACCCAAAAAGAAAATTGTCATTAATTACTCACCCTCATGTCGTTCCAAACCCGCAAGACTTGCGTTCAATTTCGGAACACAAATGAAGATCTTTTTGATGAAATCTGAGAGCTTTCAGTCCCTCCATTGATGGCTACACAACTGACACTTTCAAGCCCCAGAAAGGTAGTAAAGACATTATTAAAGAAATCCATTTGACTCTAGTGGTTTATCCTCAATTTTATGAAGTGATGTGTTTACTTTGCGCAAAAAAAAAAAAAAAACTTTATTTACAAAATATTCATCTCCGATTCATGAGAGCACCAAAATTTGACCTGAGATTTGAGGGCTGAAAGGGCCAGCAGAAAAAAAATAAATAAAAATTGAGCCCTGTAACCAAAGGAAAAACTAAGAAGACTTTAATAACTACAGCTAACATAAGAGGTATGTTGATGGAAATATTCAACAATGACCGATGTTTGGAAATCTAAAAACCTTGAACTAGATCCTCGACTTAATAAATGAATAAAAATCAAAGTGTATGAGAAAAGTCTTTATCTTTGTCATATGGAGCTATAGAACATCATTATTTCCGTCCCATCCTTCTTTCTTACATCTGTCCTTGCCTTCATTTTTTTTTTTTTTTCAACCACCCACTTTGTGCATTTCATTCATAACGAGATAATACTCTCAAAGCAATACTGTCGTTCTCCTCGAGGACAAGCATTCCTGAAGCAGACTTACCTTGCCAAGGTAACTACCTTCCCACACACACCCATTTGAAAATCTGAACAATGTGAATACACCCTTTGCAATGGCAGGCCCTCTACACATACAAAATGGAAGCTACTGGGATCAGAATCAGTTGGGTTTTAGTTTACACTATGCTAGGGAGCACTTACATCCACCAAAATGAAATAACTCAAGAGCCTGGTGGTCTCAAAAAATGAGTACAATGTCCATCATTGACTCCACAGACACCAGGCAGTGTGAAGACACACAGTGGTGTTGACTTGTAAGAAATAACACTCATGCATTCCTCAAGTTCCACAGCGGTTCTGCTGTATTTACTAGGTCAGCACTACAAGTTATGAACCAGCTGGAAGGTTACATTGTTTGTCAGCGTCAAACACACCTGGTCTGGCCCATTTCCCCCACCTCTATGCGTCTCTTTAGAGTATACATTATCAGAGGCCAAGATCTTGACACCAAAGCCAGTGTGAAAAGCACACTCTAGCCAGTGTGATGTTTGCTGTCCAAGTTGTTTAATGATTTAAAGACTGCTGGGTTAGATGAGGCCTAACTAATAATTATTGTCAGCATATTTTACAGCTTAGCTTCTGTGCTAGACACAACCCCAAAGTTTAATACTTAGGGTTAGGTATAATGATGAGCAATAATAGTGATGCTTGTTTAGCAAACATCTCTAATGAGCCATGAAAAAGGAAAACAATTTTGTTTTTCATAGTGCATGCTGCATGATTATTTCAAAAGAACAGACATCTTTGTTTGTGGAATTCATGGGAAGGTGGGTTTACAGTAAAATCCACTAGGCACTTGATACAATTCTTTAAAGCAATAGTCCACAAATTGACAAGTCGTGCAGCATGAGGACACCCCCTCCTCCACACCAGTGCCATTCAAGGAAAATTAAATTGACGGATTTAAGATTCACAAGGAGCGGACAGAGCGCAGCCTGGCACATGCCCTGAATTTTAAACTCTAATCAGACCCCCTGCTTATTGCAGACACTGATTTCAATTGGTGGTGGAAGTGGGGTAGCAGAAGACAGAAACTCAGGAAAGATAACAAAAGCATTTCTGTTGAAATGTCTGTTTTTAGTGTTGCATTTACTACTGAAGATTTATTCATTTTTATTAATAGGGAGGTAAATGAGAAGATCATCTCTAAATGTGAGAAGAAAGAGCAAATGACCTACACTAAAAGGACGTATGAATGTTAAAACAGAGATTGATAACAAGCGAAAGACCATAGAGGAATATTCCAGAGTAGGCCCAGCTAAAAGAGTGTTAAGACTGCACGAGGGCAGTAAAGGGTGCTATTTTTGCACATCGTAAAAACAATCCACTGAAAATGGTGGGCTAAGAGTTTCCACTCTATTAGAGTCGTTCTCAACATTTTTGACTCCAGGGCCCCGCATTAGGGCTGCACGATTTATCGCGATTAAACCGCACACAATTTGGCAAAGGCTGCAATTATTTTATGCGCAGCTTGTCAGAGCTGTACGGCTCTGTGATCAGTAGTAAATGCTTCTCTATCTGTAAGCCAGAGGGAGCTCTTGATCCTACTTACTTTCTTAGAGCACATTACTAATCTTGTGGTGAACAATTCATCCGTACAAGTTGATTCACAATTTACTTTATTTTTGTCTTTGTAATCTTTGATTAAAGTCTAAAAATGTACTCCCCTACTGGAATGTCCTTCCTTCTCTGATGAGGTCAGTTTGTCATCTTGGGTAGAACATCCTCTCCAACTGTCAGTCTGCTGCAAGCCTTGACAGCGAGCTGAATGGAATGACCACTTTTCTAGTTCCAATCAATTCGGGGGGAAAAACAAGCACTCTATTTTTTAGGGCTGCCCCCTAATGATTGGTCGACTGGAAGAGGCTTAGTCGACCAAAATTTTAGTTGGTTAGTCACAGAGGAAAAAAAAAAAAAAAAAGTCACGCAGTCCGTAAGGGACAGATCGTTAATGGTGGTTCATTGTGGTAATTACAGTATATCTGTGAGGAAATCCAAACATTCCCCTATCATCCATCAACCTCAAATATGGCTTATCATTTGAAACATGTAAGTAGTAGTAGCAACTTTACATGGCTGCTCGCTCTAACTTTAACCTACATAAATCTGTTATGCTATTAGGCGCATAACTAGTGTTGTCAAAAGTACCGGTACTTCGGTACCAAGTTGGTACTGAAATTTTGAAAATGTGACGATACCAGCATTTCTGTAGTACCGAGAATCCGGGTATATTCGGTACCCACTGATAGGGCTGTACCAGTATTTACTTGAATATGACACGAGTAAAGCACAAAGCTTTGTTTACAAAAGAAATAATAGGTTAGCAATTAAATGTGACAACGCAGCCATGGAAACATTTTGGTTCATGCCGAATGAGAGAGGTACGCGAGTCCATAAATTTAAGCTTTGTATTCTGTTTTGCGAATCGCGATCTGGTCACCCGATTAGCAGAGAATTTAACAATATTCCATTAGCCTAGTTATTCCACTGAACATGGAAACTGTTTCTTTTCCCAAATCTTCACTCGCACAGGGGATTATAACGTTTCTTTCTTTCGCTTTTAGGCCTATTATAGGCTATTCGCAATCTTTACTGTGGTAAAGTAGAAAAAACATCGTAGGACAGAAACCTTTTTGCTTGCACGTCAGTTTCTATTTAACACAGTTTGTGCTTGTTATTAGACTTTATAAGGCGCGTCAAGTTTATTTGTATAGCGCGTTTCACAAACGCTGGTAATTTTTACTTTCGCTTTCCCTGGCAGCGCTAAATCAAATATAGCCTGAATGTGTGAAGATAAAACTCGCTCTTCAGACCTTTTACAACAAGTTTCAGTTCCTTGTAACATCAGGAGATAACATTAAGATATTATTAAAGCGAAATGATCTCTTTCCTGCTCATGTCCCACATCCCTCTCAAAGAGCAGAGCAGTAGGCTATATGACGCATCTTTGTGTAGAAATAAAAAAACGTTTTTTTTTTTTTTTTTTTTTTTTAATAATATTTAACTTTCTTATTATTTAGGTTACCATTATTTACCAATATTTATTTCATAGTTTTACAGGCTGTAGTGTGTCAATTCATTGAAGGAATAGCTAAAATAAACATGCACGTCTGTTACAAAATGGATGTTTGACATTTATTTATTTTTTTTATATTTCAAAATTTATTTCATTGAGGTATATACACACATATATATATATATACACATATATAATATATATATATATATATATATATATACACACACACACACAAACATACACACACTCCAAATATTTATATGTATGATTACCATATTTAATATGTTTTTAAAATAGGCTATATAAAATAGTAAAATAGTTCCAACAGATTTTGCTGTGGTACCGAAATTGGTACCGAGAACCGTAAATTTGTATGGTATTGGTACCGACTACTGGAATTTTGGTACCGTGACAACACTACGCATAACCAAGTGTTTGTGTGGAAGCTAAAGTATAGCATGCTTACTGCAAGGCATGGGGGCGTCAGTGCGATCATTTGCATATTTTCTGATAACAGTGGAAACAACTTAAAATACTCCATTTTGGGTCATACAGATAAGAGTACATCATTATAATACAGTTCAAAACTGTAAAGGGTCTACTTTTATTTGTGTAAACTCACAAAAACAAGAAAATGTTGTGCTTTTGTAAAAAACAGGATGAGCTTTCTGCCGTCTCGGTCTCTAGGAACTAGAGCGAGTCACAAAAATTAACCGAAACTCAGCGTATAGGCTACTTGCCTCACAGACATGAGAAATATATCTATAGAAAGCTTGAAATGTGTACTTTTAAAAGAACCTAATCAAAAATAAATACTTTCTGCTTATGTAATCCTTATGAAAGGTGCATTTCTCTCCATAGGCACGTTAACTATACTGCGGAGATGGCGAGGAAGCATCGTCAACTTCATCTTTGCAGCCGACAGAATTATTTTATTACTAAATAATCCTGGTTCTTCATAGGAATAAGAGTTGTTGAAGGGGTAAATTAAAATAAGACATCTTGATCTTTAGTTGTTTTGTTTAATTTAAATCATTTTGTATCATCTCAGGGCCCCCTTGGAAGATTGCTGACTCTGAGGCCCCCTGGTTGAGAACCAATAAGCAGACATACAAGACACATGACCAAAATTATCAGAAGCTATGCTTAAACTAAGGCCTAGATTTATGTTTCAACTTATATTAGCTTTTAAATGCAATAAGTAGCTGAAGATGGAAAAATAGTCTTGGCCAAATCATAAATGGTTAATATATCATTGTTTAAACAGCACATTGTAAATCACTAACTTCAAGCAGATGTTTCAATGCCTAAGGCGTTCACGTGACCACCACTTTTGTGAATGTGCAGCTGGCCTAAATACAACTGGCACTCTAGTCCACAACCAACCTCACTCTTTACGGTTTACAAGGCTAATCTGTTAACAAACTGAGTGCTTTCCTCCTGTCTAGGTGTATTTCTGAAGGTAGTAGCAGTTCTAAGCTCACTCAAGACAACTCCACAATTACCCTCCTAAAGCATTCTCGCAAAGATCACGACAGACACAGTCACACTTCGGTAAACAGCAGGCAATTTGCGTGGGAGTCAAAGATCAACTCAAAGCAGCAGCTCAGAAGGGGTAAACAGAAAGCCTCCCTTCATCCAAAAGGCTGCTGGACACAAATTGGTGCTTGCAAACATTAAACAGGCCCAATGTTTCATTTTCCTCTCAAATGCTTAGACGCAACCCCCAACTGTTATCGATCAGCCAGACACAACATCAGACATGGTAATATGTAAACAACATCTTTAAAAATCAATATTATTGCATTTGTAAGCAGGTAATTTAAGTGTGTCTGTGTGAGGTGGCCTTTATCTGCCCAGTTTCTCCCATCCAGAGCTGACAACATGTCTCTGTCTCCAGGCCATCACGTTAACATCCTATGCTACATTAAACTTGCGTTTCTACAGCATGCTGAGCTAGTGAATCACGCTGCCTTCCCTGTAAGACAAATCTTCCTTCCTGGTTTCCCTCTGCTGAGACCACAGGCCAGGACGTCTCCATTGAGCCCATAGAAATCCACCTGAAAAACACTGTTGCGCTTGCCGCCACAAGAACTCGGCATGTCGACCGCCGATGAAAAGCTATTTTTTAATCGCTGCTTTGTGTTCAAGGTACACGGAGGAGAAGGTCGCACGATGTACTCAAAGCTGTTTTCCTCCAAAATGTCAAAGTGCAGCTTTAGTCTAAAGGCCTCTGACACCACAGAAAGTCTTGACCTGAGTTGTACTGCAGCATTACAACTACATGAAACATGTTTTTTTCCCCCTTTTTCTCAACACTGTACTATTTTTGCTTTTTCCTCTCTCTCTCTCCCATCTCTCTTTTAAAAACTAAGTGTAAAGCTGTTGTTGCTGATATTGGTTTAGTCAATTACGAATTACACAGCTGAACCCTGCCATTACAGTTCTGCAGGATAACATTACATGTTGAGCTTGTAGAAGACCCAAAAACCATCTGAGCAATGGCCCTATACGAAAGAAATAACAAATACGTTTATATGACATGCAAATAAGTGTGTACACAGAAAGTCACAAGTCACACAGCATGAATTGAGAATTTTCAAAGTCATCTAAAATTTTGTCTATGTAACAACCTTAATAGGATTTGTCATATTGCCCAATATCCATGATAAATGTGTACTAATCAAATATAAATATGCACTTCATTTACGGAAAATAAAATGAGGTATTTTAAAAAATGTTTCAGTGTTTTATTTATTAATTTATTTTAATCTGTACAATGAAAGTCAACGGGGTCCAGTGTTTTCCTTTCACAAAATGTGTAAATGAGTAAATGATAACAGAATTGCAATTCTTCTATGAGAATATTCAACGTAAATTAATTTAACAGAAATTGATTAGACAAAAAACTGAAACGAGAGCACTGAAAAACATGAGGGTTTACTGACATCAGCTGAAAGATATTAATGTGCACCGTTAAATCGTTGACAATAAGACCAAGAATGTGTATTAAGAATGTAAACAGAGTCAAGTTTGATTTCCTGTCAACTTTAAACCTCAGTGAAAGAACTGGTCAATTCTGACGTTATGACACACTAGGAGATTGCAAACTAAGCTTGGGCCACATGGGCAAAGCAATGTGGCAGAACATTAACTCATTAAGCAAACGCACATCTCCTCAGCGGGACTGCATGTTATTGCATATTATAGAAGTGCACCGTATTAGACGGAAAATCTATTTGCTCGGTGCCAGTCAGTAACACGGATATTTCTCAGCTTTCTTCTTCTCAGCTCCACACCTCTGCTGATGATGCAAGTCTTATCACAGTACCGATAGTACGCAGCCTTGCATTAGAGCCGTTTCCCGCTGCCTTTAAAGCCCCCTCCCTCAGAACAGAGCCCCAGGGTTATTTACAAGCAGTGCTACAGAAATCTAGGTTAGGCTGCAATTGAAGTGTGAACTATTGCACACTGCAGCAGACAGTGCCTCCAAAGACTGAAGCAGCTTACTGGAAAATAAACAATAGATCTGCATACAATGTGTGTGCGAAAAAAAGACATGTTTGTGGTAGGAGCAGCGAGCCATCAACTCGGGCTGCGCCGCGTCATCTCAAATCCAATCACCCTACAAGATTACGTGTCTGATTACGAAAGCACTGGAGTTATGAGAGGTCCGGTGCATGACTCTACACAAGCTGTACACTGGGAATTTTCACGTGGGTGCACCCTTTGCGCTTGGCCTTGCCTCACGGTCAGCACCGGTATGGCGTAATCCAAGTTTAAGGCTTTATTTGTGCGGAGAGATTTGTGCAAAGCCCAAATAGGTACTTCACAGACTCAACCATGCAATCATCTACAATAAACTTTCAGGCACCTGTCAGGGGGAAGCACCTCATACTTATGTCTATTTTTAAAAGCAAACAACAACTTAGTCACATGTGCAGGAAATAAATCAATATTGTCATCCTCTACTAACATTTTCTCAGCACTCCTCCAGAAGGATTGCACCATAAAAGGACGTTTTTACAAGGTACACCAGGAATAAATATCTCCGTGCACTGGTTAGCTCAAACAAATTAAGGCATAAATGAACATGCAATTACAGAGCCAAGAGAGTTCTTCTCAGGGGCAAGTGAATCAATAACCCTTGACAAGTGCAACAGTACAACAGGCTAGAACATCTTCTGCAAGACGATCAGCCCAAAGGGTATTGCAATACCTGCAATCGCAATTAAATTAAGGGCACCTGAGGAAAAAAAAATAAATAAATGGACTAAATTAGCTCCCCACCACAGACTTTCAATAGGGTTCGTAGTTCAATTTTGAAACGGCAATAAGAATATGAAAATTATAGAAGATGTTAGAGAACTTACACAAGAAAAAAGGGCAGGAAGGAAACTTATACCTGTCCTCTAATTTTATCCCCCTTTACTCACTGGATTTTCCCTTGGGAAGGAATGAGGGGGTTGCAGAAAATAGACTCAACTACATGCCAAGGCAGAGATATGGCCTTATTCCAGAACAACTCACTTTAAACCTCGTTCATATGAGATATTCAGTGACTAAACGACCAACCGACTCAACACTGAGAAAGTAATGTGGGAGTTTTTTTTTTTTTTTTGTCGTTTTATAAACTGAAAACTGGATGTACAGTATATAATGTTAAGTTTCTGGTCAGATGGTCTGTTTGACCAAATTTCAAATTTCTTTTCAAATTTGACACTACCCCCTCAATGGTAAAGTAGCTTCTTATATCGACTGCATAACCTGCACAACTTTTTATGCATCATCCATTTGTTCTCAAATGCATCATTTTTAACGTAACTATTAGCTATGATGTACTATTACTAACATTACACAAAACAACTTAAGCAAAAACAAAGCAAAACAACATAGCATAAATAAAATAATGATATGAATTATGAATATTCCAATAGTAATATAACATGTTTTTATTGTTGGAAACTAATGATTATTTAGATGTTATTGGGTCAAAAAGCAGAAATTAAACAATTATCAGGTTTGCAAAGACATTTAAATATCAGTAATTGTATCCAAAACAACAATATTCAATATTTAGATTAAATGTTGACACATGCAATTCAATTGTTTTGTTACTTCAGATTCCTGATTCTTTTGATTAAAATCATTGTAAACACAGACACAACATTATAAACTTTGTATGAGGCTTTTTCTTCCCAAATTAGTACACAGTCTCACCACTGCCTTGTTTTGGAGTCAATCATATATTCAGTTAAAACTGACTGCACTTGGAGAGCATTTTCCTGTTCACTGAGGAGCGTAAGAGAAAAAAAAAAAAAAAAAAAAAAAAAAAAAAAATCAAATATGGAAGGATAGCGTGGAAACCAAATGTCTGGCATGTGCATGGAGGTCTTCGTGTCCCTTGACAAGAAGGGAAAAAACCCCTCACACAGCTGAAAGGTTTAAAAACGTCTCCATGGAGAGGCAGACGTGATGAACATGCTAAAAAGCCAAACAAGCCAATAAGTAAAAAAAAAAAAAAAAAAAAAAAAAATCCTCCTGGTTCATTAGTGCTACACACTGAGGTTACTTTGTTATGTCTATATGAAGACGAAGAGACAAAAACAAATTCACAAAACCATGGGAGAGTTACAATTTGATTTAAACTCAAATGCAAACCTCTTTCATCAACATTTCTTTACGAAAATGTCAGAAACAACACATTATATTATTTACATCGTATAACAAGAGATCAAAGCCAAACCTGATGTGTAAACACTAAAAATGAGACAGTGTATTAAAACAATACAATCTTCAAAAGTCTGAAAGGGCGCCAGAAACGGTTAAAAACTCAAGAAAGAAACGACGAAACCAACATCGGAAAGCAAATTCAACGCGGAAATTAAATTTGACTGTCCCATATTTAACATTACAACATATTTAGATCTTTTTTTTTTTTTTTTCCTGCTTAGACTGACGTTATTGATTATCTGTTGGTAATCAATAACACAATAACATCTGAAATGACCCAATAATGTCCTTTAAAATGGCAATAAGCGAAATAAATAACCAGATTATAATAATAGCGAGAGAGGAGAATGGTGTTATACCGGAAACGAGTTACCTTTGTCGCTTTTTCAGCACATCGATTTCAAATTTAGGTTATTGATATCGAGTGATAACCAACTTGACAGATTAATTAATCGATCGCCCGAGACCTTCATCTAAACCTCCTGAAATAAACATTAACGATGGACATCACAACTATACCAAAACGTAGCTCGCTATACGTTCATTAGAGGGGAGAAACAGGAACAAAAGCGACGTTGATTCGAATCTTATGAATATGTGAATCCTGTGATTCGCGATATGACCATTACAGCTTCTGTAACGTAAAAGCGTTAAAGCCCATCTCACGACGTGACGCGATTGACGCGACGCGGAAAAACTAAAAGACCCTAAAGAGCTTATTTGGTTAAAAATCAAGCGCCCTGGTTGATCGCGTCGCGTCGGCGCTCGTTTGCGGTATAGATGGGGGTCTTACACCTGTTTGCATTTGGTTTGCATTAGAAGCGTCAGTCTCTCTGCAGCACAAACACAGCCAAGCCTAAATATATTAGCTATAATTCAGTCCAACTGCCTCAAATGCACTTTACACGATGTCTTACCTCGTTGGGAATAGATCGGAGTCACATCGCAGCTATTATAATATCTTGATGTCAAGCTTATAGACGCATCCGAGCGCAAGGAAGAGAAAAAAATCTCGCCCTTCTACCCCTCTTCTCTCTCCATCTACACGAACCAATCTGCACACACACACACTTTCACTGTCCAGCCTCAAGACTCGACCAGCCGAGCGCAGAGTCGGCTACATCGATTGAACAATTCACTGTGCAACCACGAGACGCGACCAGCAGAGCCCAGATTCATATACGTTAATTTGCTTTCTTTTTTTTTCTTCTTTTTTTTGTTACAGTAGGCCTATACATGCTCCCAATTTTGCTTCTGGATTAAATACATTCGATTTTTATCTATTTAACACCATTATTTTTCTATTATTTAATATTTTGTTATCTGCTTTTCAGCTTATTAAAAAACTGTTTTTTATAGGGGCCTAACTTACTGTACTGCTTGACTAAAAATAAAAATATAAAAAACTTTCACTAGATAATAATAATAATAATAATAATTAATAATATATTGTTAATTATTATTATTATTATTACTACTACTATTATCAACATCATCATCATTATTGTGTCCTTACTGCATATCAACGTCTTTTCTATAGTAAAAGTAGGCCTACTGGTAATGATTTGTACTGCTAAAAAAACTTTCACTGTTCAGCTTCAAGACTCGACCAGCAGAGTATGTCCACTCGATCCCAGAGACCACTAAAACAGAGGTGAATCATGATTCAATTCTCACACAACAACAAAACAAGCAATATTTACCGTTTCACACCGGTGGAGATGAACAGACTCGATTCCAAAAGTGGTAAAATCCGTTTCAATGCTTCTTCAATGGCGTATAGTACAGACTGTTGTTTAAACCAAATTTCTTCTCGTTTGGTTATTGCTGTAGGTCAGTGTGATGTTTTCATTCGTTTGTTTATTCACTCGTTCCTTTAACGCTTGTCAAACGAGAAAGAATTGGAAAATGAGGATGAATTATTCCTGGCAAATCCACAGGACGACTGCGCAGCGCTTGATTACAAGTTCTGTTTTGAGTCTTTATGACGAAGAAAATCAAATTAAAAAAGAAAGATAAAAATGAAACTACATGACGACAGTCAGGAGCGGTCACATGTCGAGGGTTTCGGCAGGCTCGCGCCTTGATGAAGAGGGTTCCTGAAGAAATGGTGTCTACCCAACGTATTTTATCGGAGTGTGAGCTGCTCTGCACTTGCTGTGTAACTCAGTGTCTGGGCTTTGAAGGGGTATGCAGGAGGAGGAGGAGAAGAACGAGGAGGAGGCATGTACCTTCACACCCCACCCCTTACACGACTCCACCTCACTGCTACTGTCCACTGACTTGACGTGACAAAGCACACGATAGAACGACAGAACGACAGAACTATCGATAGATAGATAGATAGATAGATAGATAGATAGATAGATAGATAGATAGGCAACATTAGTAAATATTACATTATTAAAATGCTAATAGAAAAAACATTCAACATATATTATTATATGTTTATAAAAAATGACAATGCTTATTATAAATATTATTAAAATATGTAACTATTAATAAATAGGCCTATATATATATATATATATATATATATATATATGTATATATATATATATATATATATATCACATGTTTTATATTTTTATATAGCCTATACATTAATAATTTATATATATTTAATTTATATATTTTTATTGTATAAAACTTTAAAAATCAGCAAATACTTTATTATTTGTTATAAAATGCTTAACATGCTTATTATTATTGAAATATTTATGTAACATGGCAAATATATAATTGTATATAACCTTTTAATATTTATTAAAAAATATGATGATGACCACATGTTAAACATTTTTGTTATTATATAAAACATTTAGATATATACGACTAATTAATAACATTAGCACATATCACATGATAAAAATGCTTATTATTATTACTGAAATACTTAATGTAATAAATATATTATATCCTCCTGGGACCCAGAAAAAAAAAGTTTTTGAATTTAATATTTTGTTTCACATCATTACATTGTTTAGAGCATAAGAAAAAAATGGAAAATAACATTTTTGAAAAATTATATTTTATTCATATTTTATGCTATGTCCTCTGTAGTGGACACCAGGACTAAGTTGTTTAAAAACTAAATATTACATGTATAGGCAAAAACAATGGATTTTTTTTATTTTTTTTTTATTCACCAATTCATTTTTAGGTTTCAGGACTTTTTAACTAAATTTTGTTTAAAGATGATTCTCAACAATGTTATGAAAGATAGAACAGAATGAATCAATATACCATTTTACTTTATGCAATATGTGGGTAAAGTGGCCATACATGGATTTTCCCATTCAATACATTGCATCTATACACTGTATCTAATTTGCATATTAATGTGTTCTTGAAGCAACATGTAATGAAAAAAAGTATAATAATGGGAGTAAAAATTGGCAACATTTTCATAATAATATCTAATAATTAATAGGAATATTGATATATAATTTATTTCGCTATTCACTTGTTGTGTCTTCCAAAATGCCTGATAATCATGATTTAAGTCCTGTTGTCCTCTACAGAGATCATGTATGAAAACAATGCCCTGTTTTGTAACAGAAAGTCATATTTTGATTAGAAACCCCATAACATTTTCCTGAGATGTTGATTTATAACAAACAATTTAAAAATAATCCAATTTAAATGATAATTAAAAAATATTATCATATTTCCATAAGAGTTCTAAATTTGATCACTAAATTAATGTCAGTCATATTTAAAGACCAAGGAGAAGTTGTTGTCATGGTGAAACTTCCAAACATTTGGTATCTCTGCAAAGCCCTGAATGTGCTCTTTACAAGACAGCCAGACTTAAAACTGTGACATGTATTGTCAGAGAAATTCACTAAAATATAATGTCCACTACAGAGGACAAAAGTCTATTCCTGGGTCCCAGAGGATATGATAAATGAAAAAAACATTATAATAATGTTAAATGTTATTATTGTTGTGTTAAAACTTTTTTAATTTATATGATATATTTATATTTATCATATTATATAAAACTCTTGGCCCACCCTTTGCAGCTATAACAGCCTCAACTCTTCTGGGAAGGCTTTCCACAAGGTTTAGGAGTGTGTTTATGGAAATTTTTGACCATTCTTCTAGAAGCGCATTTGTGAGGTCAGTCAGTGATGTTGGCGAGAAGGCTTGGCTCACAGTCTCCGCTCTAATTCATCCCAAAGGTGTTCTGTCGGGTTGAGGTCAGGACTCTGTGCAGGCCAGTTAAGTTCCTCCACACCAAACTCGCTCATCCATGTCTTTATGGACCTTGCTTTGTGCACTGGTGCACAGTCATGTTGGAACAGGAAGGGGCCATCCCCAAACTGTTCCCACAAAGGTGGGAGCATGAAATTGTCCAAAATGTCTTGATATGCATTAAGAGTTAAGAGCATTAAGAGTTCCTTTCACTGGAACTAAGGGGCCAAGCCCAACCCCTGAAAAACAACCCCACACCATAATCCCCCCTCCACCAAACTTTACACTTGGCACAATGCAGTCAGGCAAGTAGCGTTCTCCTGACAACCGCCAAACCCAGACTCGTCCATCAGATTGCCAGACAGAGAAGTGTGATTCGTCACTCCAGAGAACACGTCTCCACTGCTCTAGAGTCCAGTGGCGGCGTGCTTTACACCACTGCATCTGACGCTTTGCATTGCACTTGGTGATGTAAGGCTTGGATGCAGCTGCTCGGCCATGGAAACCCATTCCATGAAGCTCTCTACGCACTGTTCTTGAGCTAATCTGAAGGCCACATTAAGTTTGGAGGTCTGTAGCTATTGACTCTGCAGAAAGTTGGCGACTTCTGCGCACCATGTGCCTCAGCTTGTGCTAACCCCGCTCTGTGATTTTACGAATGGACTTATTGCACAGGTGGCAACACAGCACCATGCTTGAATTCCCTGAGCTCCTGAGAGCGACCCATTCTTTCACAAATGTTTGTAGAAGCAGTCTGCATGCCTAGGTACTTGATTTTATACACCTGTGGCCATGGAACTGATTGGAACACCTGAATTCAATGATTTACAGGGGTGTCCCAATACTTTTGGCAATATAGTGTATATATATATATATATATTAGGGATGCACCAATTCCAGTTTTTAAGGACCAAGTACGAGTACCGATACTTTTTTTCTGGTAATCGCAGATACCGATACTGATGCCTATACATTTATTAAATTATTATTATTATTATTATTATTATTATTTATTTATTTTTTTTTTTTTTTGGTAATGTGGCAGTTTTCCAAGTACAACACAGTGAGACTAATGATTGCAGGACAGCTTCTTTATTATTACTCCAAAGAAAAAAGTAATAATTTTTATGTTCTTGTCACAAACTTAAAGCACATATTTCACAATGTCCAAAAACCTTCAAAGGGCATAATTATTAAAGTCATAATTAAAAAAAAATATTAAAAAAAAATCAAGTCTTTTTTAACCTGCCTTATATATATATATATATATATATATATATATATATATATATATATATATATATAACATCTATTAACATCTTTTGTTGTTTTATTAACATTAATGACAGACAAATATTTAATTAGGCTACTCTCATTTTAAGACCGAATCTGTGTAATATCCTGACACATATCCTGTTTTCACCCTCCTGTTTGCGTCCACTTAAGCCATAACCGACTGTATTTACATGAGATACTCCACACGATGGACATTTTGACAACTGTTTGTGCATTTGACCATTCAGGCGCAAGGAGAACTGATCGCGCGCTGTCTGAGAGAACTGGAATCGCGCGCAAAAAGGAGAGGGAGCGCGCGCGCAAGAGAGCGCTTCTGGTCTGTCATTTAACGCGATTTGCATGCAGTTCGCAATGTGTTGGTTGTCATCATTAATTTTAAAGTATTTCGACACCCCTGAGGCTGACATTGTTTCTGCTGCTGCCGCCGGTGTCTCTGTGCACGGATAATTCTGTCAGTTACATCACGTGAGGTATTGGTCTTTGGTATCGGGGTATTTTTACGAGTACAAGTATCGGGCCGATACCGATAATGGTATTGGTGCATCCCTATATATATATATATATATATATATATATATATATATATGGAAATAATAATGATAATTATTATTAACAGATATAAATAGATATTGATATTGTGTTTCTATATTTTCACACTTTCTTATCCCATGTTAAGGCTTAACCTTACTTTTTCCATGACTTTGACGCGACATGTCTTACCAGGATAGAGTAAGATAAGGTTTCTCATTCCTCATGAGGTCTACAGGCCCCTGTATGTCTCAAACAGGTCACATAATCCCCTTAGACACAGAGATGTACACAATGTTTGTCTCAATACCAGGTAAGATATCATCAGCAGTACACCTTGGCGCTAGAGCCATTTTTTAGTGAATCAGCCAGCATTTGAATTGGACAGTGAATACCCAGATTTGAAGGGAAACAAGGAGACCATTGGTCCAAGGTGTTTCTATGCTTTTTCTGCAGAGGATAAGATTATCTCCACAGTTTCTCATTCTGCAATCAATATCCAGCAATTTCTGGATATAAAGGGGGCCATCTGAGAGACAACCTGGGGTGGCTATCACAGATCAATAAAGGCCATCTTTAATAAGGGTGAATGTCCCCAAGCAGTACCTGAGATCACATTTAAAGGAAATAGTCCAAAAGCATCCAGACATTTGATTGATGTGGTAACACCTGGAAGCTTCCAGAAAAGTTGATTAGAAAAATATAGCTGGCCGGTAAGCAACCTTACTGCATAGTTTATAGTAGCTTGATATCTCTGGCTAAAAATTATACAAATCACTAGTAGGCCTATTTAATCTAAATTCAAAGCTTTTTGCAACAAAATCTGAATTACTCTAGAACTGCTCCAACTGCATGTGATTAGTGGTACTGCAAAAAAAATCGTATTAGATATTCCCAGTGCTGGTTAGATTACTTACAAATTGTAGTCCATTACTAAATACAAATTACATGATAAAAAAAAAAAAAAAAAAAAAATGTAGTTAGTAACATAATTCATTAGATACATTTTAGGTAATATAATCTGACTACTATTTGATAACCTGATTACTGATTACTAATGATTACTTTTGACCTAACTCATTTATCACATTGATTTGGATAGGATAATCTTGTGCCATATTGATATAAAACAAAGAATTTTTATTCCATTTTTTGTTATCAACAACACAAAGTGCATTAAACATTACAATACATTATGCCATTATGCATTCTAAGACTGAGCTCAACACACAAAGACATTGTTTCCTTCAGCTTGCAGCCTTCGACTGAAGCAGATTTAAATACTTACACGGCATTTAAACACCAACTGTGAACACTGACTGAACACAACTGGCTCTGACTTGGCGCGTTTGGGCATGATCAGTCGTAAGTATCAAATGACATTCATAATCGGTCTTACGATCATTAAGTGTGTTACCGGCTTAATCAGTTACTACCCAGCACTGGATATTCTGCTAAACATCTTCTTTTGTGTCTTGGTCCTGGAGGGCCACTGTCCTGCAAAGTTTAGCTTGCCTCAATACACCTACCTGGAAGTTTCTAGTTTGCCTTGTAAGACCTTGATTAGCTGGTTCAGGTGTGTTAATTTGGGTTTGGAGCTAAACTTTGCAGGATAGTGGCTCTCCAGGGCTGCATTTAACTCCACTTTCAGACACACACTTACAAACTTCCCTATAAGCACTTCCTCTCAGGGAAATCCCCGCCGCCATTTTTAAGTGCATTCAACTTCATTAAGTAGACGAGGGAAGTTTACTTGAACAGACCCTTGATGTCTCGATTTTGACCCAGGGAGTGGGTCTACTCAATTTGTACACTTCAGGCAGATCCATAGACCACAATGCAACACGACTGTGACGTCACAGCAGGTCTAGCTTAATTTACTACCACCACACACAACTCTTATGTATGAAATTGGAGTTATTACATTTAACCACATTATACTTATAGCTTAAGTCGAAAATAAATTGAGGTTTTTGAGGAAAACATTCCAGGATTTTTTTCCATATAGTGGACTTCAATGGGTTGAAGTTATATGGGTTTGAAGTTGTAGGAGAAAATGAGATGACAGTTTTTCGCCCTACCACGGTACTTCCACACGTGACCTTTCCAACATGATTACGTAATGTGTGCCGCATCGCAGAGCTAGTGCAAGATGAGCATTTGTGGTAAAAAAGTATATAATTTTTTTTTTTTTTTTTTTTTAGAAAATGACGATCATTTTGCTAGATAAGACCCTTATTCCACGGCTGGGGTTGTGTAGAGCCCCTTTGAAGCTGCACTGAAACTGCAATTTGGACCTTCAACCCGTTGAACCCTGTTAAAGTCCACTATATGGAGAAAAATCCTGGAAAAAATCTGATAGTCTCACATTTTAAATGCAAAAACACATTATGTGTGAATGGGCCTTTACAAGTTTTGAATGACATGAAGTTGAGTAAATGTTTTTTAAAGGCACTATCTCTTTAAATCATGTCAGATGCACTAAATCAGTTTTCTGCGCACAGGTAAGCTAATCTTCTTTAGGAATGTTAAGTATTTCAGGAAAATAAATGACTGGCATTCTTATTCAGTACCTCTATCAGATGTTTTCTTCTGGCTAATAATACTGTTAATAGATTAAAAAAAAATAATAATTTATTGCAAATGCCAAATTGTGGTACACAAACTACAGTGTAGCACAGTTTTATAGGTAAGTCAGAGGAGTGTGTCTAATGTAAAGTGACAAAGCAATGTCCCTGAGAGCAGTCACGTTTGCAGGGCTTCAAATCCTATTTGTTTTTTCACTTAAGGTATTAAAAAGGAATGACAAGCCAGAAACAATACTGTTCTTGGCTCTTTTCGATACAGATTTTTGAGGTAGTGAACTAATACTGTACAGCTATACTGTATGCATGTCCCAACAACCTACTAAGAACATTTTACAGAGTCACAGAGAATGAATATGCCAGACTAAACCATAAAAGGCAGCTGTAGCCTTTGGAAGAAGTACTAGGGTGAATCCTGGAAAAAAAAAAAAAAATGTATATATATATATATATATATATTCTAGTAAACATTTGATGTGGATCCAAACCTTTCATCAAAGTTGTCCTAAAACCTTCTTCTTAGGACAACATTGATGAACTTTTTTGATCCACATCAACTGTTGACTACTATATATATGCATATAATTGACAATTAATTTCAGCATTTTTTACACACATCTTAAAGGGGTGGTTTCACTTTTTTAAGTTTAGTTAGTGTGTAATGTTGCTGTTTGAGCATAATCAACATCTGCAAAGTTATGATGCTCAAAGTTCAATGCAAAGGGAGATATTTTCTTTTAAAGAATTCTCTGTTTAAGGACTACAACAAACAGCTGGTAGGGACTACAACGAGCTTCTTCCCGGGTTAGTGACATGACTCTGACATTACCCCCCACGCTGCAAGGCGTGTCCTCGCACCATAAACCATACAGCGATGGAGGGAGGGTGTGGGCTCTGCAGGAAGATGAGTAAGGGACCACTGACGGCTCTCCTGGACGGATCCTTGGGGCAGATCGACAGAGGCGGAGCTGGGTGAGGTGGAGATCGCAGCAAAACCGCAGGGACAATAGCACGGGGTTGACATTGCAGGCCCAGAAATCCAAGGCAATGCCGCTGGCTTGAGGGACTGAGACGAGGACGGGGGCCTGGCAGAATAGGGTGACACCGGAGGGAGTGAGGACCAAGGCAGAAATAGAGGGTAAGAGGATCCAGAGGATCTATAGCGAAACCAGGGTGACAAGAGACCAAGGTGCAGCCAGAGGGACGAGGGAGCCCAGTGGAGCCTTAAGCTTTGTTTATACTTTTGCCGTTCAACGTTCGCCGTTGAACTATTCTTTGAAACAACATGGGGTGACTCGGAGTAAGTGTTCTCTAAACCATTAGGAAGCAGAGAGGTGAAAAGAAGTAAGGTACACGTGACAATGTTTGTCACACTTCACCAAACCCATGCTACAAAAGAACCAAAAAAGCGTGTAAAACCCAGTAAACCTTGAGATTATTACTTGTGACATCAGAACGAAACATATGGATATGAGAACATGTGTATAAAACTAAATTAAACAACAATCTCTTAAATATTTTCTAATTTCATTAAACAGTATTTAATTTCATGAACATTTTTATTAAACATGGACCTTGATTTTCATTAAAAAGGCTTGTTTCTGTTATTGTAGGCTCATTTTGTAAATGTAAACAATTAATTTAGACAAGCGCAAACTGGGTGCCTGTAAGATGTCGGTACAGACGTAACTGCTCGGCCAGAATCGGCTCGAAGTTGGGCATCTTTGGAAGTGGAGTTGCGCGCAAAGTTACAAAAAATGCTGTGCACACCGCCAAGCCAAATGGGGTCTTACGCATGGCCTCCCACACTGCGATGACGTAATTTTTGCCACATGCACCTTCACGCTTGCACAGCGAGTATGCAAGCTTTAGTGATGGTGGACCACGGCGGAGCCGAGGGAGCGAAGAGCCAAGGCAAACCCGAAGGACTGACCGGCCAAGGTGGGGACACCGGTCTGGAGGCCCGAGGTTCAGCCAGGAGATCTGCCTCACAAAGCTGAGTTGGTGGTGAAGTGGCCTCAGGCAGAGCCGAAAAGCTGGTGGTAATCACCAGCGAGGGTGGAGCTGAGAAGCTGTGAGAAACCAGTGGAGCAGGTGAGTGACTGTGACCTGACGGAGCCAGCAGAGATGGAGACAACGGGACGGGAAGGTAACAGGGTGGGATTGGAATATCGAACAGGTGACTTTGAGTGAGCTCAGGGGTGGGAGCTGGCTCTGCAGTGAAATTAATCAATGGTTTCAAAGGCTCAATTGTGGACTCTTGCACTGGAACTAAATCCTCACTGGATCTGGCGATATGCTCCGGTCTCTGGACGGATGTGGCGACTGGCTTTGGCTCCGGGATGGACTCTTTGTCTGGCTCTGACTCGTGGTTGGAGGGGGCTCACACTCGTGGTCTGTGGTGGGCTGGGACGTCGTCATCAGGTCTGCGGTGAAGGTCTTCTCTTGCTGTCTGGGACACTCTGGGCTGGGGCAGTTAATCCCTTCTGGAGCGGGCAGAGAGATTGCTACTGGTGTTGGAATATGTGCCTGGGAGACTGAGATAGTGCGGAGTCACTCTCGACTACTCCCCGTGAGGGAGGATCCGCATATCCGAATTATCCGAAACAGAATTCAGTCTAAATCATCTTTATTCCAACAACGGAAATATGTAGAAGAATCTCAGGAGAAACATATACTCTTTCCACACATAATGTTAACAATCACTGACAAAGAACTGAACAAAACAGGGGGTACTTAGACACAGAGATAACAAGGTAACTAATTAGACGACAAGTGAAAGTAATCATTACCTCATGATAAACCAAGGAAACTAACAAGGGTGAGGAAAACACTAAACTTAAAGGATATACAGGAAACTGAAACACATGAACAAAAACACAGTGAAACCAAACATAACTCTAAATCCTAAATCCTTATACATGTTGTAGTATGATCATATATATATATATATATATATATATATATATATATATATATATATATACACATAGTCAAACCAAAATGTATTCAGACATCTTGAACATTTAATTCATTAATACAGTTTATTCACTATAGTTTGAAAAAATGGTAATAATTTATAACAAGATCTCAGAGTTAAACTGTGTCAGAAAAAAAAAAATCTTAATTATGTCAGATAACACTTAAGCAAAACATGGTCAGGTCAAAGTGTCTGAATAATTTTTTGTCCCAAATTTTTATCAATTTTACTGGTAGTCCACTGTATGAAGAATTTTTGGGTATAATATGTCACAGTTTACTTTATTTTGCTATCCTCACTTACATCAATGAACTATAGTGTCCTGCACCCACTAGTAAATAATATATATATATATATATATATAATACTAGCATGTGCTGACTGCCTTGAGTTTAATATCAAAATTCTGAATTTAATATTAAAATATAGTTGAATGTACTGTTATACAGTAATGAGAATCATCAAAGCAAATAATTACATTTAGAAGCAAACTCTAAAGTAAACCAACCGAAAAACTCTTCAGTAATAAGAATGGTTGGAGAAAATGGGCTTAATTATCAAAACAATTGTTTTATGAAAATAATTATGTGACATCTTTATTTTCAAAGTGATATATACAAAAGATATAAATCCTCCTAAAAAAAGGTGCTTTTGTGCAATATATAATTTATTTTACCTTTATTGTACTGTGTGTGAAATATGACCCTGAGATTCACCCACTTTATTTCATTACTGTTAGATAAAAAATTACTGCAATTGTAGCTCACATAATTCTATCCATCTATAATAAACAATTGAATACTGTGAAACATCAGATTTGCGACAAACAAACATGCCCATTGTGATTTAGTTATGCAGATCATACCGTATCATAAAAGCCAGCCATCAGACTGGGTCTCAGCTGTTCACATCTTCAGTTTGGCTGTATGGGATTCTGAACGTTTCTACACCGCCAAAGGATTTAGTTTGTTCACAGTAGTTCTTGAAATCAGAAAGCAGCAGCACTCAGCATTAAGCATCTGCTTGCCTGGGATATAGAGTGCCATGAATATTTAATACAGAAGATATGTTTACTGCTCAGGTTATGTTTAAATGCGTTGGCTAGAAAATGACATCTACATGCTTTGACGCATGAACGTTTGCACATAATGTGCGTGTCTGCTTTAGTTTTGGCTGCACAGTTGAGCACACACCTAGATGCAGATGGGCAAGAAGTCTGCGTTCATTTTGCGCATGCCTACCTGCGACGGACTGTTTTGTTTTCCGCTCCAGAGGCGATTAACCCAGTCACACTAGGACATCTCGGTGAACATAATGTCTTTCTGATTAATAATTTATTGCCACTACAAATGGGCTCTATGCTGCATGAGGAGAGCTAGTAGACAGACAAAGAAGACAGCTGAACGCCCCAAAAACTTGGCATCATTGCTCTATAGCAACTGTTCCAATTAGGACATTTGCACATCTTTTACGGTCATCAGGATGGCATCTGTTTTTTTTTTTTTTTTTTTTTTTTTTTTTATAAAGACGCCTCTGTTGGTCAATTTATTTGTAGAGTAGCCAAAAATGTCTCAATTACTAGGTTAAATGAGTTCAGTGAAGCATGGGAGGACATGGCTTTGTTCATCCATGTCTGAAAAAGAAAAACAGCTGCAAAATATGAATGCTGACATATGCAATGTGGCAAGCCCATAATGCATAGCGTCAATCTGTGCGGCTTCCCTAGACTAGAACATTTTAGTCGGCTGCATCACACAGAAAATTCAGATTCATAAATGAAATTATCATATCTTTGTGGGTGGCCTGTCGTGACATGCAATATTTTCCACATGCGATTGTGAAAATGTAGCGCTCAGCATCAATTATAACCTTGATAAGATCAGTTTTGAACATAAACAATGTGGCGCCTAAAGTTATTATTTCTTAACCTAGCAATCATATATATGTTATATTGATCTATTCTTTTAAAACACTAACACTGCCTTGGAAAAACATTCAGCCTGAGGTAAGTAAGTAAGCAAGCAAGGAAGTAAGTAAGTAAATGAATGAATGAATGAATGAATAACAATTGTAACAAAAACAATTTTTTAAAACAACTGTCATTTATTTAAATGGTTTTTAAAATTCTTTTAAAACACTAACACTGCATTGCTAAAATTATATCAACATACATACATAAAACGATTATAACAAAAAAACAATATGTCATTTATTTAATGACTACTTTGATAGAGCAGGTACTTTCAACACACACACACACACACACACACACACACACACACAAACATCCTGTTGGAAATGAAAGATTGAATCACATTAGCATCTAAATGGTGTGTCAGAGGCCAACGAATCACATAAATATGTAATCTCTGTGTTATATATCCTATTAGACCGCACACCTACTGTTAGAGAAGCTACATCATTAACTCGAATTTAAAGACAAACACTCATAATCCATCACTCATCTATTTAAAAACACTTAAAAACACTGTTTGTTACCACTGATAGGAATCAGAATGTGTTGTTGTGACATTTAAATTTAGTCAAACAAACAAACAAACAAACAAAAACTAAAAAAAAACTGTAAAATTAAATGTTAGTTGAATCAGAATCAGGCAATGTGGGTGTGTTATTATGTTAAAATCTGGGTGTGATGTTTAAAATGTTTAAAAATATTTTAACATTTTAAACTGAAGTGTGGCACTTATTCTTATTTCTTTCCTGAAGCTCAAACAATAGAATTTCCAGCAAAATTAAAATGCATGAACTGATAAAAATATGGCATCAATGCAATGTAAATTTCTTCAGATAAAAGCATCGGCCATATGCATAAATAAACCCTTTAGAGTTGAGAAATGGGGATAACAAAATACATCAAAAATGTATGTATGTATTTATTTATTTTGTTCTGTGCAGCTTCTTTTACGTATGAAAGATGTGGGTCAAATTGACCCGCAAACATCATAATTTTTATAATGTTTATAATCCTAAATGAGAGGGAAAAAAAAAAAAAAAAAAAAAAAATCAATGGTTAACCCATATTCCTGAATCAGACAAAATCATACTAAATCATAAGACAGAGCTAAATGCACTTTTTTTTTTTTTTTCCTTTTCGGTTGTTATGTGAGAAGATTAAAATAAGAACTGATCAAACTAAAAATCATAAAGAATTTCCATGTTCCTTAAAGGGATAGTTCACCAAAAAATGAAATTTCTGTCATTAAGTACTCACCCTCATGTCGTTCCACACCTGTAAGACCTTTGTTCATCTTCAGAACACAAATTAAGATAATTTTGATGAAATCCAAGAGGTTTCTTATCCCCAAGAGAAAGCAACGTAATTACCATAGTTCAAGGTCCAGAACGGTAAAAACATCGTTAAAATAGTCAACATGACTGCAGTGGTTCAACCTTAATGTTATGAAGGGACGAGAATACTATTTGTGTGCCAAAACAAAACAAAAATAACAAATTTATTTAACAATTTCTTCTCTTCCCTGTCAGTCTCCTATGCTGCTTATGTTGTATAGACAGTGCAGCGCTTCCAGGTTCTACGTCAGGACATTCTGTATCTAATCTGTATCTAATGAGAACATGTTGACTCCTAAAAGAGATGGAGATTTGGAAGAAGGATTTAAAGGGGCAGCACCTGTCTCTTAGCAAATTAAAGGCTCGTGGGTTTGAGGACATTTTTATTGCTCAGTAGTGAAAAAGTCTGTCATCATGTTGTTCCAAACCTATTTGACTATCTTCTGTGGAACATCATAAAGAATTTAACAACATGGAAAATAATTTAACAACATACACTGAAAATCAGTAGCGTCCAGTTTTCAGTGTTTTGGACCCCATTGACTTTCATAGGCAAAAATGACTGAAAATGTTTTTTAAAAATCATCTTTTAAAACGACATGAAGGTGAGTAAATAATGACAGAATTGTCATTTTTGGGTGAATTATTCGTTTAACCCTTGTATTATGTTGGAATTTTATGTTGCGGGTCAAATTGACCCTAATTGGATTTAATACAATCCATGAATTATATCAACAACGTCACAATGAGAAGAAAAATAAATAAAAATCAGTTAAAATGGTAAACCTTTAATATTAATACTTCTCACACATTACAACAAAAACTTTTTTTAAATTTAACAACTGTTTTTACCATTTGTTTTTAAAAACATTCTGGTAGAGGACCAGAACTAACTGTTGTATGAGTATTTAAAACAATTGATCTTTAATGTGCTTTAAACATTATGAAGTTATTTTGAAATGTCATTATATACTATTCATTTACAAAGAAAAACACTAAAGCTAAAATTATATCTTTTTATATATGGACAAATTTGCCTTTGATTTAATTTGCTTTTAACTGTTTTCTCATTCTTAAAAAAAAGGTGTTAATATCATTCAGCAAGTTGTAGACATCAGCAGTTGGGTTCAGAAAATGCATCGCCAGACATACATTCGAGCAGCTGAGCAAACAACAAGGGAACAATGAGAACTAATCACTCTGATTATGCCTGTGCAGACGCTCGCGCACACAAAACCCCACTTTCACACCCACGTTCCTCACGTTTCTTCCCAATGAAACCTGAGCGCACAAAAGACGACATCTAATGGGAGGGTCACCCTCAGGTAGCTGGAAGGCTCTGATATCATATGACAAGGGGCCAAGATAAACATCTGAGTGGACATGTTGACTCGTAAAAGAGTTTGGAAGAAGGTTTTAAAGGGGCAGCACCTGTCTCTTTACCAAATTAAAGACTTGTGGGTTTGAGGACATTTTTTATTGCTCAGGAGTGAAAATTCTGCCATCATGTTGTTCCAAACCTATTTGACTATCTTCTGTGGAACATCATAGAATTTAACAACATACAGCATAATTTAACAACATACACTGAAAGTCAGTAGCATACAATTTTGAGTGTTTTGGACCCCATTGACTTTTATAGACAGACCCCATTTCATTTCACATGACAGAATTTCCATTTTTGGGTGAAAATGTCCATTTAACCTTTGTATTATGTTGGAATTCTGGGTACGATTTTTATGTTGTGGGTCAAATTGACCCAATTGGATTTAATACAATTCACAAAAAATCACTATGAGAAAAAAAAAAAAAAAAAATCTGTTAAAATGGTAAACCTTTAATATTAATACTTCTCACACATTACAACAAAAACATAAAAAAAAAAAAAAAAAATTAACAACTGTTTTTACCATTTTTTTTTAAGTATGAATATTATAAACAGTTTTGTAACTATTTTTTATTTAAAATGTTTATTTTTTATTTTTATTTTTTTATTATTATTATTTAAATGTGTGTGTGTGTGTGTGTGTGTGCTTTCTTGAAGCTCAAACTGTGATCTCAACTCCCAGCAAAATTAACATTCTTGAACTGACAAAAATGTATGCCCTCAACACAGTGTACATTTCTTGGGATAAAAGTGTCTGCAAATTGTATTGCATAAATGTAAATTTAAATACCCCCAGAGGGTAGCTGAGAAACTGACATTAAAAAAATAAATCATTTTTTTATTTTTATTTTGGGTCTATGCAGCTGTGGTTAACTATGAAATTGGGGGTCAAATTGACCCGCGAGCATCAAAATCATCACAAATTTTATACATGCATTACACAACACTTCAGAGTGTCAAAACTTTGCAGGCATGTTCATGACCCTAAATGGCAAATTGTCAAAAAAGTTTAGGTTAACCAGTATTTCTGACAACTCAATTTTGCATTTTGGGTCAAACTAATACAGAGGTTAAGTACTTTGTCTGAGATGTTCCTAAACAAAAAAATAAAAAAGGCATACAGTAAGAGCTAGATAATGAATGTAGGTAGTATAGCTTAGATCATTGAGAACCAGAATGTTGGAGTTGATATTGAGATCTTGTGATTGGAGACTTCTGAAAGTCTACAGTATATTGGTACCTAGGGTCTGTTTCCCAGGAGACAAACCTGAGAAGCAGGAGACGGAAGAAACAAATGAGATATCAAAGAGATTTTATTCATGATCTTTCTATTTAAAGATCTGTTTCGTATGATCCTTCTTAACACTATTAGTACCTATTGAAATGCATCTGTACCTGTACCTGTAAATACCTGGAGGTAACAGGATCCGCCCTAACTTGTGTACCTTCTGCAATGGGAAAATTGGTAAGACCCTCATTATCCTACATGTAACACCCCTCGATCTTCTCCTTTTCGTTCCCTTGGGGCGCAAGGACGGGTCACTAAAGTTTCTAAGTGGGGCGACATATGGAGTCAAGCCATTGATCTTTTGTTTTGGAGATTCCTTCAAAAGCCCTGACCTAACATTGGTATTTTCAGCCAATCTGTGGAATTCCAGCCTTTTGTAGTCACCTGAGGCTTTCTTTTGAGAGAAGCATGTACGTCCACAGGGCACCAAAACTAGAAGCGTCTCACCTTGCTTATCAGTTGTTCTTTCATTAAGAAGCTTGTTTATCCCCAAACATTCCCCTGCGTTTAGTAGAGACCAAGGGAATGCTTGCTTAGTGCCAAGAGATCCCTTAAGGGAAACCTCAAAAACAGCACCCTAAAGCCTTCGAGCCGTGGAGGCATTCCACAGCAAATTCAATCCCAGACGGTGTTGCAAAATATAGTCACCTCCCTGAGACACATCTGAAAGGGGTTAGAGTTTTCGTAGCTGCGCATATCATTATTCAGCCTGAAAATTACTGTCATTGTGCACTGGAGTGGGTTGCAAAAGCAAAGCCCTTAACTCTGTTCTGCGTTATATGATGTCACTATCTTTGTAAAGCAGAAAAAAGACACTCGGGGGACTCTCTGGGTGTTGGGCGTATTCAATGAGCCATAAAGTAAATAGTAAGTAATTGGCTCTTTTGAATCCTTTATGGGAATTCTTGGCCGTAAATGCATTTTTCAACCAGATTGTGAGCGAGCTACTTTGAGAGGAGTGTGGCAGATACACTTCTTTGAATGCAAGCCTATGATCCATCGATTTGAGAGTAAACAAGTGCATCTCGGAGCCATAATTTACATTTTGTTAAACCAACATTTGCAGCCTCACTCCCAGCAGTCCTGTCCAAAGGCAAGGCAAAAATCAGTTGCCTTGGATCTCGGCTATCTCACGATGACATTTTAGTGAAGCCCGGGGCTGTTTGTGCGTATCAAGCTTCTGATCAATTCCCAAATCGTGGTTCCACTCAATAGGAAAGGACTTATTACTTGCTTGAGACCACAATAAAGCCCGAGCTCTAGCTGCACCGGAGCCCTATGGATGACGCAAAATGCTGAAACCGGCTGTCTGGGAATGTCAAGTTTGCCCAGACTACAGTCATGCGTGTACACAAGCCCTAGAGTAACGTCTCTGTTTCTATGGTGATGATTTTGTAGTACAGTAATTACATTAGATTGAGATAATTGAAATGAATTAGATGAATCGCATTATGAGATGGTAGCGTAATGCTGTTTCGCTGATATTAAATCTAGCCCTGCATTAAGGGCTATTTCTTGTCGTACACTTGTATGTCATTATGAATAATAAATACATATTCAATTCAATTATGCAAAATCACTTTTTAAATTCCAACCTTATTATCAAAGATTCCCAAATGCCTGTTCAAGACTTCCAGGATGTTGATGCCTATATGACTCATAATACTACAGGTACATGCTGTACTTGAGGGATTCAATTGAATTTAATTCAATTGAATATGTCTTGAATAAATTTGCAATGCAAATCTTGTGGGATAGCAACACTGCTCTAGGTCGAGGAAAGGACTAAAAGTGAACATTAGAGGTTAAAATGATGGAATGTTGCTAGGCAACATATAATTTGGCTCTGTTATCTTGCATGCATGTCATTACCCAAAATTATGGTTCCTCATTCTAATTTTATGTTTAATTGGTGCATGTGAACGCAGCATCATGTGAGGCCAAAAGTGCATGCTTTATGAAGAGGGTCATGGAGGATAACTGCCAAACCAGTACAATAATACTGTTGGATGGGAGAAAGTGGTAGGAGAATTTTGTTTGTGACAAGGGCGCAAAATGTCTTTCAAACATTTCATTGATTGGCCTAAGTGGATTAAAAAAAAAAAAAAAAAAAAAACTACATCTAGACGATCGATTTATTATTGTTTGCACTCCTGAAATACACATAACCAAATAAAATGCCAAATTCACCAACAATAGAAAGCGTACTGTCATTTTTATCATTTCCTATGTGTAGTTGTTATTGTGCAAAACATGGTTATTATCACTAACAAACACTTAAAAACATTTTTAGTCATTTAAATAAAGCTGAAATAAAATAAAATAAAACAAGTATTAAATGAAAACTTTTTTCAGTCAACCAAATTTAGTTGAAGGACTGAAATACTAACGGGAAATTAATAAAACCTAAAACTAAAATAAAAAAAAAAAACAATCAAACACACAAACAAACAAATAATGTTTAAATCTCATAGAAAAATTACTAAAAAGTAAACTAAAATTAAAACAATACTGGAAATACAAAAATAAAAGCTAATTCAAAATATAAATAATATTATATATAATGTAAATAAAGACACAATTACACTGTATAGTTAAATCTTGTGCACTACAACCATCAAAATGAAAACCTTAATTACAAAATTAGAAATGACTAATGAAAATGCTCATAGAAATGACCAATGAAAAAAAAATATACACATAAATTAAAAATAATTCAAACAAAATTATTTAATAATGACATCAACCTGTTTACATTTACATACCACTAAAAAGTACATTTTAAGGGTCTGATGTGGTGGAAATAGTTCCTTAAGGTAACAACTGCAATTCAGTTTTGACAGTGTAAACATCTACAAAATGAAAAAATCAAATTCAGAAATAATCAACATGTGCTAATGCTATTGTACTTAATTCCCATTTCAAACACGGCTAGTGAAGAAAGAAACCAATGAAACTTAAACAACTGTGTAATTGGGAATTACAGACAAATATAGTATACTGTCTCTAAAAGCACTCAAGGAGGCACTTTTCACTGCTGTCCCATCAGTCATGTTTAAAAGCCTAAGAGCAGGAACGTATTTTTCAGAAATGAATCCTTTTGCACGACTTGCTTTTGGGTAATTTTCTGCTCAAGATCAAAATGCATTGATTTCACATTGCGTCCGTGCACATTCTCATGGTTGTGGTAATCCATTGACCACCTGTTCACCCCCTCCATGGCGCTGAGGCCTAAGTAACTCAGTCACGGCTGCTTAAAACTTATTGAACCATGGAGGAAAGGTCAACCCCCACTGAAACCTCGCCTACCATCCAACCCAATGAATTCCACATACTCCCACAGTCAAAGTGTGGGAGTAAGGCCTTGAACAGACTGCAGACTTCCATACCAGATACAAAGATATAGAATACTAAATGAACATGCCTCAAACATCTCAAAGTGTTCTTTTAGAATCCCTCTAAACCAGATCAATGACATTTGGACGTTCTGAAGTAGATCAATGGTGTGATTACTTGAAACCTTCTGCTCTTTGTAATTGCAAAGTGAGAAGAGATTGGCCCTACGCCACCAGGCTGCCTCTATTCCAGACTGTTATTGGCTGGTCATTGTTATTTAGATGTGCTGACAGGTTTGCACTCCCCCACCCTTTCATGCCACAGTCCCGATTGTGTTGCTTTGACCAAACAGATGCGCTTGAGCTGCAGTTATTTTATTTTATTTTTTTTCCAGAACAATGCCTTCAACCCCTTCTTGGCTAAAGCAAGCCTTACAAATCAGTTTCAAGCCTTAGCTTTCTTTTAAACAGCAGTAGTGAACGGGAACATGTAGCAATACATTTTCGCATGAATTGGAGTTTGTGCTAAACTCTGCAAGACCAGCAAGTCTATTTTGGTGTTGCTGGGCAGAGTGTTGTTTATAGGTGGTCTTGTTTTAACAAGAGAACAAGTTGGACCAACAAGACTAAGGGTGGGCTCTGAAGAAAGTATACACTTTAATAATTTAGTGCTGGTTTTAGGATGTACCAAGGTAGGATATCTACAACCCAAACACAGAGGCATTGTTTCAAAATTTCACAAGCTAGAACAACTCGCATGGGGCTTTGAAAACACCTTCAAGACACAGAAAAAGAGCAGTTTGACCAGAGTTTGCTGTCTGTTTAGATTCTTTTACAGTTTACAATGAGAACCTGGGGTACAACATGGATCCCCACTCATGAATCATAAATGTAGGGTTTGTCAGACTGAGCATGTTACATTCCTGTTATACCCACAAATCAGCAGTATGTCCTTGGAAAATTATGAAATTTGTAAAACATGAAAACAACCTGTATACACTGATTCAAAAATGATCCAGGTCATCTGTGGTATTCCTCAAAATACAGAACAGTAGGACTACCAGGTTACTATGGAATATTTGGCTCTACATTTTGTTAATTTCCTTTTGCTTTTCGCTAATTGAACTCTGATGATTTGACTGAGAATATCTGGGCATACTTCTTGGCTTTGGTTAAAATTGAACATGCAGGTCTGGTGCCAGATTTGACTCTATGCCTAAAGCTGTAATGATCTGGAAAGGGAAGTCTGGATTTGCACAGAGAAGCTGGAACCACACTGTCCCTATTCACAGGTACCTGTTTTACTAGTGAGAGACATTAGTCATGACACCCCTTGAGCTTTTTCAGCACTCTCCAAGCTGAGACTTGGCGCACAAAGCGGGGCGAGTAGCACGTATTAATTACCACTGAAGAAGACATTTGCTCATCTCACCTGGCGTTCCAAGGGATAAATGATGTGGAAGTGGACCGGACCTCTGATAAATCAGTGCCCAATCTGTACAGAATGATTGCTTGTATCTGTGGCAGGCCTGCAGTGGTTGACTAGATTAGACAGGCATATGGTACACGTTATCATGCAATACGAATTTAATAAAACAAGTACCGTAAGCACATGTTTAAGGGTCTGATCCGTCAGGAGCACCACTTGCATGAAATTTCCACCCATCCTTGAGGGAAAGGTCCTTGGTTCTATGGTTTTTTACTTTCTACACAGGGAGCATTTGGTGATTCCTTTCTAAAACAACACTGCAGAATATTCTAATGACGCCAGTTCCAAATCCAGAGGGTTAAATACCCAAGTGTTCTGTTTAGAACATTTCAAACAGCTCATTCAACAGACGTGAGTGTGTTAACAGAAGAAGGTGCTGAGCTGCCGATGCGTGCAGGGACAACTTTCAATGTCAGTAGGACAGACGCTCCTATGAATCTGAATGAAAAAGAACACTGACTTGACAGTAAACCAATGTAACTCCCCCTCTTAATGATTTCTGCTATTCTCTGCTATTTGTTTCATTATTCTCGCTTCTGAAAACATCTGTACTGAAAACAAGGAAACAGTTGTCAGCAGTACAAATGGTAGTCCTGCTATTGCTCCTACGGCAGCATTGTTAAGGTCATCTCCTGGGTCTCATTGTCATCTCTGTAAAAAAAGTCTTTGAACTTCTACCATTAAGTAAATTCGAGCCCTTCAGTAGTGATGACACGGTCTCATTATTGAGGCTTCAGAGTGTAGCGCCAGATGCACTGACCCTTGGGGGTGTTCGGTGACAAGGTTGTGGAGATGATGTATATCTTACTGTGTGATCTCCTCTCATTTTCCTGCCTTATTACAGACTAGAGTCATTCAACTTTGCAAAGAAATTCTTGTGGAAAGGACAATTGTAAACACTATAGCCAAAACAATCTCCTCCTTTCTAGTCAGGGGAATATATTATTTCCTTGTGAATCATCTGTGTTCACTGACCCTTTCATTTGTTCTCACCTGCCTGTGACATGTACTGTTGAGTTAGTTCACTGTTTATCTATAGCACCATCATTATTTACAGCATGTCCACATTAGATGCAAGTAAAACGCTAGAAAGTATACAAATATTAATTTCTTTTACCAAAACTATTCTGAACCGAGTTCAATGTCACATTTTTGTCATGATTGGAATGTGTGCTTCACACACACACACACACACAAACAAAGTTTTGTACATGATTTTAATTTTTATGAATTCCATACACTGTAATTAATAGGAAAAAGCCTCAGGAAAGCCTCTTTACACAAACATCTCACAAACAGAAAAAGGTGGACAGTTGCAGGCTGCTTTGTTTGACGTTTTTGGGCATGAAATGAAAGATGGAAAAATACAGTGTAATTTTAATGCCTTTTATCTGGGCTGTTTTTCAAGCTTGCTGAGAGCTGTATGGGCATCAAGAGGAATATCTACTTTTCCAGAATCTGAATCTGTTGTTTGCAGTAATCCTCTTGTTTCAGAGACCAGGCCTTTCGTTTATCTTTGTTTCAGGAAACACTTTTGCTACGGGTTATTTCTTCCTCCATGGTGTCAATATGTTGAGAAGTTTCTTTGAGCACACTTTAAGTCTATTGAACCTTGTATCTCAGTGTAAGCATTCCCTACGAGGCAATTGATTTTAGCTTCAGTGAGCAGCCAATGAGAAAAAAATAAAATAAACACAATGTCTGGTGGAACATTAATAGGCTCTGTGTCAATTCATTCAAGACCTCACAAGTAATTTTCACAGAGGTTATGAAATTTCTATGGAAAAAGAAACCTGCAGTAGCTCTGAAGTTGGCGAGTTAAAGTAATGAAACAAAAACCCCAAATAATCATCTTCAAGCATGGCACAATGTACATGTACCTTTCACCTCAGCTTTCTGGAACCAAGAAATCAAAATATGTTTTGATAATACTGAGGTATAGGTGGGCCATTTCAGGAATGCATGGCTGCAATCCAGCTTACCTCACAGGTGATTTCAGGTTAAGCCCCGCTGAGCCCACCACAGCAATCTTCATGAAATAACTATAAACCTCCTACGGATTGATAAGAAGCCCTGTAACACCAAACAGTCTGACCAAAGCTTTCTTGCTTATTCCAGTCTCGCTAATGTAAAAAGCCGAAAACATGGGATTATTAATTTCCCCAGATTTTAATCTTTCCACTGAGGTTCAATTAATCATGAAACATGTTTGAGGTTTGTACGATTTCCTGCATCTCTCTTTGAATGGTTTCACATATTGTGTTCTTTCAGGATCTCAATTGGTGGGTTTCAAATGAAAAATGGGACATAGATCTGTTCTAATACACTGTACAACATGATCATAATTTTAACATAATTTTAAAATGCTATGGTAAAAGCCTGTTGATTGGTTAAAGGTATGTTCATGGTGAAGAACTGGAATAGATCTAATAGGACATTTCATGTAGTTTTACTGTAAAACATTGTTAAATGTACAGTTTTTGCAAGTGAAAAAACAAAACAAAACAAAACAAAAAACGTAAATTGTCATTCCAAGAATTCTCTACGTGACCCTTCACATTTGATGGATTTTTATTGAAATAACATCCATAAATAGTGATTTCTTATCAGTTATGTACATTAGGGTTTTAAGTTAAATCATATATTGATAAAGTAATGTTTATTGCAATATTTTAGTGTCGTGTGTCATACTGTCATATGTTGCTACCGTATTTTTACAGTAAAGTTCAGGCCACCACAGTTGCCCTTTTTTAAGAAAGGGAATAAAAAGCAATTAAGCTAATAATAAAGCAAAACCAGCTGAGAACTGCTGATCTAGGGTGCAGGTCAATTTATGGTGGTCCAATCAAGGACACTAGGAACAATATATACGAATCGATACCAATACCAATCATACGTTGCAGGCATTGCAACTGCGTCTCAATTTTCTGTATGCCGTCTTTGCAATAATACATTGGGTTTCTTGTTAGCAAGCACTAAATGGCCGTTGTTTTTGCAATTCAGCAATGACAAATATGAAATCGCAGTCGTTTTTAACTGGAAAAGTCTCTGTTGGAGGCAATTGTCACTGTGGCATTTTTCTTAGGAAAAAGCCAATGTAGTACCAACCGAGGCTGGGCCTGAAGCACATGCCATTAGATTAGCAGTGTGTTACTGTAGCTCCACTCACTAACAAGGCCTATTTATATTCCTCACACAGACACTAACAGTTTTATCCTTAGTTAGTTAGTGCTCTTGTCAACTGAAGCTATCTGTTCTATGCCTCACAACGGACAAATTTAGAGGGAGAAAAACAGGTCTCTGTGCGCCTGAAAATACATCATCACATGCAAATACGGCTGATAACGTGAGACATAGGAGTCCAAAGGGGAAAGATTATCAACTATTTAGGCACCGTGGGCTCTAGATGCAAAGAGCCAATTGCTTTCTGTTAACGGTGCTAACCAATGATATCGCCGTGAGACTCCCATGACTCCACGCTATCAGGCCGACTACATTCTGTTCAATTATCAGCAGCACGGATTGATAAGAAATAAATAAAGAAAGCAGAGTAAATTTTCCTCTGCTTCCATTTACCTGACAAATAATCAATTTACTTTCAAGTTCAGAAGTATAGACTTTAGCATACTAATCACACTATATGACTAGAGTTTATAGACAAATAATTGAAATATATCACAGATATGATACAAGAATGCATTCTGTGTGACTGGCCGCTAAATGTACCTCTTATAGGTTCAATGATAATGAAATGTCTAAAACAAATGTCTTTTAAATAACTTCATCTGGGGGCTTTTCTCTGCAAACATTGTTACATGTGATTAATTGTTATAAATTAAAATAATTTGCATATCATGTAAATATCATGTAAATAAACGGATTTATTTTAATTTTAAAAAAGCGAGGGGGGATGACTTGTCACCATGTAGTTTGAAAAAAAATGTAAAAATTAAAAAATGTATATGCGTTTCTGTTTAAAAGTTTGTAAGTTTAATACAGATTTTTTTTTGTTTTTGAAAGCAGTTTTGTATGCTCAAGGTTGCATTTATTTGATCAAAAATGCAGTAAAAACAGCAATATTGTGAAATATTATTACAATTCAAAATAACTGTTTTCTATTTGAATGTGTTTTCAAATTATAATAATTTATTATACTATAATTATTAAAGCTGAATTTTCAGCATCATCAGTGTCACATGATCCTTCAGAAATCATTTTAATATGCTGATTTTCTGCTCAAGAAACATTTCTTTTTATCAATGCTGAAAAAAAAACTGCTGCTTCATATTTTTATGGAATATTTCATTAATAGAAAATTCAGGAACAGCATATTTTTTTTTTGAAATAGAAATCTTTTCTAACATTACAAATGTCTTTTCTGTCACATTTTTCAAGTTTGTTTTTAACAAAATAAAGGGGATCATAGAAATTGCATGTTGCTTTTTTTTATTTAGTATGTAGTGCTCTGATTAAGCTATTTCAGTTTCAACATTTCGCAGATTAAGCAGGTGCACCTTATGACCAGTTATACTAATTATAGTAGCCATTACAAAAGGTAGCAAGCAACAAAGCATGATGCAATAGGAGAGTGTTAATCAGTGTTTCCTCTGCTAAACATAAAAAAGGTCAATCTGCAACACCAGATCCTGCCAAGGCTGAAACTCCACAATGAATCTTTCCTCAGGTACAGCTGGAGCCTGCTGTGTTTGCTTTGACTCTCACCCAGAGTCTCTACCTGTAGGAAGGTCATTGGGAGGGAAGGGAGGGAATGAGTGCATGCGACCTGAGAGAGCAAGATAAACAGAGGTAGCTTCGCTCCACTTAGCCGAGCAAATAGTCAGGATATTACAGCAAAGGGGAAAACTGTCACCCGTGGCTCACTAACCAGCTGTTTGGAATTAGGTGCAAATAAAGGGACTAATTGATTTCCATTTTCACAGAGAACCTCTTGCAACAAGCTAATTGGTATAGAATCAGCCTGATTGTGATGAATTGTTGAGGCTTAGAGGAAAACAATGAACTTTAAATGAGTGAATTTTACATCTTTTAAGATGAATGGCTTGTTGTCAGGCCTGATCCGGCCTTCTTAATTTGAACACTGGGCAGCAGCTGGAAATGCAATTGTCACATGCTGAAGTGGCATTTACTCTTCTCACTTACACACAAACACATCCCTCTTTTGTCTAAAGCTGTAGCCTGACCTTGGAGTTCCTCAAACTTCATTGTCAGTGTGGCATTCAGAGATGGACTCAGCTTACAAGCTACTGCACATCAGGATCAGATCTAGGCATCTATACTCTATCTTGCCCACCCAATCAGAATTTAGGCACAGATAGTGTTAATCTTTTTTTTTTTTTTTTTATGATTCGAGCATTGATTAAAAACAATATGAGGCTGGCTGTGTGTTGAGAAATTTGATCAAGGGCTGTAGAATACCCCAACAAATGATAAAACAACATCAGAAATTGCTATATTTTTCTTTTATTAGCTGAAAGTAATGGTGGGGCGTGTAATACACTCACAAGGTTGCTTCAGTCTGTAGCGGAAAAGCAGAGGCTGAGAAAAGTGCACAAGCGAAAACGAGGCAGAAATATTTGCGTGCTATCAAGGTGTGAATTACAGGGAGTTTAATGCATCTTCATGAATATGTATCTTCATATTTACTTACGAATATACATTTCTATAACTCTTGACTAATTTTAAAATGTCATTGGCCACCACTAAAATGGATTATACCATTGCAATTACCTGAGCAGTTGAAATATTCTAGAAAACCTAGCTCATTTAAGAACTTGCATTTATTGCATGGATGCAGTAAGTGCTTATGTAAGTGTCTAAAATGCATATAGTTCAGTTGAAACCTTCCCCTCTTTGGCTTGCTGTTGATGCATGTTAAACTGATTGAGGCAAACTGCTTAAATAACAACACTGAAATAAGAACACGCTTTTTATCTTTCAATCAGTTAGGGCCGGTTCACACAGAATGCATTTTTGTTGTTAAAAACATGAGACGCAATGTCAGTGGAACGCAAAAAGACACATTTTTTTTTTTTTTTTAATTTTAACATCTTTTAACTTGAGCATCATGATTTTAGAATGCCATGTTATGCACGAGATGCTGCAAATGACGCAAACACAATGATTAAAGACGTCCGTCTACTGCGTGTTTACAATTCAATAAAATGGGCAAAAAAATCCTTACACCATGACCAGTGTTGGGAATGTTACTTTAGAAATGTAATAGGTTACTGACAAGTTACCCTATTTAAAATGTAATAAGTAATGTAACTATTTCAATTACTTTATTAAAGTAATGTAACTGATTACATTTGATCAAACTTTCTTTGATTTTTTCCCCTATTCTTATTGCTAACTAACAAAATTGTATTATCATTACATTGTACTATCACATGCCATGTTGCATCATTCTAACCTGTGCTTAAATAATGAGAACTGTACAATGTATTTGAAGAAAATGTTTTTATTTTATTTATTTTTTTGGTCACAGGATCCTCCATTCCCAACTCCAACCATTCATCTGAAGGACTGCGGCAATGGGAACCCTTTGAACCACCAGTGGCAGTTTCCACAGGATGAGAAAGGACATGGTAGAGGATGATAGACCCCTATTGATATCTCACTGATGTTAGCCTGCTGTACTGACTGTATCACACACACATACAGTTGTGCTCAAAAGTTTACATCAAATTGCAGAATCTGAAAAAATCTTAAAGGGTTAGTTCACCCAAAAATGTAAATTATGTCATTAATTACTCACCCTCATGTCGTTCCACACCCATAAGACTTTCGTTCATCTTCTGAACACAAATTAAGATATTTTTGATGAAATCTGAGAGGTATATGACTCGTCCATAGACAGCAATATAATAAACACTTTCAAGGTCCAGAAAGGAATTAAAGACATCGTTAAAACAGTCAACGTGACTGCAATGGTTCAACCTTAATGTTATGAAGAGACGAGAATACTTTTTGTGTGCGCAAAAACAAAACAAAAATAACGACTTTATTCAAGAACGGCACAGTTTCTATGCGCCAAGAGCAGCCCTTCGTAGGCTAGACCATCCAATTTAACAATGCTCGGTTTGAGCTTTGCTGACTTTGAAGGTGTGGCCTTTGAAGTCTGCATCCTTTGAAGGATGCTGCCTCTGAATAGAGACAATGCCACAACGTGATAAAAGGTATCCTTTCCATGCTAATCCAAGTTTTGTTAAAATGTTTAATGTTAAAATGGTTTAACATTTATTAATTAGAATATATATTTATCCATTTTGTTGCGAGTGCAGTGAGCTTGCAGAGAGACTCCACCCACATGCTCTTCTGATTGGCTATTATTTTTTGATTGATTTTGTCTCGTCTTGTAGTCATTTTATGTCTGGAATCTTATTGCATTGCCTCTTAGGACATGGTGTAAGGTATTCCCACCCACCCCAAAATCTCATTGGACCAAAGTATTGCTTCTCATGTATATTAAACATCAAATATAGACTAATTGTGGAAGGAAACGTTGGAGACTGACAAAAGCCCTCAAGTTCCATCTGGAGATGGAACTTGAAAATACAGTTGTGCCCTTATAGTTTTACACCCTTCGGTTGCAGATGCATTACGAAAGAGAGAGAGAAAAAAAAAAAAAGAAATCCACCAACTGAAAAATCCCGTCCCACACTGTTCTGAGGAAAACTTGTCTAAAATCTTGTTGTGACTTGTTAGGACACACTGTTATACTCACATTAAAAAGTCCTGAACCATGTCTAGGGACAAAATATCATAGAAACTTTGAGGGTGAGCACTTTTAGACCAGCACTAAAACCTACTCACAGCACCTTGCAACTGCATTGCAACACCCTGGCAACTATCCACAACACCCTGGCATCATGGCATTCAATTTTGCATGGGCAACCACTCACATTTACTTTAGAAATCTTGTTTACCATGCCATGGTTTAACACTCACAAAAGCAATGTAGCACCCACAGAAATGTTCTAACAAAAAAGGTCTGAAAAGAGCCTTTGTCCTTTATCCTTTGAGTAGGCACAGAATCCCCATTCTTAATTATCTTATCTACTGCTTCTAGCAGAGGAAAAAAAGTAAAAGCAACACTTATTGACATCCTCTAAAAACTATTTTATCTCTCCACTGACACTCCTTACAGAATCTGTGACTGAGTTCTCAAGAGTTCCAATGACTTGGTGATTCAATCATTACAATAAGACAGCGAATGACGTAGCCTTGTTGAGTCAATAGATGGTAGTGATTCATGTTAAAGACACACACACTTCACAAGCTGGGCACAGAGAAGCTATTCAGAAACGCCACCGTCCAATATTCTCTACCCCAGTGAACCAAAGATACAGTGACAGAATCAAATGTCACAGAATCTAAGAAGGAAATTAAACAGACTCTGAGGTCTATTTAGGATATTAAACTAAGCCAAGCATGACATCTTCAAGAGAATTTAGCTAATCATAGGAAGCATTTTTTAAGAGTTCTCAAGCACCTACTTAACAATATTGGGCAGCTTTAGACTCTGAGAAAAATGTGAGTGAAGGCTTTTTCGAAAAGGGAAGGACTTAAATATTGTATCAAGTAAAGGATCTCTGAGGTTTAGCAGAAAAATCTGAAATTCTGTGCTGAGCATAATCCTTGAGAAATTTGCTAGTTTCAACATGATTTGCAAGGAGTAATTGAGGAATTTAAATCCCAATCTAGCTGTTTCTTAAAATTGTATTTGTTTCAAGAATGTCTCAAGGTAAAGTCATTTCCACCAACTGAAAGCTGCTTACACTAGTCTTGCGTAGCCAGACTTTGACGTGGCAAACTTTGGCAAATCCAGTTATGAGTTCTTTTTTAAAAGCATGCGTTGTCTGTACAGGTTTCCAGACTGACTGCTGCACCCTCACTTCCAAAAGTAGATGCCAGCCAATTGGATTAGAGCTTGCCAGATCGAGAAAGTGCTTGCTAGACCAAATTTGTATAAGCCAAATTTCCATCCATTTTTTGTGATGTTTTGTTTTACCTTTCTTTTTGTCAGCATTGAAAACTCCAACAGTCTTCCTTAATTTGACAGAACTGTAAAGACTGTAAAGATGCACCTTCGAACTACAGAGAAACTGTGCTTTAACGGGAACAACAACATGAACTCGGACGCTGCATGCATGTAGGCTATAGGCCAATTCTGTCATGTGACACCAGATTTATTTGCGTTAAAGGCCTTTTTCTCGATTAAAAAGTGTTTCCAAACCAATTTTTTCGACATTTGAAGTATCAACATAGAATTTATGTGTTAAAGATAAACGGAAAAAGATTGTGTTGACATTTGAGAAATTTTATCGACAAATGGCATTTCCATTAGCTATATCACTAAACATTTTAAAGCGCTAAACCTTTTTTCACAAAAAAAAAAAAAAAAAAAAAAAAAAACCTTGGATGCAAACCTGGCTATATAAAATGCTGCACAAATTTGTCATATCACAAAAAAATAAAATAAAAAAAAAGGATGAAATTAAAATTAATGACTTTGTTTTAATAACTTTCTTGTTTTAAATTATCAGGTGTGTTTGCATGTACTTCAGAAGTTTGATTAGTACTAATCTTTTTAAAATGTCATTTAATACTTTAGCCCTACTGAAATCGTACAAGGTTTTTTGCAAGGTTTAGGACAAACCGACCAACATAATTTGATTGTAGATGTCTACATGTTATTAGCACTACAATTGAACTTGCTCCAAAAGTATATATTCCTTTAAATATTTAATTACAATAATTTATATTAACTTACAATAGCTATAACAGCACATATAAAAGTACTTAAAGGGTTAATTCAACCAAAAAAGAAAATAATGTCATTTATTACTCACCCTCATGCCGTTCCACACCCGTAAGACCTTCGTTAATCTTCAGAACACAACTTAAGATATTTTTGTTATAATCCGATGGCTCAGTGAGGCCTCCATAGCCAGCAATGACATTTCCTCTCTCAAGATCCATTAATGTACTAAAAACATATTTAAATCAGTTCATGTGATTACAGTGGTTCAATATTAAGATTATAAAGCAACAAGAATATTTTTGGTGCGGCAAAAAAACAAAATAACAACTTATATAGTGATAGCCGATTTCAAAACACTGCTTCATGAAGCTTCGGAGCGTTATGAATCAGAGTATCGAATCATGATTCGTATTACGTGTCAAACCGCCAAACTGCTGAAATCACGTGACTTTGGCGCTCCGAACCGCTGATTCGTAATAAATGACATAATTTTCATTTTTGGGTGAACTAACCCTTTAATGTTAGTGTGTGGAATATGGGAAGATTAATGATTTATGCTTTGCCTGTTATAAAGTTTGAGACCAAATTAAATTCAGTCTTATCAGTCAGACCAATACTGCTTTCTGTGTTGTTTACAAAGTCTGATTTCTATTGCATACAGGGAATGAGGATATTTCCAATTCATCATACGTCCCATGCCTTGCCTTCCAATAGCTGTTTTCCGCAGCAAAGTGTGACTTTCCCCTCTGCCAGATATAAAAACCGCATCCAAACACATTGCACATTATTTATAGTACACAAACTGACCCACATCCATGCATGAGCAATGCATGCCCCAGTCGTCACTAATGATCTCTTTCTACCCAAGTTAGAAGTGGTTGCTATTGCTTGCAGGATAGCATTTTGTGCCATTAGACTATCCTTTCACTGACCTGACAAAACAGTGCCCGCATGGGTGAATTTCAGATGGAAATTCATGGATGAGAGTCCAAAGCCTGGTGGCTCAGAAATGTTATGCTGCATGCATTAAGTCAGATAAGATTCAGACATCTTAACACATCCCAGAGTTCACTAGCTTGCCAGTGCACCAGTTCAAAGATATATAATTTACGCACTGAACATGTCATTTTCAATGCACTTAAACTGCTTGAAGGAATGCGGCTGATGTTTTGAGGAGCCAAAAGTCCTTTTCATTTTCTGAAAAACAGATGATTTCTGTCTCAGTCCTTTTTAATTTCATGCATGCCTGTCATGTTATACTTCATCATTAAAAGCGTGTTGAGCACACACAATGCACTGTATGTACACTGATTTCAAAGCTTTTCTCATCAGAGCGGATGTCAACAGATCGGCAGTTTAAGCACAAAACAGAATGAGGATTAATAGATAAAGCCTAAGCAAAGAAAAGGCAAACTGAGACAGGAATGACAGTGCTCTAGCAGAATATAGTGGTTAGATTACAATCGAAGAAGGGTGTGAATTACACAATGACCTTCTAGAGGGTTGTTGGGCAGTGCTTGAGGTGGGCTGAGCCAGTACTTCTGCACTATTCTCTCGCACCAGAAGGTCTAATAAACCATTGGTAATCTCTCTGTTCCTGCCACTCTCACTAGACAAATACTGTTAATCATGCAAGCCAATGTTTTGACAGTTGGCATTAAATTTGGTGCATACTGTAGCTTAATTTGACCAAGAAACCTCCATTCAGTTATGAAGATACAGTGTGACTAACATGAAAGTCTACCACACTTTGCTTGATTTTAAGTGACATTTATGCCAGGTTCGGACTACACAATATTTGTGTCTGTTATGATAGTCACTGTGTCAAATAATGCGATTTTGACTCCTAAATTCTTGTCGTGTCATGGATAAGAAACATGTCATTCCTGAATAGTCATCACTTGCTGTCTTTAACAATGTGTGTGATGTCATCGAGAAGGCAGAACTAGCGACTGACTTCTGGAAACAAGTGCGTAAATAAACAATGGTTCTACTAGCCTAATGCTAATGCCAGTACTCACTAGGTTGCTGAAGCGCCTCCGCTATCGTTCACCAGCTTTTATCTTTTTTCACTTTGTCGTGGTTGTCCCTCGAGGAAACATCATAAAGGCAGGAGTATTGTAACCATATTTCCACAAACCTTTCCTCCATTGCATAATTCCAGCAGCACCATACCATTGTCTCTCTTTAGTTTTGCTATGTTAGAAAGCTTCTATGCTCATGTTGGTGAACGGGGCCTAAACTTGGGGGCACCCCAAACCCCTTGAATCAAAGGTGAAAGAAAAAAATAAAATAAAATAAAAATTCCATATATATACATACACACACATATATATATATATATATATATATATACACACACATATATATATATATATATATGTGTGTGTGTATGTATGTCATCCCCCATGTCATCCAAGATGTTCTTGTCTTTCTTTCTTCAGTCGAAAAGAAATGAGGTTTTTGAGGAAAACATTCCAGGATTCTTCTTCATATAGTAGACTTCAGTGAGGTTCACCGGGTGGAAGGTCCAAATTGCAGTTTCAGTGCAGCTTTAAAGGGCTCTATGTGATTCCAGACGAGGAATGAGGGTTTTGTCTAGCAAAACGATCTGTCATTTTTTAACCACAAATGCTCATCTTGCACTGCTCTGCGATGCACCACACATTAGGTTGAAAGATCACACGTGACGTAGGCGGAAGTACTGCGGTAAGGCGAAAAACAATGTAATTTTCTCCTCCAACTTATAAATCATCCAATTTCATTGTTTTACCTTTTTTTTTTTTTTTTTTTTTTTTGTAAAGGGCGTTTAGCTTAATCTTAGCACATTTGCTTTGTAAACACTGGATTGGTACTTCGACCTACATCACACATGATCCGCACGCATGTAACATGATTACGTCGTGCGTGCGGATCGCAGAGCAGTACAAGATGAGCATTTGTGGTTAAAAACTACATACATTTTTATTTTATTTTTTTAGAAAATGACCGATCGTTTTGCTAAAAGACCCTTATTCATCGTCTGGGATCATGTAGAGCCCTTTAAAGCTGCACTGAAACTGCAATTTGGACTTTCAACCCGGTGAACCTCACTGAAGTCCACTATATGGAGAAGAATCCTGGAATGTTTTCCTCAAAAACCTTAATTTCTTTTCGACTGAAGGAAGAAAGACATTAACATCTTGGATAACATGGGGGAGAGTAAATTATCAGAAAATTCAGAAGTCCTTTAAACATACCCAGGTATCATAACTTGCTTTCTGGAATACACCCTGGTAAACATTCTAAAAAAGAACAACACACTTTACTCTTAAGGGAAAATGGAATCATTGTGCTTCTGTGACATGACAGCATGACTCAGTAAAAGGCGAGTGAGGAGTCATCCGTACACATGAAGATTACGTTGAGTTGGCCACTCACCCAATCGGACTGCAGAGCAGAGAATAAACTGTTTCCAGGCTGGTGGACCGTCTCAGTCCTTGCGTTTATGAGACCATCTTCCCCGTCACCATCAACACTATTACAGCAATTCCAGCGGGTCTTGATCTCAATTTTTTACCACATTCAACAGGTTTAAAATCCAATTTTTAAACAAAATTACATTTTTGAACTGTGACTAATTGTAACTACCAGCTACAATTTACAGAGAGCAATTTCCACTTTTCCCTATATCCTGCCTCTCTTCTCTATATTAAGTAGTGAAAGGTTAGCATGTATCTGCCTGCTATTTTAATGCTAATAACACATGCAAGACTCGTTTGCAAATTTTACCACTTATTAACTTCTCGTGGATTGGTTCTCTTTGGATGGCTGCCACTGCTGCAGATCCAGCAAGGAATGTTTGATAGGAGAGATACAGCTAATAATGCTACAATGTATGATAGTAGCATAGCCCAAGGCTAAATATCTTTATTCAGGCCCAGGCTATATCATTACTAACAGAAAACAAACTAATTTGGTTACAAAACGCTGACAACTAAGACATAAGGTTGCTGAGAGTGCAACTTGTGAAGGCGGAGAAACTGTTATTAATGCTCAGACTTGTTTTGTTTTGTTCTTGTGCTAGTTGTTTTTGCTAGGCTTAAAAGGCATGATGCCATTCATTTAAAGGAACAGTAAGAGTTCACCCAAAAATGTTCAAATCATTTACTCACTTCCATAAAAGGGGACATACAAAGGGATATTTTTGAAGAATATGTTGACCACAAATTCATTTTTGTGTTCCAAAAAGAAAGTCATACAACTTTGGAATGACATAAAGGTGAGTTGTTGATGACACTATGTTTTTAGGTGAATAATTTAGGTGAACGAATACTTTCATGTAATACTTTTCATGTAATGGTTTTTATACTGTACAAACTGTATATTCTATCCCCCTACACTACCCCTACCCCTAAACCTACCCATCACAGAAAACTGTCTGCATTTTTTGAATTTCAAAAAAACACTATTAGTATGTTTTTTAAGCCATTTGGTTTATGAGGACACAGGAAGTGTCCTCATAAACCATGTTTACATTGTAATACCCATGTCATTATACACATTTGTGTCCTCATAAACCATGTTTACAAGAACACCCCCCCCCCCCCCCCCCCCCCTTTCCATAGACATAATGATTTTACTGTAAAAACTGTATATCCCCTAACCATAAACCTTCTAAACTTTCTGCATTTTTACATTTCCAAAAAATATAACTAAGTATGATTTATAAGTTGGTTTCCTCATGGGGACCAAAAAAAAAAAAAAAAAAAAAAATCAAATAAATTACAGGTTTGGAATGATGTGGTGGTAAACTGGAGAATTTTAATATTTGGGTGAACTATCCCTTTAAATGTACAATACTGCATGGATTATTTTTCCACAAAATTAATGTATAACAACACCACAGATAAGTTATAATAGCAAATGTTCAGCTCTATCATAAAAAAGAAAGTGTTTTAAGAATGCATTCACATTTTATACTAAAAGACACTGCTTACATTATATCCCTGTAAACGTATTTCTGATACCTCTTCTCAGGCAGTTGAAACATCGCACCTCATTATTCGTCTGTTGCTTTGTTTGGATTTGTGCATGTAATCCTCTTTGCGGCTTAAAATGATACGAAGTCAGAGAGCCAAAAACCTCAGTCACATAGTGCTTGGTTAGAAAGAGAGAAAGAGAGGAACTAGGAAGAGCAATTCAAATAGGATAGCCATTTTATCAGATTTCATTTATCAGATATTGCAGTTGTAATAGGGACAACATTCCTGGACTTACTGAGCCCAGTTTAGAAGAAGATTTAGAAAAATCTTTCATCATAATGTTATAACTAATGTTTTCATAATGTTTCATCATAACTTGCTCCGCCCCTGAGACAACTTTCCTTTGAACTGATGTCATCAAACCCTCTTATATTTAACCCCTTCCCTTTCAACCACCTGGTTCCATTCTGGTATGTACTGTAACACCCACTTTTCATTCCTAGCCATAGATGAAGTGCCACCATAAAGTTTTTCTCACTGAATATTGTTTAGCTCTGAAATACGTCCCATTGTGGATGAAAAATTCTTCGATGATGCGTTTTCACCGTGACCAAAACTATCGAAAGGTGGCGTGTTGCAGAAGAACTTTACTACGAGTGGTTTAATTTATCAACTGAGAACACAATACCCTAAACGGCATAAAGAAATCATTTACGCTATTACCCAAATTTAATTATTGGAAATTTGTTTTCAATTTATTTATTTATTTTTTTAGCTAAATGATAATCTGAATAGTTAAAGTCTTTATGTTTTATTTAAAAAAAAATCATTTAGGTGCATCACTGTAAACAGTATTTTGGCCTGGAAAAAAAGTGAAAAATTTAAATTTGAATTTCCACACAAAACACATTTTTATGTTACCAGGCAAAACATTTTTACAGAGATTTTTATTTTGTAATTCGTTTTGCAGCACATACAGAATGTTTCCTTGTGGATTGACATGGAAGACTGTTTGCACAAGTTTCAAAACACTAAAACACTTGTACGACACCCTGGCTAAGCTGTTAGCGAAGGTTGTCAAACCAAACAGCCAATTTCACAGACAACGGCAAAAACACAACCCACCCCACCATCATGAATGGAGCGTGAAGAATCTAATGGCTCACACCTCCCCATATGTTCTAGAACTCAGAATGCTAAGTTACTAAAACAGACTTCCAGAAGTCGGGAGGGTCTGACATTCCCACATTCCCAGGCCGACAGATTCGTCGGATAAGAGTCTCTCTACATCATCTGATAGTCATCAACACTTTTCAGCCGCATCTCACCTGCCCTCATTTCTCAGATGTTCATTTTGATTAGCGCAAGACTGGGAGCTAGTGCTAGCCTGAGGAGGGGGAAGGGGGCTGTAATCACACAGAAGAAGGAGACAGAAGGGGCTGACTAGCTTCAAGCCGCCACATGCTGTTGGCAAACATGCCTTGAGAATGTAAATCTGTGGCGCTTCCACCCCCTCCACCCCCCACGGCTATTTCACTGTCATTTTAGCCCCTTTTCTCTCACTGAATGCTCAGTGCTCATGGATATGAACCCAATGAGCACTTTATAAAGCCAACTATTGACCATGCTAGGCCGAAGAGGGGAAAATGCAAATAAATATCACCCCTATTGAAAAACATGACAGTGATGAGAATCTTTGATTAAGATTCTTTGCGTCTTTTTAAATTAGCAATGTATGCTAGCGATTAGCTGCTTTTAGTGACTTGCTAACCAAAGGTAAGCCGTTTTATATAAGAAAACACAGTAAAAATGCTATTTTAATTGAAGTCTTGTAGTTTGAATGTGAATAAATCATTGCTTAGAGCACATAAGATACTTTAAAGTAATAGATCATCATTATTTACTCAACTCTCATGTTGAGTAAATAATGTTTTGACCTGCTTGTCCTTAGTTGGTCATGAGCTGGTTTAAGCTGGTCCGGAGCTGGAGCTAGTTGCTTAGGACCAGCACTTGACCAGCTTAAACCAGCTCATGCCCAGCTAAGGACCAACTAAGAACCAGCATAAACCAGCTGCCATGCTTCAAAACATACCTAACCAGCATATGCTGTTTTTTTCAACAGGAAAAACACAGTGAAAATGTCATTTTAACTAAAGTCTAATAGCGTGAATGTGAGTAAATCATTGCTTAGAGCAGGGGTTTGAGAGAGGTGGGATAAACCTTTCTATAAACCGAACAAAATAAAAAGTCTGCCATGTAAACGAGTTAAACCGATTACTTTGCGTCTACGTCATCACGTCAAGCGGTCAGGGGTCGTCAGAATGCAAAATGTCGGCGGCAAAATTAAACTGGAGTAAAACTGAAACAACACATTTATTAAATACACTGACGGAACTCAATGAATCATTACTACGGACCTTCATCCACACGCTTCTGCTTTACGGAGGAGGGAGGGGTAGTATTGAGATGCTCCTTAGAGATGCACAGCCACCAAACAGGTCAGCTTCCTGTTCCCGTCTTTTCCTCATACCATCCAGCAGTAATATGCTACAAATTTCACGCTGTTGCTTGATTAAGAGCAACACTTTATATAAAAATAGCGCGCATAAGAAATAACGGAACTCCATGTTGACAGGAATACAAGGCGGCAAACAGGACATAAGCTAATGTGTGCATGTCACAAAGTAATTCAGATTGAAAGTGCCGGTGCATGTAAACACCATATCGGATTAGATAACGTCTCATGTAAACACTCCACCGAATCTTTCAATCGGAATGATTTTAATCGGAATGACAAAAAAAGTGTACATGTAAACGTGGCTATTGATATATTACTTAAAGGGATAGTTCACCCCAAAATGAAAATTATTCCATGATTTACTTACCCTCAAGCCAGGTGTATATAATATCTTCTTTCAGACGAACACAATTGAAGATATATTTAAAAAATATCCTTAGTCCTCCAAGGTTTATAATGGTTGTGAATGGCTTCCCAGATTTTGAAGACAAAAAAAAATGCATCCATCCATAAAAAAAATGAATCCATACGACTCCAGGGAGTTAATAAAGGCCTTCTGAAGCGAATCGATGCGTTTGTGTAAGACAAATTTCCTTATTTAAAACTTTATAAAGTAAATAATGAGCTTCTGGCGCAACAGCCATACGCATCTGACGTATGTCCAAAAAACGTCAACTTCCGCGACATAGTACACAATGCCATGACGTTCTACACTACGCCATGACGTACTATGTCCTATGCTATAACGTGTAGTACGTCATGGTGTAGTGTAGAACGGCATGGCATTGTGTACTATGTCGTGGAAGTTAACGCTTGGAATAGTTGCTTACCGCAAACTTTCCGCAGAACCGTAGCTTCTGAATTAACAGTTGCTTGCGCTCCCCTAGCCCCACAGGGTGAAAACCCCTGGCTTAGAGCACATAAGACACTCTAAAGTAATAGTTTACCCACATTTTGTAATTTTTTACTCCACCATCATATTCTGATAAACCTGTATGCTGGTATTTTGAACATGAAAGGACAACGTTTTGAAGCATCTTTTGTGCGTTAGTTTCTATACAATAACATTTTCACAAGTTTACTCACAAATAATCAGATAGAGTAAAAGATTGTGTATTTGGCGTGCTGTCCGAGGAGAGGGCTCCGAGCTCGGTATTTGGCACCAAACTCAGAGTACTCCCCCCATATCTTTGGTAAGGATAGTAACCAGGTGAGTGTGAGGAGACGTGGTGGAGTGATGCAGAAAAAACTGTTGAGGAACATCGGTGAGTTGGCCACATATTTATAGGCCTCCTCTTATGCTGATTGGGTTGATCATTTAAACATTGCTCCTCCCGAACTTTGTGAATAAAACATCATTTATAGTGGTGTTAATGACATCAAATCCATTTTGAATCTTAACATGCACGCAAATTAGATATTAAGAAATAAAATATGTTTTTATAATCTTTTTTGGAGTTTTACTGGCCAGGGTCACTATGAACTATGCTTTATGTGAAAAAGAGTATTCAAAATTTCTCCTCTTGTGCTCCATGGAAAGTAGCACATCGGCATATGGGATTTTGGTGAACTGTTTCTTTAATTTAGCTCTGCATTCTGGCAATGCATTTCAATCATTTGCATAATCCTATGCTTTCGCATGTTGCTCTGTGAGAGTATAACATAGAGACAAATTCATTATAATTCAAACAAGTCTGAGAGAGGATTAAACAAGGAGAGCACATGAAATACTAGAATAGAGATAAACTGTTTACTTATATGCAAATAAACAAGTGATTCATGTGCATTCCAGCAACAGTAAATGCTCTCAAAATGCTCAAACATGATTCTAAATATTTAGTTTAACCTAAGCATAGCAATTAACCTCCAGCCGTCCAGCCGCATCAAATTCAAAGCTTTTCTGCTGCTGAAATCCTACTTGTCACTTCCATGTCATTAAATCCTTTAAGTTTACGTTTCTTCCCCTTGGACAAGTAGTCTGGCTAACATCTGTTTACATATAGAGGTGCTCAGATCACTTGGGGCATAATACCAGGGGACTGATTTTAGATTAAACAGAAGGAGAATAGTACTTTGAAACACTTACCACTGTCCTTTATGGTTTTATAACACCTCCGTTTAGATGTGGCCAAGCCTTTCACACCTCACCCCACACCCAGTAGTGTAGCAGCTGTGAGTCTGCAGCAGTTGGGTCAAAAATGCTTAATTGAAAGTATTCTTGATTGTATATTTTACTGTATACAGATTTATCAGGGCTCATCAATAAGGAATATTTCCATATCAAGGCAATTTTGCATCGTCATTTCAATTTTAAAATTATGAACAAATCAGTCATATTTATACCTTATGCTAATGGTGTGTGCATATATATATATATATATATATATATATATATATATATATATATATATATATATAAAATTTTACTAATAACATGTAGGTCCAGTCACAATGTTGACGAATTACTCTCCCTAAACCTCATTTTCAAAAGTTCAGATGGACCCTTGCTGTCTAACTTGCCAGAATAAGCTGCGATGTGTACAATTTTTTTTTTTTTTTGTCTGGCTTTGACTCCTGTGAAGTGAACTGAGATCTAAGGAGGAGCGAAGCAAACAGGCGCTGCCGTCCTAAGAAGGGAATTGCACTCAATGACGGCTATGTGGACATATAAACGAAAGAGAAAAGAGCCGTCACAACACCGCAGGTTAAATATGCGGTCTTAACTAATGTTGAGCGACAACATTTGCCTTTCCTGACCACTCTGACAAGCCAGGATGATGACCCTGTGTTGGGCGAGGGCCTGTATACATCACAGCCAATCTGTCAGAAGCGTAACTAGGCTGTATTCATATTTCATGGCCATTTCTACAACCTGTCCGAGTCTACAATGATTAATCCAAAAATCCTTTCATCGAGTTATAAAAAATGTATAAAGACTCGCTGAATGACTCAGTTCAACTTGTGGGCAAAGACAGAGTTTGTTCTCTCGCAAGCTTTTTAGATGCTCTTATTGATAAGTATGACACATTTAAAAATAATTGATCAAGCAAATAATGGAAGTATCAATATTTGAAGCTGAGGCTGATCCAGCTTAAGCTGGGAGCTGTTTTTTGAAACATGGCAGCTGGCTTTTGTTGGTCTAAACTGGTCATTAGCTGGTTCAATTCGGTCATTAGCCAGAGCAATCTGGTAGACCATCTCGAACCAGAAGGAAACTAGCTACCAGCTGGTCACAGCAGGTTTTTTGGAACATCAACCAAGACAAGCTTGGAAGAGCAATACCAGCACACTCTCATGGCAATTCGGAGTATTTTACGTTTTGGCGAATTGTTGGCTACTACTACGGACACTGCAATAGTTTAAAAATGGCTTCACATTCATTCGCTTTCTTCTTTAAAAACAGTTCAATATAACACGTTAAAATTGTTTAACACAAATAAGTTAATGAAGCATGCAAAATTACATCATTAATGTAATTTACATCACACAGTCGAATAATTTCAGGAGTCAGGAGTTTATTACAGGTGCTTTGTAGATGCTCAGTGTAACTCTGGTAGGTGGAAATTTCTATTCAAACCCTTTAACCCGATTTTGCTTCTCTATTTGTGATCAGATCAAAGCCGCTAAACTCCGGGAAAGTTTTCAGTCCAATTATCCAGTAAGCGAATGCATTCAAACAATCAGTCCAAAACAGTGCTAATGTAAAAAAGCCAGACTCTAAAATCTGAAGTTTTGTTCTGTAATGTTTTTTTTTCTTCCATGTGGGCTTTGGTGTGCATACAATTATGAATTCACCAAACTTGAACTTTGAAATGCAGCAAAATACGAAACTTATTCTCTTTATCTTGCGTTTCCTGTCTCCCGTATTCGCATGTGTATGAATGGATGTCTTTGGAATGAAGTGTAGTGCGACTGTCCCTTTATTCGTATGTTTTTGAACTGCATTGATCTGCTTATGCCCCACCGATAGTTAGGTTTAGGGGTGGTTCATGCATACTTTTTTTTTTTTTTTTCCTAAAAATCTTATGATTCATATGAATTCATATGAAATCGTGTAAAATAGTAACGTTTTCTCATGAGTTACCAGCTTAACTCAGACTTTCCTGGGAACATCAGACTAAAACAAGTTTGAATGAAGTGACTTTTAAATGAAAAAAAAGAATTCAGAAACTGAGGCTTATGTTGTATTTGCATTGTTCTGAATGGAACCCAATGTGACTCCTGGACAAAAATGTCAGTGCCTCTGGATTTAAATAAATAGTGCAGGTTTCAGGCCTCTTCTATCTTGAGCCTTTCAATGTATGAAGGATATATTTGGATCATACATTTCCACATGAATCACATCATACAAATTCATTCAAAATCGGCATCTTGTAAAATAGTTATGTTTTCTCATGAGATCAGGTTGGATGGAAACCATACTACCGTGTTCCAAAACACAGCTACCAGCTCAACTCCAACTTTCCAGGCAATATCAGACTAAAAAAAAAGTTTGAATGAAGTGACCTTTAAATGAGAAATAGTATTCAGAGACTGAGGCATTACGTTGTATTTGCGTTGCACAGAATGAAACCCCACACAACTCCTAAGAAAAATGTCAGTGCCTTTGGATTTAAATAAATAGTGCAGGTTTCAGGCCCCTTCTATTTTGAGCCTTTCAATATAAGAGGAGTTTTCCGTTAGTGAATCCAAGTTCCTAACAAACCAGCATGCCAGGGGTCCCAATGGAAATGAAGGATATCTTTGGTTGAGAGCTTGCCTAAGCTGCTAGTGTCTGGAGTGCTTTCCTCTCAAAAAAATTGCTTTAGAGCAATGAAATAGAGGAAATGGATTTCTCATTTGGGAATAAGTGCTGGAACTTCTTCCACTAAACAATGAACGTATTTCTTTCCCTCTCCTGTGTGCGCTAAGATTTGGGGGGGTAAAGCTGTTATCCTCCAGCAGTGGCATCCTTCAAAGAACTGCAACAAATCCCAAGAAATAACTGTGGATTCCTGCTTACTTCGATTCAGTAGGACTAAGAGCCTGTTGGCATTTTCTCCTACTCTTTATCTCAACGTACTCCCAGTTGGATCATGTCTAACCAATAGCACTGAAGTGATAAACATTGGATGAAACTTAACTGGGCAATTGTGGTTTTCCAAAAGAATAAGAATGGACGTCTTTGGTGAGAGCTGACTTGCTAAATTTGCTATTCAAACCAGGCACTCGGAGAGTATAATTAACTCTAATTCTCCTCACAGTTGATCCCTTTGGTGCGCTATTTATCCAACCTGAATATTTTAGCATGGTGTGTCATGTCTTAAAGTAAAGTCACATGTTGAGAGAACCTTTTGTGACACATTAGTCCGGATCCAACTGTTGTTATCAACAGGGGAAAAGTTAAAATTAATGACTCTAAAAATGTCATGTGGTGTAATGATCATGTAAAATATACACTTTATTTGCACCTTGAATACATGTGACTGTACAGATCACAATCTTTATTTTCAAAAGGTTTTTAAATATTTTTTTAAAGAATAAAGTATTTTTCGACTAAATTTTTTTGGGGGGAAGTTGCACCACATTATATTTTTACTAACCTTGCCTTGTCATAAAATGTCAACATTTTGACGTTATTCTAACAGACTCACTGACATTGACACACAGTCATGAGTATCAGGAGTCCTTCCATGTTTGTGTATGTTGGTTGCGCCACATGACTTTTTCAATGGTTGGTTGCGCCGCATGACTTTTCACCGGAAACCAACATTGTGTAAGCATACTCTCTTTACATAGAATATGTATTCAGCTGGACTGAAAATGCTACCTTGAATTTGGATGCCAAAAGAACGAGACATAATGTAGTCTAAAACACCTGTAGCGGTGCCCCAAGCCAGAAGGACATTAAGAGAGACAGACAGAACACATTAATAAGCGCTCAGGCTTGCTGCCTGTCACATTATTCAGGAGTCTGTCTGCCAATGTCCTCAGTCCTGGTATGTGGTAGTCAACATTATGTTCCAGAGAGGCAGGGATCTCACTTAAAGATGACTCACTTTCATTGTTCTTGATCGAAAATTTTGTCTTTTAATCTACAACACAGTGTATATCACCCATTACAAAAAAAAAAAAAAAAAAAAAAAAACGTCATGAATATGTATGGGTCATATTTTCAAAATGAATAAAATTGCATATTTTGCTTATAGAAAATAAGGTCTACTTGTAGGACTTTATGTTTTTTTACTATAATGAAAAAAAAATATTTTATGTTATATTTATGTAGTATATCATCATTGATAATCATCATCATCATTAATTTCTTAAAGAAAGTGAAGCCTAGTTTAGTTTCTTTGTTCTATTTATCATTAATATTATTATATGATTTTATCTTTTGTTTGCATAATAATGTATTATTATTATTATTATTATTATAGAAATAATAGAAAAAAAATCAAATGATGATTACATACAGTATAACAAATAAAATAGGCTTCATTATCTTTATGCAATAAATAAATAAAAAATAAAAAATATAAAATAAAACAACTAATAATAATAATAATAATAATTTTACTATTTACATGTGGTGCATATATTTTTTTTTTTAAAATATCTATCAGCTATTATTCCTATAAATGTGAATATAAACAATATTCTTAGGATCATATTCATATATAAACATATACTCTAGTGTTGAGTAATTACAATGCCAATAACTGAACTATATTTTTAGTATTAACAGTCACTAAGCTGTTTCCAACTTTTTTGAGTTGTAATGTAGCAAAACAGTATTTGCTGCTTTTTGTCACATTAATGTAATGTTTCACCAAGTCACTCACTACACATAATGACACACGATAGATGTTTTTTTAAAATTCAAACCATTGTTTAATTATATTTCAGCATAAACATGCATCGACAGGTAATGAACATAATCTAGCTAACAATTATAATTTATTTACAGCTGAAATGTTGCACATATATGTAACAAGCAAAGTATTTATCAAAATGTACTTTAAATAGCCTAACATTAAAATAATAATAGTAATGTCAGAAAGATATCAGTTCTGCTGTTGTTCATAAATACCAGTAGTGATGTTGTACAATGAGGACATTGTCATGTCGCCGGAAATAGCGTCATCAGTGTCTCAATGTATATAGCGAGCCAGGGTCCTTACTGTCCTTACCAGTGCCCGAATTTGTGTACAAAATATACTGATTCACAACTTAGGGAGCTGATTGAGATGCACCCTAAGTGTAGGCTAAGTCCAATGTTAGCATGTATGCTAGTAGGTTTAGTGCTGTCAGTCAACATTTATCAAAAACCCTCATAGTGCTAGCTGAAATAATAAATTGTCATTTAATAACTATAAACAAAACTGTCACTAAAATAGGTTAAATGTAGCTAGCTTTCTGTTAGCTTGTAGTAGCTAACTAACTCCTAGCTTAGCTAATTCCAGTTTCAAAGTAGCTTCCACATCCCTGCAAAAGCCAAAAAAATAAGAATGAAATGAAGGAAGACACAACATTACTTCACAAAAACATCAGATAAGCGATAAACATTGACCTTTTCAGGAGGAATACAGTCCTTGTAGGCGAGGTTAACAGATGGGAAAAGTATTTAATTCAAATTCCATCTGCGTTGGTGTTTACAACAGTCATCCCTCCTTCACCCCAGCCGTTCGCTCATTCTCTATTCTGCCTCAAATCATCCGTAACATCCCCATTGTGTTTTCATTTCCTTTAAAGCCCTTAACCTGCTTCTAAATGTGTTATAAATAATTGATCAGCCCAAGGGAAACTATTCTAAGTGCACCCATGGGAACCGGGTCAATAAATCTGGCGGGCAACAATGCAGTCGAATGATTCACAACATGGCGAGTAAAATGTGATGTGGCAAGTTGCTGACCATAAGGCTATGCCACCCAAGGGATTGAGAGTGGAATGCTCCCATCTAATGAAGCCTCAAGACGACATTTGTTGTTCATTTTGCCACCCTTGACCGCCATTTTGAAAGTGCATCTATGACTGCGTTTACACTGGCACAAAAAATCCGATTTTTTTTTTATTTTTTTTTATTTATTTTTTTTACATCTGACATAGTTCGTAATTTGCTGCACGTGTAAACACAAAAATCTGCACAAGATCTGATTTTTCCGCATCTGATCTCAGCCACTTCCAAACGGTTTTAAATCAGATAACATATCTGATATCTGGACTTCCGACCTACGTCTAAACACGCATATCTGATTCCCCTTGGAATTCCAAGCCATCACAAGGCGTGGGCAACACATTTGCCCACAAAGATAGCTTTTAATGTTGTATTATGAAGCAGACTATGTCTATCTAGATATCTTTTCCTAGAGAGAAATTGCGTGCACACACACATTCAGCAGCTGATTTTCAACCTATGCCCGGTTAATTTAAAAGAAAAATAAGCTGCACTACTGAAAGCTACATTATATTTCTTACCTCATCAATGAGGTGATAACTTTATTATTATTATTATTATTATTATTATTATTAAACCAAAAGCTTCACTGGGTACTTCACTTCAGAATTCTAGATCTAACAAGATTCTAGATCTGCAAAACATCCATGACAGTTGTTAACGTATCCATTCTGGCAGGTAATCATGGCCACTCGACGTGAAATATATAAATCATTTTAATAGCATGGCCATTCAAAACCCAAAGGTCTACCATGTGCATAGTAAAGCTATCAATGTCAATCATCTTTGGTAGGAATTAATGTACAGATATCAGATACCAGTCGCATCTAAAGTGAATGTGAACAGACGGGCCAAAAATATGGTCAAAAGATTGGATCTGTGCATTAAGACTTGCGGTGTAAACACAGCCTATGAAACATATTTAGCTGATCTTCTCTGGGAAAACCAGTCCTTCTGAATATAGCTTATGCATACATTTATTCTGTCATCTGATGCAGATTTGCATACGCAGCCCACAACTGGCCAAAAATAGCGCATTTGAATTGCATAATGTTGTGGCCAATCATTAAGCTGCCTCTTGGATGCGGAGGCACGTTGGGATGCTTTAAAAAGCCGTTGCAGAACAATGGAAGGCTGGCTTTTCTCATCAAAAGCCTGAATAGCGAGAGAGGAAAATAATCACTGTTATTAACAGTGCGCTTTCATTTCTAGGGAGTCTTTAATGAGGTTGGCTAAATTTTCCTACAACACCTCCTCGCATCATTCAGGTAGAGGAAGCTTTCATTGTGTTGATGAAGCAGTTTTTTCTGTCCTGTCTTTGCATTTTGTTTGTTCACTAACTCATCCATCCATGTCTAAAATACATATTTCTGAAGAAAGCGCAAATAGTGTTTATCGGACCACGTGATACTGCCATGATGCTAGGGTATTTTTCGTGGCTGTTAGGGCATTGCTATGCTGTTACCAAATTTTTAATGGGTTGTTATGCAATTGTAAGGTGTTCTAGATGGTTGCTAAGCAATAGATAAGGTGTTCTGGGTAGTTGCTAGGGTATTGCTAGGGTGTTCTAGGTGGCAATAGATAAGGTGTTCTGAGTGGTTCTGGGTGGCTTTTAATGAGGTGCTAGCAGTGGATAAGGTGTTCTGGGTGGTTGCTAGGGAGTTGCTATGGTGTTGCTAAGGTGTTCTGAGTGTTTGTTGTTTTTTTTCCTATGCAATTACTAGGGTGTTCTTGGTTTTTTTTTAATGAAGTGTTTAGCAGTAGATAAGGTGATCTGGGTTGCTGCTATAGTGTGTTGCTATAAAGTTGTCAAGGCGGTTGCTAGGGTGTTGCTAAGGTGTCCTGAGTGGCTTTTAACAAGGTGCTTAGCAGTAGATAAGGTGTTCTGGGTTGCTGCTTGGCCATTGCTATGAAGTTGTCAAGGTGTTCTGGGCAGTTACTAGGTTGCAATGGTGTTGGTGTTGCTAAGGTGTTCTGAGCGATTTTTAATGAGCTGCTATGTTGTTTCTAGGGGATTCAGAATGGATTTTGAATGTTTCTATGCATTGCTTGGGTGGTCTGGGTGGTTGCTGTGCAGTTGCTAAGGTGTTCTAACTTATTTGTAACAAGTTGCCATTTGGTTGCTAAGTTCATAGTACTTTGCTAAGATATTCTGAGTGATTTTTAATGAGTTGCTGTGGTTTATAGGGTGTTGTGGGTGGTTGGTAGGGCATTGCTATGTGGTTTCTAAAGTGTTCAGATGTGGGTTTTTTTTGTACTTCTGTGCATTGGTTGGATATTCTAATTGGTTGCTATGCAGTTGCTAAGGTGTTCTAAGTAGTTTGCAACAAGTTGGTATTTAGTTTCTAGGGTGTTATGGGAGTTGCTATCACATTGCTACAATATGTGGTTGCTAGCATGTTGCTATGCAGTCGCTACGGTGTTCTGAGTGATTTTTAATGAGCTGTTATGCATTTCAGCATTTAGTTGATGTGCCAGTTGATAAGGTGTTTTTGGGTGGTTGCTAGAACATTGCAATGAGGTTGCTGGTGTTCTTAGTGGGTTTTAAAGTTGCTATACATAAAAAAAAAAAAAAATCCACATCTCTATTTATTTTCATATAAATAAATAATAAAAAAATAAGTCTGATTACATAGAAAACAAATAGCATTCCTCGCCTCAATAAGCCTCATGATTTGGTGTCCCTATGTGTTCTTCACACAAATCACTAGCATTAAGTATGAGTAATAGTAATAGTGAAGCTTCGCTAGCTGTATTAAAACAAAAAGCTCAAATCCCACCAATATTAATCTCATGAAATCCTGTTTTCATTTATATATAATTTTAATATAAAATATCCTTGCTGCCTCACACCTTATCTCCATATTCTGACAGATATTCAGCAAACCATTCAGCAGACAATATTTTACTACATGGTGCATTATGACAGCCTCAAAACACATTTACATGTCACAGACTGCACTTTTTAACTGAACATCATCATAAACAGATGGAATAACTCAATTCTCTTTCCTAAAATACTTTAAAACAGGCAACACAAATCCTTCATGCTTCTTTAGATGTTTAATTTAACCTTTAAGGCAATGCTGTCTTACATACATTACATGCCAGCCCCATGGGTTTGTGGGTAATCCCTAAACAAGCCATGATTGCAGCCAAATGCTTCTGATTGGATAAAACAATCCTTATCAGACAAGTAACAGCATTTCCCTCGTGTTTAGTTTATATGCAAAGTCTGCTCGTCAAAACATGCCCTTATAGTCATGAAAATATAAATAAAATTAGTTGGATATAACTCACATTTACATCTGTGTTTCATAAGGTTGCAAATCAATGACTCATAAATGCAGTTAAAATGGAGAGAAAAGTGGGTTTGGATTTATTCACATTTCTGAGCCTTGAAATGTCAGGAAATTTTAAAAATGTTATTTCTATGTCTGGAAAAGTGAAGATAAATTAATTTAAAGCTATGCTCAGCTCTAAAATATTTAAATCCAGTAAAATATTTAAACATTCTTAAAACAAGAAGATTTACTTTAAAAGCAAAAGTGTTCGGAGAAAATGTTTTCCCTTTTGGATTTTTTATTTATTTATTTATTCATTCATTTATTTATAATTTATTTTAATTTAAGCATAAACCATATAAATGTTGTGATATTTGAAATTATATATAAATACTGTGATATTGTGATATTTTAAAAACATTTTTCGAACAAATCAAATCATAAAAATTCACTGCCGACTTATAAAATAAGATTGTGTTGGATGAACCAATCAGAATCAAGTATTTCAGGCTGCTGTGTAAAAAAGTATGTTAAAACTACCATTCAGTACCATTTAGCATCTGTTTTACCCAAGCAAGCAGAAAATAACACCCTTCCTCTCAGCATTCAAACAGCCTCTTAAGTCAAACATAAAATTTCATGTCTGTCTGGATTTCAGTGCTGTAAATGCATAAAATAATAACTATTCTCCTTCATAAAACTGTAAATTCCTTGTAGCCTGTCATGAAACATACATAAGCCTTTAATAACCTCTCAAAGGTTTCGTGGTGCAAGCATAATTTTACATTGAGATGGCATTTTAGGATTTCTTCTTTAATGTACTAAATGTCAAATCATTCACTGAAACTGCTAGTTGTCTATTACTGACAATCACTCTCAGGCAATTCTCAGGCAATAATCTTGCGGTTATGTTTCTACAAAAAGCTAGTATTTGCAGGATAAGGTCATACTGGAGGTACTGTACACGGCCAGTAGCTGCCTGGTACCGCATTCCCCCCTGAGACCCTAATGTCTTAACAAAGCGATCATGACGAATATCCAACACTAAGTGCTGAGTCTACACTGACCTGAGTGCTGCTTTCCTCTAAGGCAAGAGTTTATCTCCTCCTCTGAGGTTAGTGGAGCATCATGGGCTGCTTACAGACCTACGGCCCGCTTGATATTTGAGATTGTTTCTATTCTGAGCTTGGAGACATGGAGACACTGCACGGAAGATGAGATGAGGGAGATTTAGACTTGACTGAGAATGAGAAAACCCATACAAATTGTTCTCTGTGTTTCTTGAGCTATGAAGAGTAGTCCATGGTTTTTAAGAAGAATCTGGGTCAGGGAACATTTTATCATGCCATCATCATTATAATAATTCTAATTACTACAGGTTTATAACTGAGCTAATATACTAATCTAAAATAGTGAAATAAATATAAGCTATTTCAATATGTATAGTGTGAAAATCTTGTGTGATTCCAGCACAACCTCACTATTTTACGTTTTGGCGAATTGGTGGCCGATTCATATGAATTGGTGCGATCTTATTTGTATGTTTTCGCACATCTGTATCTGTTTACACCCCAGTGACAGGTATGTTGGGGTGGGGTTGGGTGATCCCAACCCCACCCCAATTTTTTATTACTATTAAAAAAAAAAAGTTTTTGAATGATTCACATTGTACAAATTTATACGAAATGACCTCGTAAAATAGTTACGTTTTTCCTGCAAAAGTGCCTTTCAAAAAGCATTTAATCCACATGTCTCATAGTTGAAGAAATTCCTTCCAAATTTTTAGATTTATGATTTTCTGTTCCTTGCTGTTTTTCTCTTTACTTCACAAGGTCAAATAAAAAAGGACTGTTGCTGACAGATTTTCACTCTGATGTTTAAAGTAAGACAGTGTGGAAGGTTAAACGTGTTTATCATGACAAATCAGACTTTATATGTTCTGAGCATAAGTTTAGGACAATGTGCTGACACAGTAATGCCTTTGTCATGATACAAAAGATGAAAAAAACTTTGACATGCTCTTCTTCTGTTCCAAAGAAGACTTAGCAGGCATTTACTGAACGTATTATGCTTGATATATGCACTAGAGGTCGACCGATATGGGTTTTTCTCTGGCCGATGCCGTTGCCGATATTTAGAAATCAGGGCAGCCGATGGCCAATATATGATGCCGAATATTTGGGCCGATATGTTTGGCTGATTTTCTTCCCCCCCTTCATCTCATAAAATCTAACAGTTAAGTAATACGAAGTTATCCAGAAAATTGCTTAAATTAAACATTTATTGAACAACACAAGCCTCTCCAATCAGTGCACTAAAAATAATTTATACGTTAAATATTAAATACACAAAACAGGTAATCAAAAATCTAGACTGTCAAATTAACTTAGTAGTAGCCTAATTCATAGTAATAATAATAATACATGGCTCAACTTTTTAAGCTCCTTTTTAAAAACTATTCTGAAGCATGCTTCTATAATGTAAGTCAAATAGCCATAATCTAAGTGATAACAAAAATAAGAGTTCACCCATTTTACACAGCCTGCTGCTCATAACTGCATCGAGTGCATTGGCCACGAGCGATGATGTCGTGTTGGACCCACATACACATTTTATGAGGAAAGTTAATATGCACGTTTTAGCCAGAAGTTTTGTCTGAATTGCACACGTTTCTACTTTCACATGCAAATGACTTGTTGCACTTATGATAAACATGGTCGGCATCAATTCTAGTAGGCTACAACGTAATTACTCTTTCAAAACGGTCTGTTTTCCCCTGCCATCGTTAGTTGAAGCTGTGTGTCAACAAGGCACGGCTGCAGAGTGTGAGTTGCTCCGTCTCACACACAGCCTCAGAGGGAGAGAAATTCTCCAGTAACATACAGAAACAGAATTGATAACGTCAGAGTTTATCTATACAACGCAGGCTTGTATAATAATTTAGCCGCTGGGCTCGTTACCAGGTTTTGGTACCCGCGCCTACCTGTAGCCTAAACTACAGCTGGTTAAATGCTCGCACACCCCGTCCATGTGCAGGACGATCCGCGTGTACAACAGGGCATGTGTGAGTGACTTGAGAGCTTCAAAACAGCAGTCCACTAAATCCATTTTTCCGTGCTCACGGACAAAGGAGTATACTTTGAAAGGCTCGTGTGCTCAACTGTGCGCGAGATGCAGCGGAAAGCAGAAAATTAAGCGTAACTGGTCCTTTATGCCGGTGGAATGGCAATCGCACCTGCCTATTAATCGGCCGATGCCGATTAATTAAAAAATGCCAGAAATCGGCCTGATATATCGGCCGGCCGATCAATCGGTCGACCTCTAATATGAACTGAATGCAACACGAGTATGTTGCATTCTCAGTAGTGCCACAAGAGGCACTATAGTGAAAATTAGCATAAACATCTACATCTCTTTCAGGTCAATTACGGTCAACTGTTGGATGAGAATCTAGCTCAGAAAGCTACACTAGTTGGCATGCTAATAACTAGCTATCTAAACCAAAACATTACTGTTACAATAATTCTAAATCTTGACCCTTTGAGAAATCACCTATTTAAAAAAAAAAGAAAAAAAAAAAAAAAAAAGTCTGCTGGCAAAAAGAGAAAGCGACAGAGTTCGTAATAAAACAAGAATCAACATTGGCTTGGCTTTTCGGAGATGGTGAGAACTGAGGGATTTGAAATGTTGTGATGGAGATGGCGTTTTTATTACTCAACAGGTGAGTAAGATATTTTATTGAACAGAAAAATTGACATATGTAGCTCTCTAACGGAGTTCATTGTAAAGCATTATCCTTTGTGAAGGGTCTTTTCATAATGGTTGTTTCAGAGTTGTGCTGGAATTTATTTTTAAAGAAGTACTGCTATTAATGGGTTTAGGCCGTGTGTCCACCAAAGCATTTTTAGCCAGCTGAAAACGCAAGGCACTCTGCTTAAAACGCCTATCTGTTTTTTCAGTTGAGAAACTTTGTTGCTATGATACGGAATATCTGTGGCACTGTTACTTAAAACTGATTTTGCAAGTAATTTGTTTCAGACTTAAAATGTTGACACAATGTTGACTATACTTGCTATGTATGTTCGGAGACCAGCAATATTAATTTGTCATCCATTTTGTTCCATTCTCTGCTTGTTGGTGTTGTTGTACAGCAAGAATGTTGTGACAGTTGGTCATGTTGTATTTGTCCCGCCCCTCCTCCACTCTGATTGGACGGCTGGCTAAAAAGTGACAGTGATGAGCGCAGTGTTTTACTCAAAGTTGAACATTCTTCCACTGGAGGCGACCGGTAAAAAACGCAGAGCTCTCAGCGCTTGAGCATGAAAAAGACTCTCAGCGCCTCGTTACGCTCCGGGTGTTTAAAAAACGCGGCGCTCCCATTGAAAACAATTGGAAAAGTACGCTGACCGCTGGAAAAAAAGGCTTTGGTGGACACACGGCCTTAGTGACAGTAAAGTCTTCAGCTAGTCAGCTTGAGATCCTATCCTTCTAAACTGGTTATATCACTTAACCCTAGTAGTGAATGTTTTATGAGCAGTAGGATAACCATATTCATCCGCACAGTCACACAGAGCCAAAAGACAACCAAAACAATGTTCTTCCGCAAAATGCATGCAGTTTTGTTTTTTAACTGCTAGAGGGCCAAAAGCATGGTAACACCAAGGTTTTTTTCGTGAGTGACACGATAGGATAAAGAGTACGTTGTCAGGTGTACGTGTGTGTCTGTTTTAATTTTGCTAGGCTAAGGCTCGATACACAAGAGTAATTTCTCACCTGGCATTAACTGGACGACCGACTGACTCAGTAAATTCAGATCTGGGTAATAAGCTGCCTAATAAATCCATATTTAAACCCAGCATGCTTAATAAGGCTGAGGAAAATAGTCAACCTCAATGTTTTTAAAGATCAATCATCTTAAGTGATAAGTGATAGTGTGCTCAATATGAAGAATTCTGTCATCGTTTAGGCTACTCACCCATCTAAAACCATTTTAAAGTTTTCATGGTACATTCATGTACTGATCTTCGGATCTTCCAAATTGTTCACTGATAAGAGATCTTCCAAATCTCAATCACATTTGGGTTTAGTTCAAACATTTTGAGAATTTAGTCACTGGTGTCAAATATTGTTGGTTGTGTGTTCAAAAAAATGCAATATGCCAATTTGAATCTGAATAATATAAAAAGTGAAGATTTTTGGTGAATAATGACTGATTACATAAAAAATAAAATAGTAGGTTACACCTTATTTTAAGGTGACGTAGTTACTTACTCAAATAACTACATGTACTTACTATAGAGTTACGGTTAGGGTCAGGGTTTGGTTTAAGGTTAGTTACTTGTAATTATGCATAATTTACTGTTATTACTATAGTAAGTACAAGTAGTAACGTGTAACTACGTCACCTTAAAATATAGTATTACCAAATAGTATGACTTAATGAGACTTGTATAGCATGTAAATCATATGGACTAATGTTCTTATTCATCAATAGTGCTGTTTTTCCTATTTGTCCTTGACGCTTATGGTAGTTATGCATGTATGGAAAAGACGGGGTTAAACATACTTAAAAAGAATGTCATTGTCTTTCAACCATACAGGTTTGGAACGGCATGAGGGAGGAGTAAATATTTGCCATTTTTTATCTTTAAATGAACTATTCCTTTAATGCTAAACCCTGAAAACCAAACAAAGCTGCTGAACTTATAAAAAGACTACAGAAAATGTGCATATCAGTTAATTTGTAGCATTTACAATGCTTTAGATATCCGTTCTCAGTGCTGGGAATACCACTGGAACTGTTATTGATAACAAATTGTGATTTTGATATCTGTAACACCGCCAGCCAGGTGATCCGAGAGCTGTTGGCTCTTATGCACCGTCTAATGTTGATCCAAATCACTGTGGTGGGTATAGTCAGTCTCTTTGTAGTTGTCTCTTTGCTTGTTCTCCCTCCTACCATCTTTTTTCTCCTGCCAGACACCCATCTCTCCTGCAATATTCTCACCTCCATTTATTTTTACACCACAGTTTAAGCACCTGTAATTCGAGCCAGGAGACAGCTGCAAGTGCCGGCCGCCTTGTCCAAATACGTAGGGCTAAATAAAATTAGCCAGCGCCCGCTATGCCGAAGAGACACCAGGGATCTGTGTGTTGGTCCTTGTGAGCAACCGAATCCCAAAAACTAATCCTAGATCAGATTTGACGTCACGATGTAGTGATGAAGATTTGGCGAGGATTTGATGAGACTGATTTGAGACCTGTCAGATACGGGAATGGTAAACACAAGACCACACAGAGAGAAGAGGGTGTTATGGATGAAAGGCACCTGGTGTCATTTTCCACTGTCTGACACGCACACCACAGGGGGACAACTTGATTACATTATGGGGTGTGGTGGTCCAGTCTCATGTTTTCCTTCACAAGGAAATGTACAGTATCTCTTTAAAACTGAGCAAGACCTCCTAACGGAACACCACAGACTGACACCATACCTGCGACGCAAACCTATGACAAACCCCTCCAGGCATGTCTCAAAGTAATGTAATCATCTCTGTGGAGAACCTACCTTCATAATTCTACTTAATCTTACAGCACAACACCCTGTGGATTATTGGACAATTTGACAAGGTTCGCTTGCCAGTGATGAGTTTCTGGAAGAAATTTGAAAATTTCATTTTCAATTTAGCAGAACAAAAGCCAGCCATAGAAACATGTCTCTGAAGCATCAGGCCAGACTTTTAATGAATGCCTTCAAAATGATGATTCAAACAGACATCCTTTGCCTGTCTTGGTTGTTACAATGCACATTGTTGGTCAAATAACCTGCATGTATTTTATTTTTTTTGTTGTTGTTGTTTGTTTTAATTCTTTTATGCTAGTTTATGTTTTTCAGAAAGAATGTGAACTCCCAAAAATACTAAGAACACAACAATCCCACAATTTTTTATTTTTTTTGCTATCTCAGTTGTGTTCCCAAAATCACCCCAAAATCCCTTATGTCGTTCCAAACCTGTATGGCTTTTTTATATTTCTGCAGAACGCAAAAGAATATATTTTGAATTACATATATATTGAACATTTAAACGGTTTTCATGCATACAATGAAAATCAAAGGGGTCCAAACCACTGAACTCCATGAATGTTCATCAGGGGTGTCCAATCCTGCTCCTAGAGGATTTGGAATTTAGCTCCATCCTGCCCAAATACACCTGCCTGGAAGTTTCCTGATGAGCTTGATTAGCTGGTTCAGGTATGTTTAATTAAGGTTAAAGCTACAGGAAGGTCTTGTTTTTCAAAAATATCTAAAAACATGCTCTACACAAGTACGCAAACACATGCTTGCCAACTACATAAACGGAAAACAACAAAAAAAATATTGATTTTATTGAAAATATTGAAAAATAAAATTGAATTTTTCTTTTTTCTTTAGTTCTGTAGCTTAAACAGTCAGTGTGACTACAGTGGTTCCTTAATGTTATGAAGCAAGGAGAATACTTTTTGTGCACAAAATCAAAACAAAAATAACAACTTTATTCAACAAATTTGTCTCTCCCCATCATTCTCCTACACTATTTACGTTGCAGCGCTTCCAGGTTCTACATCAGAACGCTGGCTCAGTACGCTGAGCACCACAACGCATCGCTTCATAACATTAAGGTTGTACCACTGTAGTCACGTTGACTATTTTAACCATGTCTTTACTACTTTCCTGGACCTTGAATGTGGTAATTTCGTTGCTTTGTATTGAGGATAAAAAAAAAAAAAATAAAAAAAACTCTTGGATTTCTTAAAAAATATCTTAATTTGTGTCCCGAAGATGAACGAAGGTCTTACGAGTTTGGAATGACATGAGGGTGAGTACTTAATGACAGAAATTTCATTTTTGGGTGAACTAACCCTTTAAGCACAAGGGGCATTACTGACAACTTTCAGGGCAACCATTGTCACGGCAGAATAGCAATCTGAAGGAAACTTTGAGCTAGTTTGCTAACATATTGACACTTATAGCAAGCTATCTGAACATATCTAGTTTAATGGGAAAGACAACGACAAAATCTAAAGCCAACTCTATCACCTCCCGTGTGTACGAAAGCTCCTAACTATCACAGTAATGCAAGAACATGAATGTGAAATATGACCATTAGTGCCTAAGTTAGCATATTTGCATAGAATCTGTTTTTGGCCTGTCTCCTGCATCTCAAGTTTGTCTCCTGACCAAAATACCCAATCTCACATTTTGTGTCTCTAGAATTTCAGAAGAGATTTCTGTCAAAATTCTTGTCTGGGTCCCTCACAAAAACAAAAACTTCATCCCATCCTGAAGAGAAAGCTGCCATCCCCTGTAACATCCAGAGTTTGGTGCCGGGGCTCTGAGTTTGTTTAATAATGCCACGTACCACGTGCTGCTCGTTTCACCTCATCTATGTGGGCCTGAGAGATAAAACAGGGTAGCATCTATCATGTTGCTGCTGATGTTTTGGAGCACACTAAAACGGAAATGTGACCACAAAGTTAATGAGCTTTAAAACTCTTTTAATAGTTCCAGTAATCTCACAGCTATTCACAGACAAGTGAGCTCAGAAAATGCCTCAGTGGGAAATATGTTGTGGAGGATTATAGTCCTCCCCTGGCTGGATGAACTGGTGACCCAGAGGAAGAACAGGATAAGAATGTTCTAGGAAGGGCAGGAGGGAGTGTGTTTTTATAGTTGGTGCACTGCTGAAACTGCATACCTGCAGACTTGGTTTATGCATTTTTCACTGATAGAGGGGTGGGACAGACATGTCCAATCTTGCAAACCAATCAGCAAACATGGTGGCAGCTACATTCTTTAGGTTTTCGAAGCAAGAATTTCATATTTTGCAATGGGTAAATATGGCATGTCTGTTAAATGAATACAGATTACTAGATGCCACAGCTTTGGCCTAGCATTTAGTGCTCACTAAAGGCCCAGGTATACTTCATTTCCGCATTCCGCTCTGTCTTGTGCAGTTGAGTGCGCAAACCATTGAAAGTACACTCCATTGAGCGTGAACGCAGATGGACGCATTCGGTATGCGCTACCTAGTGGACCTTTTGTTTTTAAGCGCTCAAATCACTCACATATGCACTGGTGCACAAGGATGCTGTGAACAGACGTCGTTGGACTATGCTGGTGATGAAAATTACATCATGCGGACTGTCGGCGAGCCAGAGCGAAAGAATGCTTTCGGCTTAAACCTATGCTTTATGCAAGGTGCCCTGATTTGTGTTTGGTTAAAGTTAGGAATTTGCCAGCCTGTTAACAAAGCACAAAGTAGCACACCTTACAACGAGTCACTGAGACATGGTGCTCACGTGGGCCATGCTGGTTCGAATTTCGCTCAAATATTCCAAATTGTGTTGTTCAGCTCAATTCCTGTACGCAAAAACAAAACAAAAAAAACACAATGGAAAAACTTTTTCCATACTTCGAAACTGGTTTGAATTTGGCTTGCAACTATTTCTAATCTTGTTACCCTTATCATTTCTTGTCTTGTATCTGATGTAAGATTTGCTAGATGTCAGAGTGGCCTAGTGGTTAGTACACATATTAGTGCACGTATTTTGACACATTGAGCTGTGGTGCTTATTCGAGTTACATGGGTTTGAATCCAGCTTGCAACATTTCCTGATCTTGTTCCCCCTCTAATTTCCTGTGACTTTCTCTTGAGTGTACCAGTAAATATAGGTGAAAAAAAATAATGTTTACAAATTTTATGCAGTTCTTTTCCCTCCCCAAGTGCATGATGGTCCTCTATTTCACCTCTGCATCACATGCACTCTGCTCATTAGCTCACATACAGGAGAAAAAGAAAACAGGTAAGCTTCTCTAAGCTCTTCAGATGTCTGGAACTCTCCCAAGTCTGTTTTTCAGTGGCGATTTCCAGCCAAAAAGAGAAAAGCACTCAAAGTGAGTGCCAAATTGGTGGCCCATGAGAGGGCCAAAGCGTGTCAGTCTCACCCCCGCCACTGAGCAATCCGGAGTGTTTTTCCAAAGCTCTAGAAAGCCCAACCTCTGCCTTTGAACTTGCGTCTTGAAGGAAGATGCTTACTATCCCTCAAGGGAAGCTGATCGCAGAGCCCCCCCTGCGCTAGGCTACATGTATGGGGTTTGACTGGATTCATCTATGACACCGGCCCTGATCTTGCCTGTGGCAGCCAAATTGCTGGCTCTGAGCTCAGAGCCAATAGAGGAAATTCTGGAGAAAAGCCCACCAGAGACCAGTGTGAGCGAGGACGCTGCACTTTTTCTCTGGCTGGACTGTTTATCTATCAAAGCATGGCAGGACGATGCTTCCACAGCCATGATTTGGTCCCAGGCTGCCTGAGGAAGGAGAGTGGCATGGAGGGATTGTCCTTGGCTGGATGGGGAGAACTGGTGTATTGATTTCTTTTGGGTGTATGTTTGCTTACTCATATTTTTGGATTTTATTATGTTTTTGCTTGGTTGCAGAATGCAGGATGGTTGAGCTCAAGGTAAATTTAAGGCACTGGTTTCTTTGAACAGAGTCAATAGAGAGTCAATTTTCTTTTAATTAAAATTACACACACACAGACAGACAGATAGATAGACAGATAGATAGATAGATAGATAGAAATAAAACACACAACTTACACACACACAAATATAAATATATCATAAATATTAATTATATTATTATTTATTATTAATATTCATAATTATTTTATAGCTATCTGATATCCTGCTTGATCAACCACTAATACGGAACCACAAAGTCATGCAAGACGAAAGTCATGTAAAAAAAAAAAAAAAAAAAAACACCAAAGAAAAGTTACCTAACCTCTGATGGGGGGTCCATGTGTCACTGGTCACATATGTGTCCCACGTCAACAGGAAGTTATCCTGCTGATGTGCATCCACCCACACAGGTGGAGGTCTGGGTGGAATTCAATTAATATACACAACAGGGCGTCTCTTTAAACATCCCTGCAGATATGCCCTTCTTCCATTGCGTCAGACGAGTCACCTTGTTTGCTCTCAATGAAACAAATAAAGTGGGAACATCAGATCTATAAAGTGATTTCTGTGTACTGGCACTGGTGGTGTCAGAGGGAACCACCTTTCCTCTCTGGGTATGGAGGGTAGCACTACTCTGTTGCACTTTTAGCAGGTGGACAAAAACATAAACAGAGATGACAGTGAAATGGAAAACTTGTGACTCAGCAGTGGGGTATTGGAACAGAGAAAAAGCTAAACTGCAAACTGTGACTTATTTCTGGTTGGGCAACCTCTCTGAAAGGGCAAAGTGCAGATCTATATATATATATATATATATATATATAATATATATAATATATATATATATATATATATATATATATATGTGTGTGTGTGTGTGTGTGTGTGTGTGTGTGACCCGTGCTGGCTAAATGAGTCTGAAAACGTACGGGCTAATTACGAGCTACAGGCAAAACAAGTCAAAAATGTCGATTTTGGTTGAATTTAAGGTTTTCACAAAAAGAGTTCATTAAGTTCCTTTATTTGTATGTTTTCTGAGAGGAGTACCTTTCCTTTGTCCATGAAAAATGCTGTTTTTCTCTGCTCGCTTCACCACTCATGCATCCCCTCAGCAACTTCCTCATTAGTCCAAGTTTGGTATTGTTTTAAAGTGCAGCATTCCAACTTTGTGAATATTCATAGCAAATTTTTGATAGCATGAGTCTGAACCAATGAAATGTGATTTTAAAATTCATGCTGATGTAAAAAAAATCTATCTTACTCACGCTGACTGACAGATCCGAAGCGCTTTCACAAAGACGCCTCAGATAGCGCAATCCCGATATTGTCACGTGTATGTTGTTTAGTTCACCTTCTGTCTTGTCTGCATTAGACCTCATTAGTCACTATGGTTTCTAATTAGTTAAGTCTTGTCAGCTGTTTCTGTTTAGTAGTCATCATCTGTGTATTTAAGTTCCTGCCTATTCTGTGTTCATTGTCGGTTATTGTTTGTGTTGGTGTAACGAGTGTTGTTGTTGATGTAACCTGTTTCTTATGTGTATCACCAGTAAACGCTATTGCTATCGTATCCTGTGTTCATCATCTTCCTTCATGGGCTACACGTTACAGAATAACCAACCTCTCTAAAACGAGAAATAAGTATTATGGACTCACCAGCACTGCGTCTCCTTCTCCTCCCAGAAAGCAGGCCGTATCTGGAGTAACTGGCCTGGATGCTCCGGAACGGCGGCCTCTTTCTCTCAGCCAGCGAGCCCGAGGCACCCACTGAGGTCGTTCCAGGACCAGCAAACATCAAAACCCCAGAGTCGACACAAGCGGGTCAGTCTACCTCAGAGCCAGGAGCAGATCTAGACCTGATAGATCTGTGGTCCACAGATCCTATTCCCACCCAAGTTCCCACCCTCGAGCCTTCATCTTCTTTGCCGGTCCCGTCCGGATATTTGGATGCTCCGGTCCCATTCGGAGATCTTCTGCCTGTATTCCTGCCTGACTTCCTGATCCCGTCTCCATCACTGGTCACGACCAGCCCCCTGGATCGTTGGTACCACTGGTGTCGTCAAACTCCTCGGCTCTGCCCCCGCCGCTCACTCTGTGCGGCTCATCCAGGCCCATGTCTTCACCTCGACCCGTCAGCTTGTCACCATTGCCTCAGCCCACTGCTCCCTCATCGCCTCCTCAGCCCGTCTGCCCAGAGACTCTGCTGGGCTCCTTCGTCACTCCAGGTCGGCCTCCAGCGTTTGATGGCCAGCTTCCACCATGGACTTCTGGGGTTCCAGCTATGCCTGCATCCTGCACCCCTACGGCGTCATCGGGCTCCTTGCTCCCTACGACCTCCCCATCATCCTCGCTCACTCCAGTGTCGCCCCAGTCATCTGAGTCCTCATCGCCGCCTCGGTCCCATGAACCAGCAGCTCAGTGCCAGGCTTCAAGGCCTGCGATGTTGCCCAGGTCCGTCAGCCGCGATGTTCCGCCGGTTCCTTCACTCACCCAGGGTTCCGTCCTCCCCTGCAGTCAGGACTCCACTCTGGCTCCTCCCACCATCGACACCACCATGGTGCCCGTGGCCAACTACCCACAGGCTGCTGCCTGTCACCAGCTCCACGCCCTCCACCAAAGCCTCCGCCCTCTTTCCTCATCATGTACTGTTTCTGTCACGGCGCGAGGACGCGCCTTTCCAAGGGGGGGGCGTTATGTCACGTGTATGTTCTGTTTAGTTCACCTTCTGTCTTGTCTGCATTATTGCTCGTTAGTCACTATGGTTTCTAATAAGTCTTGTCACCTGTTTCCATTTAGTAGTCATCATCTGTGTAGTTAAGTTCCTGCCTGTTCTGTGTTCATTGTCGGTTATTGTTTGTGTTGGTGTAACGTGTGTTGTTGTTGAAGTAACCTGTTTCCTATGTGTATCACCAGTAAACGCTATTGCTATCGTATCCTGTGTTCATCATCTTCCTTCATGGACTACGAGTTACAGATATACACATATAAACAGAATTACAATACTTCAAAATACTGAAGTAAAATATTGAAAACAAGTTGAATACATATATTTTCCTATAGATATAGGTTTTGACGAAGTGTGTGCCAAATTAGGTGTTACTACCAGGGATTTTAAGGTATGGTTGCTAAGTGATTTTGTTTTGAAACCTTCAGAAAACTTTAACTCGAAATTAACTTTGCTGACTCTATCGACTTCAAACAGGTGTAGCTCAGTCATTTTTTTTTTCTCAGATTCCAACGAAGATTGTAATTTTTTTTGAAAATTTGCAAAAATTTGTGACTCATTTTGCCAGTACGGGTCATTATATATATATATATATATATATATATATATATAATTACAAACACACACAAACGCATTTTTAAAATGCATTAAATCATTTGACTAGCATGTGTAAATATGTCCTCTATGGCCATATTGTTTAATCGTCACAATAACTCAGTGCTCCAAGCTTCACCTATTTTTCTGCCATGCTACCTATTTATTTATTTTTTTTTCTCTCAAGAAAGAGCGTTTTTCTGCTCAGCACTTTTTTAACGACTCTTGCAAGGCAGGGGCAATCGTGTGTTGCCAGACCAGGGCAGAAGAGTGATGTTCCATTATCTGCACGCAGCTGAGAAACGGATTTCTCTGTGGGAGCACGGCTTTGGAATGGGGCAGGAGGCTGAAATACGGTGACACCCTCAAGCAGGAAGCAGCTAAGCATGACAGGGGAGGTGGAGGGGAAGAAATACAGTGAATGCCTACCGTTGGGTGAGCAGCTAGGATGGCTTCATTGTTGAAGTGGGCATAGTATGAAACCACATAACAGGCTGCCCACAGTCATAGAGCTCAGCCGGTCATGCAAGCAAAATTGTTGCATTCACCTGAGGATATTTGCATACATTCGCAAAAGCATTGAAATATAGTTTTTCCTCACACCTCAACATTTTTACAGGCAAACGCAAAAGTTTTACAAGCAACACAAAGTTTCTTGGGTGAACTGAAAAGTTTTGCGAGCAAACAAAAATTTTCTCGGGGGAACGCAAAAGTTTTGGGAGAGAACACAAAAGAAAAAAATTTCGAGTGAACGCAAAGTTTCTCTAAACAAATGCAATATTTTTGCAAGCAAACGTAAAAACAAAACCATTGAGATATTTTTTTTTCTTCCATCTCATTTTTTCCCCATTACATGACTTAATATTTACGACAATAAAATTCATTATGAAGAAAATGGTGTAGCGCCAAATGTATATACAGTCCAACGTCACAAAGCTTACTGTGTGCATAAATCCAGCTGAAAAGGTCAAAAAGTAGAAAAAGGATCCACACATACGACGAATAGGGCAAAGGCTATCCAACCATTTGTTTATTATGCTTCATAATGGCCTCTATTGAAGCATAATAAACAAGCAGTTGGAGATCCTTTGCCCTATTCGTCATGTGCAGATCCTTTTTCTACCTTTTGACAATAATATTCAAACAATTATGTAAAAAATATGTAATGTGTTCATTTATTGCGCATAATTTATATAACACTTGTTTTACTGAGTTAAATAACCCACTAGCAAATCAGCTCAAAGGTGTTTAGCCAGTCAAATTGGCTATATTATTAGATGTTATTTTGTGGGTTTTAATGAAAATAGCCAGATGGAAGGAGCTGTCCTCTGCAACCAAGGAGGATATAGTTATAATGGCTATATCTGGTCAATCGGTTGGATATTGCTGGATGTGTAGGATGTGAATGGCCACAATGTCCACAGAATTAATTCAAAGCACAGTGAGACCACTAGCATGCAGAATGTAAAGTGCTGTGGTTGGTCAAGGAAGACTATTGTGCATTTTGACAGGAGGATGAAAAACACCTGAATGTGGACCACCTCAAAACAGCTTCTAAAGACCTGGATGAGACCTCCAACCTCCAATTTCATCTTGAACTGTAAGTCAACGGCTACAAGAGGCTGGATTGAGAGGTTGTGTATCAGTAAAGAAACCATTTCTTAGTTTTATCTACTGCAAAAAACACCTTGCATTTGCCAAAGAGCAGAATGATTGGATTATTGAAGATTGGAACCGTATTATTTAAGTCAAAATTGAACAACCTAGCACTGGATGGTGTCAGGTAATTTTGTAGGAGACAACTGGAGTGTTTTAATACCAAATGCATGCGTGGCACTATTAAGCATGGAAGGAGAAACTTTTATTAGGGATGCATGTCTTGCTGGCACTTTGACCGATACTTGGGAATCCTGCTGAACACGATGTAGCAAAGTGGAGGATCTGTTTGGAGATCAAATGTGTATTTTCCAAACACATAGTGAATGCAACAAAGATGTGCACAATAAGTTTTTATGCTCAGCATTTTGAAGTCTTCAAGTGGCCTCCTCAGTCCCCTGACCTTAAACCCATTGAAAACCTTTAGGAAATTATAAACCTGAATTGTGATAAGTCATGCAGGTCTTCCAAAGAAGCTCAACTTGGGAAGAACTTAAAGAGGATTGGAAAGAAGTTAAGAATGACACAAGCACAAAGTTTAGTGAGTCAATGCCCAGGAGAATGGCTGCCGTAATCAAAAACCAGGGAGGACCAACACAATATTAATAACTGATTACACTGTAGTCAATGCATTCTTTATTTCCTGTGAGCTTTTTGTTTATCTCTTTTTTTTTTTTTCATAATACAATAAAACCCATTTTTAATTATATGGTGGAGTTTGCCTTTCTTGCCAAATATTTGTCATTTTCATACCTTAACCAAGTTTAGTGTATCCTTCTTCCCAATATAATATACTCCTCATATTTTGATTGTTTACACAGAACCTGAGGTGTCATTAAAAGCAAATATTGTGCAAAAATATCTTCTCCGGACATCTCCCTTATCTGGAAACATCCCTTTTGGCCACTACTGTACATGTACTAAAACAATTAAAATGTCAAAAAAGATTAAATGGAAAATAATGTCAATAAATAAGTAGTACAAGTACTAAAGGAACTCAGGTATTATGGTGCAAATTTAAAAAGAAATGCACTGCTATTGAGTGTCCTGACTCTACAACATGTCTAGCATGTTCATTTATTTTGTCTTAATAAATGAAGAACAAAAGGTGATATTAATATTGAGGTCACTGTGCGAGAAAATATAAAGATTTAATTAGAGACTCTAATCACCATGTTCTTGACTTCCCATGTCTCTCTTCTCAACCGTGCTGGAGTCACACACTCCCCTGATACTCATTTAGCGGCAGTAATACAGTGACCAAACTTTTTAGCTCTTTCCATTTTCCGCCATCATCAACTCCTTCCTCTACTGACAAGATCTGCTCCTCCCTCTCATAAGACCGGGCTCGCTCATCTCCAGTTTAGCGCTGCATAGATTAATTGAGATCCTGTCATCATTATCTTGTTGTGTCAGTCTTGCCTGCATTACCCAAGCCCCCTGATTTTTTCCGAAGCGCAGCTTTAACCGAACGGAATACCAATGAACCCTCACGGGCCCTTTTTCAATGCGGCCTGGGCCTGGTGATTTCAGAGGAGTGTGGAGACGCTTCCGCACGCCTGCCTCGTCAGCCCGCCATGTCTCTTTCATCTGGGAGGATAACTGGAGCTGCTGTCAGTTCTTAGATGACCTGCTTCTGCTTTTTCAGTCTGGTTTGACTCTTTTATACGGTCTGCATTATATTACAGTTTTATACCACGGCGTGGTTGAATGCTTGAATCTGATTGGTTGACAGATGGTCCAAGGTGTTGAATAATTATCTATAATAGCACAACTACAAAGAAGGTTCAGGTATGATGCATGAAGATCCTCCCCTAGCCCCACCCCTAAACCTAACGCTACTGGCGTGTAAGCACATCGTACAAATTCATATGAATTAGCCACCAATTCATCAAAACGTAAAATAGGTATAAAAGATGAGCTTGTGTTGGTTGAACGCATTACAGTCTGTATCATGTCCCCACATGATTTACAAACTACTGCAACATTTCAATTGAAGACAATTCCGATTTGCTCTATTATATAATAATAGTAATTTATTAAGCACGCCTCCATTGAAGGAATATTTCACCCAAAAATGAAAATTATATCAATTACTCAATTACATTCTTGTCCTTCCAAGTCATTTTTATCATTGTGTCAATTTTATAACTTTATTCACAAAGGCATGAATGACTTCAAAATGAATAACTGAATAAATTCTATAGAATAATGAAAAAATATTCATTAGACTGATTATGCAACAAGGATAAATAAATATTATTTAGAACAAGTTTTATATTACATACCAGTTGCAGTGAAGTTTTATGACACTTTTATGGTACTTTCTGTCCTATTTGAAGTGTGAAGGTTAGATTCCCAGTTTATTTTAATTTTAGTTAATAACAACAGCGAACTGCATGGGGGAAAAAAAAGATTCACATTATTCACATTTTCTCCTTTTGTGTGTCATAGAAGAAATATAGGTTTGCAACAACATGAGAGACAATAACCTATGAAATAATTGTCATTTTTGGGTGAACTATCCCTTTAATATTTTATTATATGAAGAATAATACTGCATCCTGTTTAGCATGTATGCAAATAGGCTGCTGCTAGTGACAGTATGAACATTCAGGTTTGTTTTTGCAATGACTGATATCGCCTCACAAGTGCATGACAGACAAGTTCTAGTTACAAAGTTATGCCGCTGTTGTCTTCAACCTTTGAGCTCACCCTCATATAACCTTAACCTTATTACCATGGAGTATGAGTCATGACTTATTTGGGTCACACTAGAGGGTGACAGCCTTGAAGAAAAGATAAGCAGTCACAGACACAAAAAAACTATACCCTAGCATATGAATCGACAGACAGGTCCACGTGGCCTTGCCCTGGTGATGCCCATATTACCCACAGAAGTCTGAAACCAGCCCCAGCAGTTCTTTAATTACTTCATTAATTTTAATCAGATCCAATTAATTACATTTTCCGCGGCCCGGTGGAAGTCCGAGGCCCAATGACCGCAGTAGGGGGACCTTGCGAGTCTCCTGATGCGTAAAAACGTTCAATTCCATAAAAATCAATTATTTCTGGGAGCCAAACAATGACTTTTGCTATTCAGTAATTATTCCCTGCTCACATGCTATCTGATTTAGTGCTTCTGCGGCACTTAAATGCTACCTGAACCGCTCCTTTAGTCTTTAACCACTATAAGCTAGCCATGATGTTACAGAGACCCACCAGATTTTGCATTTCATAACTAGTTCTATTGCTTGGCTTTGAACAAAACAATAAATAATTATTTATATTATATATATTTAATTGTACTCTTTTAAATTATTATTATTATTACTAATGTGTTAACAGCATCTAAAATGTAAGAATTTTGTGTATGACCAAATTTAGAGACATTCTGTAATGTATTCTGTGTCTATCTATCTATCTATCTATCTTTATAATTTTTCATCATGCTCCGCCTCTGAAAAAAACAAAAAAACGTTCCTCTTTGTATGACATCACCAAGTCAACTTCTTCCTTAGCCCCTCCAAACAACTTTTAATGATCTAAACTAGATGGACAAAAATAAGGGTTACACTTTGTTTTACAATGCCGTAGTTACATTGTAATTACTTAAATAAGTACTGAGTACTATTAACTACTTACTATAGAGTTACAGTTAGGGTTAGGGTTTGGTTTAAGGTTAGTTACTTGTAATTATGCAAAATTTACTGTTATTACTATAGAAAGTACATGTAGTAACTACCGCACTGTAAAATAAAGTGTTACCAAACTAAGTCCCGCCTTAAATTTTATCACATTGAATATCATATTTCACAATTACAGTGCATCAGATTGCAGACATGAAATGGTTGCTATCACTAAGAGCGATTTAAAAAAAAAAAAAAAAAACTTTTCAATTTAGTCACATTGTAATTCAAAAACATTTTTTGAACATACCAAAAACATTTAGCGTTATGCAAGTTATGCAATAGCTATCATGCTTGGAGCTCTACAGCAGTAATTATTATGAAGGTTTAGAAGGCATGGATGAAATTATATCAATTAACTGTGACCCAGTCTCACCATATCCACTTCAAATAATTCTTTTCCCATGAATAATGACATATTACTGCATTAGACTCCACACCACTGATTATTCACACCCACTATATCCACAAATGATAAAAGCTGCAGTAATTTATTGCTTCCCTTTGACTTGCGCTACATTATCAGATGGCATAGATGTTTTTGGCCTCAGGTAAAGGGTCTCATTTCAATAAGCAAATAAGCCATTAGAAAATAAGCTTTTCATAATGTTTCTGTAATAACTATACTATTCATCTCATCTTAATGTGCAACTCCGCCTCATTGCCAAGACAACATAAAAGTCATATAAAATGTTTATATTGCGCCTTGTACCAATTTTCACAGATCAACAAACAACCACAGCAAATACACACTGGATTTCTGCCTGCATGTTCTGTGTAATTATATTTAATGTAAGGTACAATCACTGAGTTTAGTTGATTTGGAAAGCCGTAAATCATTTGTTCTAGCACATTTAAATTTTTGTATGTTTGCATACACACCAAAATGTATTATTAATGTATTGACAGTGTCTAAAACATTAGTATTTAAAGGGTTAGTTCACCCAAAAATAAAAATTCTGTCATTGATTACTCACTCTCATGTCGTTCCAAACCCGTAAGACTTTCGTTCATCTTCGGAACACAAATGAAGATCTTTTTGTGAAATTCGAGAGCTTTCTGTCCCTCCATTGACAGCTACACAACTGACACTTTGATGCATCAAAAAGTTCATAAAGAGATCGTAAAACTAATCTATATGAATTGAGTGGTTTAGTACAAATTTTCTGAAGGGACTCGATCACTTTATATGATAAACAGATTTAATTTAGGCTTTTATTCACATATAAACATTCATCAACTCACACATCAGTTGTAGTAAATGGAAGCTCAAGCATGTTTACTTGACGAGTGCGAGAACCAATGAGGTTCATTCTCATGTTACGCAGCACATTTGAGCTTCAGCAAGAGGTTTGTTCTTGCGCATTAAGCAGGTTCGGTTGAGCTTTTGTTTTTGTTCGCTGATCAATGTTTATATGTGAATAAAAGCCTAAATTAAATCTGTTCAGCATATAAAGCGATCAGGTCTCTTCAGAAAATTGACTAAACCACTTCATATGGATTAGTTTTACGATCTCTTTATGAACTTTTTGAAGCGTCAAAGTGGTAGTCGCATAGCTGTCTGAGGGGGAAAAAAAACTCTCAGATTTCAACAAAAAGATCTTAATTTGTGTTCCGAAGATGAACGAAAGTCTTACGGGTTTGGAACGACATGAGGGTGAGTAATAAATGACAGAATTTTCATTTTTGGGTGAGCTAGCCCTTTAAGCACATATGTTTACAGAAAATTGATTTCATAGGATTAACAGACAGTAGACTGTGAATAAAATGCAGGCTTTGGGCTATTTAGTTAAAATAATCATATGCACAAATATTAACAACAATCATAGAGATTACACTGACTTTATCTTCATGGTGTCATTTAAGCGGCCCCTAAGTTAATAATTAACAATTCTTACAACGGAAGTGATTCAATTAAAAACCTACTTTAGCTCAATAATAATTTTTCTTAGAGCTGTTGCAAAGCCAAAACAATCTCTGTCCATTAATTTTCCTATTACCACTGTGAAGCTGCTTTGAAACAATCTGTATTGTGAAAAGTGCTATATAAATGAAGATGACTTGACTTGACTTGACTTAAACGGACAGTACACCTAAAAACGAAAATTCTGTTATGATCTCATTCAAACTTGTATAATTTTCTTTATACTATGGAACACTATATATATATATATATATATGGATGAACTGCTTTAAATTGGAAGATTTTACAGCTTTGCCAAACCTGCTATTAATACAGCCTAATTCAAAATATTATCAAAAACTATACTGTGCATCATTGATACAAAAATACCAGTGGTTTATAGAAGCAACCAACACTCTTTGTAATGTAATTTCTCTGAATCAACACAGAAGAGGAACTTTAGCTCAGAAAATCCAGCAACTTTCGGAACATATAGTTCCAATTAGAGTTTTTTAATCTTATAGCGCTCAGGGTAATGCAACTGCAGACGGGTTTCTTTCCCAAGCTGCTAAATGTTCTCATTAGACGCTGCTCAATTGAAGATAGCCAGACTTTATAGCAGGCCCCTGCATGCATGAAGATAGCTGTAAAGCCATGTGTGTTGCGGCAAACAGCAAATTGTAAAAAACCTTTATCTTGTACTCACAGTGGAGCAGGACTTATCTGCTGAAGCAATGGCAAATGTGCTCTTCATTTACATCTTTGGGAGAGCTTCTGTAATTTCTTAGCACATGCTCAAGATGCCTGGTATGACATTTTTACAGCATTGTTAGCGAGTAAAAGCCGCATTGTGTTTATCGAAGCTTACCGCATATATTATGCAATATCTCATGTAGAGGGGTACGTATGTAGAATAAATTCACCTGTACGGCATTCAGTACATGTTACTGAAGCATTTCATGACTGTAGGACTTATTTTCCTTTTTTACTTAATTAAACAGGCTGTTCAAATCCATTTCAAATGTGTCAAATGCTTGGGAAAGTTTTTAACTTAATGATGTGATGTGATCCAATATCAATGTGCAAATCATGACTCAATCCAATTTGCACACTCAAGGTTTAATGAAATCTCTTGAATCAAAGATACAAATTATGTCCCCAACAATGCAAGTGAAATGTATTATATGTGCAGGAAGATTATGTGCAGGAAGATTTTTTTTAGATGTCTAGACTAAGACAACCACAACTTTCACGCTATTTGATGCCTCAGGCTACCATGCTAACATTTGCCCTGAATTCCAGGGAATGACATCATGGTTAACATGCTTTAACATGATCTTGAATGCCAATACAGGATTTCAAAGCCTTTTTTTACTCTTACAGATAAAACTTTCATTATGCATGTATATTTATGACATTTTTTCTCAGAACTGTGAGTTTATATCTTACAATTCGCAATTTGGTCTTTATAACTCACAATTGCGAGTTTATATCTAGTAATTATGACTTTATAATTCATAAATCCAGGGTCATGGGAGGATGTTTTGGGTTGGGGGTTAATATATAAAACATATCAACGCAACAAAGCACAGAGAATGCTCATTTAAATAGATGGAGCATACAGTAGGCTTACATTTTTGACAGAACATAGAGATACTGAGGTATTTTTGCAGGCAATAAACAAGCCTGCATAGCAACAGAAAAAAAACAAACAAAAAAAAAACAAAAAAAACATGGAAAACTGCCAGTTGTCACAGTCTTTGTCTGTCCTGGCTTCCAAAAACTCCATTTCCCATCATCCTCCCTGGTTCTCACCTGCACTCACTCCACCATCAGCCAATTACACGCACCTGCTTCCCATCAGCACACAATCACCAGACTATTTAAGCACGCCCCTACGTCTGTGTATGTCTACTTACCTCCATCCTGTGTGCAACTCATCCATCCATCCACGATTCCATCATCTGCAAGACAAAGAACTAAGTCAGTATCCAGTTTCCATTCCACCGAGTTCATATCATCTGTTCACTTACCTGCATCACTGTCATTCACCTGCTGTTTGTCAAATAAACATCCATCTACGTATACCTCTGTGTCTCCTGAGTATCGGTCCGTGACACCAGTAGGTGTCGGCAAGTCACTGCCTTAATGAGTGAGTCATTGAATCATTCCTTCAAATCAACTGAATTGATTGTTTCAGGAACTAAACATGTTGCTCAGACGCGCGCAATTGTTCTGATGTGGCTTTGTTTAAAACTATTTTCATTGAAGGGGCAAAAACAGAAAACATGCATCTAAAATGTAAGTTACTTATTATTAACATCTTGTTAAACTGTACTATAATACTGTAACAATGGTTAACAATGGTGTGCAATCCACACTCCAATCCAGAACTTAACGACCGCTAAAATGTACTGTATGTTCTATATAGTATACGGTAAATGTTTGCCGTATGAATGAAATTAGGATGTACTACATTCGCCATGTTGTCATCATCTGACCTACCAGTGTCAGTTGCGTCACTTCACTGCCATCCTCTCCTCACAAATCCTCTCCTGTGGCCTTATGGGATAACAAAGTCCATCGTATGCACACTTTAGAATCTCACCGGAAAATGAAGGTCATCCGGGTACTTTTTGCCAACTCTTTTATGAGTGCTGTGAATTCGACCATACTTCTTTTGCTACATACTGTTTTTCACCTGCTATGTAGTAGGGAAGTATGCCATTTTAAATACAACCTTTCTGTTTGGACTCTTTGTCGGTTGTCATCCACTATGACACACCATATGAGATGAAACCATCGATTCTCGCTTCCCGATGCCCATTATTGTTTATGAATCACTGCAACACCCTACGTCAAATGGATTGTAACAAAATCGGGCTGAAATTGTGCAGTCTGAACCTGTCATTAATGTTATAAAAATGAACAAAATAAGGATTTTAAAGTAAAAAAAAAAGTACTCATACAAATAATTACATCACATTGGGTGCGGGCTACTGTTAAACAGGCCGAGCACTTTTATTTAGCTAATTTAGAATTAGTTCTGGATTACTGCTTTCTCTTGATATTAAACTCATAAATCAAAACTTCACCTTCAGGAAAAAAATGGAAAGCTTTTGAAAGGCATAAAGGAAACAAGCTAAGCTCTAACATGTTCATAGCAGCGTAGAGGTGCATATAAGCTCAGGTTTTCTGGCATATAGTTTATTTTGTTAACAAAAAAAACAAAAAAAAATCTTTTTGAGATTGCTACTGAATGTGAACGATAAAGTAACATTTGGAGGACACAAGATTAACTAGAGACAAAACAGACACAAAATGAAGGGCGGAAGATTACTTAAAAAACCTTCAGAAAAGCAGAAAAAACAAGTCTTTTGTGTGGGAAGGTCTTTCAGTACGCAGCTCGTCATCTGTAGAGAATGAATTTAGTCACACTCTTTTGAGCATGTTTAACTAGACCTTCTGTGAGGTTCTTCATTATCCTACAATAAGAGTCTCACAAAACCATGAGCTTTTATACCTTCTACAAAAATAAGTTTAAATCTTAATACATGGTGCATGTGTATATAATGTATACTGTTTTTGAGAAGTCTCTTCTGCTCATGAAAGAAAGAAAGAAAGACACTGTGATTTCTTTATGCAAAACTTTGCATACACAGAAAAAATAAAAAAAAAATGGGCATTAGCACGATTAGTGAATGAGAGCCATTTTATTTTTGTACATATACTGTAAGCATCTATCCAATGAAAGAAGTGATATAAATGTCCAAGGGTCATATTTAAAAAGGAGAAAGGTCTTCCTGGCCATCTTCTTTGATGATAATGCTACTCCTAATCCTACTCCCTACTCTTAGCGCACTATATGGCAAGGCTAAATCAGAAAAGGGTGTGATTGCATTTACTGCATGATGGGGAAAACCAAGTGCACACTTTTCAATCACACTAAAAATGCAGATAAGCTTCCCTAAGCCATAAATCTAGATGAAAAATGACACCAACCAACATTCAGAGCCAGTAGTGCAAGACACTGCATTCTGGTTGAAGCCCATTGGGATGCGTTCTGTGCAAGGTGTGAAATTATTAAATTATTAGAGGCATGGGTTTCCATAAAGGAAAGAAGGGCAAATCCTCAAAGATCTGATGAGTGAAAAATGTCTTTCCTTGTAAAATTTGAGAGAAAGAAAAACAAGCTCTCAAGGACGGTTCCAGACATCTCGTTTGAAGATATGTTTGCATTCTTCAGAATTCTTGTGAAACCCGGAGCCTGAGATTTCTGTTATGAATACTCTCTTCTATCTAAATCTAAACACTGAGACTTTGGTTGGGTTGTTCCATAACAAGTTCAGGAGAAAAACATTTCTGTGATTGTCTGCCAAACAACTGGGCAAGACTGTTTAAACACTAAACATGTTTGTAAGGAAATCTATAGGTCCGTCTGTCAGAAGACTTTTTCATAAAGTAAAAAGTAATTTTGCCTGGGAAAAAAAGGTAAATAGCATTTTCGTTCAAATATCATGAATTGTTAATTCATAAATATTATTTGGTTTTCTTGGGGAGCCATACCGCATGATATTTTACAATCTGAACTAACCTTTCCTTGTCATACAAATGTCAAACTGTATGATATTTAAGTGAATTATTGACTTTGACTGATGGTCATGAGGGTCAGCAAGGGTCTTTGTGTTTTTCATCCCCAAATCAATCAATGAATCAATAATGTTAAGAATTATTAGGACATGATAGTAGGACAATGACACATTTTAAAAATAATAAATACATACATAAACAAACAAACAAACAAATAAATAGTGTTAATAAGGCTTTTTACCTCATAATACCAGTCATACAACCCTGACAATAAATAAATAAACAAATAAATAAATACTTTTGATAAGACTTTTATCCACTACATGTTCAGGAGATTTTTGCCTTTATACCCCACCCCCTAAAAAATTAACTAAAATAATTTTAATACAGAAATTAAAAGCGTGCTCATCCCATGAAGGTTTTTAAATCACTGTATTTATTAATTGCATTTTTTATATATATATTTTAAATAAATTAAAATATAGAACAAAAAAATTGCATCATGTCATTGATTTTTTTTATTTTATTTTTTAATTATTATTATTATTATTACAAGTGACCAATTCTTTTTGGAAGGATCTTAAAAGCTTGAAATTGTCTAATATGGCATATACAGCTGATTTGGTCAGAAACTTCTCCAGTACCAACGAGCAAAAATGGCAAATTTAAATCATATTCTTCCAGAGGGTCCTATCGCATAGCTTTTTTTCCATATATTATAGATCTCCTTGGTCCGGTTAGCTGAAACGCAAAGTCATTGAGTTAAAGGAACTGAGTATTTTGCACTTTAATGCCAACAATATTCAAGACAATTCCATCAGGGAGGCGTTAGACGAGGAACAATAGTGTGAAAATGAGAGTACTCCAGTGCCAGATTTTCAAAATAGATCTATAATGACTCATACAGCAGTTGGTGGCTAAGCAGGACTTAGGAGACTCACAACTCAACTAGCTCAGTACAGCCAAAAGATCTCAGTGAGGTGAGAAGACACGATCTCTAATCCTCTTTCTGTGGCCGTGTCAGATGATTCACAAATCTCTCCGAGCTGGAATCCCACTCGTGTTTGATGTTGTCTGCAGCGTCTCTGCAGTTGCAGTTTGGATAATGAGGACAGGCTAGAACAGCCAGCCATGGGCACAGACCATTTAGTCCATTAAATCAAGTGAGGCGAGTGCTGCCAAATCACACCCACCCAATTGAGCATCTGCATTTGGACGAATGGTGGAAAAATGTATGTTCTAATGAAAACAGAAGGTATGGCGTGAAAAAAAAAAAAAAGATTATTCTGATATGACAACATGGCATTGCACAGTTTAACTAAGTAGGACCTTGGAACAGCAATCTTAGGTTGTGTTCACACTTGTCAGGTTTAGTTGGATTGAAACGAACCGTGGTGCGATTGCTCTGTTAGTGCAGTTCATTTGAATAAGTGTGAACGCTGCCATCCGAACCCTGGTGCGCACCAAACAATTGGACTGAGACCCCTGAAAAGGTGGGAAACTGGTGCTGTACGACAGAATTATCAATGCAACATGGAACAAAGACATCTAAATGATCCAAAAACAGGATGTGATGTCACAAAATGCGACCCAAAAAAAAAAAAAAAAAAAAAAGAGCATACCTGGTTTTCCTTGTTATAGTGACGATGTTGCCCATTACAGTTCGGTACAGGCTTTGGAACTGTCTTCTTCTTGCAGCAGATCTTCATTTGTGTGTTTAAAAGAGGAATTCCTGCTGCTGTTTTGACTCTTTGTGAGTTCTCAGCTGGTAAAAATAGCATTATATGTACACAGATACGAGATACGACGAGCCCAGCACACAGCATTGTTTTGGATGTTTGGTAAGTTCAGTCGCAAAATATACATATAAAAGACATTTTTTGTTTGTTTGATATTGTCACGATCACCGTCTGTTCCTGTCAGTTCCTGGACTTCATTTCCCATAATCCTCCCTTCCAACCACATGCACACTCCACACCAATCACCAATTGCCACACACACCTGCAGATCATTACCTGGACTATTTAAGTCACACACACACACCCTCTCACTGCGAAGTCTTGATTTGCCCCGGTGATCATCTCTGAGCGTTTTCTTGTGGATTGTTTATTCTGTTACTGTTGGACTGTTTACCCGTTGTGATTCTCTGCTGCCTGCCCTGAACCTTGCCTGTATACTGGACTGTGTTTGCTTGCCGCCTGCCCTGATCTCCGCCTGTGACCTGATACTGTTTGTCTGCCGCCTGCCTCGACCATTGCCTGTTCCTGTTTATGTTCTTGCCTTTGCCCCTGTCTACCTGTGTATCTACTATCTTAATAAAGCTGCAAATGGATCCCCGCTCTGCCGACCCATCATTACAGAAGACTTCGCCAAAACAACGATCCAGCAGCTTTTCTGATGAACACTGGTCTGGTAGGAACCTAGCATTATTGTTATTAGGGCTCAAGCAGGGCTCACGATCGCTGGAGGAATATGTTGTGGAATATTTGGACATTGCTTATCATTCCGACTTGCCGGACTGTGCGCTGATAGACTTTTTCTGTGAGGGCATTAATCAGCCACTCAAATCACAACTCATTCGTGAGGGACCCCGTTCATCTCTAAGTCAGTTTCTGGATCATGCTTTATTGAATGTTGGCTCTCCGTTTACTGTGGGTGTTGCGGAGGAATGCGACACCTCGTCTGGTCGCGTAATGGCTGCCGCACCAGATGACACTCACAAAATGGCGGCCACCACTACTACAATGCCAAGTCAAGTCCAAGTTAAACTTCCTGAGTCACGTCCCATCTCCGCTGATCTTCTAGATTTACATCACGTCTCTGGATCTGTTTGGGAGCGGAGTGGGTTGCGTTCCAGTGTGGCTGATCCACCGCTGACTTCAGCACGAGCGGCTGGCATTCCTAAGCCTCCGCCGGCCGCTTCGCACTCAAGCCCGCTGGCCGCTACGCCCTCAAGTTCGTCGGTTGCAACGCCCTCAAGTTCGTCGGTTGCAACGCCCTCAAGCTCACCGGTTGCAACGCCCTCAAGCTCACCGGTTGCAACGCCCTCAAGCTCGCCGGTTGCTACGCCCTCAAGCTCGCCGGTTGCTACGCCCTCAAGCTCGCCGGTTGCTACGCCCTCAAGCAACCCGAGCTCCTCGCCCTGCCGGCGCCACCCAAGCTCCTCGCCCTGCCGGCGCCACCCGAGCTCCTTACCCACGAAACCGCCACGGCCTCCGTTGAATTCCCCAAGAACTTTTTTGGGGGGGGCCATATACCTGAGGGTGGGGAGCTTGTGGGTGGGGACCCTGCACGGCCGCGATCATCAGCGGCCTCCGAACTGCTTGAGCTTGCGGGTGGGGACCTTACACGCCCACGGCCTTCAACTGCCTGTGAACTGCTGTGGCCGGCTACGGATCCTGACCTGCCGTGGTCGCCCAAGCCACCTGACCTACCTGACCTACCATCTTTAAAGGTCAGCAAAACATTGAAAAGAGTCATGTGATCGTGGTTGGTGTCCACCTGAGTTAGCGTCATTAGCCACAGTCGCTTTTTCAACGTACAACTCGCATTGACAGGGAAATATGCGATTTGTCCGCTTACATTTCAGATGCAAATGCATGTAGCCGATTCACATCAGATTTATTTCCATACATGAATGAGGCATGAAACTGATCTGAGAATATCGGAATCCATGTGCTTGTTTTTTCCTGCTTGCACGTCCATGTGCTATATCTGGTCTGTGCCACATGGGAGAAAAAAAAACAGAATTGGGTCATTTGATCCATGTAATGTAAATGTAAGCCTAAATGTATCATTTTCTATTTTGGTCCAGACCAAAAGAACCAAGAGAACCGAACTACAAGTGTGAACACACCCTTATTAAACAATCATATACCAAAATATACATGACTATCATTGTAAAATGAGAGGGGAATGATTGATTGATCAGAATGCTGTTGACTCCCATGAGCCCAAATTTAAAATCTTATTGGCTGATTAGAATGTAGTTGAAAGTTCAAAACCTTTACTTTTCTAAAATCTGATAAATAATAATAATAATAATAATAATAATAATAAAAAGATTTCTCATGATTTACAATGTACTTATTTAATTTAGTTTACCTTTTTACACAGTATTACTCTGAACTTCTCACACACCCTCTACCCCTCTAAAGGTGCAGTCCCATTTATCATTGTTTGGGGAATTTTTGCGGTTGAAATAGTTATTTCAAATTGAATCTACGCAATCTGGTATTTTGTGTGAAATATTTCCGAACAAATATTTTGCATTGTGTTTAAGCTGGTCTCACAAATTCTCTGCGTTGACCAACATAAAGAGAAAGTGAATTATAGAGACGGCAGTAAGAATTTTAGGCTGCTGTCACTTTAAGATCTGCATGGATCCAATATACTGCTATGCATTTTCTTTGTCAACTGTTTACTGTCACAGAAACGCCAGGCTCCACCGTCACCCAATCACAGCGCACCCTGTCACCAGAATACTAACCACACACACCTGCACGTCATCAGCACACTCATCACCGGCAGTATAAAGGACTCTCTTTCACACACGCCCATTGTCCGGTCTCGTTAGCATCTTACCTGTATGCTCACCTCAAGGACTCCGTTGGATTACTTACCTGTCTCCAGTCTGTCTCCTGTTCTCCTCCTGTGTGCTTCGTCTTCGTGTGTGAAGTCCAGCTCCATTGTTGTGTCTGGAAACCAGCGTCCAGCCATCCGCCTGCGCCTACAAAACAAAGGACAGTATTACCACTCCGTTTATCACTATTCACCTGAAGATTTACCATTCACTTACCCGCTAAAGTGTTGTTCTCCTGGTTGTGAAATAAAACACCTTACTTTATACATCCAGTGTCTCTGCCCTTCTGTGATTGTAACATTTACGTTCATTTAAGACATAACTGACTGTGTTTACAAGAATATTTTTGACATATTTTTTGTTTGTATTTGTCCGTTTAAGTGAAAAAAGATGCGGAAAAGAATTCAGTTTAGTATCGCACACTATTCAGTATGAGACTCAGCTTTCTGTGTGCATGTGTTGGATGTGTGCGCAGCACAGAAAACAGTGTACAGGTCTTCTTGTGTTTAATTAGTTTAAAATCAAATTAAAATCACTTTTTCTGTGTGCATGCTTTGGATGTGTGTGCACCACAGAAAACTGTTCGTGGGTCTTCTTGCTCTTGAATGGTTTAAAGTCATATTAAATGCACACAAAGGAATCGACACATTTTTATTTTATAACAATCCAATTCCTGACCTTAAGTATCTGATTCTAGAATTGGAATCGATTTTCGATTCCCAATCCTATATATTAGCATTCACACCAGCAAACGATAGCGTGCCCTACAGGATTGCAATCTGCAACATTAAAGCCTTGTTCACACCAATGATACAGTTCCTCTGTGTTGTTATCATTGTAGTTGTGGTGTGGATTTCCCTATTCTCAGAGAATTAGAATATTTATTAAATCTTTGTAGTTATAGTTAGCGTTTTAGTTATCATTCTTGAGCCCTAATCCCACAGGATTAGTATTACCAGGTGACCTCTGGCAAAGTCCCTTTAAGACAAGTCATTTCACTCGGCGGCCATCTTTGAAACGCCTCTCGGGCATGCAAGTGCAGCTCCTATCTTTTTGAATGGGGAAACATCAAATTCTCCAAAACTGTTTGCCAAGCTTTCGATTAAATTTCATATTTGAAATCACCAATGAAAACTGACAACAACACCGCTGCAGTGACGCGATGACTTTACCAGTCAGCGATTGGCTCTTATTTTGAAGGCGGGACTTATTCTGCCATATTGCGCGTTACACTTTCTCCCATTCAAAACAATACGAGTGACGCGTCTTGCGTTATTCTATAGTCTTTGCCTCTAGTCATTTGTAATAAACGCAGAGGTTTATTACTTAAGATTAATCACATAAGCACAAACTACGAAGATTTCAAAATTGTTTGGGAATATAAATATGCATAAAAAGATAACAACATCTGCATTTACTGTAAAAGCCCCTTATCTTTTCCTCAAGTGGTGACAACTCTGTGTTTTAACACTGCTGGGAAGCTCGGTTTCACATGGGTGTAGCAAGGCTTGTTAAGTTACTGCTGGATGCCCGCTTTGAGCTTAATGAGGTGTACGGAACCCCTCCTGCAGGATTCTACCTCATCTCCAACACCACGGTTCCCATTTAGGACCCTCGGTCTCGGATCGGAAGGCTTTCACGAACGGAGCTCACAGCTGAGTGAAAGAATCAAAAGTGGTGAGGCTTGTAAGACCGTTCACCTGGCTTGACGCCCAACACTTACCACGGGCAGCCACACACACACTCACACACAAATTCCCAGGCCATTGCTCCAGCAAAGAAAACGGCTTCATCAGAATTCTCCACATCTCTTGGCCCAGAGCGCCTCTCGGCCGAGCTGGGATTGGACAAGGTTCATTACCCCTCTTTGATGTATTTCTTCTTTCAATTTTACAGCCCTGCACCTTTTCCCTCGTCAGGATCAACTCTGAGCACAGATAAAGACCAACCTTTCACACATCAGTTGTGGATGGGGAGACAAAAAAGGTGCGCTTGCTTCGAACCTCGGTTTTCTTTTAAGGCGAACAGTGAATATCGTGAAGATGAGAGGGCATCATGTGAAGGCGATTCTTTCAAAATCATTGGGCAAATTTGTATTCCTAAAGGCGCCTAACACGGTGCTGCTTTCAATCCCACTTTAAGAAGGTTAAATGTGCAGGCGGATCTCTGAAAACAATCTGTTTGAAGTGTTCTTTCTAAAATGGACTAAAGCAAGTGCCAAATGACCTTAGACGAGATCGAGCTGGAAAATCATCACGCGGGATAATGCGCACCGCTGGCGTTCCTCATCTTCACACATGAGCGCGCTGAATGTTCGCGTAAAAGATTCTGCCTCGTGATCTGGAAGTCTGTCAGACACGCACAAGTTCACAAACACCAATCAGCTGCACTGTACGTCTGACGCACTTACATGAAGGCTCGATCGGTTTTCTTTATTGACTTCATTTAGCTGTAGATAATAGTACCTACAGTTTGATCTTTGTAGCATCTTTTTAAACAGAACTCAAAGTGATATGTGTATATATACTTACATACACACACACACACACCACTGAATACAAGGTCATTAAAAACATGCTTCATTGGTACTTGCAAAGAGACTGTTTTGGTTTGGATCTTTCTTATTAATCTTCTTAACTAACTCAAAAGAATTAGTTATGTTTTGTTTACGTTTCAACTTTATTTCAGATGTTTCCCCTAAAATTCTTTTAAACAGTGGTTTTCAAATTGCCTATAGGGTGGTCTGTGAGGGAAAAAAAAAATGTTTTTAGGGTTATCCAGTTTGTTCATTTAAGATTTAGGTAAATACAATATTTTAAGACTTTGTAGACTTTGGTAATATTACTGGTAATATTAATAGTAATTTTAATATTCGTTCAACCTGCTTTCTAAAGACTTTCTAAAGACAATTTTTTTTTTTTTTTTTTTAATATTGAAGTATTTAACCTTAATTAACAATATTTAATCAATAATAGATATTTAATAACATAAAAATAAATAAAATGTGATATGACCCTATTATGCTTTTTTGAATATTACTTTTCATGCAGTTTAAAAAAATGTTTGTGAATGTAAAAGGTCTGCAAAATTTTAAAGATCAATGTGCATGACAAATAAAGTTATTGTTCTCTTCTAAAAAAAGAATAGATTCTGAACTGCCGAAATGAGTCGTCAGCAATCCAGTCTCACTTCCTGTTACATATCTAAGTAACAATGTAACAAATTTGCATAATGCCAGACTACAGTCTTCATTGGCTGCCTGTTAAAAACATCTACATTGACCATCAAACACTCAGCTACTAGTTGTAGCTGAGGCTGACGCTGTAATTGATACGGAAAAAAAACAAACACATTTGTTAATGTTTGTACCAAGTGCTGGAATTCAGATATGGTAATGGGCATTTCATTTCCAATGTGCACTGTAAGCTGTAGACTAATCACGGCAGACTGGGCTGCCTAACCAATCAGAGCAGAGTAGACCAATCACAACAGACTGGGCCATCTGACCAATCAGAGCAGGCTCTCAGGTTTAGAGAGACTGAATCTTCAAACTAACCATTTAGACTCTTTGAGAAATGAGGTGATCTGCAATGTATATTATGAGGATTTTTTTTATTTACTTATTTATTTATTTATTTTTTTACCATTGATGCATGTAAATCTATTGTAGGAGACCAAAACAACAATAGAAAGCTTTAAAATAGCATAATGGCACTTAGAGGGCCCTATAATACACCCGGCGCAACGTGGCGCCAAGTGTGACGCAAGTGTTTTTTGCTAGTTTCAGTTGACACAGTTATCATTTTCATGTCCTGCGCCACGTTGTTTAAACAGCAAATGCATTTGCACCCATTGCTCTCATGGGCATTCTGGTCTGAAAACGAGGTGTGTTCAGGCGCATTGTTGGCATGTTGCTATTTTGAGGCATCTGAAATAGACTACGCCATTGACCAATTTGAAACCTGGTCCAAAAGTCAATGGCACAATATTTTTTTTTATTTTTAGAGCGTGTTAGTAATATGAGCCCTATAGGCGGGTGCATAACGCACATACACTCTGCTTATTACACACACAGGGACTTTAACCTTGCGCACGAGGAGATCCGTTTCCTCACTAGATAAGCGTTCAGTTTTTCCGCTTGCAAATTCCGCCATGTAAATAGGGAATCCACCATGGCGCGAGTGCAACTGGCTTTTAAAGGGAATGGGAGATGAGACTCTGATTACGTCCAAAACACACCCATTACTTATTAAGAGAATAGGGACAACCCTTTTAGACCATGTGCCGGGTGCGCCGACCATTTTTCTGTTGTTAAACTAGCAAAAGTGGATTCGACACGCCCTAAGGGCGCTTGCGTCGTGCGCTTTAGACCATGCGCTTAGATCGTTAAAATAGGGCCCTAAATGTAATTAAATATTCAATTGCAAAAGTTTAATGGCAGTTATTTAATACTACTTATAAAAATTACAGTTAAAGAAAAAAATATTTGAATTATCATTTGCAATTAATAATGTGGACTTATTTTAATATTTTAATTTAATATTTTAATAATTTGCTTTTGTACAATGATAATATAAACTGCAATAATTTATTTTAGGAAACAACATGTTGTCTATAATATCACAATGCATATTTTGGAAAATGCATATTTATACATAAAAATATGCAGCTAGTTTTATATTTAAGAAATTTTGGGGGTTCTTCACATCGAAAAGATTGGGAAAAGTCTGTTCTGAAACTCTAGAAGAGACGTGAGATCACTACGGTCTTTTTGCTTTCTATTTAATCTGATTGCTGTCTTGGAAAATAATTGAGATATTAATGACATCTCATTTTTTTTCTTTTTTTTCCTATCCTACAGGAACAAAAAAACTGTTCTGCAGTCGCACTATAAGTCAAGCTGGGTAAAACGGATGGTAATTTGACGGCATCATCTTGCATCGGGCGGAGAGGTGAGGAGTCGGACGTAGGAGGGCTGTATTTGTGGCGGCTCATCTAACAAGGTCACGATGTTTGGGTTAAGGACAGACAAAATTAATATGTGACTGCGCTAGGAAGGCCACATTTAATTTCACAGGTCCTGCCTTCTCCTTTCTCCATCTGTGAGAGAGGGGCCAAACCGTGGCCTGATGAGGGCACAGCCATCACAGTTGCCTTGGCAACATTTAATTGCTTTGCCTCCGTCAAAATGGCACTGTTTTTGTTCTTTTTTGTTCCTCATCTCTCTCGTTCTCTGGCTCTGATACACTCAATTCCATTTCTGCCAATAACCGCTAATCCTCCTGCCAGGACCACAATCATGCGGCTTCATCTCCAGCATGGGCCGCACTTTCTTCTCACTGAAGGGACGGGTGCAGCATCCATGCTGCTCTGCTGTTTTGTTTCCACTTTTGTTGCTATACAACATTTCCAAGAGGATATAGGAACTTGAAGTATACTGTACTTTGAGCAGTTAAGAAAAGTTTATTCATATATTTTTTGTTTTGTTTTGTTTTATTTTTATTTTGTTTTGTCACCTTAACAAGATGATGTGCACTTTTAGGTGTGACGTGGGTCTTGTAACAATGTACTTTAATAACAAAAGTTCTATGTGCTGATTTGGGAAAGAGTAAAATGATGTACATGTATATGTTAGTGTACATGATTAGTACTAAATAATAAATCAGTTTAATTTATATTACATCTACAATATATAACAATACTTTTGCAATTGCAGTTGTGATTGAATGTACTGAAAATAAGTATTGAACATTTTTTTCTGTCATGTTTTCATTCATAAAACAATATTTTAACATTTATGTATTATATTCAATATTCATACCGAACTGAAAAACCATGATTCGCCACCCACAGTACATATCATATCTCGTATAATTGCTCAATCAGTGTTTCAACGGTAGAAAGACATCAGTAAAACAGCTTGTTAACAATGGCCGTCACAAATGGCACACTTCATATGCACTTTCGAACTTGCGGACTTACAATGGTTGTACCTGTGTATTTGTGTCTGGTAAGTCCATAAGACCGTAGTGTGTCCCATTTGTCATTTTAGGTTTCATAAGGTTCAGCAAAGAAATTAACTCTTTTGCTAAATATATGCACTATATTAGCCTCTATATTCATTATATTTTACTTAACCTGTTAGAAATGTGTTGATTATTTAATGTATGTTTAAATAAATCTGTCATGAAAATGACAGCCACTGTGTAAATGATTATATTTCAAAAATGAATTGGAGTAAAAACATAATTGTATAATTAGATTTAGAAGTTAATGCAAAAACTGCCTTATGTGCAATTGACATGTTTACATACAATTTGTTAAATGAGTATTGATTATTATAAAAATAAATAGCAACTTAAAGGGGTGGTATAATGCCACTTTTACAAGATGTAAAATACGTCTCTGATGTCCCCAGAGTGTGTATGTGAAGTTTTAGCTGAAAATACCCTACAGATAATTTTTATAGCATGTTAAATTTGTCACTTTTTGAGGGTGAGCAAAAACGCTCCGTTTTTCTGTGTCCCTTTAAATGCAAATGAGCCGCTGATCTCAAAAGGGGGCGGAGTTTCAGGAGCTCGTGTTAGCACTTAGCAGCGACTCGCATTACCTCATGCAGAATCCCTGAAAATGTCAGAAACTGTTCAGCCTTTTATGTTCAAAACGGAGTCGGACAATGATGAAGAGACTCAAGAAGAAGTGACAACATTTTGAATGCAACAAGACGCTTCTGAATGGTTAGTTGATGAATTTATGTAGCTGATGTGGAGTTAACTATCTTAAAGTCATTGATTAGCATATTCTGTCATGATAATCTATAAATCGCTCCTCTGGGAACTGTTGTAAGATACTTACAGAGCCAGAGAATATATGCTGCATGAAGATAGAACAGGTATAGTTTAGTTTAATTACAGTTATAACTTGTCATTTTGTCATCTTGCTTTTATGACATGCTATTGCATTTGTGTTACATACTGTAATGCAGTAACATGGCCTCACCCCCTTTGTTGCGTGTTCTCAGGGGCAGGGTTTATGTAAATTCTAGGGTTAGCGAAGAAGCTCGTTGTAGTCCCTACCAGCTGTTTGTTGTAGTCCTTAAACAGAGAATTCTTTAAAAGACAATATCTCCGTTTGCATTGAACTTTCAGCACTGTAACTTTGCAGATACTGTTTATGCTCAAGCAGCAGCATTACACACTAACTAAAGTTCAGAAAGTGAAATCGCAATGAACCACCCCTTTAACATCCATTACATGTCATGTTATTTATGTACTATTGTTTATTTGTTTTTGTTTTTTGTTTTTTTTCTTAAGGGAAAAGAAATCTCCCAACAAATACATGCTTTTCTGTAAGTTCTACTGTATCTTTCAAATAGAGCTTGCTTTAACTTCGCTATTTTTTGTAACTGTTAATGCGTTCTTGTCATGTTAACTTCGACAGCCCTAAATTCAGGCATTTTCTTCACACTCAGTTGCTGTCTGACATGTTTTTTAACCCCCTTTTGATTGACAGGATATAATCGGCCCTGAACATTGGCTGTTTTTAAACAATCGGCCTGTGCCCGATAGTGAAAATAATTGCTTACAATTTCTGCACTTTTTTTCTACACTTTTCAAGGAAATGTCACAAAAACAATGTTTTGAAATTATATGATTTAAAAATAGACAAAAAACATTTAGACACTTTCCGTTTGTCAAACATTAGTGAAACATGTTCGTAATTAATGTGATAAACTCTGCAACATGCACTGGGGAAAAAAATGGTATAGAAACCATTTTCACTCAGAAATTGATTATAAATTTTGAAAATAATTGCAAAGAATGTCAAGCAATGTTGTCAAGTAACATTGAAGTAAATGTGAAATTTTTAAGTAGAAAGACTGAAATAGTCTTGTCTTGTAAAACATACTCCAATAATGTTAAAACTTCAATTTTACAATGTGGACAAATGTAATGATCCAGATTCCCTCCACTTATTAACGCCTCTTTGTTTTTTGACTGGGAAAGTCATGTGACATGTTTCCTCATTGCATTGCTTTGACTACATCCCACTGTGGATTCTAAAAGAGATTAACATCCATTAAAAGCTCCATGGTGGACTGACCGCTGAGACCTTCTCACAACAGCACAGACTAAGTGCAATTAAAGCTCTTCAACAGTCTTTGTCTAAAATTCAACATGGTGGCAGAGGGGGACATGACTGCGAGCCTATTGTTTTCCTGGTTTTGACGGAGGATACGGCTTAGCACAAGTGGAGCTTAAAATTCCATTTGTCTAGGAACCGAATCAGACATTGGGTCTTAATGCAGTTGTGCTGCTTCAGAGCCAAGAGGAAGCTGGCAGATCCTGAAGGAATGTGTGAGAACAGGTCTACAGGAAGGAATTGATCTGCATTGGTCTCAGGGAATTAAGACAACCATGACATACAAGGACATGAGACATGATGATTGGCTCTTTTTTTTGGGAGATACTAGCTATGTTTCTATCCACCTACGAAAAACGCTGGATGGAAAAGATGCACATAATTTCTAAAAATGTGCATTAAAAAAACATATGCGCTCATTTGAGATATTTTTATTTTTTTATCCAAAAATAAAGACATGCGCATAAACTACGATGGAAACACATTTACCGAATAAATCCCTCGATGCGACTTTGCTTCAACAGAGGATGTGATTGGATAACTGGACTAACCAGCAGACCAATTTCATTGCATAGCATCTCAAATTTCAGTTTTGGTCATTCTGAAATGCCTGAGCCAAAGTCTGTCATAAAAATGATTGGGTATATAATTCCCTCTCAGAACTATTTTAACCGATTGCGTTTCCAAACACCAGGCATCCAAACGCAAGATAACATGACAGTGTTTATTGCGTTTCATCTATGTGCTCTGAGGTGCAAGTCATTTATGTTGTACGAAAAAAAGAGCCACAGTGGCTTCCCAGATTACAGTAAATTCCATTTTTATTTAATTGTGCTTTATTCGCAAATGTTTTATTTGATATTCCAATTTTGCACAGAAATTTGCAACTTTGGATGGAAACATAGTTACTGAGGGCAACCAATCATGCTTTACTTGTTCTGCTTTATTTTACCACCCAAATCACTAAACTATTGCGCAAATTACATAACAGCATAAACACAGCCAAAAAAAAAAAAAAGGTACTATTTATTATTTACACGTCGCAATTCCCTTTGCAAGTTGGTTCTAAATGCTCGTTTTTACAGCAATCTGGCATAGGCCTACATTGATGAATCTGAACATGTTTACATGAATAGGGTTGATGTGCACATTTATATGTCACAAGCATCAAATCAGAATTTATTTTTTTGACATGCGCACACTGAACGAATATACAGAGTTTCCTGCTGTTTGTGCATAACTATTTTCCTAAATTGCTTCTTTGTTTTAAAGAACAAACTTAATATTTATCTATTTCGGGTCATAATTAAGAGACAATGAGCGCATGAACCGGTGCTGCTTACTGTATATTTATCAAGCAGTAAAAATGCCCATTCTCGCATCCAAAGGCGTCTGTGGATGAGAGTCCGAAACTGGTGGGACGTTGTCGTGCTCCACTTCACAGACGATAAGTGGAAGGAAATTTTTAGAATGTTGCAACAGTCATTTATGACACTTCATCATCAACAACATAAGCTTATTCTTCACTTGATACGTCATTACGCCATTTCTACGTCATTGCACATGTGCATTACTTTCTAGTTACATGTGACGTGCTAGTAGTCCAGTTACAAACGGATTATTAGGGTCCATGTAAACGCAGCTATTTTCACTCAGCACTGTGATTCAGACACCAGAACTAGGTCTTTAAAATGAGTGCGCTCGACTACACCACGTCTAGATACATGCCTTTATCATTTGACGAATTACCGCTGCTATGATCACTAGAACATAAACACAAACATCTCATTTTATTAAAAGTCTGACTTTAATTGCCTCCAAAATTACTGCCAGCTTTCTGCGGGTGGTAATACCGTAATGCTAATTACGCAAGCAAACAGCACTGACTTATTTGAATTCGATGCATTCTATAATAAGCCTCATTTGCATAGGACAACAATGATGATGAAATAATTGAAATACATCTGGTGAAGCTGGTGCATAAAATGCCTGAACAAGTTGTATGAGTTGCAGTCACTGACTGACTGAAATAGGCTATTGCTTTGGTTAAAAGAAGAAGAAGAAGTGAATGCAAGATTAAAGAGGATGTGATATGTAGTGAAAAAAGCAATATAAGTATACTATAGCCTACATGTTTAAATAGTATCGTATTTATACAATAAAATCATAAACATTTAAATTGTACATAAGGTGTTTTTTATATAAACTTTCTAATGATATAATTATGTTTCTACACAACAAATAGTAGAAATTTAAATGTAAACGCTGTTGTAAAAACTTGTTTTCATGACAAATTTATTCAAACTGCTATACTAAATAATCATAACAGGTACAAATTTAATGAAAATATAAAAAAGTAAAATTCTTCAGCAAAACGCTCCTCTTATTTTCTAGTTTCCTAAGGAGTTATGGACATTGAATGGTTTTTGTGAGGTAGCAAAATGATTAGGCCTATGCTGGATTACAAGTTGTTGTAGCTTTCCGCAGTTGAAGCATGATTACAGATCACATATTTCATTTTTCAACATACCTTCTGATGTTCATTCATGTTTATTTTGTGCTATAGTTGTAGAAATAATCAGTTCAGTTGTGCAAACAAAGCACTCACTTCACTTCATAAAGTACTGTAGCTTGCAGAACTCAAAACTTCTTTCCTGGTTAAAAAAAAAAAGTTTGATACTGACATTCACACATTTTTAAGTGTCCAAATACATTTGGCGCCACTGTATGTCATATATGGGTAATGTAACATTTCTTGGAAAGTATCATAGAAACAGCTATTGCTCAAATGTATGGTATGTGCAGACATCTGCCACGAAGAAAGACAGAAGGAGGGCAGGAATTTGATCATGCCAGTGCTTTGCCCACCAAAGCAATTTGGTACTGTAATGGGCGTTCTAAAAAAAAAGGATGGGCCATCTCCTGTGGGAGCGGGTGGGCCTGAGGGGCATGCTGAAAATCCAAGTAAACAGCGGCTGTCTGCTGCCTCCCGCACCCTGTGCAAGGCTGGCTGGGAGATTTATAGTTGTCAGGGTTTGTGTAAGAGGCCTTGGAATATGTTCCAATTTCAGCTCTCCAATCAAACCCGGCTAATGTAATAGCCCCATCTCAGGCTCGCCCGCACCCACCTACCAATCCCCGATACCCTCCACCCAAAACAAAATCAGTGGCCGCAGCCAGCTCAGTGGACCGCAGGTGTGCGCTCGGCTATAACTCTCATTTTCAGGAAGCATGCCGGCGAGTGGGTGAAGAATGAAATCTTAGAAAACAGCGGTGGCTCTCATAAACATTTTACAAGGATGATTACGTACTGGTTAGACTGGAGAAATCTCCAGCCATGGTGAAATCAATCACAGACGGACCACCTCTCGTAACCGCAAACAATGCATTGCATTGAGCATGTGTATTTTGGTGTGTTTAATGCAAGCATTGTTGCGTAATATTTGTGTCAGTGCATTTGTGGTGCAAGCATACAGATGCTTTACACATTTTTATGTATTTTTTCAGGTTTACGAATATAGTCATTTGGTTTTTCCTGCATACGGAAGATACACAAAGTGCTTTTCTCCTTCAAATGTTTTCTAACCATTTATGTATTTATTTTTCTTCCAGCTTAGGTAATAAAATACCCCTGCTAAAAAAGTAGTTTAAACTAGCCTATAGTGACCAATCTGGATAAACTGGTCTGTTTTAATGGTTTTAGAACAGTTTTCGAGAGTGACACTGTGTAGACCAGCTTAACACCAGTTAGCCAATGAAGAAAGCAGCTAGACCACCTCAGGCTGGTTTAAAATATCTGTAAAAATATCAACAAAGCCCACATTTAGTTTATCACTGGAAACATGAAATGGTTTGGTTTAACACACATTAAGTACTTATTCATATACATTTAAAATATGTATATAGCATCATGTTTAAAGCATTAGCATTTGTGCTACATGCTAGCAATATGTTTGCAGTTGTTCGACTGTCAACATACAGTAGATGCCTCTTAGCTAAAAAAATTACAGAGCTTAAATGGGTAATGCTTTAGATTACAGCCTGGAAAGTACTGCGTAAGTAAAATTAATTTACAGCATACCTTTCAATAATTATAGTGTACCTATAAAGTATGTACGTGTAAGTATAAGATAGCTATACTATCTATACTATATTAGCTATACTAGCTATACTAGCATTTGTTCTGTAGATGTACAGTTACAACAGACAAAATTATTTACCATGTTATACCCATCTGTCTTGAATGGAACATAGCATTAGCATTACATGCTTATGAGTAAAGTACTCATTGATACCACACTAGGCTTGTGCTGGAGTGGTTTTTGTTTTGTACTCAACCAACAAGGCTGTTGGAGATACAAAGAAAGAATAAAACGCAGCATGAGGCCACTTGCTTCTTGCATGCCATTCAGGTAACCAGTCTTGTCAATCTAGCAAGCCAGTCTTGTGTCAAACCAAATTACAGGCTGTTTCATGGTGGTAATTTAGTTAAGGTCAAAAAAAAAAAAAAAAATGTTTCCAGGAAAAATTCTTCTCAACAAAGCTTAAAGTTAAAAACACCACATAGTTTGTTCATAGTTTGTATAGTTTGCAAAAACCGTATACTGACAAGTATACTGAACCGTATACTGACACCTATTGGTGTAGAAAAAGCATCACACAAAATCAAATGTTTATGGCTATCATTGCCATTGTAGAAATACTCTTTTGTAGCCATATTTGTAGAACATGACTAATTTATTCAACAAATACAACTAATTACATGATTTTTCTTTCACTGGCGGATAAAACAGTAGCCTTGAATGTCATACTGACACCTACTGGGATGGATGTACCATCAGTCAGAAACAAAATATTTCAGTTACTAATACCATTGTAGAAATGCTCCAATACCATTGTCTGTATTGGTATGGACAAAAAATACAGAGGCCTTGAACCTTATACTGATACAGAGTGAAAGAAGCATCACACAATGTTTTTTGGCTACCAGTGTAGAAATATGCCTTTGCAGGCATATTTGTCACCAATAATTAATTTATTCAGCAACCTAAAGTAATTTTGTGATTTTTCTTTCATTGTTGGATAAAACACGCCATACTGGCACCTACTGGTGTGGATGTAACATCACATAGAATCAGAAGTTTTAGTTACAAAAACCATTGTAGAAATACTACTAATTTATACATATACTATATAATTTTAAGGGAACAATTCTTCATTTAACATCTTGTAATGTTCAGAACTCTAGGTTTAAGTCGTTTGCCTCTCAAATAAGATTTATTTTTACTGCAATTGTTTTAGCTAATGACTCGACCTGTTTTGGTGCATTATCCTGAGCTCTCTAGAGTTAGTCGAAACCTGCACAGTTTGGCAGTATGTATGTAAAGAGAGAGAAAGAAATGGAAGATAGGGAGACAGTGTCCTTTGGGAGAAGGCAGAGGTTGTGAGCACAGCGGAGACAGACAGACAGTAGGTGACAAAAAATTTATGATGCAGCAGAGCTCCAGGCACAAAGGTCCCTGACAGGTGAGCCCATATTATAGATGAGCTGTGCATGATGATGTCGGCAGGTGTGTGGCAACTGGATTTTTTTAAAGATAACGGTAAATTATTTAAAAACACAAGCATAAGTACATGAGAAGATTGAGGGTACGTTTACACGACAACGATGTACTAAAAATGGAAAAGTTCTTTCTTTGTACAGATGAAAACGTTATCAAAACAATCCCTGTTCACACGAATTTGCGAAAAATTACTAAAAATGCTGTATTATTCATGCCAGGCCAGTAGTTGGCAATGTCACTATGTAAAGAAACATACGCGCCTATAGAGGGTATGCATGTGACATCACCATCGGCCAGAGTGACTGTGGTTACGCCTACTGAGTGGCAAAAAGACTGAGTGGCAGCATTGGTTTTCAGCATGAATGCCACAAAAAACGCATAAAACACATCTAAAATGAGAAAGAGCTTTGCGATTTACTGTACAAATAGATTTGACAAGAAATCTGAGGTATATTTTTACAGACTGCCGAAGGCTACAGAAAATAGAAGCAAATGGATCGCTGCAATTCACAGAAACAACTGGACAGGCAGCGAAACGAATGTGGATTTGTTGAATTTTGGGGTAAAATCATACCCTATATATTGTATTGTTGTATATAGTATTGACAACTTATCAATTAAATATTTACCATCTTATATTCTGCATAATTTGGTGGCTTTAAAAAAACTGTCATATATACATATATATATATATATATACACACACACACATAGATATAAGTGATCACCTGGATTTAGACTCACCTATATTGTGTTTATATAAAGCGTTCACAGCTAAATTTGCTTTATGTATTTCCCCAGCATCAAAATAAGGCACATATAAAGGTCAGGAAACACGATTCTTGGCTGCATGTCAATATAAATGGATATTTGTTAAGTTTTAAGGAACACTATGGAGTCCAACCTTTAGTTTACGCTAATAATCATTTGTTTTACTTGTGTTTTTGCAGTTTCCCCTATTAAACCCAGTCAAGCAGCAGGCTCTTTTGCCACTCAGTCCGGCTGAGGGGTGTGTTCCGGCGGGAACGTCAATGCATACACTCCATAGACTGAACACATATTACACATGTGCATGACGTCACCGTGACATCACATATTCGCATTTTTATAGTTTACATGGAGACGATAATGGTACAGTTTTTAAAAACTTGCACTTTGGAACCCGTTTTCAAAAGTTTGCGATTCCAGACCACCGAAATGCTTTGTCATGTAAATGAATGGCCAAAATGCAAAAAAAAGAAGTCTTCAGTTTTTATTTTAGTAAACAGCCCCTTATACTGTAATAGAAAATGTTTGTGTTTGTAGTTTATGAGCAATTTACTTCACCTCTTTTAGTGAAAAGAATTGAACCAAACACTACTCTTTCTTGACACTTTTATGTATACAGTGATTTGCATTTTATATATATATGCTTTTTTATATGCTGCATCAAACTCAGCATGTGGCCCTTCAGACTTCAAAACTTCAAACTTAAACTCCCGCATACTGATTGACCAACGTTTGCTGCCATGACAATAATGCATTACGTATGTTTCTTGTACAGTGTGAAGTCTTGCTTTTGCCTGCCAATTGCATTTCTCACCATTCTTACTCTGACTATACTGAGTCTGCCTAGATTTGTCCTGTTGCCTGGATCTTTGATTTCAATTTGGATTTGTCTAACTTGACTGATGTTGTCTTCTCTCAATAAACTTGCAAATGGAGTTTGAACTACAACCTGAATCAGCTACATAATGAAAGAAAGAAAAATTTCACAAGTTAACTGATGGCACCAGGTATGGGTTTCCGCCATACTGTAAAATCAATCACTATGAATGTTAAGTTAAATTGTCTCCATTTAAAACGTCTCAGTGATGGTAAGTTTTTACAATGAGTTTAAACATTCCCTTGGTTTCCAGTTCATCTCTTCTCATTTTCTGCTTGCTAAGGTTGGAACAGTTAGCCATTTTTTTCCCTTGTACCAGCACCTGGTTGTATAAAGCACACCATCTGTGTTTTATTCAGCTGTCTCTGACTACTTGGAGTGAATCGGGTTTGTGCTTCTGTAGCAAGCACAGTAATTACACAAAGCTCCATTACATACAAGGAATGTGAAAAAGACCCAACACAGATGTTACAGTGAATCTGCAGAAAACAAGTGATGGAATCATGTACTGTAGGATGTCTGGTGATGGGTGCAAGAGGACATGTGCGGGAACAGGAATAGAACACACTAGGGGTGAGCGGTGTAACCAAAATCTTATATGAAAGCATCAATAATGTAGAGTATATGTAGAGAAGTTATAGTGAAAATAAATATAATAAGATACAAAATAGGAGATAAACATGTCAATAGACAATTATTGAAATGCAGTAACAGTTTAGATCTATAATAGGGCTGGGCGATATGGCCAAAACGCGATATGTTTTTTTTTTCTTTTTTTTTTTTTTCTTCATTTCATTCGACATCGATATTTATCACGATATTCATTTACCATTAAAGGTGCAATATGTAAAAAAATTGTCCGCTAGAGGTCGCTAGAGGCCTATTTAAAACAAAGGCGTAGCTTTATGACGCCAAGTTTGAGCGCGGAATCTTGGGACATGTGGTCTTCTCCTCAAAGGACGGTGCAAAAGAATAGGGATAGGACTCGGGAAGAAATCATGTTCATGGATGCTATTATTAACGTTATTGTAGTATGAAGCAGAGCAGGGCCGAGTGTTGTGGTAGCTGAACGATGCCGCTGGAGCGATTGCGCAACATACGCCTCACGAGCAGCGGAACTTATATTACGCCACAGTCGCCGGCGCCGCTTCCACTTTTCCGGTCATGAGTATGAGGTAACGCAGATCTGTTTATCATATTAGATACATTTGGGAGTGTTGAAAATGATGTTATAACGTTACTCTGTGCGATCGCTCTGTGGCTGCTGTGAGACACTTGTTTGAGACACACTGCAGTAAGCTAGATCAATTTTGAATATCATATTAAATGCTGGATGGCTTGTGCTGATAAATGGCATGCAATTCATTTTAAAACATATTGTATGATGGAGAAAATTCTGTATTACTGTTACTAAAAATAAAGCTGCATCTGATTATGCTATGTTAGCTACTTGACAAAATAGTGTTTTTCTCTGAGGCATGGTAAAGCATGGTACTCGCAAAAAATCAAGAAAATTAGATTTAAACAATAAGACTAAACGTGTTGAGCTATATAACAACAATTAGTTTTCTGTCTATAAATATATCAAAACAGTTGTTGCCTTGTCTATTAAAAAGTGTAATATATTAAAGCGTCTTTGGTGTTTCCATGGGTTCTACAAAATAAAAACGGAAACCGAGGCAGACCGAGGGTTAACGCGGGTATGACGCAATTGACAGGCGACTCCTCACACGTCCCGGAGCCTTGGTTAAAATTGCAATTTTTTCTATTTACAAATAGTTGGAAACATTTGGGATATTGTAAGTACTCAAGTGAACAAAATATATAACACTGGCCTAGTGGTTTTTGGATATTTTACTGCAAAAATATTACATATTGCACCTTTAATAGGAAAGGAAATGCTTTCCACATATTTCCACATTGTTAGAGCTTGGGAATGAATGTAAACATGTGAAATTGTTTGTTCACAATTAAACTCCACAGAGTATCTATCTTTTAATTTAGGGCCCCATGAAATCCCTTTTATTTTTCCCTACATTCTGTTTTTTCCCTTTTTTTTTTTTTTTTATTAAATTTATGATTTAATACAAAATTATATAAACTTTAACAATTTAATAAAGCTTTTAAAATGTAATCAAATGAATAATAATTAATTTACAACAAAACATTGCATTTTTAATTTTTGTCAAATATGATGCTGCACAACAGAACTGTTTACATTTGAAACATGGATTAAAAAATATCTTTGTTGTATGATATTCCTTAGAAATAATAATATTATTATTATTATTATTACTTTGACAAGTACATTTTAGTTTACAGTAGGGATATATTTAGCCTATGTCATAATTTCTTCAAGTTAAACCAAACTTTTATTTTGACGGTTTGTCGTGAAGATCTTTCAGTTTTATTTTCAGTTTCAGTGTGTATTTAACAGTAGTTTCTCAAATGAAAAGATGAAAAGCTTGAGAAACAACTCTCAAACCAGCTCTGGAGATGAAGTTCATGTGTCCATGTCCTCATATAATGAGATGGGAGGCACTGAAAACACTGTGAGCATCACATGTGTGTGAGTTTATGTATCAGACGAAACCGTGCCGTTTATTCACACAGAGACACGCAGAAATCACTTGTTAGCGACATGCATTGACTGACTGTTGTCACGTTTATTTCTAATGTGTGATAGGCTGTTAGATTAATCCATATTGAGGAAAAATGTCCAGTGCTTATCATCGTTATTGACGTAAATCTTATCACAATCTCAATATGATATTGTTTATCTCCCAGCCCTAATCTATAACATAAATGTTCTAAATATATATTGAAATCTCTGACTGTAGATTGCAGACTTTGGTATCTTGGCAAGTCTGAGCATGGTTTGAGGCATTGTTGAGCTCAAACTATAGAGGAGACATATTTCACACCAGGTCTTTTTCTCAAGGAAAAAAAAAAACATGAAAGAAAAGCCTGGAGTCAAAATCATATTTCTGACTAGCTTATGTTTCCTCTCAGATATCTTTAAAATGATCGGTTACTTGTGTATCTCATCTCCTGTTTTGAACTTCCCACTCTACGAGTGGGTCAAACAGTGGTTTTAACCCAACCGCGAGGTTATTGTGAGCATGGCCGATGAACTGGACTTGGATCAGCATGCTGAAAAGCTGCCAAAGAAAACCAGCATGCCATAAACAAATCTGTATTCACCTTAGCGCAAGCTGCAGTTTGAAGATCTATTGTCAGAATGACTTTTCCTGAACCTTCTCTCTTAAGTGCAGTCATGCAACAAGATTACCACCCAGACCCTCATTTGAAATGCCTCTTCCATACCTGTCAGACCAGCGGCAGATGCACGGCTAAGCCTGTGGATTCCAAACACATTCACTGGTTTTAATCCAGGGCTGAATCTGCTTTGCTGCTTGTAACTCAGCGGTATTAGGCCCCATTTTCTATTTGCACCATGACAGAATAACCCTCAAGAACAATGTGGGCCCAGCTGACAGAATCTGAAAGGAGTGCCGCAATCATCATGGCGTAATGGGTCAATGTGAAAGAGTGCACCATGTGTCTCTCTGGCCACTGTTTTCGATCTTCTCAGCCACATGTACTTAATTGGCAGGAGATTTTTACAATTATGCTTATTATGGTGCCGGAGCTACAAGTCTTATCTTCAAGCTTTGACTGGGCTGTTAGAAGCTTGATATTTATATTGTGAGTGTTATACATAACTGAGAAGTGTGAACTGCTTGTTGATTGAAGGGTTGAAATCTTCACACTAGAAAAGTGTGATTCTCAAGCATGTGGAGATTCTCACGTCAGAGCAGGGAATCAATTCTGGCATGTAAAATGCACATTTTCTGCAAGAAAAAAGATGACAGACATGTATGTGAGACCAGAACACGCATTGCTTCAATTCTTTACTGCAACACATTAAGAGATTCAATTTGATGTGTTTGATTTCCCGGCTGAAACTGCTAGTTGTAAATGTTGTCTTAGTTGTTTTCAAGATGGTCTAACCTGGTTTAGGCCATTTTAGGTTCCATCTTGGTCAATCACATTCCAGCTAAATGTGAATTCTGTCTACATTTACAAGTACACTAGCATATTGATCAGCCTCAAAGCTAACACATGAAGTCCAGACATCTTTAACCCTGCTCCTGGAGACACACTTTCCTTATGGAGTTAGGTCCAAACCTAATCAAACACATCTCAACCAGCTAACTAGGTTTGTGTTTTGTTGAAGCAGGTTAGAAATAAACTTTGCAGGACTCCAGGAGTGGGGTTGAAGACCTTTGGCATAAACTAAAAACCAAAAAAAAAAAAAAAAAAAAAAAATATTTAAAAGGGTCTTTGAGGTGGTCATCATGCTTGGAATATGATAGCTGGTTGTTGTTTGTTGTGGACCCACCAGTTCATAGTCGAGCTGGTCAACTAATTTAACCAACTTGAAACTATCTTAAGGTGGTAGCTGTACTTTGAAACATGGTAACTGGTATCTAGCTGCTCATTGTTAGTGATTGGCTGGTCCAAGATGGTTTAAGTCAGTGGTCTCAAACTCAATTCCTGGAGGGCCACAGCCTTGCAGAGTTTAGCTCCAACTCACCTGCTTAAAAGTTTCTAGTAACCCTGAAAATCTTGGATCATCTGGATCAGGTGTTTAATTAGGTTTGGAGTTTATGTGGTTTATGTCTGTCAACTATGTTTGAGACCAATGGTCCTGTTGGAAAAAAAATAAATAAATAAAAAAGTGGTCAAGCTGGTCACCAGGGGGGTATTCCAGAAAGGAGGTTATGTGACATACCTCGGGTATGTTTATGGAATGGTATCTCCAAACGGTTGAAGGTCAAAATTACAGTTTCAGTGCAGCTTTAAAGGGCTTTTAACGATACCAGATGAGAAATAAGGGTCTTATCTAGCGAAACAATCGGTCATTTTCTAAAAAAATACAACTGTATATGCTTTATAAACACAAATGATCGGCCTTGCACGTGCTTCCGCTTTCTGTATTCTTCAAAAAGCTCACGCTGCATGTCCTACGCCTTCCTTATTCACCGATTTTGGGTGTGTAAGATGTGAAGGATTCTATGGTCTAGTTAGTTTTTTCACCCCATAATGGCGGCCGCGCTACCGGAGCGCCATCTAGTGGCTGTTACCCAAAAAGTATCAAAGTGTCACCTCTTGGGTTCTATACTCTTTGACCGTTTGGAGAGAGCATTGAAGTCCACTATAAGGAGAATAATCCTGGGATGTTTTCATCAAAAACCTTAATTTCAAATTTTATTTGAAAGTGGACTAATCCTTTAAACTATGCCAGAGCGCGTACACACCTCACGCATCGGATGCCATGCGTGCGCTCAATGCAGTTGGACATAGTGGTGTATTAGAGGTAAAAAAAAAAATTATATAAATACTGTTTGGTTTCTCGCACAAACCGATCGTTTCGTGTCTTAGGACCTCAATGTGTCATCACGAGCCGCAGGGTTTAATTTGGATTTGTCTGTGCATGTTTTTTTGACTCTTATAGATAGTGTTGCCATTGACATGCATTATACGACTGACAGACTGCAGCGGTTGCAGTTAAAAATCATCATTTGTGTTCTACTGAAGAAACAAAGTCGCCTACATCTTGAATGTCCTGGGGGTAAGCAGATAAACATCAAATTTTCATTTTTGGGTGAACTATCCCTTTAACAGTGAACATACTCTGGGTTGGCTGAACTTACTCCCGGACACGTTTTTGGAACCAGCATACCTCGAGTAAGCAAGGTTTGTGTTAATCAACCAAGAGTTCAGGGTATATGTGACGGTAAGATAACCTTTCTTTCTGGAATACCCCCCTGGTCAGCAGATGTAGCCCCACCAGATAAAAGTTGATCTGGTCAACAACCTAAACCAGCTGATACCAGCTAGATCCAGATTATGATATTCATTGTCGTTTGAAATATAGTTGCTGGTGTCTATCTAGTTCATCCTGGTTAATTGCTGGTTTAGGTGGTTGATTAGCTGGATTACCATCTGTCGAGTGCTCTGCTGGGGGATAAATAGTTAATACCAGTTTAAAGTGGTTGTACTGATCATTAGAACATGATAGCTGGTTTGTTGCTAGTCCAAGATGGACTGGGTGGTCTAGATAGTACCAGGTTAGCTAGCGTAGCCGCACCAGCTGGGAGTTAAGCTGGTCAGTCACCTAAATCATCTTGTACCAGCTAGTTTATGATGGATGGTTTCTAGATGGTCATTAGCTGGTCTATGATGGTTTAGGTGTTTAACCAGCTTGACTAACTTCTTGGTCAAGGGCATCTGCTGGAAAAGAAAATAGTTTATACCACAAGTTTGTTTTTGTCCAATATCAACCAACTCACTTATTCCAGCTAGTAGTTGAGCTTGTCAGCTACCAAAACCTAACCTTGGACAAGGTGGTAACCTGCTTAGAAGAATTACTGATCGGCTATCGTGTCAAAAACTGGTTTCAGCAAGATTTTTTCCAGCAGGGATTGGCACTCATAAGACTCAAAAAAAAAAAAAAAAAAAAACCCATCACAGCAAATGTCCACAACCATTAAACTCACTGTATTCACATGTCTTTAATGTATTGGATGCAGAACAAGCCTCTCCCTCCGTCAGGATGTTATGATTTTCCAACAAATTGTTTTTTACATTTTTACAACATCTGAGAAGAATGGTTTGTTGTCATGATTTCCCAGAGCCTACTTCTGGATGTATGTAAGTCAACCTCAATCGAAGGGTTCATACCCCACACCATTAATCGCCAATCTTGTTAAATAGGTACTTCAACGTCTGTGATTTCTACTGTCTTACCTGCAAGCGCAGTTAGTTCTAAAGAAGGTATTGATTTTTTTTTTTTTTTTTTTTTTTTTTTTCCTGCAGTGAGTGCAGCTTCTTCCTTGATAATGGATCGCAAAGTGTAGGGTTTTCACATCTGTATGGGACCATTTGACTTCACTGCTAGGTAGTTCAGTCATTCCTTTGGTTATCATGTACCATCAGAATAAATCATCTTTCAGAGTCTGGACAAAAGACATAACATATTCTCATAACTAGATTTGCATTTATGCAAGTAAATACTGGTGCTTGCATTTTGTTAAAATGATCCCAAAAAAGTGAAGAAAGTCTAAAAGATGGGAAACACAGCAGAACTAATGGACATCAGAAGACGCAGGTAGGCCATTATGCTCCATTTCTCAACCAAAATTGCACATATGACTGAAATGATCAACTAAACATCAGTATTTTGTGGTTCGAGCTGATTTAATTGCAGACAATTGCTGACAAGTGTATGCATACATTGATGTCACAATGTCGTCATACACAAATTAGGCATATTTAAGGAAAAGGGTTTAAATCTCATTAACACAGAGTCTGCTCAAGCTGAGTTAATGTGTTGCGTGTCATTTTGTGCCCGCCAGTGGTGTTATTCATGGAATGAAGTATGTGCCTGTGCTTTGATAACACATGCTGCTCTTGCTGATTTAAATCAAGGGTGGCGTGCCATTGTGCAGAAAGACAGGCAAACAGAGGATCTTTGTGTGTGTGAGGTGTGTATTTGTGTGACAAGATTAGGTTTGTCATAGCCCACCCTCTAAATTGCTTCCAAATATTGTGCAAGACACCATATAAAATCAACATACTTGTTGAAAAAAAGTCATTAAAAGGCTAGTATTATATAAAGAAAGATGTTTTTGGAAAGAAAAGAGTGTGTTTAACACCCAAGGTCACACACAAGGTCTAGACAGCTTTGTTAATTATGGTGTGAAGGAACTGGCATAACATTGAGAATTATTGACAACATTATTATTATTATTATTATTATACTTGGTTTACAATGAAACAAATGCTGGTCATAGCATATTTTTTTCAGTGGCGTATGAGGTTGAGCGGCCACTAAAATAAATGCATGATCAAATTCCAGAACTGCCGGACACGGATCCAGCTTGTTTCGACACAAATTATGCCCTGCATGCTTCCCCTCCAGGATCAGCTGTGCATGTGAATCAACACAGTAGGCAACATTTTCTCAAAAATGTAATATTCAGAAGCATTATGATGATGTTTACTACAGTTGTGATTCCTTTGCAAGTAGGCTACATGTATGCCTCCCCTGTGACACATTAAAGTCTGTTTAAATGCACCTTTTCACAATATATGCCTTTTTCAGTGTAAAGACAGCTCTAGAGAAATAGCATTAGCCTACTCAAGTTATCTAACGTGTATAAGTTACCTAAATATAATCATGTTTTCTACATATCCATTACATTAATAATAATAATTGTTTATTGTTTCTATTAATATGCAATATATAGTGATAACCAATTTTGGGGTTTTGTTTCTACATTCATTTTTGCCATAATTGCATTAAAGGGTTAGTTCACCTAAAAATTTAAATTCTGTCATTAATTACTCAGCCTCATGTCATTCCACACACTTAAGACCTTCGTTCATTTTCGGAACACAAATTAAGATATTTTTGATGAAATCCGAGAGGTATATGACTCTTCCATAGACAACAATATAACCAACACTGTCAAGGTCCAGAAAGGTACTAAAGACATCGTTAAAACAGTCGACGTGACTGCAGTGGTTCAACCTTAATTTTATGAAGCGACAAGAATACTTTTTGTGCGCAAAAACAAAAATAATGACTTTATTCAACAATATCTTCTCTTCTGTGTCATTCTCATACATTGTTTACGTCTAGCGTTTCTAGGTTCTACGTCAGAACGCCGGCTGCTGCGTCCATTCTGATGTGCGTCGTTCTGCTCACGTGATCAGCTTTGGCCAGTACTGAGCAAGCATTTGGACATAAACACGGAAGCCTTCACTGTGCTTACTGCGTCAACTGTATAAGGATAGTGACGGAAGAGAAGAGACTGTTGAATAAAGTCATTATTTTTGTTTCATTTTTGTGCACAAAAAGTATTCTTGTCGCTTCATAAAATTAATGTTGAACCACTGCAGTCACGTCGACTGTTTTAATGATGTCTTTAGTACCTTTCTGGACCTTGAAAGTGGTGATTATATTGCTGTCTATGGACGAGTCACATACCTCTCGGATTTCATCAAAAATATCTTCATTTGGGTTCTAAAGATGAATGAAGGTCTTACGGGTGTGGAACAACATTAGGGGGAGTAATTAATGACAAAATTTGCATTTTTGGGTGAACTAACCCTTTAAGTTTCAATCAGTTAATTGAAATGGGCAATATGATTCACAGAAATGAAGTTTATATTATAGATGTTATTAAAAGTATTAACATTCTCATATTCAAAATTCAAGGATTTCAAAGCAATGACATTGTCTTTTGGAAGCTTAAATGTCCAAATGAAAAGCATTAAAATCATTGTGATGCTCACATGTTGCTTACTTTTAAATTGCCAGCAAAATCCTTGCAAATATATTGTAAAAGTATCAATAAATCAATATTTATCTCCTACTTCTAGTGTCCAATAGATACACTGGAGAAAAAGGTGGAGAAGACACCTAATCCCCCCCAATCACAATATTGATGTTGCTCACACATTATAAAGATCTAGGAATTCTCTAGTGTGTAGACTGGGGTTTCTATCCAATAACCACAAGCATCGCACATAAACCATTTTCAAACGTCCGGTGGCTGTGAGAGGCGTGGAGGTTATTTTGATAGTGATGACTATATCAGGAATAGGAGGGAATCGTTGTACAAATTAATTGAATAATTTATCAAGCGAAGCCATGATTAGTCAGGTCTGAATCAATGGAGTACAGCTTGATTAGATGATCAGGCTGACCCGTAACTAGCAGACAGTCTATGATGAGCCGATATTCCGTTCTGAGTGTTAATGGCAAAGATAATGATACACTTCAATAAGATTTTATCAGCATTGATACTATGTCTGCCATATTGTTCACAGACAGACAGACAGACAGATAGATAGATAGATAGATAGATAGATAGATAGATAGATAGATAGATAGATAGATAGATAGATAGATAGATAGATAGATAGATAGATAGATGATTTATTGATTGATTGATTGATTGATTGATTGATTGTGGACTTGTCAGCTGATCATATTGGGAGAAAACACTTAGCTAATCCTGCTGAACACCAGTTTAGCCAGGCTGAAAAATCAACTAACAGCTTAAACCACTTAAGACCAGCAAACCACTTTAGGCCGTACATAGGGAAAAAAAACAAAAATACATGAAAAGGAGAAACGCATCTCACAAACAGGTCACACAAGTGATAACATATCTCTCCATTTCTGTTACCAGCCTGCAGCCAGGCTTTCTCAAGCCATCATAAATACAAACAGCTACACTTACATGCTAAACCACATGGCCAAACAGAGATCTGTCCCACACTATGAAGCTAAAAAGATTTTTGTCTTTTTTTTTTCTTGACTCTGCACCAGGATATAGCTCCTAGCACGTTAACACCATTAGCCACACCGCCGATTGCGCTTATCAATCCCCTCAGCACTAGCATCTCGGCAGCTGCGCCAAATGCTGTTTTGCTAGCAAGTGGATAGCAAATCCTTCCTGTTTTTTATTTATTTATTTTTTATGTGCTGTCCAAGGGGTATTTTTAACCACAGTGTCTGCAAGAGGCCATTCATCTTTTTACCTCTCTGCACCAGTAGGCCAGAAATCAGCAAACAGTGCAATCGCTTCAGCAGCGAGACCTCGTTGAAATTATAACTTCACAGAATGACTTTAAAGGCCAGACATCAAAAGGGTATTCCTCTATCAGATGTTGATTAAATGTTGATTGAATGTTGAAATAATTATTATATTTTTCCAAATTTTGCTACGGGCACTTAAACCATGTGGCTTGTGGAGAAGTGTGCTATGTTTCTAGGTAATTTAAAATGATTTTTGAATGGTGGATGATAAAATGCATGGAAATCCGATAGATGGAGGGCCCACGACTTATCTAGTGACCAGTATATCATACTTGGTCTCTAAAGTTGAGATTTAAACCATAAAAATATGTAACAACATGCTAATATTCACTCAGAACACTATAAGCACAAAGAAACACCTGCTTGTAGTGGTCAGCAGGCTTACACCTTATTTCGCTAGTCCACTTTAGACATTCTATTAACTATAAGTACAACTACATGACAACTAACTCTCATTGGCATATTAGTAAACCATTAGGTTAGGGTTAGTGTTACTAGAATACTGTAGGTTGACGTAGCTGCAAAGTTACTAGATAGTATGTCTAAAGTAGACTGTTGAAATAAAGTGTTACCTTAAGTTTTTCACAGGTATTAAAATTAAATGCAATATATAAAACATTTTGATATTTTTTTCTATTTTATTCTTTTTTTTCTAAAAGTCAATGTCAAAGTAATACAAATCCTGATATCCTGTTATCATACTGAAGAATTAATTCATCATTAAAAGAATGAGAATTCAGTTGCTTAATAAATAAATACATAAATGCAGGATTGTGTATTTATTGTACATAATAATAATAATAATAATAATAATAATAATATGTATATTATATTATATTATATTGTACATAATAGTAATTAAGCCGATGTAGTTCGTTTTTTTTATTTTTATTTTTTTTTATAATATTTTGAATAAATAAAGTATGTTGGATTGTCTATTTATTAATTCATTCATTTTTTTTAATGTATTGTAATTAATAAAAATAGCATGAAAGCTAAATAAAAGCAGGTGTAATTAGATTGTGTTTGTTCATTTATTTATTGTACATAATAATAATAATAATAATAATAATAATAATAATATGTACTATATATTGTACATAATAGTAATTAATTAATTAATTAATTAATTAATTAATTTAGTCGATGCAGTTGGATTGATCGTTTGTTTATCTAAATATCTATTGATTGATTTATTTTGAATAAATAGTGTATGTAGTTAGTCTATTTATTATTTTTTTATTTATTGTACATTATAAAATAAATAGATAAATAATTTTGTGTATTATTGTACATTTTGTATTAATTGTACATACTACTAATAATAATGTACATTATATTGTACATAATAGTGATAAATAAATAAATAAATAAATAAATAAATAAATAAATAAATAATTTAATTAATAAAGCTGATGTAGTTAGAATGATTGTTTATTTATTTTAAATGTAATATTTTGAATAAATAAATAAAGCTGATGTAGTTGGATTGTCTATTTATTTATTATTTATTTATTATACATAATAAAAAATTAAAATGAATTAATTACTCACGAAAAATTCAGTTAGTGGACTACTATTAGACACAAATTAAATCAGCACAATTTTGTGAGTGACTCTTCTCCCGTTCTACAAACACACAGAACAATAATTTTGTTCAATGCTTTTTTTTTTTTTTTTTTATTGATTCACTTAAAAGTTTTCCAAATCCACACATAACCAACATGAATACAGAGATTACGTTTCTAAAATTGTGGGTGGCGTATCTGTTTTAAACTAAAACACTCGTATACACCATTTACCCAACTATCTGGAGGTTGTGTTTGGCATTCCCACAGCTTTTCTCCCACCTTCACTCTTACTTTACATTTCTCAAGGGTCTAGAATGATCTGATTTCAGAACAGACAGGCCGGGTCCTTCTGAAATTACAGCATCTCCTGAACACAAGCAGGTCTGCCATTTCTCCTCAAAGCCCAAGTGGATGATTAATGGGCAGGTAAAGACTTTTCCGAGCCACGTCTAGATACCTCAGCTAGGCCTCAGTGCACAGATAAAAGTCAAAGCGGGATTGCAGGGCCAAGAGTTCTGCTAGAACAAAGCCTCGTCACACAGAACGCTTTCTGCATTCTGTGCAATCCTGCAACACGTTCAGACAGGTAGCGGATGCCGCGGAAAACAGCCAGAGGACTCTGTCAATTCTTTTCTTGCTACATCAATTTGGACCTGAAGACAGTGACTTCACCTGATGATACTCTGAATAGAGTGAACAGACATCAAAGACGCACTGAGCAAATATAAGCTATGCAAATGACTGACTGGCGGTTGCCAGAGAGACAGGTTAATTGGGAAAAGGAGTGTTCCGGCAATCTGTTTTATTCCTTTTTCTCTCATTTCATGCTGCGCGGAAAAGATGAAAGACAAAACCCCTTAAAGTTTTCCCCCTTTTCTTTGCTTGTTGGAGCTCAGTGTGGCTTGTTTGTTCTAGTACGCTTCTGTATTCGCAGGACAGAAGTGAACAATTTGTTCAGAAGTTGACTGTATACGGAGTTCATGTGGAGGTCTTGATCTTGTCAGTGAGAGCTGCTGACATGCTCTTGGATTTCTTCTGTGACTTTTAGGCATGTGTGAACTGCCTTTGAAGAAAAGAAAATATGACAGATTTGCTTGTGTGATATGGTCAGTAAGAGATTCTGCCACAATACAATTCAATAAGGTTTGTTCGCCACACAAGCTAGAGTGTAACAGAATAGTCTGTTTAGTTAGACCATCCATCCATCCATCCATCCATCCATCCATCATGAAGCAAATATAAATAAATTATTAAAGCAGTGTAGTTTATTTATTTGTTATTACATGTACATGTCATTACATGTACATTTTAAATAAATAAAGCCTATGTACAGTATATTATTATTTAATTGTTTATTTGTTTCATTATCATCTACAATTTAAAATAAAATAAAATAAATTAAAAAAAAAAATGCACCAGCTTCATTTATTTGTTATAAACATACATACCAACAAAACAATAATCTATCTATCTATCTATCTATCTATCTATCTATCTATCTATCTATCTATCTATCTATCTATCTGTCTGTCTGTCTGTCTGTCTGTCTACATAATAAAACAAATAATAGTAACAAATCAAAAAAGTGTATTTATTTATTATAAACACATAATAAAACAATGTGAATAAATAACAGTAAAATAAATAAATATAGACATGATAGATTGTATATACGGTCTGTGTGTGTATATATATATATATATATATATATATACTTAGTGGTGTAGTCTACGTGATATGCAGGTATACGCCACATACCCACTAGGAAAGGTCAAGGATTTCCATATACCCACTTAAAAAAGCACGAGAATATGTAACCATCCAATAAAGCGCAATAATCTTTGTGCTCTGTTGCGTTTGACATGAAACAAAGTCTCATATTTCAAATTCTGCCCATTATACTACGACATAAATAAAAAAAAAAAAAAAAAACATAAATACAGTTCTGCCACTCTTTAATGTGGTGTGACAGATTGCTGTAGCGCCTCGGTTCAAGAGAAGCTGCAGCGGGAAGCGCACATGAACTGATCCTCTCCTCCGCTTTATGGTGCCTTCACGTGCTCTCAGAATTATCGTAAACATGAGTTTGCTAGGTAAAAATTGCACATGAACGCCCTCCAATTTCGAAAGTTGAATGCAATGAGCTCGTAATCACGACTTCAGAAGTGGGAATTATCACATTTCCGATAGCATGTGAAGGCAGCATTAATACCAGTTACAGCACGAAATAAACATGAATGAATATTTGAAGGTATGTTAAAAGATACAGGACAACTTACCAAAATCCGTATCATGTCTCGTGTAATCGTTCAACCAGCGTTTCAATCGCAGAAAGACGTTAATAAAAAAGCTTGTAAACAAACAAACGTAACGTCACATTTACAAACACAATAACGACTTTTCAACAATATCTAGTGATGAGCGATTTCAAAACACTGCTTCGAAGCTTTACGAATCTTTTGTTTCGAATCAGTGGTTCGGATCGCGTAAACGAAGCCTCGTTTACTGAAATCACGTGACTTTGGCGCTCCGAACCACTGATTCGAAACAAAAGATTTGTAAAGCTTCGAAGCAGTGTTTTGAATCGGCCATCACTAGATACTGTTGAAAGTTTTTTTTTTTTTTTTTTTGCAGCACAAAAAGTATTCTTGTCGCTTTATAATATTAAGGTTGAACCACTGTAGTCACATGAACTGTTTTAGTACCTTTCTGGATCTTGAGAGGTTCAGTGACAATAGAGGCCTCACTGAGCCATCGGATTTCATCAAAAATATCTTAATTTGTGTTCTGAAGATGAACGAAGGTCTTACAGGTGTAGAACGACATGAGGGTGGGTAATAAGTGACATTATTTTCATTTTTGGATGAACTGACCCTTTAAGTGTAATTTAAGTTTGTATACAAATCAGTTAATTTTAACCTTCAATATTAAAGGGGTGGTTGATTATGATTTCACTTTTTTAACTTTAGTTAGTGTGTAATGTTGCAGTTAGAGCATAAACAACATCTGCAAAGTTACAGTGCTGAAAGTTCAAACCAAAGCGAGATATTTTCTTTTAAAGAATTTTCTGTTTAAGGACTACAACAAATGACTGGTAGGAAGTAGCAGCCACGAGCTTCTTCTCGGGTTAGTGACATCACTAACCCTAAAATTTACATAAACCCTGCTCCCAAGAGCACACAATAAAGGGGGTGAAGCATGCAATGCAGTACATAACACAAATTCAATAGCATGTCATAAAAGCAAGATGACAAACATAAGTTATAACCGTAATTAAACTAAACTATCTTCATGCAGCATATATTCTCTGTCTCTGTAGGATCTTACAACAGTTCCCACAGGAGCGATTTATAGATTATCATGACGGAATATGCTAATCAATGACTTTAAAATAGTTAACTCCACATCAGCTATATAAATTCATCAACTAACCATTCAGAAATATCCTGTTGCATTCTACATGCTGTCACTTCTTGAGTCTGACTCCGGTTTGAACATAAAAGGTTCTGACATTTTCAGTCTGCGTGAGGTAATTAACGCTGCTAACACGAGCTCTTGAAACTCCGCCCTCTTCTTGGGAGCAGCAGCTTATTTGCATTTAAAGGGACACACAGAAAAACGGAGCGTTTTGGCTCACCCTCAACAAGTGACAAATTTAACATGCTATAAAAAATTATCTGTGGGATATTTTGAGCTAAAACTTCACACACACTGGGGACATTTGAGACTTATTTTTACATCTTATAAAAGTGGCATTATATGACCCCTTTAAATAAGTACCAACTGATTCCCATGTGTATTTTACAGCTTTAGTTAAGAGTTTTGGTTTTTTTTCTTGAGAAAATTTGCCATGTACAGTACCTGATATAGGATATATAACACGCATAACTATGATGACAGACAGGCAGGAAATAGTGCAAAACAGAAAACAAAGTCCAAACATGGTGATATTGTGACATACTGATAAGCCTCATCTTTCTTTTATTGTTAATAATAGTTGCAACTTGCACTCTTTAATGTGCATTGAAAGTTGCCAGCTGATAAAACATATGTTCCAGGGACCATATAACATCTAAGGCTAAATCTTAACTGGCTGAGTTAGATGGTGATTGACACTAAACAGTAGAAAATCAGTCCAGTCTCTCCAGCTGTAAATGTCATTGGCTGTTAAAGTCTTGTGTTGCTTATAATAAATTGACATGTTAACACACACACATAAGCAGTCTTTCAGAATGCTCTCAATTATGTGTAGCCTAGATCAGAAGCATAATATATGCATTAGTGAGTGTGGTGGTGCTTATGTGGTGTCGCTCTGAGGCTGGGAGGAAAAAAAAAAATCACAGTATACTCACTACAAAAAACTAGACCACACCACTATATATATATATATATATATATATATATATATAAAAAAAAAATCACAGTATACTCACTACAAAAAACTAGACCACACCACTATATATATATATATATATATATATATATATATATATATATATATATATATACCATATAGCAACAAAAATGATTAACTATACATGTAGCATTGTTCAAACCACAGTCAAAAAACCAAAGTTAAAATCAGGTAGTGGACTATTATCACAAACAAAGTAAATTGGTGCAATTTCGCAAGTGACTCTTCTATTCTGTAAACACACAGGACGATCATTTTGACCAGTGACTTCTGAATTCTTTTCAGAATGATTCACTAGAGAACTGCACCAATCAAGTGATTCATTCAAGCTAATAAGCTCATTGTACTGTAAGTGTGAAAGAAATTTGTCTCGACTGTCAAGATATTATTTCTGTCTCATTATAGACTTCATAAACTCAGCTAAAATATATATATTTCTTGTAATGGAGCTGCAGACTCAGCAGTGACGCAGCGGTGATCCTGACTAGCAGTACAGGAAAACAAGATTTCTGCATTCAAACAAGTTTGAACCCTGAGGTCTATATTGCACTCACAGCCTATTCATTAATTTCCACTGGAGGACCTGGATGAAGCCTAACACGCAATTAAATTGATTTAATCCCCGGATATGGTCTAATTATTTTGCATTAGAAGTTGTGGGAGAGGTGAATTGGAGTGGAATTAACATGAATTATTCTAAAAGTGAAAAACACACACTGAACAAAAGGACATCCCACTTGGCAAAAATTAAAAAATAAAATAGATGTGAAGAGCTATTGTGTAAAAGGGAAGTGACTTTATCATTTTAGATCATAATCAAACTATGTCAACATGACAAGATATCTGCAAGCCAATTTACCTTGAAAAATAGGGGGACATGATTTATGTTTATTTTCTTTAAATAAAATGCACCAATAAATCACAAACAATAAAGGCAGGAATGTTAACTGAAGACGTAATTAGGTTCAAATTTGATTTTATATAGATGTTTAACCAGAGAAAATCTAATTTGTTTGTCTGTATTATATACAATAAATAAATAAATAGTTTTATTTAATTGCACATACTGCAAAAATGATTTCCAGAACAAACAAACAAACAAATAAATAAATAATTTGTTTTGTACACACTGCAAAAAAATATTTTCTATAGAATTTTTGATGGGGATCAGACCCCATCAATAGATCTGTTGTACAATCCACATGGTCCTAACCAAAAACACTTAGAACTATTAAAAATGAATGCATTAATTGCAAATCACAAATTGCATGGTCTACAGGTGCCAAATAGGCCAGGAATAATGTATTTATCATCAGGAAACAATACAGACTGTAGTACAATGCAACCAGTAATTTAGCATTTTTAGCCCACCAGCATGACAGAAAATTACTGATGTATTCATATTAAACTTTCAGCTCTTCTAGTTCGATAGGACCGTTTCCATAGTAACCACACAAAGAATGCGCTCCTGAGAGCTGAACTGAGCGCTTCCCTTTCTCTCTCCTAGACTCTTTCTAGGTAACAGATATTTGCTTGAAGGTGACATCACTCATGCTATTGGCTTCTGAACACACAGACAAGAATATGTGGCAAATTATAAAGAAGTTCGACTCAAAAGCCATCATAATGAAGATTCTTGTGCCTGTTTTGTCCAGGAAGTATTCATGTGCCAGAATGAGACTGTAGCTGATTCATATTCAGAGCAACTTAAAGGACTTCGAAAATCTTGTTCAAATCAAGAGGTATGAAATAAGTGGTAAATGGTACAAATTGATTGGTTTTCTACCATTATAAAAGGAACAGTTATCCCAAAAAATGAAAATTATGTCACTATTCACTTAGTATAATATTATTGCAGAGTTATTGCAGAATTAAGCTCAAAATTACATTTTTTTTTTTTAAAGCAAATGAATGCAGATATTTATTTTATTATTTTATTTTATTTTATTTTATTTTATTTTATTTTATTTTATTTTATTTTATTTTATTTTATTTTATTTTATTTTATTTTATTTTATTTTATTTATTTTGGTTTGTAAAATTAAATGAATGATCAACTGAGCCTTACATTTCCAAACCCGAATGACATGATGGTAAAAAAAAGGCAAAATTATTAATTAAAAGAAATAAAGAAAAAGAAATACATTTGCATTCTTTATATGCAGATTTTATAATCAAATTTTAAAAAATCTAAATCATCTAAAGGAACTGAACACAATTTATACACCTATCAGGCATAACATTATGACCACCTTCCTAATATTGTGTTGGTCCCCCTTTTTCTGTCAAAACATCCCTGACCCGTCGAGGCATGGACTCCACTAGACCCCTGAAGGTGTGCTGTGATATCTGGCACCAAGATGTTAGCAGCAGATCCTTAAAGTCCTGTAATTTGCGAGGTGGGGCCTCCATGGATCAGACGGGTTTGTTCAGCACATCCCACAGATGCTCGATTGGATTGAGATCTGGGGAATTTGGAGGCCAAGTCAACACCTTAAACTTGTTTTTGTTCTTCTCAAACCATTCCTGAACCATTCTTGCTTTGTGGCAGGGCGCATTATCCTGCTGAAAGAGGCCACAGCCACCAGGGAATACCGTTTCCATGAAAGGGTGTACATGGTCTGCAACAATGCACATCATTTATTTATTTATTTTTTTAATTCATGTGTCCTCATACTCTTTAATCAAAATAACTTGCCCTCCCTCTTGCAGCGTCATCTCTTCTTTGATGATGTGTTTAGTGGCACGAGGGCGGGTCAACCTGTCATTCACATGAGATCGACCAATAGCAAACCACAACCATCCGATCAATTCACCATGGACAAATAAAGACCCGCCTTACATTTGTCCTTATTCAAGAAATGGTTTCACTCAGATATATGTCAAAATAGAGTAGAAAAGACTATCACAATTTCCATTTTATGCCGCCTTTAAGGGAATCACTGAATAAATAGGATCCCTCTCTTTCCACGGCAAGCTAGAATTTTACACAATAAAGAGCATCCTATCCACAGGATTCTCCGGGGGAGCAGCTGTGGACTTTCACAGGCATGACCCAGATCCTCAGATGGTCAGCTGGATCTGGTTCTATACACTTTGTCTGAGTTATTACGTTCATTTTGTGCTATACTATTCCTTCTAAAATGGTATCATCAGCCAATCAGAATGCATGAATGCTTTCTGTCCATTCACACATTGATTTTGATCCCACACTGTGAGATGACCTGTGAGCTACCTAGCGGTATATGGATAAACAGGCAACTATTTATTTAGGAACTTCTAACATTGTGTCTTCACTGGATACGTGCAACATGCAGAAACAAAACTTGATCACTCCCATTAAAATTAGCAGAGCCGGTTACTCTGCTGCAGCAGCAATCTTGTTTTCTAAAATTCATCTGAAATAATTTATTTAAATATGGTAACAGTTTACAACAAGGTTTCAGATAAGGTTCCATTAGTTTAACATGAACTAAGAATGAACAATACTTCTACATCATTTATTAATCTTAGTTAATGTTAATTTCAACATTTACTAATACATTATTAAAATCAAAAGTTGTATTTGTTAACATTAGTTAATGCATTATGAACTAACATGAACAAACTATGAACAGCTGGATTTATTAACAAACATTAACAAAGATTAATACTGTAACAAATGTATTGCTCATTGTTAGTTCATGTTAGTTAATACATTAACTAATGTTAACAAATGAGACCTTACAGTAAAGTGTTACCATAAATATTGTGAATAATTTGCTATTATTTTATTTTATTTATTTATTTATTTTTTTGTTAAATATTTGGAAAACTTCCACCAAAACCAGCTTGTTGAGTCCTGATGTGAAATACTCTACATGGGCAGGTAGTAATGTCTGGCATTAGCATGTTGCTAACAACTAGATTATTATGTCATTTCTGCAATGCTAGTGGCATAGTTTGCAAACGCCCCTTTCGTGCATTGCGCCTTCCCCAGCTCAAACATGACAAACACAGCTCTTACGGGTGCTTGTGAAGGCTTGTCTCAATAGGTAAACGTAGCTACTTTCAATAAAAGGTCCAACATACAGTATTAATACTTAGCTGTGTTGCTAAGTGTCATGAGTAAGCAAATGAGTAGACTTAAGGTACGTTTACACGACAACGATGTAGCCTACTAAAAACTGTTTTTTTTCCTTTGCTTTTTTCACGTACGTTCGACAACATTGTCAAAACAGTCTCCATTCACACGAATCTGTGAATACGACTAATAACGCTGTATAATTCATGGCAGGCCGGTAGTTGCCAGTGTCACTTTGTAAAGAAAGACTATGCGCCTATAGACTGAACACGTAAAACACATGCACATGACGTCTCTGTTTTCACAAATTCTCATTTTTTGCTGTTTACATGGGGATGATAATCATTTTCAAAAACTTGCTTTGAAACCAGTTTTCAAAAATTTGCGTTTTCAGGCCCCCAAAACACTGTTGTTGTGTAAACGAATGGCCAAAACGCAAAAAAAGTTTTTACATTTTTAGTTGAAAACGGTTTCATGTAAATGGCTCCTAACATCTACAGTATCTAGAGCAAATGCAAGCATCTCGCTTATTATAAACCCATTCAGCTTATCTGCACCAGGTGCATTTTTGACATGACTGCTATTTGAGGCTGTCTACACTGGACAAAGTAAACATTATAAACTGGAACATGGAACTTGTCTTTCTGAATGGATGCATTATGATGTTGTATTAAAGCGTCCATTAAAGCAGGTTGCATTGCAATGCCAGATTTGCTTTGACTTGTTCTTGACCTGTTTAATCTTTGAAGGTCTAAATCCAGCGAAATTTGGCTTGAACTCCTGTACCCGAAGCTCCTGAATGACTTTTTCCAACTAACTCCACCTGTTACAGTAGCCATGCCCCAATCTCTCACTATAGGTTGAGCTGGAAAGGGATTGACGGATCTGAGTGGCTCAGTGTTTACATTTTTGGGGGACATAAACCCATGAATGGCATTCTGAGAATACTTCACCTCATACTTGACTTCATACTTCACCTCATACATGACTTCATACTTCACCTTTAATAAGAACACAAAGCACTGAACATACAACACAAAACATTTACTGATTTGAAATATAGTGATGTCTGGCATTAGCATGTTGCTAAGCTAACAACAAGATTCTTTTACAAGAACACAAAACATTGAACATAGAACACAAATATTGGCTGAAACCGTACATTTAAATTATTTATGATTTCTTTCTGCCCTAATTTTTTGGGGGAATCTGAGAGTTCTGCACACTTACTGGTAGCTGAAAGCATAATAAAATTAGACAAAATATTACATGAGTCTGGATTCCACATGAACATAAAGGTCATGGTTTGGCTTGTTAGCATGGGCAAAAGCATGTACCTGTATCTCCGTTCAAAATTTGGCACATATAGCAACATATAAATGGCAAATTTTACATTATATTATAGTAGACATATTGCTAGTGCCAGATTTCTTTAGAAAGTTTTAAATGGAATTTTTCCATCTGCTGCATTTGTTGCCAAAGAGTACAGTGACTTGCTGGCCTCAAGCAATTTAATCAACCCAGGCTCAATGGATAAACGTGTCTGTGGCGACATTTCTGCAAAATGACAGTACATTGATTTTTGTACGTTTCACGACACTTTCAAAGTAAAATGTCCAGTGAGTGATGCAGATGAACGTGAAACTGGCAACATTTTATTACGTTGGTTGCTGTAACCATCACAGTAATTCAGAAATAAAATGTCCGGTGAGTGGCACTAAAAGGTTAATGCTTTATCATGTTTAAAAATAACATACACTAAACCTACCAGATAACAAAAGCAAATGTGAGATTAAAAAAGTGTTTGCTGAAGCAACCTTTGAGCTCTTTAAACATCACTCGTGTTTCACGGGACTCATACCTGAGTGAGCCATGTTGCAAATGCAATACTGTACCAGGTGAGCCACCAAGCAAGTTTAATACATTAGAAAGTCATACATATGTTTTGATGCAAACGTAAAACGTATTAGCTTACACGCTATGATTCCTAGATGGGCCACTCACTTGGGTTTGGAGCCCTAGTGAACCTGAGATCTGTTTTGAGTTTGCTGTGATAAGAGCGAACATGATATGAAAGGAAAATCAAGTCCTGGATATGTCTAAAAGGGCAAATGTATTGTGTGTGGAAGTCCCCCCTTGGTTTCCTTTGCTTTCCTCAGCTGTCAGTTTAGGCCTCTGAATAGCACAGCTGCGTTCCTACCTGCCCTCACATGAACCGCACGTCACCTCACAATCAGCTCCGTGCTGCTTCCCGGGGCGGTACAAAGTCAGAAAATAAAACGCTAATCATCCATAACCGTCCCCCTCCATGTCACAGGGAGAGTAAAGAGACCATCCAACAAAACATAAATGATTCATCAAGGGCTTTTTCTCATTTGCGGTCTTATTTTCCGCTTTCCCCATTCATTTAATGGCATCTTTTTTGTCCTTCCTGTTCGGGTGGAATCACAGCCTCTGTTTTCGCTTTCGTGTCAGCAGCAGGCAGACAGCTCCAGTTTTTCGTTGCTCCATTTTCGGATGAACAAAGACAATCCAGCTGTGTTGTCAGAAGGAGATGATTCTCTCTTTCTTTCTCTCGCTCTCTCTTTCTATTTGTTTCTCACCACCCTCCTCTTTTTCCATGCAGTTAACACACACTCTCCTCGACTTGCAATAAATTCTGTCAGATTTAATAAAAGGCTACATCTCTCACACTGTGTACGGCAGTTTGGAGGACTCCGGCTGGGTTGGAGAGGACCCACCTGTCCTATAAACAACACAAGACTGTGACCTCTCACCTGTTCTTGCTTTAAACCACATTTGGTTTAGTATCTATTTTACAGATGACCTTAAAGGGGACATATCATGGAGAAAATTTACTTTAATCTTTTGAAATCAGTGAGTTTGTAGTGGCAACCATTTTTGAGAAATACGTTTTCCTGGTTCAAATTCCTAAAAATCTGGGTCGCGGCTTAATGACCATGAGAAAATGTGGGTACCATAGCCAAACCAGTTGAGAACCACTGCCCTAGAAACGACTCAGGACACCTTATCAGCCACATAGCAATGCCCTAGCAACCACCCAAAACATCTTAGCAATGCCCTTGCAACCACCCATGAATACCCTCACAACCACATAGTAAAAAACAAAACAAATATTCAGAACATACATAGAGTGATGCCCTAGCAAGTTTTCAGTGGCCAATCAAAACAAAGGTCATTTACATATAGACCTTATGTAGCTCCGCCCCTTTTCAGTGCTGCGCTGGTTGTGTTCTGGTTTGTATTTCCACAGCATGAAGGTAAGATTTTACAGATTTATGAATGAACCGCTCATTATGAAATCTTCCTGGTCTACTGACATTTGTTATGACATCTATTTCAAACATTACAATGCTCATGATAACTTTTGTTAACTGTACAATAAGTAAATCCACTTTAACAGCTAATTACTCTTCGACAGCAATGCCATAGAAATATACAGAGCTACCGCAAAAACTGAAGTTCAAATTCTAAATTCTAAAGACGGCTGCACGCTTGTTTCTCTGCCCACATAAGGTCTACAGAGGTCTTAAAGTGCCCCTGTGGTGAAAATCAAGCTTTTAATGCTGTTTATATGTCTATGTGGTGTTTTTAACAAGCTTTAACACAAACCATGCGCAAAAAAAAGTTAACACCATTGCCAAGTATTTTCTCTTTAAAACTGTAGTAAAACTGCAACGTCACAAACTTGTAACCAATCATGTCAACGTGTCAGCGGGCTTTGGCATATCATTAACTATGACCGATCTGAAGCAGAGGAGTCTCAAGAGATTGTCTCGTTATATTTTTCTGTTGATATGAAAAATCGGGTAGAATTAGCAATATAGCGGGTGTATGATGTATATTACGTTGTTATGATGAACTATATGCCTTTCTCCACTGACGTTCTGAGTTGTTCAAAGCGTTTCTAAGGATACTGATTTTTAGAAGACAGCTGTCTGACTCGCAAACATTAGCAACATACTATTAGCCTTTTGATAACATAGTCAAGCAAACGGCTAATCATATTAATTACTGTTATGTGTCCGACATTGTAAAAAGCAATACCATTGTGCAGCGTTTACCTCAGTAAGTTGACCGAGTGGATCTCTGAGCTCGTGTGAGTGAGTGAAGGCGGGGCTAATTAGCATATTCATTAATCCACGTATACTAAATGAAGCAAGGGTGTTGAGTTACATTCAAGCTATTTTAAGGCATAAAAATTTTTTTCACAGGAAAAAAAAAAACGTTTAAATATGTCACTTTGCTGATTAAAGATGATTTTTAAGGGATAAAATTATTGATTTAAAAATACATTTTAAAAATACAGTATCAACAAGGCATTTGCATCTAAGGGCCTGAGAGAGAGGGTGCATCAAAGTCCTGTGAACAGCCCTTAAGCCTTCGGAACTATACATTTCAGTGCTGTTCACCTTCTAGACAAAAAGCTGAGGCTTTTCATGATGCGTAGAGTTTGTGTGTGCACATAGCTATCTGGAAAGATTAATTATTGTGGTTGACTTTGCAATGATGGATGGTAGAGCTTCAGCAACAAAATTAAATGAAAAATGGTTAACTACTGCTGTTTTTGTGACATTCCCAGACCAGATGGTAATGAGTCCTGACCGGTCTGTTGTGTTTTCTATGGCTTCCTAGAAGGCTGATACAATTCAGAAATAATTGCTAACCTTGCAGTTATTTGGTACAAAGAATAGGGAGAAAAACGTCCAATTAGTCGCTAAATTAGCAGACAATAATTGCTTAATAATTCATTGAATCATGGCTTTTTAGAGTTTCGGCTCCATATGAATAATCTTCGGGGAAGGTATTGTTTACAAAGATGTAGCAAAGAAATACAGCTCTGTGTGGCAATACAACCAGCCCTGCGGAGATAGAAGGACGTACTGGCATTGAAAAATTGAATGTTTTGTTCTCCACTGCTCACCTGTCATCTGCCTTGTCATTCCTCGTCTCAAAGCTCACCTCAATCTCTCTCCCTCCCTCCAGATCTCTTTCCCTAGTCGTACGTCATTGAGATGTCCTCCGATGAAGAGAAATAGAGCGCAGTCGCTCGCCCCTTCATCTTCCTTGTGTTTGTGTCAACATCATCTTCAGAATGGGGAAACCGCTACTTCATAATGACCTGACACCCAGATCACCACCGAAAGATGGTTTACGACTGGAAAAGAGAGATGTAGAAGCTAAAAAAACTCACAAACAAGCTAAATGTGACAAGTGTTCTTAGCTAGAGGCTATCATGAAAAGTTAACATCAAAATGCTCTTTTCTAGCTAAGGTAGAAATGCTTTCTCTGCTTATTAGCAGTCCCTGAGGAGCGCTGCACACCAGGAGAAAAGCAAATACAATATCGCTCCAGTAACCTTAAAAGACCCGTGGTTCTTGAGTAAGTCAAGCAAACATCTGCAAACAAGAGTGTGAGCCCACAGACTCGGTCTGTTTGGCGATTTGCATCCGTCCTCTTTGTGCAAGCTGCTTCAGTCTGGTGGAAAGGCAACATTGACAGCTCGTTTGAAAAACGCCTGCAAGGCCCCCAATAAAACGTTCAGTACTTGACATGATTGCTTTGAGGAGAACAATACGCACACATAAACACTCCTTACAGGAACATTCGAGTTGTGATTGCTGATTATAAGGTTGTTTCAAATACAATCCCTGCTGGAAAAACAAGGTCAGTGTTGTAGTTTTTTGCTCGCTCGGGGACTACCAGCCCTAACCAGCTTGACCAATATGGACTTTCTGATTGAAACAGGTCCACTAGGTTTTAGCCCAATTTGTGCTAGCTAGATATTCATGTAAAACCACCTTGTAAAACTTCAAGTGAACATGAAATGCATTTTGCAAACCATTTTATCTATATAATGTGATATATTTCTGGTTCCGATGATATTTAATGGAGAAAATTATGAATTCATTGGATTGTGAAATGTCTGTGTAAACAGTGCTTAACAAAAAAAATTAGCTAGCTAAGCTAAAAGCTACCCTTCAAAGAAAGTAGCTAGCTACACTACAAGCTACATGGAAAAATCATCTACATAATTCCTGCTTCATTTTCTTCAGTTAATATTACACTACCGCTACACTCTAAACAATGCTGGGTTGTTTCAACGCATGCTTGGGTCAAAATATGGACAAACCCAACCATTGTTTTTTTTTGTCCATATTTGACCCAAACATGGATTGAAACAACCCAACATTTTTTAGAATGTACTGAAAAATGTAGGTAAGCTAATAGCTTTGCTACTTTTAACAACGCTACTACCTAAAGCTAGAGATGATCTTATTATTGGGAGATACGAGGGTCAGTGGCTCTACCATTAGAGAAACTGTAACTGCTAACTTGGATCATGTGTGCCTTGATAACCAATCAGATTACAGCCTTGACGTCATTGAATCGAGTTGCGCGACTTTCAATGGCTACGTTTACATGCACCCAAATAATCCATTTGTAATCGGACTGACGGCTCAATCGGATTGAAAAACGTTCATGCAAACACCTTAATCGATCCGATTGAGCTCCATCCGAATGAAATTTCGATTGGATTGGAAGGGGTGGTTTATTCCTTTTCTAATCTGATCCAGCAGCACAAAATGACCATGTAAACGCTTGAATACAACTACTTTCTCAATCGTATTCATAAGTCTCTGGGGCACATGCACAGTGCAATGTTGACACGCATTACACAGTGCGTTAGTTGTAAAACCATTGCTGATTTATGAATGTGTATGCCAACAGGGCAAAAATAACGATGAGCTCTGTTGGTGTCACGTCCTTAGTTGTCCCTGCACGTGTGATTGATATGACGTCACACGCAGAGCGTGTGCGCAAAAGTTTTAATCGGAATGCAAATAAAACACATATAAATGGATATTTGAATCAGATTACAATGTTTAGAGTACATGTAAACAGATCTGCAATCAGATTCAATTCATTCGGATTGACGAAAATTGGTGCATGTAAACATAGCCAATGTCTGTTCGCGGATACCATAGAAATGAATGAGAAGTGCCATAAACTGAACTGACTTCTCTTATAAAACAGCCTTTTTTCAGTATAAACTCTGAAAATAGATAAATCCAAAATGGATGTTTAAGAGCAAACATGTTGAAGATTAGCTAATGGGCTGTCAATTCATTAAATGTCTCTTGTCTTCTTCCCTGCATACTGCAGCGTTAGCAGATTATTTTTGTTGTTGTTGTTTGTTTGTTTGTTTTTCTTTCAGCTAAGGTTGCAGGCTTGCCTTCAAGTGACTCTGCTAAAGCTCAAAGTGTACTTCATTTTTAACGCAAGTGCTAGAGTATGCGTACAGCCGAAAGCATAGCCTTTCAAAGTATACTCCTTTATAGCATTTGCAAACACAGGTGCTCAACACATGTGCACTAGAAAAAATCATCTTTGTTCAGTTTTTGCGCTATTTCTCTCCAGAAGTTATGAGCAATAAAAATGTCTTTGTAGAGTCGTTCACAAAAGCGTTATTGTTGTTGCACTTCCGGTAGTTTGTTGTCTCTTTTTTGACTGTGAAATAACTGGCCAGGCCACTTTTGCCACCTTGTGGACAAACTAATTAGCACAAAAAAATAAAATAAAAACACACATGCAAGCTAAGCGCATAGAGTATGCGTGGTTAGGAAAATCTGGCTGTGCGCGTACTATGCCGATGATGAAATTTATGCCACGGGCGCTGTATGCATATGTCAGTGTATGAGTAAAAACTGAAGTATACTTTGGGCTTAACACTGGATGTTACAGCAGGTCCTGATTTTGCAGAGCTAGACGGGTTCCTGGGTCAACATTTTGTTGATCCTGGAACAACATTCCTGTCTGAAAATGTAATCATAACCATATCCCTACCCCTAAACCTAACCCTACTCATAAGTTATCCCTAAAATCAAAGGGAAATAATAGGTGAATAACACTGATGCAGAAGCACCTAACCTTGTTTGTAAGCCTAAACGTGACATAAACTGTAATCTTGTACCTCAAATCTGATTGGTTGATTAGAATGTTGTTCCAGCATCAACAAAGATGTTAATGCAGGAACATGTTGCACTTGCTGAAATCAGGTTCTGCGGATGTTACACTCCAGTTGGAAAATGAAGGGGTTGAAAAATAAGAGGAATGGGTGATGTCAACCAAAAAGGAAAGTTGTTTTCACTTAGCAAGTCTGAATCCCAACTTGTGTCAATTCCTGATCCCTATTGTTTTGTCACCTCTCCGCCGTCCTTTCACCAGCAGTGACAAAAGGCCGAAAATAAAAAGAAGGCTTCCTGGGGGGAAGAAACCCTAAGGGCGCATCTTGTTGCAGGGAAGCTCTTAGCAAATGCGCGGTCAGAAGTGCAACTCTTTGAATATCCATAGTGACCAGTCACTGTTCCTCTAGTATGTTCACAGGCTGAGTGAACTTCCACTCAGAAAGAGAGACCCCACAGGCAACCCACGGCAACCAAAGTGGCATGGAGGGAAAATAGAGTGAGAGAAAAGAAGATTAAGACAACTGGGGATTGAGGATAGTGTCCTTTTTCAACCTGTCACTGTGGGTACAAGTTGTTCATTGTGTGGGTTGTTTTATATAAAATACAATATAGTATAATATATATACTATATTAAGGGAATATTAAACCTTCTGTTTTCGTCGAAAAAGGGTTACGGTTATCAACATGACTGAGGCATGTCATGTATTAAAAGCGAAAAAAATTCAAGGTGTATTTTATACACCTTGCATTATACTGTCATAATAACATTAATAATTGTGAATGACAAGTCCCCACAAGGATATGCAGCCTAAACAAACTTTTGCGTGTACATTTTGAATGCCTGTTGTTGTACGCTACATATACCCAAACTTTTTGGAGCAGCTGAAATGGCATGTTGAGCAACAGCTGCCCCTGGCATTTACCCTCCTAGGCGGAGCGGGCAGCAGGCCACTCTTCTTCTCCAGTGACAAGAAGAACTTCAGATGGTGCCAGGCTAGTTTACTCCCCTGGCCTGGGATGAAGTCGTTCGCAGCCATGCTCTGTCAGAATCAATTGGTGTGAGATCAGCTTCTCAAAGTGCCCAACAACAGACATCTACACACACAATCCAAATTGCAGTTATCCCATTATGCATCTTGCTATGTTCAGAATACCATACTACTCCTACTTCTGCAATATGTATACAGTGTATGCTAATTTAGGCTAATAATATGCTAGTTTACCAGGATAACATACTACATTTACTATATTAATAATATAATATAATAGGTAACACTTTACAATAAGGTTCATTAATTAACATTAGTTAACTACATTAGTTAACATGAAATAATAATAATGAACTGCACTTCTACAGAATTTATTAATCTTTGTTAATGTTAATTTCAACATTTATTAATACATTATTAAAATCTTGTTAACATTAGTTAATGCACTGTGAACTAACATGAACAAACAATGAACAACTGTATTTTCATTAACTAATGTTAACAAAGATTAGTAAATACAGTAACAAATGTATTTCTCATGGTTAGTTCATGTTAGTTAATACATTAACTAATGTTTAACTAATGAACCTTATTGTAAAGTGTTACCATATAATATAATATAATATAATATAATATAATATAATATAATATAATATAATATAATACTTTTTATGTGTATATACTTTTTTGTCATGCGATTTCTTTTTGGTGTCCCAACCCTTTTTAAATTTAATAAATCATTTAATTAAATGTTTAGTTAAATAAAGAACTATATATATATATATATATATATATATATATATATATATATATATATATATATATATATATATATATATATATATCATTATGTCTCATAATATAACCATTTTTTTCATGATTTTCCCCCAACTTCTTGTTATATCATGCAAATCTTTTAATTAAACATTTTAATTAAATTTAATGATTTATTAAATTATTAAAATTGAATTGAAATAATTTAATATATCATTTAATGCATTTAATTTAATAGAAAAAGACCTATATAAAACTAAAAACTAATTTGTCTTATGTCTAATAATATAATGTAATGTAATGTAATATAATATATCATTTTTGTCATTTTTTCAATCTTCTTTTTCCAATTTACATTTGATTAAATGTTTTTATCATTTATTTTACATAATTGTTATGTGAAGTTTTGCTGTTTTTATTGCATCTTGCTGTAAGTTTAGGATGTCTTATCAGGTTCAAAATAGATTAAACAAACTAGTCTTGAGATCCCTGCGCTCTGTCTCATGCTACTAATTTTGAACGCAAGACCACGTCCTGTGCGAACAGGCCCTTAAATTTGTTATTTTCAAACGTCTTGATTATGTAAGCACTATACTCATCGACATGTTCAAAATGTGATGAGGAGTCCAAATTTCCAAGATACCGGCAGAGATATTCCAAAAGCATCTCAAGAACATTAATATCGTACACAGCCTGGGCCTCGCAATGGAGGTTTAAACACGAAGCATGCACCAGACTTACTTTTATCCTCTCAGCCATTTTAAGAGGACATCATGAATAAATAAATAACTAATAAATCCTGCTCCTCATAGTAATTTACACAACCTGCCAGCATATTGAATTTGCAGCCGGTTTAGAAATTCTTGCAAATCCAGCTTTGGGGCTGATTAACATTATACCTCCCTCCTCCCTGCCACCCAAAACACAACAAAAAACATCCTGATCAGCACAAAACACTTCCATAACTCAACCAAAGCTCAAATGGAGATTTTGCTCACTGACGCCCTGGGGGCCTCAAGCGAAGAGAAAAAAAAGCCTCCCCCCTTTCTTTTGACTCTCACCCTTCATCCTGGGAGACGATATTGTGTTTAGTAAAAAACATGATGACCGTAAATCAATTATCTGACATTTCCACTCTGCGGCTTTCTGCTTCAGGAGGAGGGGTGTAGAAAGGCAAAAGGCTTTGAATTACATTTAAAAGAACAGAGGTTGGTAAACGGAAGCAAGTCAAGACCTGCGGACTTTTGGAAAATGGAACAGGTTCAATGAAAAGGCCAGACGGTCGACTCGTTCCCGCCGGTTGTACTCTCATTTGTTAATTGGTCTCCTGCAGGTTTTTCCTCCCTCGTTCATTGACCGTTGCTTGGCACACCTTTCATATTAAAGGCAAAAATCTCCTAAGTCTATTAGGGAGTGAGAAACCAGGTAATCAGGCCAAGAGGAAACCATGGGGGTCATTCAATGAAAATGGTGCAATTTGTGTCCTTTATGCGTGTAAGAAATGACTTTTTAGTAATAATAGATGATGCCAGCTTTTACTGTTTACTACATATTTACCTTAAAAAAGAAATATGAAAATGAAAGCTAGAATAATATAATATAATAAAGTATTATGTATAAAAAGTCTTGTATGTGTCCCCAAATTATACTTCAACACTGTTACCATATTTTTAATGGAAAAAAATAATGCTAACACTTTATTTTACAGTTTCCTTGTTACATGTTACATGTAGTTACTGTAGTAATAACTATAAATTACGCATAATTACATGCAATTAACCAAACCCTTATCCTAACCCCATAGTAAGTACATGTAGTTAATTAATAATACTCAGTACTTAAATGTATAATTACACTGTAATACTGACACCTTAACATAAAGTGTAACCAAAATAATAATAATAATAATAAATAAATTATATCTTCATGCTTTCAGTAATTTATAGCTGATGCCAGCTATTACTGTTTTACTACACATTTAACTTGAAAAAGAAATAAAAAGTTAGAGCTAGAATATTAAAAAAATAATATACTTATATATTGGCAGGTAGGTAAGCAGGTAAGTAGCACGGTGAGTCTGTGTAGTCGTGAGACGAGACCAGACAAAGTGGTGAAGTGCACGGGAGCTTGTGAAGGGTGTCTTGATAAGGGGTGCAGGTGATTATAACTCTGGTGATTATGAACGAGTGGGCAGATGGTTGGATTGACGGTGTGCCTGAGTCCGTGATCAGGCTGGTCTAGATGAAACTGGGTTAGGAGCTATGGGTCGAGGATGTCTTCTCAACCAGTAGCGCTGGTTGAGAAGCGAGAGGGTTAGCTGACTACCTGGGTGTCCAGAGCCTGGAGACGTGTGAGCCATGAGGAGCAGGTGGATGGAATTAAAGTTCGCTTTTCAGGACCTCCCGGCAGAGCAGGTTCAGTAATGGTGGCTTGATGGATCTGATCATCGATGGACCATTGGATAGGGCTGACTACCATTACTGGAGGGAGAATGGTTTGGGAGCTTGGGATTCACGATCAGGATGGTACAGGCGAGAAAGAGCATCAGCTTTGATATTCTTGTGCCCAGGTCGATATGTGACAAAGTCAAATCTTGTGAAGAAAAAGGCCCACCGGGCCTGACGGGGGTTGAGACGCTTGGCTTCACATAGATATTCCAAGTTTCGATGGTCAGTGATGACATCAAACCGATGGTTGGCACCCTCCGGCCAATGTCTCCATTCTTCCAGTGCAAGCTTTATGGCCAGGAGCTCACGGTTGCCGATGTCATAATTTTGCTCCGCCGGGGACAGCTTCTTGGAGTAGAAGGCACATGGATGGAGGCATTGTGGGTCACTCTGCCACTGGATAGAACTGCTCCAACTCCAGTTGTTGAAGCGTCAACTTACACGACAAAAGGCAGTTCAGGGTTAGGATGGCAGAGAACTGGAGTGGACACAAAGGCTTCCTTGAGGCTCTAGGAGGCGTTGGTAGCAGATGGTGTCCAGGACAGAGACTTGGGCCGGTTTTTCAGGAGCGAAGTGAGTGGTGAACTGAGCAGGCTATAATTCTGGATGAAGCGCCGGTAAAAGTTAGCAAAGCCCAGGGAGTTCTTTGATATTGGAAGGTAGTGGCCAGTTCCGGATGGTGTCCACCTTCCTCTGGTCCAATTGGATACCATGTTGGTCAATGACATAACCAAGGAATTGGACTGAGGTGGTGTGGAACTCACATTTCTCTAGCTCCAGGTAAAGCTGATGTTCCCGGGGACGTTGTAGAACCTGCTTCACGTGACACCGGTGTTCAGTCAGGGAACTGGAATAGATCAGAATATCATCAATGTAGATGATGACGAAGCGCTACAGGAAGTCTCGGAATACCATGTTCTTGTAATTCTGGAAGATGGCTGGTGAGTTAGACAGGCCATACGGCGTCACCTGATATTCATAGTGCCTTGACAGGGGTCACGAAGGCGGTCTTCCACTCATCTCCTTCTCGAATACGGATCAGATTGTATGCGCTGCGAAGGTCTAGTTTAGACAAAATGTGAGCTCCTCGCAGCTGTTCCAAGGCTGCTGGGACCAGAGGAAGGGGATAACTTAATTTAATTGTCTGGGAGTTGAGTGTGTGGTAATCAATACACGACCTCAAGCCTCCGTCCTTCTTGGCCATGAAGAAGAAGCTTGAAGTGGCAGGGGACATAGAGGGTTGAATAAACTCTTGTTGGAGTGCCTCTTGGATGTACTCCTCAATGGCCTTCTGCTCCGGGATGGACAAAGGGTACAGGTTGATGGCACAGTCCCATGGCCGATGAGGTGGTAGTTGGGTTGCCAACTGCTTGCTGAACACATCCTGGAATGCCCAGTATTCAGGAGGAATCTCCACTTTGCTCTCCGTCAGGACTTTCAATGGAGGTGGAATTAACAAGGATCACGGCAGTGGAGTACTCAGATGACTCAGGAGGTTGAGTACGATGAACTTTGGTCACTGATGACAGGCAGTTATTAAAGCAGGATTCGCCCCATTGAAGAATCTCACCGGTGTTCCAGTTGATTTTAGGCTCGTGTTCAGACATCCATGGGCATCCCAGGATGATGTCCGCGGTGGATCCTTCCAGCACCATAAACGATATTTCCTCAGAGTGGAGACAACCGATGCAGAGCGTCACGGTGGGGGAGAAATGGCAGATGTGACCACGGCCCAGCGGTTTTCCCAGGATCATATGAACCCTTAGGTTTTGGGAACAGTGTTTCCTTTTCATGTTGAGCTCTTGAAGGAGGTGGTGAGAGATGAAATTCCCCACTGAACCCACTAACGCTCGACCGGAGAGAGTGCTGATCATAAACGCCACTCACGCTCTGTCAGAGGTCAAGAGGTCGGGCTGCATGTCGAAATATAGTAAGCATTGCAGAAGGAACCCGTTGCAATTCTCCGCCTCGCTGGTGAAGGTTGCTGGTTGGGCCATGGGACCGGCAGAGGCAGCTGATGAAGAAGGTGGTGTTGTGGGAAGTAGTGACTGGCGGACTGCATTAAACCAACTCAGCAAACAGATCTGCTGAACGATCTCCGCTCGTACTTGTGGTTCTCTGCATCGTTAGTTTGGTCTGGTCTTCTGTCATGAACAGAAGAAGGCAGTCAAGGTGAGTACAATATAAACAGTTTTTATTTCATGCAAGCAGGATAAGCTGAGCAAAACAGGTAAGGATAGCAGTCACAGAGAATGTTGCTGGTGGACTTAGCTAGAGGTAATGCAGTCTCTTATGTGTGCAGGTGCGGTGAAGGCAGTGATGACTGGCAGAGAATCCGGGGGATGACGAGAGGAACGGCAGGCAGGCGACAGAAGACGGATCAGGATCGGCAGGTAGGTAAGCAGGTAAGTAGCACGGTGAGTCTGTGTAGACGTGAGACGAGACCAGACAAAGTGCAAGGGAGCTTATGAAGGGTGTCTTGATGAGGGCGTGCAAGTTCAGGTAATTAGAACTCCGGTGATTGTGAACGATTGGGCAGATCTGGTGTTGATTGTTGGATTAATGGTGTAGCTGAGTCTGTGACAAATGGTAACGCTTTACAATAAGGTTCATTTGTTAACATTAATATATTAACTAACATGAACTAACCATGAGCAATACATCAATACATTTGTTACTGTATTTGATAACGTTAGTTAATACACATACAGCAGTTCATTGTTTGTTCATGTTAGTTCACAGCACATGCACATTAACTAATATTAACAAATACAACTCTTGATTTTAATAATGTATTATTAAATGTTGAAATTAACATTAACTAACATGAATAAATGCTGTAGAAGTGCAGTTCATTATTAGTTAATGTTAACTAATGTAGTTAACTAATGAACCTTATTGTAAAGTGTTACAATAATAATAGTAGTAGTAGTAGTAGTAGTAGTAATAATAATAATAATAATAATAACAAATTATATTTATGCTTAAGCCTTCAAGGAAAAGCAAATGTGTCATTATCTTATGTTTTATGTTTATCAGTAGAGGTTTGACAAACATGTCAACCCTGTTACCATGACTTTATACAACTGGTAATAAAAAATGGATATTTGTAGAAGTAGCAGTATTACTTTTTTTTTTTCTCTCTCCAAAAGAAGTACTTTGAAATTTCACAACCTCACGCACAAGGCTTGTAATTTCAGATTAAACCGTAAAACTATCAAAACCAACACAATCTCATATTTTATGTATTGGTGAATTGGTGGCTACGTTTTTTCATACGATCTGCTTATGCACCACTGACGGTTAGGTTTAGGGGTGGAACTACATGTTTACTTCTTTCTAAAAATAATTTTTGTACAACTCACATTGTACGGATCCATACCAAAACTAAAAATAGAAATGTTTCAGCTCAACTTGTCACAATGTCAGCGGTCTCTTTCACTCATGCCAACAACTCTCCTTATAAATAAATGACTTCTGAATGCTTCGTTGTGAACGCCTCCTTTAAGGATGAGGTCTAACTTTTTTGATATGATGACATGAAACATGTCAATTAAAAGGGATAATCACATTGCAAAGGCATAATCTGTTCTTATTCTACACTCTAAAAAATGCGGGGTTGTTTCAGCCCATATTTGGGTCAAATATAGACAAACCTAACAATTGGGTTTAAAAATTTAATTAAAAATTTTAAACACATGGTTGGGTTTGTCCATATTTGAAACAACCACACATTTTTTAGAGTGTAGATTGGAGTTTTTCAAACTATTTGATACCCCAAAATATGATCCACTTAAGAATGATCCTCATTCTCAAAATAGAACAGCAGTTATACATTTTGTTTGTATAAAAACACATTTAGATGGTGTGAGAAAAATCTTAATTGTGATATCCTAAAGACAAAAAAATAAAAATAAAAAATGAAAGCTAGCTAAAAACAGCAAGCTGTTAAAATAAACCTTAAAATAAGTCAAATATATTATTACAGGGTTATTGTTAACTAAAACTAAAACCATACAAAAAGCATTTTTGTTACTTCAATAAACATTAATTGAAATAAAAGAAACTTATTTTAGTTTAGCTAGTTTAAGGCAATGTTTTGTTTAACTTGAAGTACTAAATTAACTAAAACTAAATTAACTAAAAATAATACATGAAAATTAAAAAAAAAAAAAACATGACAAAAACAATAAATTACTAAAACTAAAATTAACATGAAAAAGAAAAATATTAAAACATCTAATTCCAAATATTAACAAAATCTATAATAGTATATCAATGATACTAAAATAACATACTGTAGTAATATAAAACATTATGATCAAATTTCTTATCAACAATAAAATCCTGTTAAACATTTCATTAATATCTTCATCAGTCCTAAAATATACATCATTGGAATGGACACGCTTCTGCTACCTCGCACCATGCTTGGGACGGCCCTGTTTGTGACCCCCAGTTTGAAGAACCCTACTGCAGAACACACGTACCACAGTAGCTGGGCCACCCTGAACAATACCTTCAAAAACACATACACAAACATATATATATATATATATATATATTTTTTTTTTTTTTTTTTTTTTTTTCTTGTTGATTTTGCCTTTTCCCCCCACATAATAACAGCCTTAAGACAAAAGGTAAAATTTACTTTTAGTAGCATTTTTGTTCATGAAAAGGACTAATTATCGAGCACCTGCAGTGTATTGAGGTGACTGTTAGAGTGAGTTTCGCAATGTAAAACAAAACCTGCATGAAAGCGATTCCACAACATCCCAATGCTTTCTCGCATTTAAATATGCAAGGCTGCAAGCACAGGGACTGACTAACAACAGCATCATTATAGAAAAAACATTGTTATTACCAGACTGTTTGTTTAAATAAACCCCTTGGGCTGTAATTTGAGGAAAAGAAGATATGTGGTTCACACCACATAGTACTAGCAGACTACTTCATTTCTCAAGAAAAAAAAAAAAAAAAAAAAAAGAGTATTCATTACACACCAAAAGAAAAGTCCTGCCTTAGCAGTTTGTCCATCAGGGGCTCATAAGTATGTGTGCAGGGGCCTCTGGGAGAAGAAGTGGAATATTGGCAGACTCCCTACCAGAACATCCGGCCCAAAACCTGGCCCTGCCATGGCCGAATTATCCAGTTGCTTGGCTTGAGAGTAAACAGGAATTACGTAGTGAGTGTGTACATGTATGTCTGAGAGAGAGAAAGGGAGAGAGATAATCTGGAAGTGGAGAAAGGCTGCGGCCAGCTGGTGTTCTCCGACTGTAAAACTGACATCTTAAATCAGCGTGGCCCGTAATTAACACCCAGCACCTCCGGGCATGATGGGAAAGGAAGAGATTATTTCATGCCTGGGGACGTTACACCTCTCATCATTGAGATAGAATGCAGTGAGGGCTTTGTTGTGGTATGAATGACTTCATTTTCTCTCAAGCACGTCCTTGAAAAACAAATATGGAAAATTCAAAGTGCTATTAGCATTTGTCTGCATTTGTGGTTTGAGATGCAAGAAGAAGTCTGATTTGTTTTAAAATGAAGAAAACATCCTATTCTAAATCAAATCTTTTAGGTTTATCCAAAAATGAAATTTCTGTTTTGATTTACTCGCCCAAAACTGTAATACTAGCGTCTAGACCAAAAAATATGCAAGTATTCTTGGCTAACACACTGTCTGTTTGAAAATAACCTCTGTACTCAAGGGGGCGATATAGTTCAAATGTCTGTGACATTAAACCTAGTATGTTAGCCAATCAGATTCATTTAGCTTGCTACTGTATAAACATAATGAAACGTAATGAACTAACATGATTAGTAAGGGTACGTTTACACAACAATTCTGCATGTGCCTGATGATTTATATATATATATATATATATATATATATATATAATGTAATGGTATCGATTTTGCAAACTCGTTTTCAAAAGTCAAAAGTTTACCGCTGTCGTGTAAATGAATGGCCAAAACACACAAAATGTTTTTCGTTTTTCCCTAAGATTCTTCTCATCAAACTATTGCGCTGCTATAGCAGTACTTGATCTGAAAGAGAAAACTGACAATAAAAAGAGATTGTTTATTCTAATATTTACTCCTCACAACAAAGCTGAGAATGCGATGTGTACTTGCGTTGAGTTACGAATAGTGATCTGACGCATTTCGTAATTCAGAAACACATGAAACCAAACTATCATAGCTAGAAGCATCTACATTTGCATACTTGCACAGAGTATGTTTCATGCAAAAGGGGACGTTCACAATGTATGGTTTGGCTGATTTGGCTGCTGTGTCATTTCTTGCCGTGTCTCATGACAATAGCGCTACGTTTTTAAGATGCTTTCTCAAACTATGTACAGTTAAACTAAAAATCACCAAAAATAGACGTCGTCTGGAGGGGAGCATATGTTGCTCTAAAACCTTTATATACCTTTCAGCATTCATAGTGCCTACCAAAACATGCAAGCTGCCCATACCATATGCACTTATGCACTTATGCACCCCCATACCATCAGAGATGCTGGCTTTTGAACTGAATGCTGATGACAAGCTGGAAAGTCTCCCTCCTCTTTAGCCTGGAGGACACAGCGTCCGTGATTTCCAACAAGAATGTCAAATTTGGACTCGTCTGACCATAGAACACTTTTACACTTTGAAACAGTCCATTTTAAATGAGCCTTGGCCCACAGGACACGACGGCACTTCTGGACTATATTCACATATGGCTTCATTTTGCATAATAGAGCTTTAGTTGGCATCTGCAGATGGCACGGCAGATTGTGTTTACTGACAGTAGTTTCTGGAAGTATTCCTAGGCCCATTTAGTAATGTCATTGACAATAAGTGATGCAGTGTCATCTGAGTGTGGAATATGTTTATGATGGATGGATGTGGATGGAGACACTTTCTTCAGCTCATACTCGTTTGGTAACACATACTGCCATTATAAAGCTCGGATGCCTCAGGATATTTATTAATATTTCTACGATTGTGTTCGTCAGAAAAAAGAAAGTCATATACACCTAGGATGGTTTGAGGGTGAGTAAAGCTTTGGGTAATTTTAATTTGAAAGGGAACTAATCCTTTAAAGTTTTCTGAAGGTTCCAAAACAAAACCACCTAGCAACCATACCTTAAAATCTCTAGTAATAACACCTAATTTGACACACACCTCATCAAAACCAAATATCTATAGGAAAATATATATATTCAATATTTTACTTCAATATTTTGAAGTACTGTAATTCTGTTTATATATCTATATCGGGATCGTATGCTGTCTGAAGCGTCTTTGTGCTCGCGCTTCGGATCTGTCAGTCAACGCGAGTAAGATCGATTTGTTTACATTAGCATGAGTTTGAAAATCACATTTCATTGTTTCAGACTCATGACATCAAAAATTCGCTATGAATATTTAACAAAGCTGGAATGCTGCGCTTTAAAATGATACCAAATTTGGACTAATGAGGAAGTTGCTGAGGGGAAGCGCGAGTGGTGAAGCGAGCAGAGAAAAACTGCATTGTTCATGGACAAAGGAAAGGTACTCCTTTAGATGTTAGATGTTTAATTGCTATTTGAAATATTTGGATTGCTAGATGAGGACATGTTTGTGAAAACCTCAAAATTGACCAAAATCAACATTTTTGACTTGTTTTACCAGTAGCTTGTAATTAGCCCATGCGCATTCTGACTCATTTTTGCCAGCACCGGTCACATATGCATTTATTGTACAGAAAATAGCAGCTTGGAGATTGTAAAATTACTCTCATGTTCCATGGAAGAAAAGTCAAACAGGTTTGGAACAACATGAGGGTGAGTAAATGATCACAGAATTTTCATTTCCTTTCTCTTGCCAGGTATGGTTGGATATGATAAGAGCAAAAGAGATTGAAGGGCAAAATCAAACAGCGCCTGTCACTGACCTGTCCCTGACCTCTACTAGGCCTTTAATACCCTAGGCTATGAAACCACTAATCAGCCAGCACCAAAAGGCCAGAGCTCAGAGATATAGCCTTCAACCTCAAACTCTCCCTCTCTCACTCTGTTTTCCACCTGCCAGTCATCAGGGCTCCTCTGCTGCAGGAGCTTCCCGATAGACCTGTGGTCCATTCCATCCACTGTTCAAATCAATTAACAAGGCAGCTATTAAGACTGTGTTATTCTACACACGGTGTGTAATTGAAACAGAGCAGTAATTGAAAAGCTCACAATGGGGAAAGAGAGCGAGAGAGAGACAGAGACTAAAACAGAGGAGGAATGGGGCCTTAATATTAAGCTTTGACAATCCTAACAATGAACCAGAAACATTACTGTAGAGTGTGTATATTATTGTAGATGTTTGTCCATTCTACTTTAGATATTTTCCTTCTGATAGAAGCCTGTTTGTGCCTCAGATTGGGAAAAAAGCATGGAATTGCACTTTTTTTCTTGCAAATGTGACTTTATTTCTTGCAATTACAACATCATTTCGTCCAATTGAAACTTTATCATAATAAATGTGACTTTTTATCTTGCTTCTGCTTGTGACTTTACATCTTCTAATTCTGACTTTCTCCTAATTGTGACACAATTTCTCCCCATTGTGACTTAACCTTACATTGTGAGTTGCAATTGCGAGATGTGATTTCTTGCACTGCAAGTTTATTTCTCACAAATGGCTTTATATCTCTCAATTCTGACTTTATACCTTCCAACAACTTTCTTTCTCTTAATTATGACTATTTCTTTTGTGCAACATTATATCTCCCGAATGTGATTTCATATCTCTCAAGTGTCACTTTATTTCTCTGGATTGCTACTTTATATCTTCCATTTTGCGATTTTATACCTCCCAGTTGTTACTTTATTTCTGTCACAGTTATGTTAGTTTAGGGTACATTTACACAACAACGATATGGTTAAAACGGAGAGTTTTCTGTGTACAGACGACACCATTTGTCAAAAAGATCCCCATTCATACGAATGTATTCTGCTAGCAGGCCATTAGATGGCGATTAAACAGTATAGACTGAACATGTAATGCGCATGTACAAGACGTCATTGTTTTCACAGATTCGCGTTTTTGTTGTTTACACGGAGACCGTTTTTAAAAACTTGCACTTTGAAACCCGTTTTCAAAAGTTTGCATTTTCAGGCCACCAAAACACTGTTGTAGTGTAAATGAACGGCTAAAACACATAAAAAGCTTTCTGTTTTAAGTTGAAAACGGTGTTGTGTAAACGGCCCCCAAGTCATTCACTGACTTTTAGTATGTTTTCGTTAGTTTCCTGTTTCCTTTGTTCAGTTTTCCCACTCCTCCTTTGTGTTACTGGTTTCATCTGTGTTTAATTAGTCTTGTTTGTGTTCCTACTTAAGTTGTACCCTCACATTCATTCTCTGTTCGGTCATGTTCATGTTTGGTGTGTTTATCTGCCTTTGGTTTTATGATCTTGCCTGTTTGGATTAAACTTTGTATAGGAATCATAGTCTTTGTCTGTCTGCCTGCAATATACACACCCCTACAGTGTGACAATTTCAGTTACAACATACCTCCCAAAATTAACTTTATTTCTAATTGTGACTTTATATGCCACAATTGTGATTTCTTATTTTAAACTTCCTCACAATTGTCTGGTGGAAATGGAAATGGGCCTCCATACTTTGGCAAAATAACCTGTACTGATGCCTGTCATCCATTACTATGAGTGCATATGAACTTATATATATGCTTTCTTTACTTTGTCACTAGGGAAAGGGACCCTCGGGATGCTTGTTTATATGCTTTTTGCTTACGCAGACATGAAGAGAAGCATGCCTCTAGAGCCAGTATTAGCTGTCACTTCCTGTCAAGTCATCAGCGAGCATTTAGCAGTGACAAGACCACATATCTCACAGCTCCATATTTGTGTTATTTCCCCAGTGAGTGGCAGGTAAATTTAATCAAATTAAGTCTCTGAATTTCCTCGTCTTTAAAGTGACAGCCTCTCACAAGCTTTACATGAGCTTCCAAAGTGTTTGAGAGGTAAATTATTTGTTGTTGGTTTTTTTTCTAAGAAATAGAAATGCATTAAAATTCTCCTTCCGTTTTATCCACTTTAATCTCTCTATTTCACAGTTTACTCACTTGTGCATCTTACAAGTCAATTGAAATGTGGATATTGGAACTGCAAGCAAATAGGTTTCAGAGGAAAATTGCAACTCATCGAAATGATCCACAAACAACATCCTGTTACGGCGGTCTGCAAAGGTATCGCAGACTACGGACAGGCCCTTAAAAGTCTGTCACTCCCAACTATATGTTCTATTCATGGAACACACGCCCTTTGCAAAAGAGACCAAGTCTCTGATTTTTTCACCCGTTTTATCATTTATCAGAAAAAAAATCTTAAAAGTATTGGCACACTTCTGCTCAATAAACCACATGATTTGAGGCAAAAACTGTACCTTTATGGGTTCAACAGCTTGTCACTTAGGCAGTAGTAATATGAATCCTTAAGGTAATAGTATGAAACTTTTAGGGTTAAATAGGGTACAAAGATGTTCCTTTGAAGTTAATGCCCCGATAACAAGCTGTTGTACCCATGTGTCCACCAAAGTGTTTTTCTCTGAGGCTAGCCTATTTATCCAATTGTTTTCAATGGGAGCACCACATTTTTTAAAGCACCAGAAGCGTGAAGAGGTGCTGAGTGTCTATTTCACGCTGAGCGCTCTGCGTTTTTTACCAGTCGCCGAGAGCTGAAGAATGTTCGACTTTGGTTAAAACTTTTTACCCAGTGGTCCAATCACAGTAGAGGAAGGGCGGGACAAATACCACAATGACCAACTGTCACTTTCTGCTTGTACAACAAATAACGATAACAAACGACAACAAGCATCTGATCTCTTCATCCAAAATGAGTGCCAGAGCTAGTATGTTACATTGTGTCAACATTTTTATATTCAGAAACAAACTATTTGCGAAATCAGATACTAGTAACAGTTCTCCGAATATTCTGTATCAACACACATAGCGTCTCAACTGAAAAAAAAAAAAAAACGCTACACCGCCGAAGCACTCTCAAGTGCCCGCAGCAAGAAGAGCACTGGTGTTTTCAGCTGGCTAAAAACACTTTGGTGGGCACACAGCCTAAAGGTACCGTTTTTGCACTTTTATTTCTGAGAGTGTATGTTGGCATTGACACAACCCAGAAAACCTTAGCAACCACCTAAAGCTGTGTCATAGGAACCACCCAGAACACTCTAGCCATCACAATGAACACTTTAGCAGCTATCTTGCAACACCCTATCAACCACACAATACATCTTAGCAATTTCCTGTCAAATGCCTAACAACCACCTAGAACAGCCTAGAAACCACCAAGCAACCACAAATGACACCTTACCAACTACAGTACCTTGTAACACCCTATCAACCAACCAAAGCAGACATATTTCAAAGCCCTAATAACCAACACCCCAGCATCTGTCAAGCAACCAGTCAGAATACTCTGGCCACTGCCTAGTACCTGCCTAACTATGCCCTTGTACCCACCCCAAAAACTCTAGCAACTACCCAGCACACCCTAGAAACTCTAACACCCATTGGGCAGTGTACTAAGATTTTGTTGAGTTTTCAAGGCTCTATCTGTCAGACTGTATGTTTATCTCACAGTCTGTAGCAACTGTATGGGATGATTTACACCAGGGCTCATCAACTGGCGGCCCGTGGGCCAAATCCGGCCCGCCAATCATTTTCATCTGGCCCGAGGGCACCCCAACCTCCCTCCTCCTCTTTTCCAGTCGGTGCGGCTAAATTTGGTTAGATACGTGGCCGCAGTGGCACCTGCAGCTGTATGGCTATATACACACTGTTTGTACCATGCACGCTCCTCCGACTGACCTGAGAAACGTTTTCCGTGTGAATATTTTCAGCAGTAGTTATGAAAAAGGTATGAAGGTATGAAGTAGGTATTAAAAAATAGCATTGGGACATCTAGTGAGAAGCATTTCAATTCGACACACACCTCTCGGTTACAAACCTCAAATCACTCGATGATTAAACTGGTTTTAAATCGGATGAAACAGCCTCAACATTCCCAACAAGACTGATGAGGAAAACAGGAGAAACGTGCCATGAATGAAGACAGAAGACTTTTAAATCCCAAAATCACCACCCTTACAAACATTTACCATGAATGAACTGTAGTAATTTACCATGGTTTGTGGAAATGTGGAATATTTATATTGAAAACTATGTTATAGCCATTTATATTGCAAAATATTTATTAGGTGGGTGAATGATTTACACCTTAAGTTCAAGGCCCTAACTCTAAATATAACAATTAGTAATAGTTTTGCCCCTCTGCAGCCTTTTAACCAAGACCCTGTTTGCGACACCAAGGCATCCAGGTAATCACAATAAAAGCCCAGAGAAATGGATAAAAAAAACCAAGTCAGTGTTCAAATTTCTCTCATTTTGGGTATCTCGACTTTCCACACACACACATTCACACACTTGCAATTACAGGTAGAGAAAGAGGTGGTTGCAAATATCCTTTCATTGTTTCTTTCTCGTCTCACACTACAGGGTGGTCTAGCACTTTCCATGTTCTCCACTAAAATGTGCCATTTAAAAGGCCAAGTGGCTTTAAATTAGCCGCAGGCCATCTCTCCGGGCGGAAAGGGCACATCTTCACATTTTTAAAGAGATGTTTTCAATTAAATCAGTATTGGAGAGAGCATATGCTAATGCCATGAATATTTAATGTATGTTCTGAGAAATAGTTAAGACCCCTCTGGTCACAATGCTCTTTTCCTCACAATTGAGAGATGAGAAAAGTAAAAGAGGAACTAGAAGACAACGTCGACAGCTCTTGGGCAGAGCAGAGGGGAGAAAAGATAAAGGACGGGAGAGTGGGAAGAGATAACTTGGGCTTTTAAAAGCTGCTTTTCCTTCTTCTCTGTCTCACTTCTCCTTTCTTTCACAGACTAGACTCGTTCTATCCTGAGGCGCACAAGTCTGGTGTGTTTAAGAGCTCGGTGACTGATAGACAAAGAGTTTGAGGCGAAATCGGACAGGAATGCCAACAACCCCTTCTGTTATCGCCCGGCACCTCGAGCGTCCTCGACCTTTTTAGGGCAGGAGGCAAATTTAGGAAGCTATCTGAGCGACAACTGAATATCTTTTACCAAATGTAGAGCTTGTGCCTGTGTCATCTGCCTGCGGATTGTACAGTAGGTTATCTTCAGTTTCACAGAATAGTTTCAAAGTCACTCCACCGAGTTCAGGTCAAGGTATCATGGTGGGACGCTAGGACAGGAGTGAGGCATCATGCCTCAGAGAGGGTTTTATTCTAAATGAAAATACATATTGAAAAGGGATTAAAGTGTTCCTGGGAAGCGGCGAATTGGAAAGGGGCGTGGTGTCCACATTTTGCCTGGGGAAGTCAAGGGCAGGTTGTGCTATATAGGTCTGTTAAAGGGATAGTTCAACATGACATTCTCTGAGGTGAATATATCCATGCTGGTCATCGTAACAAGAAGTTATCACGTTCACATCTGCTGACTGTCATTCTGACTGTCATCAGACAAACGAAGTTTAAAGAAAGTACACCAATACTTTTTGGGGATTTCTAGGCTTGTGTTTTATGTAGTGTTTTTGTTAATCTTGATTTCTCACTTTTGTGCTTTTTCTGGGTGACACAAAGTGAACTGAGGTGCTAATAGAGTCTCACAAATGTGCACGTCATGCAGAGAAGACCAACAGCCTTCTCAAGGTCAAGAATTTCATTAAATAATACATTACATTTTGGTGGAATATACGGCACGTGTCGAATGGGATCATTATGTGATACTTTTGATTCTTTTTTAAAAGCTTGATGCTGGTCGTTATTCACTGCCATTATATGGACGAGTGTGAGCGGCATTTATGTGGTCCATAAATGAAAGAAGGGCATACGGTTTTAGGACAACACCAGGTTGAGTAAATGATGACTTAATTTTTATTCTAGGGTGAACTATCCCCTTTGAATGGCCTGGCTATTTGACGCCCTCCCTGGATCTCAAGGGCACATTGAATTAATCTAAGGTTTTTCATGGTGGATGTTTGAAACATGCAATCAGCTCTCTTAAAACAGGGGGAATACAAAGGAAGCCAGATCCTTTGTCACAACATACATTACAACTCTAAATACCACAAGACATAGTAATGCTTACCCATAAAGATGTCAACACAACAACGCCAGGGTGTTGTAGGTGGTTACCTTGGTGTTGTAATGTGAAGGTGTTCTCAGTAGTGATGGGTCACTCATGAAGGATTTGTTAATTTTGAACAACGCTCTTAGATGACTTCGTTATTGTTTTTGAGACCACGTTTACGTAACATACATTCATTAATGAACAAAATGACTTGAAAGGTGAACTAATCAATTAGTTTCCTGTACAGGTCACTTCTCAGTGCAGGAAACACAAATGATTAGTTGACCTCCCATGTCTCCTGGTCCGAGTCACTTGTTCGTTTGTCATGTGACAGCCGCATATACTGGAAACAGAAATACTTATATATTTGACTATGACATTTTGCTGTGACTATGATATTTTAGGTCCTGCTTAAAGGTAAGTTCGCATTCAGAAAAACAAGTTCCCAGGCTAGGTCAACTATAATAATTTCTTTGTTCTTATCAAGCATATGTGGTTGTCACATGTCAAAAGAATGAATGATTCAAACAAGAGTGGAGAATTAACCATTAATTATTTCTCATAATTTATCTTTGAAAGTGACATGTAGTCAAGTATGGTGTCCCATACTCAGAATTTGTGCTCTGCATTTCACCCATCCAAGTGCACACACACAGCAGTGAGTATTGAACATATACACCATGAACACACACCCGGAGTAGTGGGCAGCCATTTTTGCTGTGGCGGCCGGGGAGTGATTGGGGGTTAGGTGCCTTGCTGTGGATAATGAGAGTGGAAGAGAGCTCTGTTCATTCACTCCCCCCCCACCTACATTTCCTGCTGGTACTGAGATTCGAACCTTCAACCTTCGGGTTACAAGTCCGACTCCATTAGGCCACAACTGCACAACTCCACAACTTTGGCTGGTATTTTCATGATTTCCTCATTTGGAATATGATCAAATTTTTAATAAATTGTTGTGTGTTGGGGGATTTTTGCTATTGGAAATGTAAAATTGTATTTTAACTTGAACCAAATGAACAAAATGTCTTGTATAAAGATTTGTTCATTTTGTGAAAGAGATGTCAAGAAAATGATCTAAAAATGTCAAGAAAATGACCTGAACTTCCCATCACTAGGCCTCGTTAGGTTGTTATGAATGGTTGCCTAAAAAAGTAACTCCACATGCCAAATGATTTCAGGTATCATTCATGTATTACATCATATATAATACTTAGGGTTAATAGCACATTATACATTAAGTTTAATACTTAGGGTTAGGGGTAAAGCAAAGTAATAGTGATGGTTGCTTTAGCACGACTAATAAAATTTCAGAAAATGAATAAAAATCAATCACATGGCTTTAGAGCACAAGCAAATGATTTATTGCTGAATTAATTATTTATCAAGACCTTATAAAAGGTTTTGAAATATGACTATGAAAGAAACAGCCACCAGGCTTGGGAAAATAAACTGTGACAGATTTACGAATGTAAACAAAGGACCAACTAATTTCAGCTTTCAAAAGGCTCCCTGCGGAGCTGCTAGCTCACCAGCACCTTTATTAGTGGTTAGTATTTGATTAGTTGCCAGTGTTGCTCACAGTCTTGTAGGTCACGGAGGTCATGGTATTGAAAACATTCATGGTCTTCACTGTTGTCAAACCTAGCGTTAGCTGTTAGCTGTGCTTTGGAACCTGGTAGCTGGTTTGCTGCTGGTCCACCATCTTGAAACAGCACCAAACTAGCTAACTGCTAGTCAAACCTTCTTCAGTCATTTGCTTAATTGGTATTGTTGTCTTGTTTTTCGGTTAAAATAAGAAAAAAATTACCCGAGAAGAAAAGCTGCACAAGAAATTATAATTGTTTTCAATAAAGTTATTTTTTCTTGCTTATTTTAAACATCTAACAAAATTTAGTGGTTTATGTTTAAAACAAGAGGAAAAAGCATTTACCAGCATTACCAACATTTACCAGCCTTATTTTATTTTGCACAATTTCGCTTCTCAAGTAAATTTATCCTGCTTTAAGGATAGATATTTACGGAGCCCTGAACATGTGGAAACAGTAGTAAATTGTGTAAATCATGGTCACGATTTACTAATTCGTTCCATCATTTTAAGTAAGTTGTCCGCATGATATAATAATTTGTTCCATCATTTTACTAAATCGTGCGCACAATATAATAATTAATTCCCTTGATTTTGTAAATCGTGTCCACATTGTACCAATTCGTCCCCTCATTTTGATATAACTAAAACAAGGGAACAAATTATTACATTGTGCGCATGATTTAGTAAAACAAAAAAACGAATTATATTGTGCACACGATTTAGTAAAACGGGGAAATTATTATACTGTGCACATAATTTACTTAATATGTGGGAACCAATCAGTAAACATGCTGAGCACTGTTGACATATGTGACCCTGGATCACACAACCAGTCATAACTCGCACGGGTATGTGTGTAGCAATAGCCAACAATACATTGTATGGGTCAAAATTATTGATTTTTATTTTATGCCAAAAATCATTAGGATATTAAGTAAAGATCATGTTCCATGAAGATATTTGAATAAATATAAATAAACATATCAATATATCAAAAATGTATTTTTGTAAATGGATATGCATTGCTAAGGACTTCATTTGGACAACTTTAAAGGCGATTTTCTTAATATTTTGATTTTTTGCACCCTCAGATTCCAGATATTCAAATAGTTGTATCTCGACCAAATATCCTATCCTAACCAAATATAATATCCTGTCCTATCCTAACAAACCATACATCAATGGAAAGCTTATTTGTTCAGCTTTCAGGTGGTGTATAAATATTACATTTTAAAAAATTGACCCTTATGACTGGTTTTGTGGTCCAGGGTCACATATTAGAATTGTTAATTCTAATACATATTTTGTTTCCCACATGTCATGTGCGAGGCTGAGTAGATATTTTAGTGTAAAACAAGAAAAAAACACTGATTAACACTGATTACATGTTCGCATTATAATGAACAGTTTGAACAAGCTATCAACTACCTACCACATTCCAACACACATTAGCAACATAAGCTGTATTTTCCAGCAGGGCAGACCTTTCTGTAGCTGTTTGTTCCACACAATGACTGCCTGCACCGAGCTATTACTACCCACGTGCTTGAGATTTCCAAAGCAAGGCTAATGCCAACTCCTGACACTTCTCAAGCTGAACTCTGCCCTTTTAAGGTACTCAGAAAATCCCTCCTAGCTTGGTAGCATTATCACTCTGCTCTTTCGCTGTCTTGTTTTCGCTCTCTCTCTTGGTCCGCAGAGAAATTCAGACATCCTTGAGCTGTGCGCTTCTGTTGGTCTGCCCGGCTGCTGCTTTGAGTTTTATTAAGAGTGACCTTCAATATGCCTCAGCTTTCTGCAAAATGTCGCTAGCAGCACTAGGGCACCGAGAGGTCCTCTGGCTCCACAGACAGTCTCAACATGCCGCTTTCTTTCCCTCGCATTGTTTTGCCCAAGATGATTGAAATGGTTTGTGCAGAGATGAACGGGGTGAACGCAGAGTTCAGGAGTCTGGAATATTTTTGTTCCAATTGCTCATGTTTTCCATCTAGAGATGACACCGACAATAAGGCTCAAAGTAGATCTCAATAAGATATACTACATGTGCACCAAACTTTTATTAGCAGTACTGGAAAAGAAGAGTAATTTTATATCATGGCAAGGACAAAAATAGGATGAGAAAATAACAGACAGTAAAAAACTAAAAGGAAACAAATGGGTCAATTACTAATTTTTGGACAGATCTATGAATTTATTAAAAATTTGATGCATGCATACAATGACTTGATTAATATTTAGACATTTTGGTGGGCATAAAGTCACCCATAAACTACAAAAAAAGGTGTAAATGATATTTAAAGGTATGTAAACTGCGTTTACATTACATTCCTAGTCAGTCACATGCTATATAACATCATACCACCCAGCCCTAGTTCCTCATGAGAATCTCTGTACTCTTGCACATTATAAATGCCATGTCCAAAACATTTTCGGTGACCCCCAAGGCCTCACCAAAGTGATTTCCTTCTTTTAGAGCCCAAAACACTGATAAGACTCATGCTAATACGTTTTACTCCTCAAACCTATTTAAAATTTCCAGAGGGTTGGTTTCTTCAAGGCGGCATTTCAGGCCACAATAGATAAGACAGCTAAAGTGTTTATCCTTTTGGTAATCCAGCCTCAATATAAATCTATCCAGAGGTGCAAGTGACATTAGACACACCGCCTAAACCTCCCAACCCTGCCTTCGCACCCCCCATTGTTACCCAACTCTAAATATCTGACCTTTACAATGCTTGCGTCACCTGTCCTGTACAAACATAAAGCCATAAAACCCTTAATTACTAAAACCCTAATCAACTTTAACTTGTCAGGTCTAAATTGGATATGTTCATTTATTCAAGCTAATTGCTAGGCAACTGATCACCATGAGTTTATTCAAGGCCATTAAGTGCTAATGCAACAGAGCTAGCGGTAGCTATAGAGGCTGTCTGAAAAGTAAAAGTCATTGTCCTCGCTTCATGTTTACCAGGCCAGTGTGACTCATGAGGGTTGTCAATGCATAAACTAATTTCTCAAGAGAATAATGAGAATTTGGAGGTTGCGGGTAATGATACGTAACCTCAAGGCTGAATTCACAGCTCTGATAAGCAGAACTTCACCAGCGTTCGACAACGTACTGTTAAATGCTGCTTTAAATTATTTTCTTAATCAGTATTTTGTCTTATCTATCTATCTATCTATCTATCTATCTATCTATCTATCTATCTATCTATCTATCTATCTATCTATCTATCTATCTGTCTATCATCTATTTAAAAATGGCATATACATGTTATGAATTTCAATTCATTTAAGCAACAGAACTGGAATTTATAAGGCATTATCAATTCTGAATGAAACACAACACTAGTTTTCATAGAAGATAGATTGAATTAAGTTTATCTTATCTCTTCTTTATCGTTTTTTTAAACATCATAAACCTCAATAAAATTGGTTAGCTTTGTGCTTGAACAAGAAAAGAAAAAAAAAACAACAACTTGGTTTTAAATCTGCTGTTGAAAAACAATGTTTATTTGTGGCAAAATTGAGATTTGCCGCAAACTGTCCCTACAAATTTTGCCGTTTGCAATAACAAACTCTAATAATATCACATTTCATATGCTCACGCCCCTCTTTATGTGATGATAAACACCTGTAATGGATCATCTTAGATCCTAAACTCTCTCATAAAAATATGTTATTGAATATCTACCTCAGAATGATTCCCAGTTTCCAATTGCTTGGGATTTCAGCTTCCTGCCTGCACGCTTCCAATGTTTAACATCTCAGAAAAGGCTTGAAACACGGAGGTGCTCATTTGTGAGATTGAAGAACACTAGAAATGATTGCAGAATCCTCGTGATTAGGGGTCAAATAGCAGCTTAATGACTTTCAAGTGGCAAAGCCTCATGGGATTGAATATGAGGCCAGATGAATCCTGATTGATTCTCTATCATCCTGTCACAACCAGTGTCTCTCCGCCTTGTTTATTGGATTGAATTTATTACTTGAAATGATGTAATTTCATGAGACTAGGACAAAAAATTACATTATACTAATAGCGCTGTTACAGTGAAGCCAAGTGCATTACAAGACTGAAAATGTCACCCCGTTTACATAATAACACTCAGTTTTATTTTTTCTTTTGAATTGGTACATGCTTTACACGGATGTTATGATATGAACAAACAACATGAAGGAAGGGCTTGTGGACACTGCTAAAGGAGCTCAAATAGTCAACATAGCATTTATATAATATCCAGCAGTTGGGGAATAATTAACTAAAAGTATCAATGCTACTATTTCAACTGCATTTTTAGCAACAGCTGTTTTCAGAATAGTGTTGCTTTTCCATTCAAAAGAAACTTTTTTGCAATGGACTAGCAGAGTAACAAAATCTTAAAATACCACTCTGATTATAAAAGGGAATTATATCAGTTATTTAAAAAGTTTTGTTAATAGTTTGAAGTGCAGCTAAAGGGTAGCTTAACTGTGATTTAACTACGACCTTAAAAGTAAAGGTTCTTTATTGGTATTTATGGTTCCACGAAGAACCTTCAACATCCATGGAACCGTTCCATTACACAAAAGGTTCTTTAGAGTGGAAAAAGGTAATTTAATTGTTCTTCACAACATGGACAACATGAACAACAAGAACAACATGTTTCTTTTTAAGGATAGTTTTAAAGATTGTTCACTTAAAGATTCTTTGGAGAACCAAAAATGGTTCTTCTATGGGATGCAAAAACACCCTTCTGGAACCTTTACTTTTAAGAGTGTAAGTCAAATTAAAAGTAGCTTGGCAAGCTACATTGTCAAAGTACTTTCCCCCAACATCTCCCTTTTCTTCAGACAGACACACAGAAGAGAGTTAATTATCTACATAGGAGTGCTGGGATCCATCTCCTCATCATCTCCTGGTGCCGGTCTTCAGGAGAGCGGGAGGATTACTACCTCCTCTGCTTCCCATCAGCCCAATCTCTACAAGAGACAAGCAGAGGTGAGCAGCATCTACACAGACACCGGAAGGAGATGGTGAACCGTGTCTCAGTGGCTCTTTAAAGCTTCTTTCCACGGCTCAATGAGCACACACCGTTTCATTGTCCCAGCCCCCGAGCTTCATAAATCCACTCGTATCTCTGGAGAGCAGCCAGAAATGCTGTACTACTCACTTTAGCCAGGATTCTGCCTGTTCCTCTCGGCAGAGGCCATTATATCCAATATGAATGTAGGCGTCCTAAAGATGCCATGAATACAATAGATGGGGAGAAAGACAGCGTGGTGCCCAGGGGCGATGGAGCCAGAGTCGGGTCTGAGCACAATAAACTGAGCCCAACTGCTGGCTAAAGGATATGAGTGTGTGTTTTAGTACATAGAGTACAAGAGAAATATATAGACATAAACATCAGCTTTAGGTGATGCAATCACAATTGGTGATTTTGTGGTCTGATCACTGAAACCACATTTAAATTATTTCCAGTTATATAATTTTATATATTTATTTAATATTGTTTTAACATGTTTTTTTTTTTTTTTTTTTTTCAATACATAAGACAGCAGGTGTGTTCAACTTATGGAGCTGTCTGCTCTCTAATTGCTCTTGCGGTACTTTGATGTCATACACCGTTCGGTCTGCACAATGCTGCTTCAAGTCGAACACACCTATGCGCTCATCGGCCACTTTATTAGGTACACCTGTTCAACTGCTCATTAATGCAAATATCTAATTAGACAATTACATGGCAGCAACTCAATGCATTTAGGCATGTAGAAATGGTCAAGACGATCTGCTGAAGTTCAAACTGAACATCAGAATGGAGAAGAAAGGTGATTTATGTGACTTTGAATGTGGCATGGTTCAGGCTGGTCTGAGAATTTCAGAAACTGCTGATTTTCTGGGATTTTCATGCACAACCATCTCTAGGGTTTACAGAGAATGGTCCAAAAAAGAGAAAATATCCAGAGAACGGCAGTTCTGTGGGCAAAAATGGCTGGTTGATGCCAGAGGTCAGAGGAGAATGCCCAGACTGGTTTGAGCTGATAGAATGGTACAAATAAGTAGAAATAACCACCCGTTACAACCAAAGTCTGCAGAAGACTGCATCTCTGAACACACAACATGTCAAACCTTGAAGCAGATGGGCTGCAGAAGACACACCGAGTGCCACTCCTGTCAGCTAAGAACAAGAAACTGAGACTACAATAAACACAGGCTCAAAAAACGTTGCCTGGTCCGATGAGTCTTGATTTCTGCTGCGACATTCAGATGGAAGGGTCAGAATTTGGCGTAAACAACATGACAGCCTTGTCCTGCCTTGATTCAGTGGTTCAGGATGCTGCTGGTGGTGTAATGGTGTGAGGGATATTTTCTTGGCACACTTTGGGCCCCTTAGTACCAATTGGGCATTGTTTAAATGCCACAGCCTGAGTATTGTTGTGGACCATATCCATCCCTTTATGACCAGAGTGATATGGCATATGAAATTGTACTGCCTAGTAGGAATGACGCAAAAACTAAAACATGTACGTACTAGGTTTGTTCATGCAGAGGTGTGATTATTGACTGAGATTTCTGTCTGTTCATTACATAAATATAACATATGACTTCAGTAGACTCTGAATACACCACACAAATCATATGGACCATCATAAAAATAAAACATTAAAAACAACAATGATAAATATAATGTTTGCCTTACAAAACTTGAAAATTCCACATATATTTCACCAAATCACAATTGGTATAACAAAATGGCCGCCACTTTCTCTATTATCAAGGTCATGTCTGCATATTATTAGCATTTAGCTATATGACATTTCCATAAATAGTACAAAGTTTTGGAGTGGGGTTGGGTGGGGTTGGGTGGGGTTGGGTTAGGTTGGGTTGACTGGGTTGTGGGTACAAGCTTGACAAAATCTTGTTAAACATGACAAAAACATTTCAGCCCGGTTTCACAGACAGGGCTTAGCCTAAACCAGGATTAGGCCTTAGTTTAATTAGGATTTTTTAAATAGCTTTTATAAACGTACACTAGAAGAAAACATTACTGGTGTGCATCTTTTTTAAGCTCATATTTTAAGATCTGTCAGTGCAAGTTACTTTCAGTTCAAACAGCTCAAACATACATTTTAGTCTAGGACTAGCTTAAGCCTTGTCTGTGAAACTGGGGGTACAAAATGAAAGTAGAACTCACCAACTTTTGAAGATGACTCCTCTGTACACTCCATTATGTCACTTCCTCTTCATCATCATTTAAAGGGACAGTTCTCTAATAATTTGAGGTGTATATAGTTAGAAATTTTTTATATATATATATATATATATATATATATGTAGTTACAAAACACTTTAGATTTGTGTTGTAGTGAGTGTCCACAAATGTTGTGGATCTTATTGTGACAAGACTCAATAATCTTTTTTTTTTTTTTTTTTTTATGGAAAAAATATGAACTTATTGGATTCATTTTGTTCCATTTCATTATTAGTGAGCATAGAAAGGATTTTTATCCAAAGCAAATTGTTGAAGTCAGCACAATGATGAATGAAAAGAACTCCAAGGTAAAAGATAAGTCTGCAATGTGTCAAGGTGATTGGATGATAAAGTATGGAGGGCAGAGAGACTTTTGCCAGTGGACATGGATGTGAATATTTATCTCTTACAATAATATTAGTTATGCATCAATCCTAGAGATGCTTGACAAAATTCTGGCAAGCAGCTTTGAGGACAATGCTTGGTTTTGTGATTTTCCGAGAAGCAACTGACACCTGAGGGCAACTTCTGCAAGAGATTACTGCCCATTTCTCTCTGGATAAAACGACTGAGGAATCATTCCTGGGATCATGTTTTGATGATGATGGATGAATTTATGAGTCATCAGAAATGATTCTTCGCCATCTTGTTCTGGTCATGAGCTGGGGTGCGTTTCCTAAAAGCATCGTTAGCCAACTATGGTCGCAAATTCCATTTAACTCTATTGGTAATGACAGAAACGCACTCCTGGATGGCTGGTAAAATCTAAAATATTTGACCTGACAAATGTTTGGTCAACAAAGTCAAGTTTGGGGAACCACAAAGATGAAAAATCTTAACATTTTTGGTTTCATTTTCTATTTGCATTGTATTCCCAGCTAACACAAATATGTTCTGGAACATATTCTTATGAAAACGTTATTTCTGAATGTTCTCTTGGTTCAAATCTTGGTTATGGGAATATTAGAGAAAATATTAAGGAAATGAATCATTTTGCAAATATTACGGGTTACTTTTGAATGAAAGTAAAGTAGTAAATAGTAACATTAACGTTAAACAAAACAGATGTTTTACAAAAACATTGCATGAATGATTTATATATATTTTTTTCTAACATTTTGAGAACATTATTAATGATCAGATAACTTAGGACAAACATTCCATTAACGTTACTGAAGAATGTTTGTTCATATCTTTGAGAGAACCTTGCCAGAATGTTAGAAAATGGGAGAATGTTTCCTGTTAGCTGGGTTGATGAAATACTTTTAGAATGTAATATTTTAGAAATGTTAAATCGCTAATTAGGACCTCAGTAATTTCATGATAATTTTTACCTCTGTGTACAGCAAGTCATCACTTATACCACAAGTCATCATAATCACATAAATTTTATCAATATCAAATGTGCATCTCTCTCCCTAATTTTCTTCTATTTCATGCCAGGTGGAACTTATGAATAAGGCTAATTTTGGCCACCATTTTTCTAACTAGGCGTTAATATTTATTATTGCTAAATATGAGCATTTCAGGATACAGTGGCCCCAAAATTATTTGGACATTTAAGTGATGCTTAATATGTCAGAATTTCACTGCATTAAGTAACAAAACATCAAACTATAGTGACATTAGGAAATAAATCATAATAATAATAAAGTCTTACCTTTATAAGCACTTTAACCATTTAAGGTTCCAATTTTGATTCTATTTAACAATTCTGGTTCAATAATAGTCCATTAACAAAACTTTAATCAGTTCAAATCAACAAATAATCATTTAACTCTTAACACTTTTAGACATATGTAACCCCTCTGGTTCTACTGGCACTGCCCAAAGCGGGATTCAAACCAGCGTTTCCGGCATGGGAGGTGGGCGCGCTAACAAGGATGCTAAAGACCACAGCCTCTAGTGCGCCTTGTGAGGCCAGGGGAGTGAGGTTTACACTCCCAGTTTCTAGCTTGTTTCCATTACACTCACCCCCCCTAAACCTCACTTACATCTGGGTCACGGCACTAATGTAACCAGTCCCACTCGACCGAGCGGGATTCAATAAACTTACTGAAGGCAGGCACCCTAAAACGATGCTAAAGACCACAGTCTGTAGCGTCTGTCGCTAGTGCACCTCTTAAGATCAGGGGAGTGAGGTTTACACACACAGCTCTTACTAGCTGGCCTCTGTTACACATACACTCGCAAACTTCCCTAAGCACTTCCCCTCAGGGGAACTGACCCTTCGCCGGGAGTTTGACTGACAGGCGATCTAACCAATCATAACGCCAAATCCACCATTTTGTCCAACAAAGCAGTCAGGCAGATTAACATCGGTGGACTTGAACTTGAAAATGGTGTGTACTGACGTCTTTTACGCGGTTGAAACAACATTGCTTCTTATGTTCATTTATGTTTATTTGATGCTATAAATGAACTAGTAGGAAGAGATGATCGGTCCACAAGCCGCTTTAACTGAGGCGCTGCAGCAATCTGTCACAACACATTAAAGAGGGGGCAGGCTTTGCGAACGTTCAATTGCTTCTGCCATTTTAAAGTGCGTTCAGCTTTGTCAAGTGGGCAAGAATAGTTTATTTGGACAGACCCTCGACCCCTAGATTTTGACCGAGGGAGTGAGTCTACTCAATATGTACACTCCAGGCAGATCCATAGACCACAATGCAACACAATTGTGAGGTCAGATTAATATTTATATAATAATATTTTCTCCAAGAGCCCAAGCATACATACAGGCCTATAGAATGGTGCGTAAAACAAATCATAATGGAAAAATTGTAAATAATTAATCAGCTCCATTGTGGATTCCAAGTGATCAAGGGCTTAGGGCGTTTCATTTAAACACATTACAAGGGTTCCGCTAGTAGTGGGCACTCGTGCAAAGTAAGCAATGACGTACATCTGAGTTGATGAGACGGAAGGAAGGGCATTAAAAATGGACTTAAAAGCAGCCCAAATTTGTGAATTCTTTTGACTGATTCATTACAATGAACCGATTCATAAGATTCATTCTTTCGTGAATCAGACTCCTCTGGTCATGCTACAGAATGTGTTTGTTGTTCAGTGTTAATCTGCGAGAAAATACAGTCATTCAAGAACCCTTAATGAATGTCATGGAATATTAAATAATTAACTTGAAAAGCAAATAGAAAACTAACACATATTTTGTAGAACATTTCTAATGCAATGACATTTGTGCACTTGAAATATTATTATTTTATTTTATTTTTATTTATTTTTTTAGGCACTGTAGCTAATCTGGCCGAATGGGATTCTATAATGTTGTGCAATGCACTGTCTTATCCAAGAATAACTCAGTTTTAATAACTGTTTGTCTTACCAAGCTTCAGATTTATTTGACATGTATTTAAGAGATAGGTGTTAGTGCTGACTCACGGGGCTCATTGAAATTGAGCTGTTTTTCCTATTTTTTCATTTGTTCTATTGAATGGAATAAATAAGGTCACTGAGACACCACGGCCGGAGTTATTATTTTACAGCACTGGAGATCACTGCAGACTGCTTAATATTTCCAACCAATTTGCACAATGAAAACAGACGCCATAGAGCACTGTTTTTCTTTACTTAGATGATTGCACTTCAGAGTCAAGGGTCGGTTTTCGCAACAGCATTATTATTCAGCGTAGTGACGGTCCTGATAGGATTAACTTGTGTATATTTGAATCCATCTTCACTGGACTATTTCACTATTGCAAGGAGAAATACAGTTGAAGTACATAATTCAACATGCAGACAGGTAGGGCATATCAATGAGGAGAGGCGAGAGCATAACTCAAACGGGTTCACAAATAGGCCAGTCATAATCTGGGAAATGGGTTTTGAGGAACACGGAGAGGCTTTGTGGAATACAAAATGTAATGAATCTTGCGTGTACAGTGAAACTAGCGGGAACTCGTGCGCTACTCACCTGGAGGGATTGAGGAAAAGTCGAGGTCACGCAGTAGTAGTTGGGTTCATAAACAACATCAAGGTAAAGCCTGAGGCAAAAGTTCTTCATACTGACTTAGCCTACTCTTTTTAAAATAAGGAGTCGATAACCCATTTTTATTACGTGCATGTAAGTTTTTTCTGTAGCAACGACATACTGTTTAAGTGTAGAGGTGGAGGAAGCGGTCATCCAGGAACAGTTCACCCAAAAATTAAACTTCTGTCATCCTCTGTTTCTAGCACAGAAAACATCAAGTTAGAACTAGCAACGGCTTGCTGTTTAATAAAGCAAGGAGGCAGCACGATTGTGCAATGTTGCTTTTATACAACAGTTCAGTAAAAAGAAATTGAGTAACTTACATTTTAGACACAGTATTGCCAGATACTTGTCTAGTCTATTTTAATTCACCAACAAAAACAGTTCCAAACAAAGCCTCAGCAGAACCGCGGCAAAATAGAACAACTCACTAGTTTTACACTCCGAATGTTGTCGATTGTATTTCAGCACTCTCAGAATACTTCAGTGCTGCTCAAACGCAGATTTGCGGACCAGAACTAACTGTAATAATTATATTTGAAGTTTAAATATACAAATGTGCATCCTTATTTTTATTATTTTAAGAAATTCCAAACCAGAATTTTAAGTGCTGCAGCTCGCCTGTATTTCAGAGTATTTGGTTGTTTATACAACAGCAAATCAACAGCAACTGAAACTTCTCCTGAGCCAAAGTATATCATTAACCCACAGACCCCAATCTGAATCATATTTTTCCATTTGATCAGCCACACCATGCAAGCTAGCCGGTCATCTCAGTGATCAAAGAGTGGGGTCAGAGAGTAATTGCTAGCTTCAAGTTAAGATATCCGGGTAAACAGGTCTGACCCCCTAAACTTGACACATATGATGAGTGGGAGGAGAGCAAGTCAAGCAGAGCAGGATCAGAGAGAGAGATAGACACAATATTAAAAATTAGTCAAAAGAGCGGTGGGTGGCATGAACACAATCTTATATATATATTTCTGAATGTTCCCTGAATGTTCAAAACAATTTTTTTTTTAATTGTTTTAAAAACATTTAAGGGAACATTCCATTCTGCAAACATTGTGGGAACGTTACTTTTCAGTCCTTCCAGGATTTCGCAGGACTTTTTACTGATTTTTGCAGCCTAAAATGACTAAATTTGTGGTGGCTTTTCTCAAAATTTGCGGCAATATTTACAGCATTTCTTGTTGTTTTGCTGTGAAAATATACCACAGACAACATTCTTTTAACATTGTTATTACTTTTCTGACCTCGAGAACCATTGCAGGGCTCCAGACTAACATTTGAGGGCAGTAACACCGGTGCCATTAAGTTCTAAGGTGGCAGATAATATTAATTTATATTTTATTATTATTTTTAATAAATATTAAAAATGTGGAAATGGCTAAGAAGCCAATAAATGCTCCTCCTCAGCATCTACTGCAATGGTAATTTATTGTCTTTTTTTATTTTTAAATAAGTGTTTGCTTTCCTACATCGTGAAACATAGTTACATACATACATAGTTTTAGTATGAACTATGAAGGATGAACAAATAATGTTTTGGACGTCACATTAAAATAACACTCAAATTGAGCAATATTTAAAGCTTTGAAGTACTGGGAAAATTAGTGTGAAGCATTTAAAAGCACTCTGCCACAAGTTATTTCCGTTAGTGTTACTACGTTACACTTAGCCTACACTTTGTGTTCATGGCACAACGTTTCTCATGGTTTCCAGATTACAGTGCTGGGAAGAAAGCGCTTGAATTCACTGCAGAATTAATAAACTGTGAAATCTTGTGAGAAGCAAAACCGCGAATTAACAACATCACTGTGAAATCTTGTGAGAAGCAAAACCGCAGAATTAACAACATCACTGTGAAATCTTGTGAGAAGCATTCACATTCGTCGCAGAATTCTCTGTTAAACCACAGATATCAGATCAGATAAGTTTCCACGTCGACACTGTTTTATCTGATATCTGTGGTTTAACAGAGAATTCTGCGACTGAATTTGAATGCTTCTCACAAGATTTCACAGTGATGTTATTAATTCTGCTGTGAATTGTTCCTTCGCAAAGTTGCGTTAGGGTGCGTTTTTCGTACAGCAACCTAACTCGCTGCTTCACTACCATAGTACGATACCTCATTGAAAAAATCAACTAGCTAGTCACGACTGTTTCCCAAAATCGTATTGTCGCAATCCTGTTGTTCAGCCACGTTGGTTAATGTTGTCATGCAGGTGGTGGAGTAATAACTTCTTTAAATTAGGCTAATCTGTTTGAGATCAAATTAATGCTAGATTTTCTGCTATACATTACAGACATTTCATCTAAGGACTACTTCTTTTTCTCAGGTTTTTTTTATTTTTTTATTTTTTTATTATTATTTTTGCTTTATTTTCAGATTAAAGGGATAGTTCACCCAAAAATGAAAATTCTGTCATCATTTACTCCCCCTCAAGTTGTTCCAAACTTGTATACATTTCTTTGTTCTGTTGAGCACAAAAGAAGATATTTTGATAAAAGTTTGTAACTAGGCCACTTTAGGGCACCATTGACTTCATAGAAAAAAAAAAAAACTACTATGGAAGTCAATGGTGCCCCAAAACTGTTTAGTTTAATACATTCTTTAAAATATTTTCCTTTGTGTTGTCAACAGAACAAAGAAATTTAAGATCCGGGAACTGACTTTTGACTGTTCTCTGAATGTTTTGAAACAAGTAGTAAAAAAAAATGGTCCATGAATGATGTATAGCCTAAATAATGTTTTTGTGCTAACGTTTTGAGAAAATTATTAAACACCAGTTAAATTTGAACAAACATCCTATTAATGTTTCTGCAAGAACCACTGTTCATAACTTTGCCAGAATGTTCTAAAAACATTCTCTGTTAGCTGGGGACCATCAATTCCTAACCAAAATTGTAGGAAAATTCGCCACCAGCTACATCATGTTCTACTTTTACTGTATGCCACCTCATCTACGAATGAGGAGTGAGTCCTAAGGATGTGATTGATGCTGAGGTAGAATAGTGCGCAAAAAGCACTGAAGAAGAGGGAAAAGGAAATGTGCTGTAAAGGAGATGATTACCCACTGGCACTCAACACTCTTTGCTTCTTAAGTTTGCACCACACCGGTTGCCTTCTTAATTTTCAGTTAAATCTCCTGAGCTCTCCATTTGTTTCTGTCTGGACTGAATGTGGAGGCAGCAGAGCTCTCCCTCACGCTGGGCTGCCTACGCCCGGCCGCCCCTGTCGGGTAGATTGATGGCGCCCACCCCCTGTAGGCTGTGTGATGAGCTAATGATGGCTGCTGGGATATCGGCGAGACCTACCCACCCGAACTCCTAATCGTAACTAATGCCCTCTGTGATCTTCCTCTTTGCTTCACATTTTCCTGCAGGAAAAGCCACCCAAACACAGGAACAAATATAGAACCGAGAAGAATTGGGGTTTATGGTGTCAAGGTTTTATTTTAGACATATAATTTAGTTTTAGTGGCTTTTTTTTTTTTTTTTTTTGCCATAAGTAAAGAGGAAATGGGAGCAGGAAATAAAGTTCGAACCTGAGTTCGATCACATGACCAAGATTTAAAGGGACAGTTCACCCAAAAATTAAAATTCTGTCATCATTTACTCACCCTCATGTCATTATAATCCTGTATGACTTATGAATTTTTTAAAAAGTGTTAAATGAACCTAAAGAGTTGTGAGACAGTAGGATGTGTGTCAGATGTGCATCATGTGAGTTCGATCTTAAAGGGTTAGTTCACCCAAAAATGAAAATTCTGTCATTTATTACTCACGCTCATGCCGTTCCAGACCCGCAAGACATTCATTAATCTTCGGAAGGCAAATTGAGATATTTTTGTTTAAATCCGATGGCTCCGTGAGGCCTCACTCCGTGAGCAATGACATTTCCTCTCTCAAGATCCATTAATGTACTAAAAACATATTTAAATCAGTTCATGTGAGTACAGTAGTTCAATATTAATATTATAAAGCGACGAGAATATTTTTGGTGCGCCAAAAAAAAAAAAAAAAAAAAAACGAATTATTTAGTGATGGCTGATTTCAAAACACTGCTTCAGGAAGCTTTGGAGCATAATGAATCAGCATGTCGAATCCGCAGTTCGAATCCAAGTCACGTGATTTTAGCAGTTTGGCGGTTTGACACGCGATCCGAATCATGATTCGACACGCTAATTCATAACGCTCCGAATCTTCATGAAGCAGTGTTTTGAAATCGGCCATCACTATATAAGTCGTTATTTTGGGTTTTTTTTGGCGCACCAAAAATATTCTCGTCGCTTTATAATATTAATATTGAACCACTGTACTCACATGAACTGATTTAAATATGTTTTTAGTACATTAATGGATCTTGACAGAGGAAATGTCATTGCTGGCTATGCAGGCCTCACTGAGCCATCGGATTTAAACAAAAATATCTTAATTTGTGTTCCGAAGATTAACGAAGGTCTTACGGGTGTAAAACGGCATGAGGGTGAGTAATTAATGACAGAATTTTCATTTTTGGGTGAACTAACCCTTTAAAGTGACAGTAACCTGCTGCCCTCTGTCATTAATGTTACTCAAAGAAAAAAAGACAAAGAGAAAATCACTCACTGCTCTTGACTGAATCACTTTTGTAGCTTTAATAAAGATTAATCTATATTTAATTTAGAATTTATACAGTGAAGACTGTGCAGTGTTTGTAATAATTTCACATTTAATCTCCAAATTAGCGTAGAAACAACATAAAAACAGTACATTTTAAATATTTGATCTAATAGGTAGGAAATATTTAGAAATTGAAAAAAAGATATCAAACACTTCACAGTAATCATAAATTATAAATGAAATACAGATTAAGCCTTATTAAAGAAGAGCAGTGAGTGATTTTCTCTTTTTCTTTTGTTGTTTAATTAACCTTAAAGGGTTAGTTCACCCAAAAATGGCTTTCAGCCAAACACAATCAGAGTTATATTAAAATATATTCTGGCTCTTCCAAGCTTCCAATTTTCATATTACAATTTTCATATATATGAAAATGAATTTTTCTAGTTATGATCAGGTATAAAATATCTCACCAGCCATAATTTTCTCTTTGTATTATATCTATAAAATTGTCTCATATTTTACACACATTTTTTTTTTTTTTTGCCTTTTCAATGTTGAAGCATACACATCCCTGATTTAGTTAGATTCATGCATTAAACATGAAAAATGATTGTTATGCAGTGTGATATTTTCATTTTTCCATGACCTGTGGGAACCCTGTATAAACCACAGAACTAAACATATGGTTCATGTTGAAATAAAGCTCACAAACAGCTCAAATCATTTTGCCATCTGCTGCACAAGGATGCTGAGGGAGACCCTGCAAACCAAGTCATCACTGCGACTGTGGCAGAAGAGGACAGGAAGCTGCTATTTATAGCCCACTGTATATGACAAATAAGGTTAGAAAAACATCCGCTCGAGAATGAATGCAGAAACCACTGACGGGTGAGGTGGGGATATAAAACCTGTCAAATGGAAACTAACCTGTTTTCTCCTCTCTTCACACAATGTGCACATCATGTTAATTTAATTATTCTTTTTCAATTGATAGTCCAACTGATATTCCTTGTGGATCCAAATCACTCTGAAACGGATACATTATGAACTCTTTCATAGACTTCAATTCAAATGACATTGCTCTTTGGAGGTAAAAGGACTCCAGGGTACAAAATTTTGCATGAAAGGACCAATTAGCAGAATATGAGCCATCTCAATCACATAAATCTCATTTGATCTTGCAAGTTAGGCCTCTTAATTAAGTTATTCACTGTAAATTGTCGACATGTTCAATGCGTTTCTGGAACATCGGTGCATTAAATTGATATGATGTAGGATATTAAAGCCATTTCTGTGTCATCTTCTTTTAACAATAGAAAAAACACATTTTCAGATTAATCTAGCTGTGTAATTTGACACCTGAGGTTCCCTCTCGAAATATAAAAAGGGACGCGTTTGTGCATTTTACACTCTGATGCCACAATAAGAACATTCAGCCTAGAATTATGATCTGAATCCGATGGCAGGGCAGTATTTTACCCGCTAACAACCTCTGTCGTCTCCAATTTCAGATAAATTCTTCAGAAATAAATTCTTCAGATAACCCCCCCCCCCTTCCTCCCCCTCAAAGGGTATTTCCCCCACTTATGGGGTAGGTAAAATGGATGACAGAAATCTCTAGTGCTTATTCGCTAACGTATTAGCCTCTTTACTCATCTTAGAGGACCATCAAAACATAAGTGAACCCACCTCCTGTCATTACATTCTTTATGCAACAAAGTAAATCCCATAAGGGCCTGCATTAGGAAACAATCTCAAGAAAGTCAACCCACAGTGCAACTGGCTCAGTATATATATATATATGCCATTCTCTCACAAAAAAGAGATTCTGAATTGAACGGATGGCACAAATAGCCGTATTGATCATGAGATAATGGAATCTTGTCCTCGTTGTTTTTCTTCAACAATTTCATTTCCTCATCTCTTTTTCTGCCACTCCCCCCCCACCTGCGAGGGAAATGGAGGGGGCTCGTATTCAACTCATCACTCGTTCCAGTCCTCCGCTAAGTGTTTAATTACATTAGCATACAAGAAAGTGGTCCAGTGATGTGTTATGATTTAGATAATTTTGGTAATTCGACATCCATGGCCTCTCGCAGAGAATCTTGCCGAAGTACAATTAAGCGCTTGGAAGTATCACCTTCGCAGACAGCGACAATTACACAATCTTAATAGGTTTCTGGGGAAATTGAAAATATCTAAAAACAGGTCTGGTGCATGATTAAGGGTGAAGTGGGCACATCTACATTCCTTGTTTCCTTTCAAAACTACTTTGAAACTGTAACTTGTAAAGTTACCAGCTACTCACAAGTTAAAGTTGATCAACAGTAAAGGTAATATTTTGAAAAAGTAGTTGGCTACACTAAAACCCAGCTAACAGAAAAGGTTAGAACATTTTGCTACTGTGCATATTAAGTTATGAAAACACTTTTTCTGAATGTTCTTTTTTATATATTTTAATTTCTTGGTTAAACAAACATTAAGGTAAAATTCAATTTTATAATTTTGCAAACATTATGGAGCGTTACTTTTGAAAATGTTGAATGACTGTCCAACTAAGTGGCCGTTTACACAACACCATTTACAACTAAAAATGGAAAACTTTTTATGAGTTTTGGCTGTTCATTTACATGACGACGGCGTTTTGGGGGCCTGAAAATGCAAGCTTTTTTTTCAAAGTGCAAGTTTTTGAAAACAAAACCATTATCGCCCCCATGTAAAAAACAAAAATGCGAATTTGTGAAAACAGAGACGTCATGTGTATTATGTGTTCAGTCTATAAGTATGTAGTGTTTCTTTACAAAGTGACATTGCCAACTACTGGCCTGGCATGAATAATACAGAGTTTTTAGTCGTTTTCACAGATCCGTGTGAATGGAAAACGTTTTGACAATGACAAAAAAAGCGAAGGAAAAACGTTTCCGTTTTTTCGTTTTTTTTCCATGAATCTTGGAAGGTGTTTACCAACCGGAGCAAATTTTTCCAAATAGTTCACAGTGACATGTTCTTTCAAACTCCAGAAACGAACTCCAAATGAACTTCATTTTGGCCTGATTTTTTTACTTTTTCTTTTTTTCGAAATGACATCACACCAGTTCATTATTCAACTTCTCTTGAAGTATATCAGGACCTTAAGGGCAATGTCTTTTATATATGTAATTATTGAATGATATAATTTATAATTAAATCAGAGACAGTTTTCTGGGACAAAGATACATTTACACTAAATATAACTAAAAACTTTAACTACAGTCAAATTTATATAATTATACATACCGATTAACTAAACAGTCTGCTACACAAAAAAAAAAAAAAAAGACCTAGAAGGCCATAGGGAATTGAATAAGTGAATCTTTTTGTAATCTGTTCATTTCATCTATTCAAGAACCATCTGCATGAAGCGATTCAGTGGAATGAATCGTCTCGGTTACAAAGGTAACCCTCGTTCCCTGAAGGAGGGAACGGAGACGTACGTCGGACAGACCGACGAATAGGAATCTCGCTAGAGAGGCCAATCTACTTCGAGTGTAACTACAACGAGCCAATGCACATTGGCATGCAATCACATGCATCAGCAGCTCGCCTTGCAGCGCGGGTATATAATGAGCAGCAGGTGCGTTGCATCTTCAGGTTTTCGCTGAGGAGCCGAACCGGATAGGCGGCAGCATCAGCGGGGTACAGCGACTGTGGCGACGGGACGTACGTCTCCGTTCCCTCCTTCAGGGAACGAGGGTTACCTTTGTAACCGAGACGTTCCCATTCAGTCAGTCACATTCGACGTACGTCGGACAGACCGACGAATAGGAATCCCTACCAAAGCGCCACAGGAGCTGCCCCCTTCCAGCGCTCTGTTGTAAGCCACCTGAACCCCCTTGCCTAAGGACGGTGGGACAGGGCTAACACAGAGAGTGTCGATCACTGCTGTTCCCCAAAACTCATTCAGTGAGACTATTGGATAACGCTGGGAAAGCGTACCCTTCCGCTGGGAAAGGAACGCTGCGGAAGCCACATCCTTCCCCGAAGGAGTTACGTGGAGAAGTACATATGGACTAACCCGTAGGGCTGTACTACATATGGAAGAACTGGGGTGACTCCAACTCGATGAGAGGTGGGTTCTCCCAGAGGGAAAGACACGGGCTTCGTTTAGGAGCAACCGTGGAAATAGACATATGGGATCCCTGTAGGGTCACACATATGAAACCCAGCCTAACCCCGGTTCTCAAGGATACAACGGAGTATAGGCCTAGCGCCAGACGCTCCGCCACGTCGGCTGCCGAAGGGAGATCGGAGGACTCAACAGGGTCTGCCTTGTAGGGACCCTCTGGAGTAAAAGCGCATGTAAGCGCAGCAAGCCGACACTAAGCCGGGGCCTCTCCGTGCCTCTGACCTGAGGTGAGAACATGGGAGGAGACCGGCTCGACACGAAGGCTATAGAATCTAGCGAACGTGTTAGGTGTCGCTCAGCCCGCAGCTCTACAGATGTCTGTTAGCGAGGCGCCACGAGCCAGTGCCCAGGAAGATGCGACACCTCTCGTGGAGTGCGCATGCAACCTGAGCGGGCAGGGCACGCCCTGAGCTTGGTAAGCCAGGGCGATGGCATCCACTATCCAGTGGGCCATCCTCTGCTTGGAGACAGCCTTTCCCTTCTGCTGGCCTCCGTAACAGACAAAGAGCTGGTCTGAGGTCCTGAAGCTTTGAGTTCTGTCTATGTACAGTTGCAAAGCGCGAACTGGACAGAGCAAAGCCAGGGCTGGGTCTGCCTCCTCCGGGGGCAGCGCTTGCAGGCTCCCTACCTGGTCCCTGAAGGGAGTAGGTAGGAACCTTGGGCACATAGCCAGGCCGGGGTCTCAGTACCACGTGGCCGTCGCCCGGCCCGAACTCTAGGCACGATTCGTCGACCGAAAACGACTGCAGGTCCCCTACCCTCTTGATGGAGGCCAATGCAACCAGCAGCAAAGTCTTCATAGACAGAATCTTTAAGCCTGCTGATTGCAAGGGCTCAAAGGGAGCAATCTGAAGTGCTCTCAGCACCAGAGCAAGGTCCCAAGAGGGTATGGAGGGAGGACGAGGAGGATTCAACCGTCTCGCCACCCTAAGGAACCTGATGACCAGGTCGTGCTGACCAACAGACTTGCCATCTATGTGGTCGTGATAAGCGGAGATAAGCAGCACTATGGTACTTTGAGGGTGGAGGGGGACAGCCTACGCTCCAACCCTTGCTGCAAGAAGGAAAGCACGACTCCGCTCGAGCATTTTCGGGGGTCTTCTCGACGAGAAGAACACCACTCGACGAACAGGTTCCACTTCAAGGCGTAAGCCCATCTTGTAGACGGTGCACGTGCCGAAGTGATGGTGTTAAGTACCTCGGGGGGTAAGTCACCTAGAACGTCCGCGTCCCGTCCAGGGACCAGACATGGAGTTTCCAGAGGTCTGGACACGGGTGCCACAGAGTGCCTACGAACATCGTTTCAGCACACGCCCAGACATGTGAAACAGTGGTCGTGGCCGTCAGTGAGGACAGGAAACGACCGCATCCAGAAACACACAAATAGAATGTCATCTTTAAAAAGACGCAAGCTCTACTTGTGTAAGCTCTTTTAGGGACTTTACTCTTTTAAAGTGCTGAAGCACGCAGGGGAACGGCCGCCGCAACACAGACAGGGATTGTGTGCAGACTGGCGGACTAAAGAGAGGACTTCGACCCTGCTGCTGTGCTGTTCGCCCGCACTCGAAAAAAAAAGAGAAGTTCAACCAAAAAGCTTGACTCGTCTTCTAGCAGACACTTGCTTGCAGAGAACAGGAACAAACACCGTTCGACTCCGAAGCGAAAAGCTGAAGATGCAACGCACCTGCTGCTCATTATATACCCGCACTGCGAGGCGAGCAGCTGATGCATATGATTGCATGCCAATGTGCATTGGCTCGTTGTAGTTACACTCGAAGTAGATTGGCCTCTCTAGCGAGATTCCTATTCGTCGGTCTGTCCAACGTACGTCGAACGTGACAGACTGAATGGGAACTGATGCTCCAAAACTATCGCTGCGTCCGAAATCAAAAACTTCCCTACTTTATAGTATGCAAAAAAACAGCAGGCCAACAGAGTAGTATGTCTGAATACATAGTATTCGAGAGAAAAAAAAAAAAAAAAAAAACCTTGATGACCTATTTCCACTGAGATTCTGAAGTGTGTCTTTATGAATGGAATTGAAGTGAGACAACTGATGCTGGTAGGTCACGTGACAGCAGGGGCGTAGTTTGTAGGGGGTTACTACATGATTATTTACTCACCCTTACGTCATTCCAAACCCGCAAGACTTTTATTCATCTTCGTAACAAACAAATGTTTACAAACTAAAACTGCCAAGGTTTCCAAGGCTCATTTAATTTTGGGCAAACTACTTTTTTTATAGGCCTATTGCTCCTGCAAGAGTAAATAATTTTTTATTTATTCATTTTTGCAACACAGAAAGTATAGGCCTGCAGTTACAAAATTCTGTCTAATTCATTAAATACATCAGATGCTGTTATTATATTCAATGTCTATCAAAACTCATAAAAAATGTACAGTATGTTGTAGGCATATGTATAGATATAATTTCAGCTGTTTTAACTTATTAACTGTTATTTGGCCTCAATATCATAAAACTTTTGCCAAAGAGTATTACGCTGGCTTTACTAGCCTCAAATCCCTCACTGTCTTTGTTTCCGCTGATTCTTTTGGCTAATTTGATTACAACAGGACATGGAAACAAATGCTCCAAATCCTTCATTTTCCACATTCTCACAGCTGCTCGCTGACCTTCCTGGACTGATGCTGGGAATTGTCGCTCACCAGTGCTACATTAATCTGAAAAGCCAAGATTGGAGGAAGAAAGTCTTCTTTTTCTCTTTCTAAAGGATTCACATGTCTAATCCTAAACAAATCCATTTGCATTTGGAGTTCTTTGAGCCAGCCGGCATGGATTCCACTTTCTTCTTCCTGAGTTTCTTTTGATGCCATTGCGGTGTCTTTGTTTTAGTGCATTTGAATGGGAGACTCCCACTGGGTTGAGACAAACTGCCTCTACTTATGCAGATGCTCATTAGCACAGTCCTTAGTCTTCACTCATACACAAAGCCAGAGGGGATTTATGAGTCTATGGGGCTCCAGATGCTGATCCAGAATGCTCAATGACAAAAGAGAAAGTTGTGCATCAGTAACATTGAGAGATTAGGCTATATGCACCATGTTTAAATCAATGGCAGGCTTTGGTTCTTTCCTTTCTGATGAAACTTCAGCGGTACATCTGTAATAAGCCTACACCAATAAAAACCAATAGTATGTAAAATCACAAGCTGCTGCGAGGAATACTACACAGAAGATATTCATACTAGTCAAAATAGTAGCTTGGTGGCCCGATCCTTAAGGATAAATATCACTAAAACCTCTAAAAATCAAAAGAAAAAAAAGAAAAGAAACCATAAAAAAATTACACACACACACACACACATCATACCCTGTGAAAATCTTTACCTTTTGTCACATTACACCCTGGAAAATAAAATAAATTAAGCCAAACTATTTTGAGCTGTATGTACAAATTATAACTCTCATCATCAAAGTGAAAATAACATTTTAAAACATTCTGGAGGATTATTAAAAATTAATTAGTGAAATACCTGGTTTGGTAAAGTGATCAGCCCCTTAGTGCAGCCTATAGCATTATAAACTTGCTCAAGTGTAACCAATCAACTTCCAGATCAAACACCAGGCTAATTACCCCACCTGACATCAATTGTAGTGGTTTTGATTACTTCAGAATAAAAACAGCTGTTTCTTGAAGATTCCACTGTTAGAAGTGCATGGTACTGCAAAGAATTCACCATGGTTGGGAAAGTGCTTTCAAAAGACTTCAGAGATAAAGTTATAGAAATGCACAAGCTAAGAGAAGGCTACAAAAACATTCTGAAGGCTTTAGCTATCAGTCTGATTACTGTTCAGAGCAATATTAAGAAGTGTAAAGCATATGGCACCACCAATCAGAGGTGGGTAGAGTATCCAAAAACTGCACTCAAGTAAAAGTACAAGTACTTACAAAAATATTTCCTCAAAGTAAAAGTGAAAGTAATAATCTTAATAGTTACTTGAGTAAGAGTAAAAAAGTATCCAGTGAAAAAACTGCTCAAGTAGCTAGTTACTAGTTACTTTGTAGCATATATATATATATATATATATATATATATATGTGTGTGTGTGTGTGTGTGTGTGTGTGTGTGTGTATATGTAACGGAGGCCAGCTAGTAGTCGCTGTGCGAGTAAACCTCACTCCTCTGATCTCAAGAGATGCTCTAGCAACTGACTCTAGAGGTTGCAGCCTTTAGCCTCCTCGTTAGAGCATCCGACTCCCATGCCGGAGATTTGGGTTCGAGGCCCGTGCATCGCGGTACGAGTAGGACCTGGGTAGAGGGGTTACATATATATATATATATATATATATATATATATATATATAATGTTACACAACAATACAATAGCATGTTATTATTTAGATAGATATTTAAATTATTACATTACATGTGCTCGCGCTCATAACCGCTGAATATCTGAACACAAACAATGATCAAATGCACATTGACAGATCTTCTTCTGTCTGTTCTCCAAAATGTAATCAAATGTATATTTCTGCAGGTGCGTGTAAACTGGTTAACTGTGTCTACGCAAAGGCGTTCATTTTCAAGACGAACAGGTCACCGGCGCCGCCACTGCGCAATAGGTTTAGGCTACCCACTACCGCGGGACAGCGGGTGTTCATTTCATATCTGAACAATGGTAGCTTATTCAATGTATAAATTAAGATATATGTCCAAAAAAACAGTAAAGAAATGCTACATCTACTATCGTGGCGAAATAATCTGGTTGTAAAATGTTGGCTATTGGCTGTATGAATTGAAATCAAATGAAATCGATACCTGTGGAATTGTTCACAGACAGCATACGCAGTTCAACTAATAAAGATCTTCATCGCTGACAAACACTAGGATGGATTTGCAGATTTGCTTTTAATTGACTGTAGGTCCACTGCCGCTTCATCCAGCTTGTTTGATCAAGTCTTTGAACAGAATCGATTCAAAAGAGTGATTCATTTGGGAATGGGGCATCTTTCATGAAAAAAGAGGCAGCACGCTTGGAATAACCTACGCATTTCTTAACATGTATAGTATTGCATTAAAATAAAGTAACGAGAGGAACGTCGCCCAGCATAGCGAAGTAAAAGTACAGATTTTGCATTAGAAATGTACTCAAGTTAAAGTACCCACATTTAAATCTACTCTAAAAAGTACAAATTTTCCAAAAAAATACTCAAGTAAATGTAACAAAGTAAATGTACTTCGTTACTACCCACCTCTACCACCAATACATTGCCTAGGTCAGGCTGTCGGTCTGTGCATGTGATCTCACAAGCTTTACATAAAGCTGGCCTGTATGGCAGGGTGGCAAAAAAGAAGCCTTTTCTTGAAAAAGTGCCACATTCAGTCTCGTTTGTCTAGTGCACAAACACACCTGGAAGACTCTGCTGCCATCTAGCAAAAGGTGCTATGGTCTGATGAGATCAAAATGTACCTTTTTGGACTGAACTCCAAGCTCTATATTTGGTGAAAAGCAAACACAGCACACCGTACATACCGTGAAGCATGGTGGTGGCAGCATTATGTTGTGGGGGTGTTTCTCTTCAACGGGGACTGGGCAATTGGTCAGGATTGAAGGGAAAATGGATGCTGCCAAGTACATCCAAATTTTTGAGGAAAACCTGTCTCCCTCTGCTAGACAGCTGAAGATGGGCAGGTCATTCACCTTCCAACACAACAATGATCCTAAACATACCACCAAAAGAACAACGCAATGGCTTAAGGATAGGAAGGTGAATGTCCTTGTGTGGCCAGTTGTAAGCAGCCCTCAGTTGTGGGTAATGAGAGTGGAAAAGAGCGCTGTTTATTCACTCCCCCCAACCTACATTTTTCTGTGGGTGCTGAGACTTGAATCAGTAAACCTTCGGGTTACAAGTCCAACTCTCTAATCACTAGGCCACAACTACCCTTTCAATTTGCCTGAACTTGAGCAATTCTACAAGGAAGAATGGGCAAATATTCCCCAATCTAGGTGTGCAAAGCAAAGCTAGTACAGCCATATCCAAAAAGATTAAAGTGCCCCTATTTTGGATTTTTGAAAATTACCTTTCATGTAGTGTGTAACATAGCTCAAGATGAATGAAAATATCCTGCAAAGTTTTAAATCTGAAAGTGCACCATATATAAAGTTATTGTCTCTCAAAAGTAAGAGTCGACTGAGTCAATTAAACGAGTCGTTTGTAGAATGAATCCCAAGCCGTTTCATTGTGACGTCAAGACGAAACATTAGCATATTGCCCGCCCAATTATTGCTCGCACAGACACCAGGGAAAACTTGAAACCCCTCAAACACTGCCAATACGTGAAGAATCAGTGGTTAAAGTTCATTTTTACAACGATACCACAGCAGTATAGCTCGAACCTTGTGCTGTGTTCCCATCATTTTACTGACAACTGCTTCTTCAACCTAAATGCGTTCAATGAGGGATTCACATGTCGGTTGTTATTGAAGGATGGGTCAGTACCCAGTTTATTTGGACCAGCTTCTTCCTCCTCCGAATCACAACCTGTAAGTATGATTAACAGTTGTTGCTGTTATGTTCTCTGTAACATGCACAATACGTATTTAGTTATAATATAGCTACTTTTATCATGACAATTACGCACATTTTACCCCTCAATACCTTTCACCATAATATAAAACTAAAGATATATATCACACGACGAAGAAGATGAAGACGAAGGTACACAGGATCCAAAATGCAGTGATTTTAATAATACCATAAACACAGGAACAGACAGAAGGTTTAACAGTATGTGTGAAACGGGTAAACACACGCAACATGCAAACATCGACTGACCGCTAAGAGGTGTGTTTAAGGCAACTTAAATACACAGTGATAATGTGGTGGTAACGAACAGGTGTGATGATGAGTGTCTATGACAACTGATGATTGGCAGGAAACTAAGACAAAGAGACACATGTGAATGATGAAAACAAACTGAAAGTCCATGAAAACAGAAACTAATTGAACATAAGTGTAAGTGTAATATACATATTGTATATATGTATATTTTAATAATAATTAACATTTCATTTTGCAATTGCACTTAAAATAATGGAAATTACAAAAATAAAAATACATATAAAAAGTAAAATGTCATGAAAATAAAATTCAAATTGCAAACAGCCTCAATGGTTATAGAAATAGGCCATATCTTTGTGACTTGGACATATTTTCAAAAAGAGAAAAAAAAGGTAATAAGTATATTATCAGTTTAAAATATAATCACTGTCTCAGTATTTTTTTTTTTTTTTTTTTTTTTTTTTTTTTTTTTAAATCAAATAATGCCTTAAAGCATATCTAGATGTAGACTGAATATTTTTGGACATACAGTACAGGTGTGTGGTGGTTTTCACGGATCTGATTTTATTACAGCCTGTGCGTACGTGAAGTAGAGCATCCACTGCTCCCTAATGGCTAAAAAAATGCTCTTGACGTAAGAAACAAACGCATGAGCACACCAGCATTTCTCTGCAGGGATTCAGAGTAAATGTCTGTTATGAAGCTACTTATTCTGCAGTCTGTGCCAGGACCGTATGCAGAGACACGTCAAAATCCATCTGCTGTGACGGATATCAACCTCATATGAAGGGAGGCATTGATCCAGTCATTTACCATTATATCTCTCAACCAGAACTGACACCAAAGGCTCAGTCAGACTTATTGATGTTTAATTCTGACCGAGTAGATTTGAAATAACATCTAAAATATCGAAGAGCCACTATTCCAGTCTCACGGCCCGCCAAATTGGCCTGTAATGATAAGAATTAGTCTAATTATGCACTCATATTGAGAGCTGCATTATTGCATATGCAATTCCATAGGCCCTGCGATATCTGCAGTTGTCTGGAGCTGAATGTTTGAACACGCTCATGTGACAACAAAAAAGAATTCCACATGCTTTGTTCCTGGATGCTGCTTCCAAAGGTCATTCCGTTTGGTACTCTATGTGTCAGCGTGGAGCAATAATGAAACATACAAAGCAAGAACTCAAAAGCAATTTCTCTGAAGACTGATCAGCATGAACTGCTCCAAGAAACAGCAAGAGACTGAATTTACAAATGACTTGTTCCTGTAGAAATAACAGCGGTTCAATAAGAGTAGTAAAATAGCATAAAATAAAAGAAAATTGATCTGCTGTCAATAAAAAAAGTGCTTGTGTTCATTTAGTATGGTTTCTTCCCTACACTAAAGTAACCATGACTTCTGGCAAAATTCTATCTGTCTGTCGTTCTAAAGAAGATATTTTTGAGCTGTTTTTAAATCCAATATTTGTTTTATTATTGCATAAATAAAAATAATAATAATAAAAAATATAATATTAACATGCAATAATATTGTTTCATAATAAAAATAAAAATAAATATTGGATTAAAAACCAGCCTTATTTTGTAATACCTTATTTAACTAAATAATTACATTAATGAATAAATATCACAATGAAGAAATTATTCTTGTTAAAAGTTAAAAAATTAACTGTCCAGTGTGTAATATTTATGATGATCTATTGACAGAAATGCAATATACATAACTATGTTTTCAGTGGTATATAAAGACCTTACATAATGAACCGTTATGTTTTTATTACCTTAGAATGAGCCATTTATATCTACATACACCGCGGGTCCCCTTACATGGAAGTCGCCATTTTGCGTAGCCATGTTTCTACAGTAGAGTTAAATGGACAAACTGCTTCTCTGCCTCTCCTCGCCCTGACTGCACCTCCAAAACCTCTGCCTCTCCGCCCCCTTCCTCTCCCTCTTCCTGTTACCTGTGGTACCTACTCTGGTTGTCCCTGACTCTGCAAATGGGGAGAAAAACATCTAATGCGATCTCGCTGTCAGATTAAATGCCTTGAACAGTGTAGCTATTTACTATTAGCTAGCTGCATCACTACTCTTACCTTGTGCTAACTAGCATGCAAAAAAGCTAGCTAAAGTCAGCGAATAAAACATTGACACAATGATGAACAAGTAACAATAATATTTGCAAAAACATATCGTTTTACTGAATAAATAAGTACATATAATTTCTTAATATATCTTTGTAAAGAAACCTCATTGCTTGACTGGCTCTGCTGTCTCAGACGATGTTATCTTTGTCCTGTGTCGGCCACCGTAGCTTCTCTCTGTGCTTCGAAAGGGAGGGGTGAGCGGTGTACTGAGCCGTTGGTTGCAATTCGCAACCTCACTGGTAGATGTCGCTAAAATTTACACACTGAACCTTTAAAAAAGAAAACCTTAAAGGGTTAGTTCACCCAAAAATGAAAATAATGTCATTTATTACTCACCCTCATGTCATTCCACACCCGTAAGACCTTCGTTAATCTTCGGAACACAAATTAAGATATTTTTGTTGAAATCTGATGGCTCAGTGAGGCCTGCATAGCCAGCAATGACATTTCCTCTTTCAAGATCCATTAATGTACTAAAAACATATAATGTTCCTCAACGTCAAATTGCAAAGGCTTTGCAAATCTCATCATCTACAGTGCATAACATCATCAAAAGATTCAGAGAAACTGGAGAAATCTGTGCGTAAGGGGCAAGGCCGAAGACCTTTATTGGATGCCCGTGGTCTTCAGGCCCTCAGACGACACTGCATCACTCATCGGCATGATTGTGTCAATGACATTACTAAATGGGCCCAGGAATACTTCCAAAAACCACTGTCTGTAAACACAATCCGCCGTGCCATCTGCAGATGCCAACTAAAGCTCTATCATGCAAAAAGGAAGCCATATGTGAACATGGTCCAGAAGCGCCGTCGTGTCCTGTGGGCCAAGGCTCATTTAAAATGGACTGTTTCAAAGTGGGAAAAGTGTTCTATGGTTGGACGAGTCCAAATTTGACATTCTTGTTGGAAATCACGGACACCATGTCCTCCAGGCTAAAGAGGAGGGAGACCTTCCAGTGTGTTATCAGCGTTCAGTTCAAAAGCCAGCATCTCTGATGGTATGGGGGAGCATAAGTGCATACGGTATAGGCAGCTTGCATGTTTTGGAAGGCATTATAAATGCTGAAAGGTATATAAAGGTTTTAGAGTAACAAATGCTCCCTTCCAGACGACGTCTATTTCAGGGAAGGCCTTGTGTATTTCAGCAGGACAATGCAAAACCACATACTGCAGCTATTACCACAGCATGGCTTCGTCGTAGAAGAGTCCGGGTGCTGAATTGGCCTGCCTGCAGTCCAGATCTTTCACCTATAGAAATAAATACGTCAAAGACAACCACAAAATCTTCAGCAGCTGGAAACCTATATCAGGCAAGAATGGGACCAAATTCCAACACCAAAACTCCAGAAACTCATAACCTCGATGGCCAGACGTCTTAAAAATGTTTTGAAAAGAAGAGGAGATGCTACACCATAGTAAACATGCCCCCGTCCCAACTATTTTGAGACCTGTAGCAGGCATCAAATTTGAAATGAGCTCATTTTGTGCATAAAATTGTAAAATTTCTCAGTTTAAACATTTGTTATGTTATCTATGCTCTATTGTGAATAAAATATTGGCTCATGTGATTTGAATGTCTTTTAGTTTTCATTTTATTCAAATTTAAAAAAACATCCCAACATTTCCGGAAATCGGGTTGTACTTTTTATCCAACAAAGAAAAAAAATTAAAATAAGGATGATTTCATGTCCACATAAAACCAATTTCGACCAACATGAATACAAATATGACAATTCTAAGAACTAGCATTTTAGGCATTTTACATTTTAAAGTAGATTTTGAAAAGATTTTCCCATTTCTTTTTCCTGGACACTCTTATTTGTTCCATACCACAAAGCATGATGGGATTGGGTGACCTCAAAGAAGGTCGTCTCCCAGATTTGTATCTGGTAAGGACTTTATCACAGCACAGCCTCCATCTACTGTAAACCCATGTTTTAATTCGCTCTTCGGACGGCTTTTCCTTTCCCTCCCCTGGTGGCTGAATCTAATTTGTTGTGTCGGTGTGATGCAGTACCTGTTGGCTCTCTTCTCTTGGCCCATTTGCCATTCGCCCTTCCCCCCACCGCAGCTACAGAGCGGCAGATACTACAGCAGCCAAGACAACTGGGATCTTTCTCAATCAGCGTGTATCTGGCCATGCGGAGGGGAGATAAGGGTGGGATTCATCTACCTTTGAGAGACTGTGCGAAGGATCAGTTCACAGGAGGCTTGAGAGACTCTGCAATGCTGCAGATCATTAGATGTGCTATCTGCTTTCACTCAGAAGCCCTGTGGAAAGAGATACTAAACAAACACCATTCACAGCACGAGCTGAAAATCCCCGCCTATTTATCTCTGACTTAGTACTGTATTGATATTGATTTTCGGGATATGGATAGGTCGAGGACAAATCCCAAGTCAACAGACAAATGCTTATGATAACAGATGTTTAGTTAATGAGACTTTGCTGCCAAAATGTTGAATACATGGAATTTTAAAAATATAGGTTTCTGTTAGAACTGTAAATATGTGATTGTAAAACTGTAATTTATTTATTTATTTATTTGTGCTTAAAAAACAATAGTTCACCCCAAAAATAAAAATTCTATCACTAATTTGCTCTCTTTCATGTAATTCCAAACCTGTTTTATTTTCTATATAACACAAAAATAAATATTTGCAGAATGTCCATGTGGCTGTTTTCCATACAATGAAAGTGGAAAGTATTTTTATGTTCAAAAATCACAATAAAAGTAGCCAAAACTGAAACTGTCACTTAATGAAATTTTCCCTTCCATCACATTTTCATTTTTGGGTGAACTATGCCTTTAAATATCTTCTATTGTGTTCTGTGGAAACAAACAAACAAACAAACAAACAAAGTAATATCATATTAAATGACAGTAAGGTTACTAAATGATTAAATAAAAAATTAAATGAATGAATTAAAAAAAGAATGTCCATTTTTTGGCTGAACTATGCTTTTAAATACCCCCCTCCCCCTCCGAGAAAAAAAAAAAAAAAGTCCCCATCCACTTTAACTTTTAAAGCGTGGACATTCTGCTAAATATCTTCTGTTGTGTTCTACAGAAACAAAAACTGCAATATGTTTGAAATGACAGTAAGGTTAGTAAATGATTAAATTAAAAAAAAAATATATATATATATATATATATATATATATAAATAAATAAATTAAGAAATTAAAAAAAAAAAAAAATCAATGACGAAAAAAAATAAATAAATGCCATTTTGGAGCTCCAGTCCCCATCCATTTTAATTGTATGGAAAAGAGACGCTTGAACATTCTGCTAAATATCTTCTATTGTGTTCTACGGAAACAAACAAACAAAAACATAATACAATTTGAAATGACTGGAGGGTTAGTGAATAATTAAAAATATAAACTTTTGGGTTTGGGATATATTTGGTTGAAAAATGAAAAAATTTTGGGTGAACTATGTCTTTAAAATAAATAAATAAATAAAACAGTTAAACTTTTGTAATGTGATGTGTTTGTGAATGAAAAAGGGTATCAATTAGGGGGGAAAAGCCATTTTGGAGCTTGACAGCTCCAGTCCCTATCCACTTTCACTGTATAGAAGAGCAGCGTGGACATTCAGCTAAACATCTTCCACAGTAACAAAAAAATTCATATGATGTTGAAACAATAGAAGGGTGAGTAAATTAATTAATAAAAATATAAATACATTAAAAAAAATAATAATGATAATAAAAAAAAGTATTAAATTTTTTGGGTGAACTATGCCTTTATTTATTTTTTTTTCTTTCTTCAAAGAAAAAACATCCACAGTGCTGAAAAAGTAGAGACTGTTTCTAAAATATGAGCAAAACAAATCACTCCACATGAATAGGCCTGAAGCAAGACATCAACTGTAATCTGCGAACACGGTCTATTATCAGAAACATTTTCCCGCGGTACAGAAACAGCCATATGAACTGTTCTACCACATACTGGTCCAATTTCAAGCATTTTCACTGTAATGCAGGTTCAGCTATCCGTATCTAAGTCTGTAATGATTTGGACCTGTACTCGCTGAACAAATGTGCAAGTCTCTAGTGGAATCAGAAGTTTATAAAGAAACATGCAAACATCAGAGTCAAACGAAGTGAAGGTCTTTCATTCAGGGACTCTTTATGAATTAGTTCCAACTACTGTCTCTGGCACTTCTCCCAGAGGGACGGCTAACTTCACCCAAGTGACTCCACTTCCCTGGAGGCTTGGAGTATTGACATTTTGTAACTGTGTGTGTGTGTGTGTGTGATACTCCCTTTGTGAGTTTTAGCACTGCACTGCAGACACAAAGGTAAACTGAAACCTTGCTGTCTGTGGACGGTTCATATCTGAGAATATATTTCTGAGAACCACAAACACATTCAGGTAAGATTTATTTCAAATAACATGTATATAATATCTCAATATAGCTAAAAAAAAAAAACAATCATTTTCATTTGCCCACTGTATTTAATTTGGTTACACTTTATATTAAAATGACGTTGTTACAATATAATTACACAAATACATATTGAGTATTATTAATTAACTACATGTACTTACTAGGGTTAAGGTTAGGATTAGGGTTTGGTTTAAGGGTAGTTGCTTGTAATTATGCATAATTTACTGTTATTACTATAGTAAGTGCATGTAACTTCTGCAACTGTCACCTTAAAATAAAGTATTACCTATCATTCTCTTTTTGCAATATGTTGCATTGACCAAATTTACATGAAAAATCATCTTCTATATTTAGGTTACAAACAAATGTTACACAAATGTTGCAGCTTGGTTTGATTTTTGTTTTTAAAGTAAAAAAAAAAAAAAAAAAAAGAAAGAAAAAAGAAAAAAGATTATTATTATATTGATGTCATTTTCACATCTCTATTTAAGTTTGTTTCCACCATGGAATAAAAATGTATTGAATAATTGCACCTTTTTATCTTTGTAATACAGTCAGAATTGCAAGGGTAGTCTATATCTGACATGCTGGCTGTATTAAAGTGCACAATGATTTCCCTATAGCGGCTAATAAATAGGAAGTCTCGCATATTCACAGAAAACACCTTATTTCTGCGTTGAAAAATAAGGTGGATAGACTAAACACATAATACGCATGTGCAAGACGTCACCATTTTCACAGATTCGCGTTTTTGCAGTTTACATGGAGATGATAAAACCAACGCTATCTCATGACCAATTTTTATTAAATATTAAAATATTAAATATTTTATTAAATATCAAATATTTTAAGAGGTGGCTAATTTGTACGAATTCGTATGATTTGTCTAAACCCCAGTGATGGGTAGGTTTAGGGGTGAGGTTTGGGGTATGAATTCAACTCGTAAAATACGTACGATTTAGCAAAAAACGTACAAATTCATACGAGTGAGGTCCTATGAATTGGTACAAATTAGCCACCTTGTAAAATACGTACAAATTGTCGTGAGATCGGGTTGGATAGAACTGTATAGTTTTCAAAAACTTCCACTTTGAAACCCGTTTTCAAAAGTTTGCGTTTTCAGGCCACCTAAACACTGTTGTCGTGTAAATGAACGACCAAAACGCATAACATGTTTTCCGTTTTTAGTTGAAAACAGTGTCGTGTAAACGACACGCAGCATTATATTATATTATATTATATTATATTATATTATATTATATTATATTATATTATATTTCGTGGTGGAAACAAGCTTCCATATATTTACAAAATGTTTTATTTTGGTCATAAAATTAAGACATATTTGAGACTAAAATTGCATTTTGTTATTAATGATTTCAGTTGTCCAAATGTGTAAACTGTGCTTTGGTTAAACTTTTTTTTTTTTTTTTTTTTCAATTTTAAGTGTGGTTTCTGGAATGTTTAAAATGCAATGCAGTGTAACCTAACTGAAAACAAAAATGCAATGCTATAAAAAGGTTTTGTACTTATTAGGTGGTTTCTCATAAAACCTCTCTAATTGGCTGGTACACAAGTGTGCAAAAACTACTTTGAGGTTACTGTGGAATACCCCCTGTGTCATATACTTACTGGCACTGATGTTTGTGGTTAAAGGTCAGAGGTCAGAGGGTTAGGAACATGACTTACATGAGTAAATCTATGAAGGATCTGGGGTCAGTGTTTGACAGTCCAATAGAGCCTTCAGCATTACAGATTGCATGGAAAAATGGGAGTTTAATATTACCTCAAACATGAAGGCTCACTCCATCCTTATAATCAATCAATCAATCAATCAATCAATCAATCAATCAATCCAAACCCACACATAATAAATAAGAATATTTGCATATTCATGGTTACAACTTCAATAAATATAATGGATATTAAATAAAATAGACATTTACCTAGCAAGAGGAAAAATACAGCCATTTTATTCCAAAATATTTAAAAATGTCATTTCCACCACAAAATGCATATTTTGAGATGTGTTAGAAATGACTTTCAGAAAAATGACAAAAATTACAGTTTTCTCATATGATGTTTTACCCAAGTAGCAATTTTTGGTTCCCAGAACATTCTGGGAATGTTGTATTTAAGTTATTAGAACTTTCTCAAAAATACATTTTTTCAATGTTGGAGGGATTTAGTGGCCATTAAAGCTTTCTGAACAGAAATAGAATGTTCTTTGCAGATCTACAGAATGTTCCTCTAAAAAATAACCTTTAGGAAACTATCTTTATAAGTCATTTAAACAACAAAAACAACTTTAAGGTTGGAAAAAAAATAAATAAATGCCATTATTAGCAGACAAATTAAACTAGTGAGAGTGTGAAAGGATGTTTATTTTCTAAAGGTCCACAGGACCAAATGTGCCCATAGTTAAAGAAACATCCAAATAGAAAGTGTTATCAAAAAGCTTCTTTAATGTTCTTTATAGCCCAAGTCTACTTTTATTTATGAACACAGATGTTATCCATCATTTTACATAATAGTGAATAACAACAACAATGAAAATTAATCTTTTGTTAAAATGAGCTAATTGAGTTTCAGTGCCTAGAGAAAAATAGAAGTCAAACACAAAGGCAAAAGAAAATGCACAACAATTGATGTTTACAGCTGCGCTGAACTTTTATTTGAGTTTAGTAACTTCACGTCCTCATCTTTTGTTTTGGCCAAAGTAATTATTGTGGTTCTTCAAGGGTACCACAGCTTTAGTCCATGAAATCAGCCTTTACTGTTCTTTTTCCAGAGAGAAATTGATTTATTTTTTTTATTATTATTGTTTGTAGTGAATCTCTAAGTGTGCACCCTCTCTTTTTTTTTTTTTTATACATGTATGCGGCTTCCAAAACTGTGTCAAAAAGAAAGAGTTTGTGATTTTAGATATCGCTTTGCGTTTACTGTTTTTTAGATAAACAGAAATTAACATTTTAATCAGTAGCATTAGGAAGTTATTTGTTAGCATTCCCATTCATCTCAATGGCAATTGAGAGTGGCAACACACTCTCATGGCAATTCATAACTATTTTATGTTTTGACAAATTGGTTAACACGACAGCACCTGAAAACTCAAACTTGTGAAAATGGGTTTCAAAATGCAAGTTTTTGAAAATGATACCGTTATCATCTCAATGTAAATTACCAAAATGTGTGATTTGTGAAAACAGTAACGTCACATGCATGCGTATTACGTGTTTAGTCCATAGGCGTGTAATATTTCTTTACAAAGTGACATCGCCAACTACTGGTCTGGCATGCAAAATACAGCACTTTTAGTCATTTTCGCAGATCCGTGACGTTTCTGTTTTTAGTACATCTTTGTCGTGTAAACCTACCCTCATTCGTATGTTTTTGTACGATCTGCTTACGTCCCTTCCAAGGGTTAGGTTTAGAGGTGAACCTTCATGCCTACTTTTTAAAAAACTGTACGTTTTCAAACTAATCAAAATGTACAAATTCAAATGCGCCAAAAGTAAAACATGTTACATCAAACATGGATGTGTTACATCAAAGGTAGTAGTTGGAATAAAGAATGACATTTGTTTTGAATGACAGGAGGGTAAATAAATGACAGATTTTTTGTTGATGTTTCTAAAGTGTTGTTTATTTCTACGACCCAGCATATCAATATCTGCCTCAACATCTGACTACTTCTTTGTCCAAACAATTTCAGATGTGAGGAGTTTTTTGGAAACTTGTTTGGTAACAATCATTATTTTTGCAACATCGTTGCCACTAGGGGCATAAAGACAACACACTTGTTTATGTTCCCAGACAGGTATTTGTGTTGTTCATTAGTTTGTTCATCAGATTCAGTGCAAAATAGACAATCATAAACCTCTCCTGGAGTAAACAAACCTGCTGTAACAGTAGTGAAATTCACCCACATACAAAAATAAACCAACACCCCACAGCTGCATGTATTACCAGAGGAACGTCAACCTCGCAAGCTCTGTCATGCCCTGAAACATTTCCTCAGCCAAACGCACACGTTAAGATCAGAGGATCACTGATGTGGGCCAGTGAGCATCAGGTCTCGACCTGGAGTCTGGAATCCCACATGACTTTCCGCAGCATTCCGCCAACATTCCTCATGGCCCACCGCAAGCGCAATAACAGGATCTGTATGCACTGAACTCTGCCGTGTCCAATTGATGTGACAACCTCCCTATCTCTTTAGACACCGAATTCACATCCAGCTAAACAATTACGCTCTGCTTCTGTGCGAGTGTGCGCTCGGTTCAAATAAATACAACTTGGCCCCTTCTCTTTGAACAGTATCTTCTCTTTCCTTTTTGTTTGCTCACTATTTCCTTCCTGCTCTAATTTTCAGGACAGAGAAATGAATAAAATTAGCATACAGCACCCAAGGGACATATGGGAAGGTAAATAAACAGCCGAAAAGTCATCATCTGAATATCAAAACAGCCAATTTGCATGGATGGTGATCATTAACTAAATGTAGATCTACTTATTTTGCCAAATGTTAACAAGAAGGATGAGAAAAAGGAAGGATGGGGCTGCTGGAGAAATGGAAAACAACTTCATTGTGGATCAGTAATCAATGGCCCTGTTTGTACCTAGTTCAAAAGGGTTGAAAGTTCAATCATCAGTTACTCACCCTCATGCAGTTCCAAAACCGTTTGACTTTCTTTCTCTGTGGAACACAAAAGAAGATATTTTGAAGAATGTTCAAGCTGAAAATAGGCGGTGATTTTTTAACTGCCAAGGTTCAGCAAGTGGTCCACTTGGACCACCTTAAAAGTGGCCCAAGTAATCTGAAGTTAAATGTTAGCTTTGTATGATGAACATACTGAAAATTCGTCATTCATTAATAATCACAAATGGTATGCCATACACACACACACACACACACGCACATGCATACATATATATATATATATATATATATATATATATATATATATATATACTTTAGGATACTAAAGACAATATTTCTAAATTATTCACACATAATTTAGATTTAAAAAAAAAAAATTGTGTGTGGAGCCCCACACGACAGATAGAATAGATATTGTGGCAGCGAATTATGAATTTGTTCACACCACGGCAGTGTTGTGGGAATGGATTCTTAATTGGTGGCCGCTTTATCTTGTTTTTCCCCCCGCATGTCATGTGCAAGGCTTTGTTATGTTGTAATAGTCCCAAAAATATGTAATTCTTGGAATTGTGACTATTCCCAAAATATTTTAATGTGTAAAATTTTTTAAAACTGTAATCTCATAATGTTACAACTGTTTTTGTAAAATTAATTTCATAAAATTATTCTCAAAACATTTTGACTTGAAAATTTGAATGGAACATAAACATCAACACAAATATATGTTAACACTATTCCAAAAATGTTCATTTGCATGGTCCACATAATGGGCAATTTAAAAAAAAATAAATAAATAAATAAATAAAAAATAAAAAAAATATTCTTGTAATTTTGACTATTTCCAAAATATTTTAATGTTTAAAAATTGCAATCTTGTAACATTATGATTTTATTTTTATAAAATCTCTGATTTGAAAACTTATTTCTTTATTTTTAATGTTACACGGTAGATGTATATCACAGAACAAATATTGTATATATGTAAACTCTATTCCAAAATTTCCACATAAAGGGCAAAAATTGACAGGAAAGTAGATGGGACTTACACTATAAAGATGAATTGGCGCTTACACTACAAACACAGTGTGGTCATTTGGATTTCTGACCTCCTGCGAATGAAGTTTAAATGATCCAATCACAATACATCTTTGGTGATTTTACACATGGCATAAAGGCATAGTCATATTCGTGAAGTTTCAGAAAAATTACATAGAAAAGGGTTAATTGAATTCAAAAATTATCACAAAAATGTTCATTGTTCATTGTCAGTAGTGTAGATGAATGAGAGCTACACAAGTACACAAAAGTCTCTTTCAAACCACTATCAAACCTTTCTTCTGGTGAAGAATTTGAGTCTGATGCAAAATCTGCATGGGAAATGTTTTACCCTAGAGTGAAATGACTGGATTTCACTCCCGAAAGTTTGCTGAACAACAATAAATATGGCCTCAATTTTACTGTGATCAAGTGCTCTCGCTGTTTACATGTTAATGACAGAAGTGAAACATTATATAATATAATTTTTTGAAGTTGTAAATAAAACAAAGATTAAACACTGTCTAAGTCTTTATACTTTAATAATTCCATGTGTAAGTATTTGTGAAATTTACTGGCACTTTCTGAGTAAAAATTGTTTTGAAATAATAGTTTTTTTTTTTTTTTTTTTTTAATGTGTAAATGTTGTTTTTTTTCATCCTGACTCTTTAACATGAGTGTTACAGGCCTGCAGTGCTCTTTTAACGTTGTTTACTGTGGTAAAGCATACTCACAGCTCACCTTTACTTACCCTCTCTTTGCACTCTCTTTTCGCTCACTGAAAAGAAAAATGCCAACGTGTCCAGCGTTTTTTGGCTTGACCTTCCAAACAGGCGCTATGTGAATGGAATCCTAAACTTGCCCGAACACCACGGAAACACACAGGAGGGGGCGTTAGGACAAAGAGAGCGTTGTTTCATCAGCCCACCCCCCGATTGCCCTCCTCTCTTTAGCAGGCCTGCCCAAATATTTGTCAACCAGACACTGGGGGAAAAAAAAAAATAAAAACGCTTAACAAGAGGGCAGACAATTCTAAAGCTTCACTAAGCAGCTTGGGGTCGTGTTGTTTTTGTGCATTTGTAGTTGTGTAAGTATGCAGGAGTTTCGTCTGCAGACATTAGCTGAGGAATGCTGTTAAACACAAAACAACCAATGAATCAAAACATTTGCACATTCCTAAACCTGTACTTAAAGGGACATCCATAATTTAGTTTATTAAGGTAACTAGGATGTGTATACATCCTTATTTGATAATTAATATTAAGATTTTGATTATGAAGTTAGCATGGGTATTTATATGATTTAGAAAGATCTAAATCTATTGACATGGATGGATGGATGGATGGATGGAACACTTTTTTGTGGTATAAAATAATTATTAAATAAAAACATAAAAAGTACTTACATATAATTACCAAATGTGACAATACAAACTTAAAATATAGCACTTTCCCACATAAAGATTGAATCTTACCATAACTTTTATAATAAGTAGACATCGATATTTTCGCCATAGTTTAATTGATGGTAGTGACTGCATTCAAATGACAGAGTCGACTGTTTTGTTCCGGATTTTTCGAAATCCCTACACAGGAAACATGCTACTCAAAGAAATAAACATTGTGTTTACCAATTGTTCAAGCATACGGGTGCATACAGCCCTGAGGATATTTCTGCGAATAATTACATACTGATAGCCAGAGGCTTCAGAGGCATGTAGTTATCTGTGTAAAATATTCAAAACACCATAGCCAGCAGGTCTCAAGAGAGACACTTTATAACAACTGCAGTTCATGTGCAGATCAATAGGAGAGAGAGTTTACATTAGCACACCTGCTTAACTTTGAGTTCACATGCACTTGCCGAAATCAAACCACAGTGAGATCAGACAGAACTCACTGCAGAGAACCTCCGCTTTGAAAGAGATGCTGCCATGTGACTGAAGTCTGTTAAAGGCAAAGAGAATGTTTGATAGGAGTCAACACCAGCGTACTCCTTCATACCTCATAACTCCTCAACATACCCTGCATTACAAAAATAAAATTAATAATAAAAATTAATAATTATTAAAATAATAATCTAAATTGTGTCACTATTATTGCACTAGCATTAAGAAAAAGCTTGCCTTTTTATTTTAATACTATAATTTAATTATATTTTAATAGTGGCTTTCCTTGAAAAATTTCATATGAGATATAAACTTGCAATTACAAGTTATAAAGTCTGATTTGTGAGATATAAAAACATACAAAATGCTCACAATTCTGACTTTTTTCGCAATTGCGAGTTTATATCTCCCCATTCTGACTTTTTAAACTCACAATTCTGACTTTTTTCTCAGAATTGTAAGATATATCCAGCAACAGGGAATGTTCTTAGAACTTTAGCTAACTCTCATGGAGTCAACAACATCCTCAGCACCAGACCTCACTGCTCCACCCACTCGTTCCTGCTCTCCAAAATTTTAATTGGTAACACCTGCCATGTTCACCAAGTTTACCCATATAAACCCTCACTCTGCCTTTTTGCTTTGTCTGATCTCGTTGATCACTACCGTGAACTACACACCCGGACTCCTTACCTTGTTCTTACCTGCGTCGATCTCATCTTCAGTCTTAAGTCTGCCATCATCTTTCTGCCATTCCTGCTCCTGCACCATTCTCCACATAGAAGAACCCAATTTACCTCTCTGCTAAGTTGTTTCAACCTGTTTGTGGAATTACAATACTCACCAGTGCAGTTCCTGTTCCATTTTGATTCCTGTTAATAAACTACCATTACTGTGATTCCTGTGTCTCTTATTCTGTTTGCTTACTGAAGACCAGACCCAGACCTCAAAAGAAGGAGATATGAAATAAGGAGCCTCCTATAATCCCACTCCTTAACCTTTTGCTGAGCTGGTGCAGATGTTCCATCAGACACTCTAGGGACCCGTCAATTCTTCCTCACCAGAGATTTCTGCCAATCCCATGGCCCAACCAGCGACATATGGTGGCATGGCGGAGGATTGCAGTGTTTTTTTCCTGCAGCGCACCCTGTATTTCGAATGCAGCCTTAGCGCTTCCAGTCAAATCGGATGAGCTCTGCAGTGGGCAAAGACTATCTGGGAGGCAAATGGCCTCAACTATTTCTGTGATGTATTCACTCAAACTAACAGGTCTCTGACTGTGCACGGTCAGCTGTATCATCTCCGCCAGGGACATTCATCTGTGGCTGACTACGCACTTCAAATTAGAACGCTGACAGCGGCCAGCAGATGGAACAAGACTGCGCCGCTGCACTGCTGCATCCTCCTCCCGCTTCACTGTCATCAGGCCCTCTAGCACCCACAGCAGAGCCTATGCAAATTGATTCATTCCACCTGTCCCATTCAGATCGTCAATGGAGGATTATAAATCACCTGTGTTTATACTGTGGAGGCGAGGGTCATCTTCTACCTGTGCATCCACCTCACCCCGTGGTGAGTACTATTCCCATTCCTCCAGTGATTACTAATTTAAAACATACGTTTGTATGTTTTAATAGTGATGTTTTACATATGAGCATATGTTTTAATAGTGACTACTATACGTCTCTCCGTTACCACCCAGGCCCTCATTGACTCTGGATCAGTGGGCAACTTAATTTCCAGTGACTTCCTCCGCAAACTCCAGCTCAGGAGGAACCCATGCATGCGGGTCCTAAACATTCACTCCATCCTGGGAAAACCGCTGGGCCGAGGTGTGATAACCCATTGTTCTCCCACCATCACCCTCCGTGTTGGCTGCCTTCACGAGGAGAAAATCTCATTCATGGTGCTGGAGGGCTCAACTGCTGATGTCATCTTGGGATGCTTGTGAATACTTCAACATTCACCAAGGATCTATTGGACCAGCAGTGAGGTTCTTCAGTGGGGAGAAAAGTGTTTCCAGCACTGTTTAAAGAAATCAAAGAAGATAAAGCCCAGTGAATTCCAGTCACCTGAGACCATAACCCAAAATTCCTCCACCATCGAAAGCCCTGAGTCCCATATCCAGCAGGAGATCCTAGTTGAATGCTGGGCATTCCAGGATGTGTTTAGTAAGCAGCTGGAAACCAAAGTACCACCACACTGGCCCAGAGCAGAAGACAATGGAGGAGTATATCGAGGAAGCTCTCCATCAAGGATTTATTCATCCATCAACCTCCCTGCTGCTTCTAGCTTACCATGTCTTCAATTCAAAAACCATCAAGTACAGGTATCCCCTTCCTCTGATTCCTGCCGCCCTGGAACAGCTGCGTGGGGCCCGCAGCTTTACCAAATTGGACCTATGTAGTGCTTATTACCTCATCTGTATACGGAAGGGTGATAAATAGAAGACTGCCTTCATAACACCATCGGACCACTATGAATATCAAGTTATGCAGTACGGGCTGCCCAACTCACCTTCCGTATTCCAGGGCTTCATGAATGAGGTGTTCCAGGAGTTTCTCCACCACTTCGTCATAATTTACATCGATGACATCTTAATTTACTCCTGGAACCAGGCCGAGCATCGCCGCCATGTTACACAGGTCCCAAGCTCAGAGAGAACCACCTGTACTTAAAACTGGAGAAATGGTATCCAAATGGACTAGAGTAAGGTTCAATCTGTCAAGAACTGGCCACAACCATCATCAGTCTGTGAATTGCAACGTTTCCTGGATTTCATCAATTTCTACCGCAGTTTCATCGTCAATTTCAGTAAGATCAGTGGCCCTTTAACATCCATGCCCAAGTCTCTGTCCTGGGATTCAACAGCCATTGAAGCCTTCCAGAACCTGAAGAATGCCTTCTGCACCACTCCTACCCATACCCATCTGAATCCCGACCTCCCATGGATGCTTCCACCACAGGGGTAGGAGCGGTACTCTCACAGTGGCAGGAGAAACCTCCCCATCTCCATCCATGTGCCTTCTTCTCAAGAAAACTGTCCCAAGCGGAGAGAAACTGATATTGGCAACTGGGATCTATTAGCCATCAAGCTTTCAGTCATTACAGATCACAGAAACCTGGAGTATCTTCATGAAGCACACAGACTTAATCCCCGTCAAGCACGCTGGGCATTCTTTTTTACCTGCTTCGACTTCTCAGTCACGTACAGACCTGGTCACGAGAATCAGAAAGCTCACGCTCTTTCCCGTTTACACTCACCTGATGTCAACACCACCTGAGCCTATTCTCCCTCCATCCATCATCGTAAGTCCCATCCAATGGTCCCTAGGCAATCAGATCACTGATGCAATTCGCTCCGAGGGACCCCAGTTCATTTCACAAGTGTGGCGGGCATTCTTCCAGTTACTTGGATTCACTGTCAGCTTATCATCAGGCTATCATCTACAGACCAATGGTCAGACCAAGCACAAAATCCAGGAGATTGGTAGATACCTGAGATAATACTGCCACAACCATCAACACAGCTGGAACTGTTACCTCCCCTGGGCTGAGTATGCACAGAATTCTCTACGCCAGTCCACCAGTGGGCTCATGCCTTTCCAATGCATACTCGGTTTCTGGCTGCCCCTGTATTCCTGGTCAGGAGAGCCGTCAGACGTTCCAGCTGTGGACCACTGATTCCAGGAAAGCAAGAGGGTCTGAGACTCAGCCCACATCTACCTGCAGAAAGCAGTTCGGAGGCAGAGGAGCCAAGCTGATGCAAGAAAAGCTGCAGTTTTTTTTTCCCAGAATTGCAAGAGTAACATGAGTAACAGGGAACATTCTTAGAACTTTAGCTAACATTCTGGCAAGGTTCTCACAAAGTTATGAACAAACGTTCTTCCAGTAATGGTAATGGAATGGTTGTTCATAGGTATCTGGTCTTTATAATCTCAAACATTAGCACAAAAACATTATTTTTGAATGTTCAGAGAAAATTCAGAAGTAACTTAATGGGAATGTTAACAAAACATTATTAGAACATATTTTTGTTAGTTGGGAAACTAGCAATTCCAAGTTATAAAGTCCAAATTGTGAGATATGAACTCACAGTTCTGAGGGGAGGTGGGGGGCGGGGGGAGAGTCAGAATTCTAAGAGAGAAAGTCGCTAGTCGCAATTACCTTTTTTATTTTTTTTATTCCGTGGCGGAAACATGTTTCCATACTACCTGCCTTGTCTGCTAGAGTGTGAGTTCCTGGAAGAGAGACATTCATCAGCAATACAGGGGGTCGCTATTTGATGGAGTGGCCCTGCCACGCTTCCATGCAGATCACTCCAGCTCCAGGCAAAACAGCAGTTGCGTGTCAGTACGGGAGCCATGCGTCATCCTTATTGATGGGCCTCCCTCTGCTGGTCCACACTGCTCTGGTCATGCGGTAGGATTGGCGTTTGCTCCACTGGCACGTGCTGTGCTGCTGAACAGTCAACGTGAAAGCAAACAACCACATACTGTATTTACTCCGCGTTCGGGTGATGTATTGCGCACGGTAGAGAATGAGGGGAACATTGAGCACGAGTCACAGAAAGTAAATAAATCTACACAAGAGAGCTTGAATGGTGAAGCTACACAAGAGTCTTGTGATTTAATTTATCACAGGCATCAAACAGCATGACAGATTGTTAAACATACAGTTTGTCATACCACAGGTCAAATCTCTGCAATTCAATGGCAGTGGTGACACTGGCCCTTTTCGAGAGTGGAGAAAAACAAATCAATGGCAAAATATGTAGACTGATTGATTTATGTAGGTTATATTTAAATTATTTTTAAGTTATTAAAAATTCACGAGAGTAAAACTGAAATTATGCTGTACTCCCTTGAATTGTTCTTGTATTTGTGACTGCATTTTATGTCTGTGTGGTTTGTTTTGTATACTTTTTTTATTGTTGTCCAGCACTTTGGTCAACCTCGGTTGTTTTTAAATGTGCAATATAAATAAACGTTGTATTGTATATTACGACAAGTATAGTCCAATTCCCAAATGAATGATTAATTTGAGCTTGTTGTTTTTAATGATTCAGATGAATAAAATATCTTGCCATCGTTTTTATGGTAACACTTTATTTTGGGGTCTTTTAACTAATTGCTTATTAGCATGCATATTAATAGAATATTGGCTATTTATTAGTACTTATTAATCACATATTAATGCCTTATTCTGCATGACCTTATTCTACATTTTTAATCCTACCCAATACCTAAACTTAACAACTGCCTTACTAACTATTAAAAAGCAGTAAATTAGGAGTTTATTGAGGGAAAAGTCATAGTTACTAGTTTATATGTGTTCCCTATACTAAAGTGTTACCATTTTTGTTTTTTTGTTTTAAAATGATTATTATTATTTTATTTTTTATTTTTTTAAGTGCATTTATTTGAAGTCTGTGAATGTCATTAAAAAGTCATTGTAAGCACACAATCATCAAAAGTACTAAAATAATCATTAATGGGACAGTTAAGGAATTGGAATTGTTGTGAGGAATTAGAAACAGAATCAGAATCACTATATTACTATCATAAATGACCAACTTGATCCTAGAAACCATGTACAACTGTCTATCATCTGAAGTTTAGCAGGATTTTCCAGCAGGGTGGTTGTGGGACCATTTTTCAAGACTTCATACATCACTACTAGTTACTATTCACTAGACTCCTAGAGAATCACATTCATTTGCAGCCTTTATACCACCACAAAACCGTCTAGCCACTTTTAGGGAGTGTTTGTCTTGGTAATATCTCATTATAATGTCTGTACTCAGTGAGAGGGGACAGGACACTCTCCATCAAAAACGATTATAAATCAAAAAAGCCAAGAGTGTCTAGACACTCCAATGAGTAATTTGAAAGATAATATTTTAATTGCTTTCTACAAGTGTATTTTAGGCCAGATGATGCACTGCCTTGTCAGGAGGTTGGATTTCTGAGAGACTGTTTGTGCTTAAAGCGTTAGTTCACCTAAAAATCAATCATGTCACACTGTTTTAAACGTAATCAATTTTGTCCTGGCCAAAATTCTGAATAAGACTTGAAAGAAGTTTCTTATTGTCACCAAGGCTGCATTTATTTGATCAAAAATACAGTAAAAACGGTAATATTGTGAAATATTATTACAATTTTAAAAAAACTTTTTTTATATAATTCTTTGATCAGCATTTATTTGAAATAGAAATATTTTGTAATCTTATAAATGTCTTTACTGTCAGTTTTGATCAGCTGAATGCATCATAGCTGAAAAAAAGTATTACTTTTTAAAAAAATAAAACAACAAATTTACTTACTTTTGGTAGTGTATATGGATTACAAAAATGGTATAGGGCCTATTGGTTTTCGCATGTCTTTTAACTTCAATGGCACAATATTTGAAAATTAAAGCATATTGGAGATTTTCATTGAATAGTTTTAATTCACATCGACTATTTCTGTAGACCACGTTTTTGTTGTTCATTGGGGGAAAAAATAGTGTAAAACTAATTTTGTTTATCATTAAAAAAGTTAGAAATAACACGAGGGTCAGTAAATAATAACAGAAATCTATTGCTAATACAACATCACTGCAGAGCCATGTTAAAAAAAATACATATACAGTATTAAAAAAAGAGAGAGACTTAAGTAGTAAGTCATAACATTATTAAAGTGCCCCTATTATGCAATTTTAAGTTCTTAATTTTGTTTTGGAGGTCTCCTATAACAAGTTTACATGCATCAAAGGTCAAAAAACGCTTTCATTTTCTCATATATACATTGCACATCACCACATTTAGTCTGTTGTGATTAGTCTACCGCTTACACCATGTCCGGAAACAAACGGCCATTATCATAACTGATTTAGCTCCAAAGGCTTCCAGAGCTCAGCGATTGTACACACTATAAAGCCTTTAAATGCACATGAACTTTAATGACATCTCATTCTTAATCCGTAGGGTTTAATATGGAGTTGGCCCACCCTTTGCAGCTATAACAGCTTCAATTCATCTGGGAATGTTTATGGGAATTTCTGACCATTCTTCTAGAAGTGCATTTGTGAGGTCAGGCACTGATGTTGGATGAGAAGGCCTGGCTCGCAGTCTCCGCTCTAATTCATCCCAAAGGTGTTCTATCGGGTTGAGGTCAGGACTCTGGGCAGGCCAGTCAAGTTCCTCCTCACCAAACTTGCTCATCCATGTCTTTATGGACCTTGCTTTGTGCACTGGTGTGCAGTCATGTTGGAACAGGAAGGGGCCATCCCCAAACTGTTCCCACAAAGTTGGGAGCATGAAATTGTCCAAAATGTCTTGGTATGGTGAAGCATTAAGAGTTCCTTTCACTGGAAATAAGGGGCCAAACCCAACCCCTGAAAAAACAACCCCACACCATAACCACCCCCCTCTCCCCCTCCCTCTCCCCTCTCCCCCTTTTATACACCTGTGGCCATGGAAGTGATTGGAACACTTGAATTCAATGATTTGGAGGGGTGTCCCAATATTTTTGGCAATATAGTGTATATACATCAATAATTAATCATACCTACAGGCTGTGATTCTGAGGAGCAAGTTCATCCAAATAAAGTGTCTCTTGTCCTATCTTTAATGGCATTTTGTAAATCCCATTTAGACCCCACAGGGATTTGACAATCAATCATGAAAATGTTATTCTGCTGTTTTATTGCTGTGGTAATTTTAACCACTGACTCTTCACATCCTCATCCTTTGGGAGTGTATACAAAGAGAATTTGCTTTTGCTGAGTAGAAAACTGCCTCTTCTCAACATGTATTCAACACGAACCAGCTACAGCGTTTGAGGGTGGGTCAAAGTAGACGTTGTTCGTGGGCAGCCAATGAAGACCATATAGGCGGGCATTAGGAAAATGTGTTACTTTGTGACATGTGGCCATTACGGAAGTGGGATTCAAATTCCTAATGACTCGTTTAGGCTGTTCCGAGTTGATACTTTTTTTTGAGACACAATAACTTTATTTATCGTGCACTTTAGGCTTTACAACTTTGCAGATTGTTTACATTCACTGACAGCTACATTAAACACTGCATGAAAGTTAATATTCAAAAAAGCATAATAGGGGCACTTTAAAGTAGCAATATGCTTAGAAGTCATAACATTACTTAAAGTAGTAATGTTTAGAAAAAAACATTTTTATTACTTTATTAAAGTTGCAACGAGAGTCCACTGAAGGCAAGTTGGGGGTGAACCCAAGACCTGTGCCTTAGGGGTGGATGCCTTAAGTGAACATCCACCCCAAAACCAAAACCAAAACAAACAGTCCAGGAGGGTGGAGGAGTGGAAGCGGTCCGGGGGGAGGGATGGAGGTCCAGGCCCGTGAAGGGGAACTGGACCTGAAACAAGGGGCAGTGGCGGGCCTGGGCTGTGGAGCAATGATGGGCATGGGATGTGGAGCAGTAGCGGGCCTAGGCCGTGAAGCAGAGAGTTGTGGAGCAATAGCGGACCTGGGCCGTGGAGCAATGGGTCATGGTGCAGTGGTGTACCTGGGCCATGGCGCAATGGCAGGCCTGGGTCGTGGAACAAAGGGTCATGGGGCAGTGGTGGACTTGGGCTGTGGAGCAATGGTAGATCTAGTTCATGGAGCAATGGTGGGCCAAGCTTCGCATCTGCTGGAAATTGGTACATATAGAATTGTGCAGGCACCTCACGCACACACAGTGCTGCACACACAACATATCAGTTGCCAACTTGACATTTCAGGTATTCATCATCAAACTAAAATGCAGTCAACCAAACATAAAAGTTACACTGCTCGATTAAAATTTTCTGCTGTAAAATCAGCCATCACCCAACCAAACACATATTTGTGCATGTGAAGGATGCTGTTTGCGTGGATATTGGAACACGAGTGAAGTAGGCCTTGTTTACATCATGAATAATAGTTTAGCAACCAAATGTTACATGGCAAATATGGAAACATAGCCTATTTGAATTCTTATCGAATGAGATAGGTGAGCCCAATGCTGTTTCAGTTGCACTTTAAATAAATTAATTTTGGCTTGATGTTTGTATGTTGTTTATAAGGAATACTATGGCCTAATTTGTGTTTTATTTTATAGTTTAATATATAATTTATCGCTATTTATTTTTCATTTTTGTTCTGTCCTGATTACCGTTAAATTTAAAGGATTTAAATTTAAAGGATTACCGTTAAATTTACAGCCACAGTGTGATATTTGATTTTATTCTAAAAATATTACCTCAAACTCATAGTCATAACATTATAAAATAAGTAGTAATATTTTTAGAATAATGTCACTATTATGAGAATGTCATTTCACTATAAAATAAGTTATATTATTAGAATAAAGTCACCATGAAAATAAAGAACAGTTTTCTGTGCTGCATCAAACTCTCAGTGGATTAACTCTCAAAAATTTGCAACCCAAGCACACAAACCAAGGAAGTCAACTCACATCATCAAAAAACAGAGCAGCTTCTATTTATCAAGCTGATGTACACATTTCACCCCAAGCATTGAACATTCACCTTCGTCCAAGTTTGTTTGACATTAGTGTACTAAATGGCACAGAGATTGTGTTTATTTAACATTAAGGTCTACAAATGAGGCCATCTGGAAGACATGAACATTGTAGATGGGGAATACTGATTTGTAATTGCATGAAATTGCTTGGCAGTTTCTTCCCCTCTTATGCGCGGGGGCATCGAGAACTCATGAATATTTATTGCGTGTGGAGTTAAAAGAGGTGAGCATAAACTAGAAGGTAACTAGCTGAATGCTAAAAACAATGACATGTTAATGGACATTTGTTTCTATGGGCTAGAAGTTGATTCAGCAAAAGGTTAAGGTTCTTTAAAAGGTTAAGTATGTAATTTCGGTTCTATTAACAATTCTCACATGTGCATTCTTCATCTATACAGAACATGGAAATAAAATAATAATAATAATAATAATAATAATAATAAATAAATAAATAAAGACAATATTTCCTGCATGCATTATTATCAGGACCGAAACAACTGAATCTACTGAATCATCAGTTCTTTATTATTATTATTTTTTAAATAGAAAAACAATTGAATGAGATCAGTAAATATTAATTTTAAATGTCAATGAATGAATGATCCGTGAGCTGTTTTTTTTTTTCAGAAACATACAGCATGACCAGTGCATTCAGATTTGTGAACAAATGACTCTTATGAACAGCTTCCTTTTAGTGAATAAAATTATACAGCACAACCACTGAAGTCCAGTATAATCAGTCCTAATACATGAATTATTAATAAATTCTTGTTAGCGAATCAATTTCTATATTTTTATATTTTCAGATTTCATTTTAAATTTTAACTATTACTATGTCTGAATAATAAGATGTATAAATGTACATTTAAATAGTTTATTAATCATTTACTTACACTTTATAAATGATCTTATGAACCACTGACAACTTCTGAATAACTGGTTTGTAAATAATGTAATACATAATTTAGAAATGATAAATTAATCATTAATAAAGTATAGAAATACAATTATTATACACATTATAAATATGCTCATAAAGGACAAAACATTTATAGGTGTATTTATAAACTGCTTACTAATGTCTATTAATGCTTCATAAATGATGAATTGACTATTTACTAATGCTTAACTAACGCTTCATAGCGTAACATTATAAAGTGTTACCGGTTCAGTTTAGTGAATCAAAAATATACAGTGCAACCAGTATAGTCTTATTTGCTAACAAATAGTGTTGAGGGTAACACATTACAAGTAACCCGAGTTTTGTAATTAGATTACATTTTTCAAGTAACAAGTAACAAATTGCTTATAATTCTGAAGTTGCAATACAATTGCAATTGAAGTGTTTTCATGCAAAGAATAAAATTGCCATAACACTGGTGGTTGTTAGCATTTTAATTATATTATCCAAAGGTACAGTAGCTGGCAAACCATTATGAAGTAAAGGCTTAGGAGTCTATTTAAAGGGGATGATTGTGGTGGGAAGTTTTGTCAAACTATGGCAGTGATACAGTGAATAGTTGTGTTAAATCAAAGACGGTGCCGTGCACTGATCCATTTATGTATCTGCACTATTTCATCCTTGAAAACTTTAGTCCCCTGGCTACCATGTCAGAAGCTGCAATTCTTAAAAAAAAAAAAAAATCACCTGCCACAGCAGAAAATTCAGCAGCTTGTTGGTCTTACTTGTTGGTCTGACTTTGTCGAGACAACAACAACGAAGCTATCCCCTCAGCCCTGAAATTCAGCAGCTGGGGGCTTTCCTCTTTGTCTTTTTTTTCCGCCATAGTAGCTTTTGAATATGTTTCGCTTCTATCCAATAACAGAAATTAGTGATTTACACCAATAATGTGATGCGGCTGCTGGGCAATCAACCAGGGGTGCATTTCCCAAAAGTATCGATAGCCAACTAACATCGCAAGTTCCATTGTTACTAACATAGTTCAACGATTTAGGTGTTTCCCGAAACGAAACGTTCAAATGAACATTCGCAAACTGCATCGCAAACTTGTGTGGTTGGAACGACAGCTCTTGAGATGTGGTTAGAAGCATAGTTTCTTTTAATAAATCATTATCTTGAGCAAAATAAGCAAGCTGACATGAAATACAATGTATATCTTTTATTTCGAATATATGCAAATGTCATTTACATATTTTAGTTTGTCAAGAGACTTTAAGCACCGTTTTTGAAGAGTGCGCATGTGCATACATGCTCTGGTACGTAAGAACGATATGACTGAATATGGAAATAAAGCAAAATAACAGAAAAATGAGAATTAGTCCTCTGATGCCATGTCCATAATTCCACCACCTGCGTGACGTCATTCACCAACGTGATTGAACGACAGGTTTACGACAATACGGTTTCGGGAAACAGTCGTGACTAGCTAGTTGATTTATTCAACAATGCATCACCAGTTTAGTTAAGGTATACCATTAGAGTTGTAACATAAGTCCACTGGAGGCAAGGCTTGACAAACCCAAGTGCAGTTTATTTAACATAAATCCAAACATGAACAAAGTGTAAAACAAAGACGTGGCATGACTTGGCTACATGGCTTGGCAAAACAAAACATGAACGTAACATAAGCTTACCAACAGTGGTACAGGGAACAATGCATGACAAAGACACATGGCAAACATGAGGGCTTAAATGCACAGAGACTGATGACTAACAAGGGACACCTGTGAACAATCAACCAATAAACCAATGACAACATAGGACACATGACAAGGGAGCACATGGCAGGATCACATGACACAAACAAGGGAAACACATGGCAAAAGGGAGCACATGGGAAAACAAACATAGCAAAGAGACATAAACATGAAACTACAAAATAAGACATGAAACATGAACAAAACCCAACACAATTTGTGACATATTCCCCCCTCTATGGGCGGCTCCAGATGGCCAAACGAAACAAAAACCCAACACCCAAAGTTCAGGAGGGTGGTGGAGCGGAGGTGGTCTTGGGGGAGGGACAGTGGACCAGGCCGTGCAGGGGAACAGGACATGGAACCGGGCACGGCAGAGGCGGACCTGGGCCATGGGGCATGGGCAGACCTGGCAGGCTAGGACACCTCCAGGGTGATGCTAGCAGTTCAGGGAACCAAGGTGGAGCAGGCAGTTCAGAAGACCATGGCGGTGTAGGCAGTTCAAGGGACCATGGCTGTGCAGGTTGTTCAGGGGGCCAGAGAGGCACAGCCTCCGTGGCCATAACAAGGTACCTATAGCCTGAGTGGGTTCATGGGCTGAGGCAGTCACTGGACTCTGGTCAGGGGCTGGAGTCCCCTCTGGATGCTGGTCAGGAGCTTGAGCCATCACAAGATGCTGGTCAGGGGCTGGAGCCCCCTCTGGATGCTGGTCAGGCCCTGATCAGGGGCTGGAGCCCCCTCTGGACGCTGGTCAGGGGCTGGAGCTGATGTGTGTGCAGCCCACACACATAGAATGGCCGTGGCCATAATGGTCAGCGCTGCATAATCTGGAGACTCTGGCATGGTAGCCATCTTGGCTAAGGGCTCGGGAGTGGCGGCCATCCTGGTACGAGGCTCGGGAGTGGCGGCCATCTTGGGACGAGGCCCGGGAGTGGTGGCCATCTTAGCTGAGGACTCTGGTTGGGTTTGCATGACGTGAACAAGCCTTGGCATGGCACTCACGATGTGATCAGTCTGTGGCTGGGCAGGCAGGATGTGAACAGCCTGTGGCTTAGAAGAGATCAGGAGAACAGGCACCGACCTAGCTGGCATAATGTGAACAGGATTTGGCATGACAGTCGTGGCATGAACAGGCCCTGGCGTGGTGTAAACAACTCCAGACATGATGGTCGGGACGTGGAGACTTTCTGTTGTGGTGGCATTGGTGTGCGCTGTGGAATTGTGGAGCCCCTCATCCACAATTCCCACAGTAAATGAAGAACCACTCAATGACAGGGCATGATTGATATACTGGGCCAGAAACATGGGACAGTGCTCGCAGGCATGAGGTAATTCCAACGGTCATCAAGTCCACTGCGAAAAATGCCCTTGAGGGCAACATCATTAAAATCTACTTGGTAGGATAGTTCACAAAAGTCTGCCACATAATCTTCAATGGCCCGGTTGTCTTGATGTAGGTGAAGGAGACAAACTGCTGGGTTCATGGTTGGTCGGTCATGCATTCTGTGACATAAGTCCACTGAAGGCAAGGCTTGATGAACCCAAGTGCAGTTTATTTAACATAAATCCAAACATGAACAAAGTATAAAACAAAGACGTGGCATGACTTGGCTGCATGGCTTGGCAAAACAAAACATGAACATAACATTAGCTTACCAACAGTGGTACAGGGAACAATGCATGACAAAGACACATGGCAAACATGAGGGCTTAAATACACAGAGACTGATGACTAACAAGGGACACCTGTGAACAATCAACCAATAAACCAATGACAACATAGGACACATGACAAGGGAGCACATGGCAGGATCACATGACACAAACAAGGGAAACAAAAGGGAGCACATGGCAAAACATAAACATAGCAAAGAGTCATGAACATGAAACTACAAAATAAGACATGAAACACGAACAAAACCCAACACCATCTGTGACAAGAGTCTTCGTAGCGCGCTAATGGGTGTTCACACCAGACGTGACTTGCGCGAAAAAATCGTGCTATTCGCGCGTAGTTGGACGCTTGAACATTTTGAGTTTATTCGCTTCATTCGCGTCATGAGAGGAGATTCTGCCAGGCGGCTCCAGTCTCGTTTCTGCAATACGGCGAATAAACTCATATATATATATACAGTGGGTACGGAAAGTATTCAGACCCCCTTAAATTTTTCACTCTTTGTTATATTGCAGCCATTTGCTAAAATCATTTAAGTTCATTTTTTTTCCTCATTAATGTACACACAGCATCCCAGATTGACAGAAAAACACAGAATTGTTGACACTTTTGCAGATTTATTAAAAAAGAAAAACTGAAATATCACATGGTCCTAAGTATTCAGACCCTTTGCTGTGACACTCATATATTTAACTCAGGTGTTGTCCATTTCTTCTGATCATCCTTGAGATGGTTCTACACCTTCATTTGAGTCCAGCTGTGTTTGATTATACTGATTGGACTTTATTAGGAAAGCCACACACCTGTCTATATAAGACCTTACAGCTCACAGTGCATGTCAGAGCAAATGAGAATCATGAGGTCAAAGGAACTGCCTGAAGAGCTCAGAGACAGAATTGTGGCAAGGCACAGATCTGGCCAAGGTTACAAAAAAATTTCTGCTGCACTGAAGGTTCCTAAGAGCACAGTGGCCTCCATAATCCTTAAATGAAAGATGTTTGGGACGACCAGAACCCTTCCTAGAGCTGGCCGTCCGGCCAAACTGAGCTATCGGGGGAGAAGAGCCTTGGTGAGAGAGGTAAAGAAGAACCCAAAGATCACTGTGGCTGAGCTCCAGAGATGCAGTCGGGAGATGGGAGAAAGTTGTAGAAAGTCAACCATCACTGCAGCCCTCCACCAGTCGGGGCTTTATGGCAGAGTGGCCCGACGGAAGCCTCTCCTCGGTGCAAGACACGTGAAAGCCCGCATGGAGGACTCCAAGATGGTGAGAAATAAGATTCTCTGGTCTGATGAGACCAAGATAGAACTTTTTGGCCTTAATTCTAAGTGGTATGTGTGGAGAAAACCAGGCACTGCTCATCACCTGTCCAATACAATCCCAACAGTGAAGCATGGTGGTGGCAGCATCATGCTGTGGGGGTGTTTTTCAGCTGCAGGGACAGGACGACTGGTTGCAATCGAGGGAAAGATGAATGCGGCCAAGTACAGGGATATCCTGGAAGAAAACCTTCTCCAGAGTGCTCAGGACCTCAGACTGGGCCGAAGGTTTACCTTCCAACAAGACAATGATCCTAAGCACACAGCTAAAATAACGAAGGAGTGGCTTCACAACAACTCCGTGACTGTTCTTGAATGGCCCAGCCAGAGCCCTGACTTAAACCCAATCTCTGGAGAGACCCAAAAATGGCTGTCCACCAACGTTTACCATCCAACCTGACAGAACTGGAGAGGATCTGCAAGGAGGAATGGCAGAGAATCCCCAAATCCAGGTGTGAAAAACTTGTTGCATCTTTCCCAAAAAGACTCATGGCTGTATTAGATCAAAAGGGTGCTTCTACTAAATACTGAGCAAAGGGTCTGAATACTTAGGACCATGTGATATTTCAGTTTTTCTTTTTTAATAAATCTGCAAAAATGTCAACAATTCTGTGTTTTTCTGTCAATATGGGGTGCTGTGTGTACATTAATGAGGAAAAAAAAATGAACTTAAATGATTTTAGCAAATGGTTGCAATATAACAAAGAGTGAAAAATGTAAGGGGGTCTGAATACTATCCGTATACATATATATATATTTATATAGCTCAAATTGAGTAACGAGCATTTTTTTACAACTTACCAGATTGTCCGACCTCCTCATTCACTTTCTTCCAAGCAAGATCCTTTTTATTCCTGTTTCTATAAAAATATGAAGATGTATCGTACAGCTCCGGGTATCCACACACAGCGACAATGATTTTGTCCTCCATTGTTGTTTCGGATTTCTGCCTCCTCTCACTACGTCGTAATCACGTCACTACTAGAGCAAGCTCCTGATTGGTTAACGCGGCACGAATTTTCGCCAAAGTTCAGATTTTTTAAGCGCGTCAAACGCCCGAAACGCTCAATTCGCGCCGCGTCATTCGTGCGAATCGCGCCGCAGGATGTCTATTCGTGTCTTTGCATTGACTTAATATGTAAATTACTCGCGCTTAACACTTCAACGTTATCGGGAAACCCAGCCATGATGGTTATTGTAGTTCTAGATTAATTGTGAACAAGCATTTAGTCATCTCACTTGCACAAAAACAGATTAAGTATTCCTCAAAATGAATATAAACTGTGAATTACAAATTCAGAATATGATTAAATGTTAAATAATACAAAATACTTTATTAATTTCACTTTATTAACCAATGTTTTTGCTGCTGACCTTTGATGATCCAATTCAACTATACCAATAAGCCAAAATGGCTTTTAGAACTTTTTTTTTTTCTTTTTTCTATTAAAAAAGCAAACAAGCAAGCCTAGCACAGGTGAGAAACAGTAACCCATTACTTTCCCAAAAAAGTAACTAAGTAATGCAATTAGTTACTTTTTAGGGAGTAACACAATATTGAAATGCATTACTTTTAAAAGTAACTTTCCTCAACACTGCTAACAAATTATTCTTCTGAGTTGGATCTTGGATCTGAGTGAATAAAAACCATACAGCTCAACAAGTAGTACAAACAATTCCCAAACTAATGCTTTTATAAGTTAGATCTTTTAATGAATCAACTTTCATTAAACATTCAACATCTGAACATGCAAATGTATCATGTGGTGCATCATTCATCACTACGCTATTGATAATGGACAATGGACTTCTAAAGTTCACAGTGCTTCATATATTGCTACAATATTGAAAGTTGACAAAAATTCACTAATGTGCCTTTACTTGAATCTGTGTACTGTTTTTATTTTTTTATTTTTTTGGTAAATTTCACAGTAGAACTCCAGTTCTTTTTCCCAAATATTTATTTCCTCAAAAGTACATAATCATTAATAGAATCGACCTTGTAAATCCGTCATTAATAACTGATCGACAAAAATACCAATGATATACTTAGTGTTCCTCCTTTAAAAAAATGGGAAAAAGTGGAACTCTGCCTACAATTAATACCAATATCCTGCATCTAACGGAGCAGAAACAGGATCAGCCCACCCAATTTACAACCCAGATGGACTGTGAAGAGGGGAATTTGTTGAAAGTAACAGAATGCATGACCGCAGCTTACATGTTAAGGCCCTGGATGTACAGTGAGTGTGTTTCATTTCCTTCTGTTTAGCCAATAATGACTTTTTTCTGTTCCAGCAAACTCAAAGACAATGCATATTGTGTACCTAATAAGGGCCAGGAAAATTGCATGCGGTTCCGCTGTTTGCATATACTGGCCCGGCCCGGCACCAGGAATAAACCAGGAATTTTCAGCAGGACAGCTGCGATGAGGTTTGTTTAATGTGGCCGTACACGGCTGCCACTGGCAAAATTGCGATAGTAGCGCAGCAAATTAAAGGCAATGAAATTGTTTGGATTAAATTAAAAAGGATACAAACTGCTTCCTGTGCCAGTGACTCTAAAGGTACAATCTCGTTTGATTTAAGTGGGTTTTAATAAGGAGCATCAGAGGATAGAGATAAAAGGAAAATCGTTTGGATGGGAAAGCCATTATGCATGGAATAAGCGTCCTCGGGAGCCTAAGGAGTTGATAAAAGCACAAGTAATTTTTCATATTTATTTACACGCACAGGGACACACACACACATAATGCGGAGTGGAGCAGAAGGGTGCAGGGCCCTTTGCATAACAAACGCCATTAGTCACAAAGGTTTATTTCTTTCATACGCACTGTCTGGATCTTTAACGCAACCCCGCAGGTCGTAAAGAGCTTTTGAAGGCATTGGTAATCCTATAAAAAACACCTGGATCATCTTAGAGCTCCAGATAATAAATACAGCCAAGACTATAGGCCTGTGTTGGGATGTCCAAACAGGATGCTCAGAGATCAGTAATATTAATTTCGAATGTCAAAAAAAATTAAAATCTTGGTCATATTTTTATTGGGGTGGTAGATACTGTTAAAATGGTTAATGGGCGTTGCTTTATAAAGTTTACTGACACTGTTACTACCAACTGAACTTGTCAGATATACAGAGATGTAGCTAAACATTCACCATGAAGTCTTTCAGCATGAAAGTGAATCCATGATCTGGCCCAATTTGTTGAAAGGAGCCGACAGTATAAGAGTGTCACAGCATGTGTGAGCGTGTATGTATGTGACCACCTGCCAACAACACACATTCATCACAGCTGTGAACTAGCAGCTCAAAACAGAATACAGATATGCTGATAAATCAATCAGTTCAATTCAAATAGATGGTAAACCTGATAACAAAGTAATTGAATCCTGTACTATGAAAATGAATCATCTTCCACTTATCTGTTGTGAAAACTTATTGAAACACAGATTTGTTTTTTGTATAGTTTGTTGATGTGAATGTGTTTTTTGTAGTGTAGTGACATTAAATTCCAAATTGATGGTTCATTTATGAGCAATATTTATTAAAATTGTATTTAAGGGTCAAGGACATAGGTCATATTAGTTGCCTGCTTCTATAATAAACACAAAAATACATTAAAAGGGCAATTCATACAAGTAATAACTTACAGGTTTACATATAAATATACAGGTTTTCTATGATCAATGCATTTTCAGTTTGTGTAATTTCAAATTGTTTTGATATTGTTGGGTTAAAACAAACAGTAAATAAATAAATATATACTAATATTAATTAACAACAATAATTGTAATGTTATTATACAGCAGTTCTTTCTGGTTCTCGAATCTGATTGGCTGAGAGCCGTGCAATATTTCCCCAGTAACAGCACTGTAGTTTTGTAGGCGAGAATGTAGATTTTTAGACCTCAAATATGTGACTCATATATAAACATAGCACCTATTTTACAATTTGTTTAGACACTTTCGCAGATGTAAGCTCCAGGCTGTTCACCACTCATGTACCCGCAAAGAACAACTTAATCTCAGCCAGTCCTTCGTGAATTTGCTGCTGGCTTTTATGTAGATAGTGGTTAAACATGCGATATAATTCATTTGGGGTATATCAAACAGGCAATGTTTGGTCTTATTAATCTGTTACTTTTCCAGATGCAAATCGATTTAGGTTAAGGGGAAAATTAAGTTTCATAACTTTATATTTAAACTATATTTAACATAAATTATGTACTAGAGCGCTGCCTTTGTACGTTTGACTGAATTGTTTTCTGGTGTTTATTTCCTAATGTCTAATAGCTATTGTTTCTAATTTAAATATTATTGTTCAACAAATATTATTTTTTATAAATAATATGCCGTATGTGGTACTGATTTCGACTGTAGTGAAAGGGAAGGGTTTGTTTTGAGCTGCTGCTTCCCCACAATCGTCACTGTCATCGTTAGAACTCATTTCCCCAGATCATTAAGCATCTGGCTCATATTCGGGATCTGAACCATTCCATACATTACTCTCAAAACTATTGTTTAATAATCTTCATAATCATTTTGTTCGCTGACAGCTTCATCATCAAATCCACCATCAAGTTACACTAATACATCTGTTTACCTGCTCTGCAGTAAATCGCTGAGCTATTTCAAGATTTGCTGATGATGCTTGTGTATTCTTTAGTTTTCTGGCTGTGGTAATTACTGTGAGTGATGCGTCACGTCATCATTGTTTATCAGCCATTGCCACCTTGAGGAATAAATGTGAATTACACTTTTTGAGATGTCAGATTTAATATTGTTGGGCGGGGAAAAAAATTACTTACACTATTACATACCTCGGGTCACTAGCGACCCAATACACTTCTTACAAAAAAAGAAGGGAAAAAAAAAGAAAATTAGAAAATTTTTTTTTTTTCTTATATTGTTGATAATGAACAGATTAAGGAATACTAAGAAGGTGGAGGTCTAAATGATGTCCTTGGTAGATAAAGATGTTGATAAACCTATGCATTTAAGGGTTAAAGTATGAAACCCATTTTGAAATTATTACATTTCTAAGAACCTGGCACATGTGTTTATAACTAGTTTTTTAAAATATTTTTTGCTTTTAATTACTTTGGACATACTAATTTGTCATCCAACCTTATATCATTATTATTATTATTTACATTATTTCATTATATGTTCTCTTTACCATTTTCTTCTACAGCACCAACAAGAGAAAATATTTAGGTTAAACTTTCTTTTAAGGTGCCCTTGTTACAGTGTAATTATACAAATAAGTAATATTAATTAGAGACTATTTAGGGGGTTAGGGGTAGTGTTTGGTTTTAGGTTTGTTGCTTATAATTATGCATAATTACCTTTATTGCTATATTAAGAACATGTAATATATGTAACAGGGAGATTGTATGTTTCACCAACGGTCCTGGAGGTTATTTTTGAACGTGATGGTTCTGTCCAAAATATTCAAAGTGTCATAGGCCTGTCATGTGATATGTAACCTACAGTATGTAATGACATACCTTCCCCAAAGTATTTGGAAAAGGAAATGCAGTATGTTTATATTTATCGTCTTTTTACGATGAGATCTGAGGTCATGGCTTTTTTATATAGAAGAAAACTGAAAACCTAACAGCATCATCTCATACAGTTATAAGATATTTAGGTCATTGGGGACACTGATAATAGTACTGTACAGTGGCTGCCAGATGGATAATTGGTGTGCTGAAGTGAGGTGAAAGTGAGCGGTTTGTATTCCGCTTTTGGCACAAAAAGTTGGGACGTTGCTCAGCTGGCTGGCTGGTGTAGCGTTACTGCAGCCTGGAGGCCGAGAGATCACTGCCCTGACAGAGGAGGTGGCTTCTGCTCCCGCTGCCTGACAGCCTGCAACAGCTGTCCCGGCACCAGGGAGGAAAGGAGGAGCCCAAAGGCACAGTGAGCCTCACGTGACTGACAGCAGCAGGCTTGGCCTACAGCGCCAACTGGATCTCTTAGTCTCCTTCGTCCTGACACAAACTAACACACAGCTAAAGCAGGTTGATGACACACACATCTATGAAACACAAATAAACATTGACACCTGTACCTGTGAGACATCTGTTCTTAACACTTGTGACTTTTAATATAAAAGTGACTTTTATCCAGAATAAATGGTGGTCTGAACTGAGATCACAAACATAAGTTGTACATTTGAGCATGTTAAAGTCAACGTGAAATTGAAATGGGCCTTGTTTTTGCTTTCTTTGTGCAAGTTTCTGTTCCATTCAAAAATAATAATGCAAAAATCTTGCCAAAGTAATATTTCGTCAGAATGTGAAAACCTCTAAAACGACTTTCCTGTTCTGATGACATCACCAAGGTCTCTCACTTTTCAGCCCCTCCCCTTCTTCAATCTGGTATGTTCAATCTTTTTTTCATGATCTAATCAATTCCAATTTAAGCTTTTCATTTAAGCTTTTTAAATTTAAGTTTTTCATCTAATATTTTATTTTAGCCTTATTTCAATTAACAAAAATGATTTTAACAGTTTTTATTTAACAATAACAACATTGGTTTGGTGTGGTGCTTAAAGTTCAGGGCTGATAAGCAGAAGGTTGCTAATTTGATCCCAGCAAGGAATGATCCATTATGCACTTAAGACATCAAAATGAATTTCCTTAAACAGGGAAAAAAAGAAAAAAAAAAACTTTTCCTTACAGTATGCATGCAAACTTGATTTTCCCTTGTGCACATACTCACCGAACAAAAACATGCAAACCTCAGCTACTGTCAAGAAACATCCACCTGCGCTGAATCAAACTTGGCATGCGGTATCAAGTAGCACAGCCCTGAAAACTTGTCAATTCTGCTATCTGGAAAATTTAGAGAATTTGAAACACACATCAAAGTCATTAACAAGGCAGAAAAATAGGTTTGCAATTAACTGCCGCATGGGGCACATAAAATGAAAAAACACGCAGAGAAAGCAGCCACAATACACAGATGAAATAATAAATCGAATGAAAACAAAGTCAGGGCTGGCGGCACATCAAACAACTCTCTTATCAGCAAAGTCAATTTCACTGATCAAAACTAATTAGTACTGAGGCAGGCATTAGGGCAGGGCGGTGCTTGCCCAAAACGCCCTGCGTCTCTTTCAGTATGCTAATGAAGTTCGGCTCAACGGGCGCAGTGCCTTTGCTAAAGTGGCGAGATTTCATTCTTCTAATCGGATGGGACGCAAGCCAGTATCCAACTGCAGAACTGGTAATAATGAGCCTGTTCCTCTCTTTTCCGCATACATTTTAGCACGTCAAAGTAAACGTGAAATCAGAATTGACCTGTTTTTTGCTTTCTTCATACTTTTCAGCACCTCCCTTTCTTTAGTCATGTATGTACTAGACACTTTTTTCATGATCCAATCAATTCCTAATTAACAAATGCAGCGACATAATCTTTTATCAAAATGAAATAACTTGCCCCGCCTCTAAAACAACCATTTTTAATGACATCACCAAGCCCATATTTTTCAGCCCCTCCCCTTCAACCACCTGGCTTCATTCTGATATGCACAGCTTACTTTTTTCATGATCCATTTAATTCCCAATTAACAAAACCAGAAACGTAATCTTTCTTCAAAATGAAATAACTTGCTCCGCCTCTAAAAACAACTTTCCATTTTCAATGACATCACCAAGCCCATACTTTTCAGCCCCTCCCCTTTAACCTCCTAGCTTCATTCTGATATGTACTGTTGTTGTTGAATGTCCACTCAAATACAGATTTCACATTACAAAAATAAAATGGGTTGCAAATTATGACTTTATGGCTAGTTTTCCAAACCATTCTTTCTGTGATAAATTTGAAAGCAAAGGATTGTTTGACTTTACCGTCAACCCCTAAATCCCAAACCGGACTAATAATGACATCAATTCAAAACCATTATCATCAACAAGCAGATGTCAATTCAAAGGAAATTCAGAGAAAAGCAACAATGAAGGGCTCATGTACTAGCTGTAGGCTGGTGCAATGGACGTGCAACTTCATAAAGTCCTTGGGGCTTTTCCTAGTGCAACTAATTGTGCTATCAAACGGTTCCCCACTGCCTACCTCGGCCGACCAGTGGTCCGCAGACATTCCAGCAGGTAATCAAGTGTAATTAAGCCCCCTGGCTGGCACACTGGCAGAGGGCATTGAGACTAACAGCGCTATGGGTCGCTACCATGGCAGTTCCCCTGCTGCTAGCAAGTGCCAGAAGCACACTAAAGGGGGAAGCGACTGAGGTAGGAGGCATAGGTAGGAGAACGGCGGGCTAATGATTGATACAGGTCGTAATCAGGGTGGAGAGGGGAATGAGAAGGCAGGAGACGACACTCTAATGCTAATGATGCCTTGCTGGGTTATTCCACTGCAACTTCACAGTTGGTGAGAGGATGAGACATTGTTTAGCGTCTGGTTTCCAGCGAACAGCTGGCTAGACTAATTCGCTGCATATTACATAGAAAAAGTGAGGCACAGAAAAATGGGAGTGCAGTTGCACTCAAAGGACAACTGAATGAAAACTAAATGAATTCGGATGCACCCAATCTTGAAGAATCAAAGAGCAGTATGTATAAATAAGCAGCCGGCTCGGGGTAGAGAAATGAGTTCTCTCTGGAGCTAGTCTCCAAACCCCTTCATTAAATATCATGATATGCTCGTATCGTTGACTAAAGCTTTGCAAATCTACCAGCACTGCGAGCAAAGGAACGGTAATGCCCAAGGCTACAGCATTCAAATATTAAATATTAAATACAGAGACCTACAGGGCTTTTGAGTAATAGCTGAACAACTGACGTTCTTTAAATGTTGATATTCAATTAGCCACTGTTATATCGACCATTTTTCATCAATCCATATTCAAATAAATCACTAATGTTGGGGAATAACAAATCTGCTAGCCTGACTATATTTTTAAGTGGTTCAACTGTTAAAAAAAGCTTTTCTGTTTCTGTAAAAAGTAGCAGTGTAGCATAATAAAATGCTACATGCTAATGTTATTTTTTCACAGTTTCTCTCACTGCTTTACAGCCAAACAAACGGAGGCTAACACGCTCTGTCCATTTCCAATTTAGCAATTTAGTTTGTAGTGTAGCTAACTACTTTTTTTTTTTTTTTCAAAAGGGTAGCTTGAATATACCTTAAAATTCAAGTAGCTTGTAGCTAACAGGTTGCCAAATAATTTCCCCCTTTCTGTAATTGGGTATTTAATGTGATCACATTTGTGGCACCGCTTTGGTATGCAAGCATGGCACTTCCCTTGCTACTAGCTTGTGTCAGAGGAGCACTAAAGGGGGTTTTAGATGCATACAAGTTGTTAATCGACTAAGTGTAAATGCATCTTGTCGTTCAAGTTTGTTAAATGTACTCCTGCCGAACTTAACTACATCATAATCTGAAAGTTGGGAAGCCCCAAAAATGTAGTAAATAAAAGCAACTGTCATACTACAACTGCGGAAGCAATTTTAGTTTTTATGAGCCACATAAAATTCAGCAAAATTTTGCTTTAGCCTAAGTATTAAGGCTGCGGCGTAGGCTACGCGTCACTTTTCATTTATACTTTTGCATTGTCCACGTCGACGTGCAATTACAAATGCAGGGAGAGGTTCTAGCAGACCAACCACAACATTTGTGGTCTGCGTAGAATTGTTAAATTTTTGGAGAGGTGCACGTCAGGCCACACCTTACAGCCTACGACGTAGCTATGGCGTAGTTTTGACGCAGAAGTATAAATCAGCCTTTAGCATCATAATGGAAGTGAATATATAGCGCATAAATACACACTGGGGAAATATTTCACCCTCACTCAAAATTCTTGACCATGTGGATTCCTATTGAAATGACTGGATTTTACCTGCGAAAATTTGTGAACAACTATGGTTTCTTTCTATGAATTCACTTGTTAGTGGAGTAGACAGCCTCAACGCGGGGGACCAGCTCCGTAATGAGGAGGTGATCAGCTATAATTGTGTTTGCAGTAATATGAAAGCTCTTCATGAAAGGAAGATGAGGACAAACTTGTAAAATAAAAAAGAGATTCTAATTAGTTCTGCAAGGTGTTACAGGAACTGCCCCATTCATGACTTCCAAGTTTGATCCACCCTTTCCTTTCTCCCCTCCAGCACATCAATGGGAAATCAATGGTTGTCTTAGAAAGGTGTCAGAGGAAAGCTATTTCTCCACGTTTCAAGAAAAAAAAAAGATAAGTCTCCGTGCCTTGAATTTCAACTGCCGCCTCTAGTCCGGCGGTGGAGACATTTTATTGACTGAAAAGGATATACTATACAAGGAGAAGACATGAGAACATCAGGGCTTGTAGGAAAGTCAGGCACTGATACAATTAATTCGGCTGTCTGCTATGTTTGGTTGCCATAATGGCATGTTGAGTTTTGGAGACTGCACAAATGGGTCTACTAATGACAGAATTAGCACAACTTCACTATTTAGACAGTGTCAGGTCTAGCAAGTCTAATTGGAAAGTTTCTGCATGCTTCTTAACACAGTGCTGTAAACACTGGAGCGACGAGAGAGTTGTTTATCTTAGTCGCACATTTTTCATAACCTTATTGGGTTTTTGTTATTCAGAGTGTTGTTAAGAATATCACAGCAGTAAACTAATCAGTGGTTCTCAAAAAAAGAGGGAAAAAATCTTTTTTAAATGTAGTTTAAAACAAGTGTGCCAAGTTCTTAGAAATGTACTCTTTGTATGCATCATATTGGTTTCATGTGGCTATGAAAATCATTTAATCTATTTTCAAGAAAAAGTTCAAATAAATGTTTAACAAATATCATGAAATATTTGTGATAGCAAGTTTTTAGTACCATATGAAATTTTATATCCTGAACTAAACTTTAAGTTAAAAAAAAATAAATAAATAAATAGTTATATTCTCTCTGACACTCTCTTTCTCTCTTAAAGTAATGATAGCTAGCTGTACCAACCTGACATTTTTAACTTTAAAATTTAACTTTAAAAGTTTAATTTACAATTTAAAATATGTTCACTACAAGGTGTATTCAGGTCATTATATGTATGAATTACATTTTAATTAATAAATTTGCAAATACTGATAGTTGCTAACATTGTGGTACATGCTCTCATCCTCGAAAACTATTAACAGATGTGCAAAGTAAAAGAAAATATGACCCAGATTATTTTAAATACAGGTTTTTCAAAACAATGTTTGATTTTAAGGACATTTTTGTTTACTTTTGTACAACAAACAGTTTTATTAATGTTGAGGCACCACTCAATGTAAAAGCTGGGTCCTAAACAAAACCATTCAAGAACCACTAAATTAATGCAAGTGCAAAAGTGCATTTACTGAACAAACTGCAATCATGCAATTAGATCTTCAATGCCAGAAAATATTAGCATACTAATGAATGTAAACTAAATGTGGCAAATGCAACCTATTGTTGCATCTGTCTACAATAAATGCTAATGCGTCCTGTTGGCGCGTAAGCATCGCATTGTACATTCCACCTTGCCCTTCTCCTTTTTTGCATACTTTTATATGGCTTTATCACATAAATGAGACACTTGCATATCTGCATACAGATCGACTTGATGAGTGCATCCAGCAACAAATGTCTCAAATCTATATAATATGCTAATGATATGCAAATTAGAGAGTTGGGGGCTGTTTTGCCATCATGGATTTACTGTAAACTATTACATGCTCCAGAGGCGGTCCTCAAGGTAACGGTTACCTAGAGAAGGGAAGAAAAATAAGGTGGAGAGTTTCTGATTCCAAGTGCAACAACAACCCCTAAGGAAGCCATTGTAGATCAGTGAGCTGTGCCACAGAGTCAACTTAAATGAAAACAAAGTGAATTATCTCAACCTTGGAGTCGCAATGATGCCAGACCATCTCTTGAGCTCTATTGATCTACTGGCCGCTGCACACTGGCCTCTGAGGTTCTTTCATTACAGTAAATGCTGCATCCTAGCTTATCTTTTGCCATTTTCCCTCTTACCAACATTTCATTGTTTTGCCAAGCTTTAGCTGTAAAAAAAAAAAAAAAAACCCTGACAGATGAGGTAGATTGTAACACATTTGTAACATCCTTCATTTATTAGCAGTCATTACCCATGTATGTGGAACACAAAAGAAGATATTTTGAAGAATGTTTTTTGCCCATGTAATGAAAGTCAATGGAGTCCAAACAACATTTGACCCCATTGATGTACAGTCAAATCAAAATTTATTCAGACACCTTGAACATTTATTCATTATTACAGATTATTCACTATAGTTAAAAAAAAAAAAAAAGGGTAATAAAATATGACAAGATCTCAAGTTAGATAACACTTAAGCAAAACATGGTCAGGTCAAAGTGTCTGAATAATTTTTGGTGCAAACTTTTTATCAATTTTACTGGTAGTCCACTGTATGAAGAATTTTTGGGTATAATATTGGGGGGCTTGAGCCCCTGCCCCTGCCCCTGCCCCTTTGATCGCAAAAGTGAAAGTGCCCTTTGCGGTCACATCGCGATGCCCCTGCATTCCCATTTCTCCTCCCCGCAATGCGATTTCTACCGAGGGAGACCCACAACCACAACCACAAACCTCACCCCCGGAATGCGATTTCACCCCTGCCCTTCCGGAGGTCTGTGCACGACACTGGCTAGGAGAACACAAGAGAATCGGGAAACCACACATTAAACCATAAACAAGAACCGACCAGGGACTGAACTGAACAGGGAGTATAAATAAAAGGCAAGCATAATGAGACACAGGTGCAAATCATAGGTAACCATTAGAAACAAACAAGGACATAATAAGTAACCAAGGAAATGGAAACGAAACAGAGCGGGGCAAACAGGAACTAAAGGAAACAAAACATAATATCAAAATAAGAGCCCATAGAGCCGTGACCTATATGATAAAAAAAGTAAAAAATAAAATATGTATGTTAATAAACTTGGATACACTTGGGTGTATAATGGATATTTTTAAGCAATAAATAAATATTAACACATTTACAGAAAGTTGTCTCGGCACATCAAACTAGGATATGAGAATGTATTTTGACATTTTAAAAAATGACACCGTTCACCTTTAATGATTTAAAAGTGCACAGTGTGTTCCTTTTATTACTGTCAAATTGTGCTGGTGTACAGAAAGATCTCAAGTCTGCTCAATTTCCTGCTATGAGATTCTCCCTTTTTTTACGCTATGATAACATGTAATTCAATTAAGACATTTAGATGCGTAGAAACGTCTCATGCTTCACGACAACTTCAAGTATGTGATTTGTTCCTGAACATGGAAACATTTCCCTTGAAATTCCATTATTGAGGAATGTCGGCAACTGTGAAACTCAACCAGATTTTGCACCTCAAAAAGCACAATTCCCTGTCTGCTGGCACCTGCAGATTTCATGCATTTATTATTAGACCTGCAGTCTGATAGACGCTATCAGGGGACAACAAATCAACAACATGGAAAAGGGAATGGGGTCGTTTCGCTAGGTGCCCAAGCATACAAACCCTCAATATTATTTGGGTGTTAATTGAAACAAACTACTCAAAGTGTGGCCTAATGTGTAGAGACCGATTCTTGAATCCTTTTTTTTTTTTTTTTTTTTTTATCAAATGCATTCATAGGTGAGGTACTGTATGTTAGACGACTCATTCATCAAAACATTCTATATAAATAGCAAGTAATAATTTCAGTGAGCCATGTAGGTAGTAAATCATGTCAAATCTTCTGATATTAATATTGTATTAATATACTCTCCTCTCACATGGGAGATGGTGACTAATAATGGAAGGCTCATTGCAGCCTTGCCCTGCTGCATGTGCTACGAAAGATTGAGCAGTGGTGCTCATGTGGGAAATGCAGGTTTGAGTCTGGCTTACATTTTCCGAATATATATATAATAAATATATATATTATACCAAACTGTCTACTGAATCGATAGACAAATTATGTAAAATACAAAGTAAATAAATAAATAAAAATATATATATTTTGTGTATTTATGTAATACAATATTTGATTTATCATGCTTTTATTTAAAATAACCATTTTTAAAATTGTTTCCTTGTTTCCAATATTAACAAAGGATGAATCCAGGTCATAAATCTGTTATCATTATAGTTGTGGTGTGGACTTCACTTTTCTCATGGAATTGAATGATTATCAAAACCTAATAGTTACTGACCTTGGTGTGAATGGGCTTTAAACCGTATACAAAAGATTTTTTTGGTAAAAGTAGGATCATATCGATCTAAAGGCCTTAGAAAGCCATGTATCCAATATGATGCAGCATTATAGGGTTAAGCTGGTATAGGCCAAACTGTTTTAACATCCTCAGAAAGTGTTAAAAAGTAAATGAACTCTGTCACCTTAACTTTCTTCACAATCCGTAACAAATGCAAAAAGTGTCAACAGTACTAGGTCTGTGTTGTTCCTGAGTGAAGTGAACCTCAAGAGAGACTCTGGTGTGACAAGTTGACGTAGTCGCTTTAGGCTGAGCCATGATTGACATGCATTGATCAACTGCAAAAAAAAAAAAAAAAAAAAAAAGGCAGCCAGCTCAAGTTTGCTCTCCATTTCACAATTTTTTACTGCTCTTCCCCTAACGGTAAATTATGGTCTTTTAAGATGAAAATATACACCACAAAATGTAAATGTGTACTCACACAAAAGGTCACTAGTTACATCAGCATCTCGGGAATGTAGAAGTCTACATTTACATCCGAGAGGAAGCTAAGAGGTGGGATATATTCTCCACAGACATTGGAAGGGCATGACAGAGGAGGTTTAGAGCCGGGGGATTCATTACGGACCATCCTCAGCAGGCAAGTTTAACGGAAAAAGAGGAGGTTGACCACAAAAGACAATTATCTGAAAATGGTAGAATATGCGGCGTTAACTCACCATCATGAGTCGAATCCAATCCTCAGGTGTTTAATTTGAGCGCCAGAAGTGCGTTTGTGGCTTTGAATGCCAGTCCCCTGTCCATAGAAAACACAAAGGGGAATCGTTACGGCCATGAAATGACGAGTTCAAGTTTGCGCTTATAAAAAACCTTTTATTCCATGCCTCTATTCTTCTTTTTCTTCCGTTCATGATGAGTTCTGCTGTACCGTGAGCTTTGTTAGAGATAATGATGTCTTATTAAAGGGTACTTCTATTTTTCACGGTAGGTTAAGTAGCTCTTCTCATAAGTACTGAGATGTGAACTTCAAGATGGCTTTGCAGAGTGAATCAACCATTTTGAAATTAAATTAGTTCGAGTAAAATTGAGTAGTGTTGAGAATTTGGGTAACACTTTATAATAACTGCACGCTATGAATCATTAGTTAAGCATTAAATATTTATCATTTATCATTTGTAAAACATTAATAGACATTAGTAAGCAGTTTATAAATAGGCCTACAGCTATAAATGCTTTGTTCTTGATTTATAAGCATATCTATGATGTGTTTAAAAATTGTATTTTTATACTTTATTAATGATCAATTTATCATTTCTAAATTACGTATTATTTACAAACCAGTTATTTAGGAGTTGTCAGTTGTTCATAAGATAATTAAAAAAAAAAAAAAAGTGTAAGTAAATGATTAATAAACTATTTAAATGTACATTTATACATATTATTTAGGCATAGTAATAGTTACTCAGTGTGTTAATGCTTTAAATGTAAATGCTTTATTAACACATATTCCTACTGTAATTCATGATTACAAAGGAGATTTAAAGGCTCAGTTATCTTCTAAACAGAAAAAGGAAACAAACACAACACAGAGTAATAAAGAACATATATTTATTTCAAGATGCAAAAAAAAAAAAAAATGAATCTGTACAACTGTACACTTGATATAACAAATAAAGTATAAAAATAAAATTATTAAACACATTATAGATATGCTTATAAATCAAGAATAAAGCACATACAGCTGTATTTATAAACTGCTTACTAATGTCTATTAATGTAGGGACATTTTATAAATGATGAATTAACTATTTACTAATGATTCACAGTGTGAGTTATTCTAAAGTGTTACCAGAATTTGTTCTTAAGAGGTTTAACTGTCTGTACTGATGTATATAAGCTACTCATGAATGTAGCTATAAATAAAAATGTATAACTATAAATTATACATTATATAAGAACATCAGTATGCTTATATATTTCAATGAGTTTTTGACATCATAAAATCACAATGAATATGAAATCAATTCAGATCTGGGCCGCTTTCAAAAGTGGACAGATCAAATTTCTTGCCATGTGACTTCAATGTAAACAGAATTCACATGATTTTTACATCAATCTAACTTGACATTGACATTTGTCATAAATACACACTTGCTTTACTCTTGGCGTGAAGAAAAAGGCGTAACATTGGGAACAAGTTCATAAAGCTCAAAAAATTGGACTTGATACAAAATTGTCTTGTAGCCAAAAGGCACCTATTTTAACGTCTGGCAACTGGCGCAAAAGAATAATTTTGAACGTTTCACTTTTATATTCTAATAACCATCACTGGATAATGTCTTCCATTATTTGTGTGTGTGTGTGTGTGTATATATATATATATATATATATATATATATATACACACACCGATCAGGCATAACATTATGACCACTGACAGGTGAAGTGAATAACACTGATTATCTCTTCATCACAGCACCTGTTGGTGGATGTGATATATTAGGCAGCAAGTGAACATTTTGTCCTCAAAGTTGATGTGTTAGAAGCAGGAAAAATGGGCAAGCATAATCTCCAAAACTGCAGCTCTTTTGGGGTGTTCCCAGTCTGCAGTGGTCAGTATCTATCAAAAGTGGTCCAAGGAAGGAACAGTGGTGAACCGGCGGCAGGGTCAAGGCTCATTGGCAGGGCCAAGGCTCATTGATGCACGTAGGGAGTGAAGGCTGGCCCATGTGGTCCGATCCAACAGACGAGCTATTGCAGCTCAAATTGCTCAAGAAGTTAATGCTGGTTCTGATAGAAAGCTGTCAGAATGCACAGTGCATCGCAGTTTGTTGTATATGGGGCTGCATAGCCGAAGACCATGCAAGCAGCTTTTTGAGCATAAATCTTACCAAAATGTCATGAGGTTTATGTTTCAAATAAAGAAAAGAAAAATGATGCCACTGATGTAAAATATTAATAATGATAATGATAATAATAATAATAAGTCAATCTTGTTTTCAGGATATTTATATATTAAATATTTCTTTTTCATGTGGTCCTTGCTTGGCCTTGTTACAACTTGATTTAAAACTAAACATCGATAAATTCCCATCATCGCAAGCGTCTTTTCAAAAGCATCAGTCTTAACATGGTGCAGCATGCCAGTGATTCTGCTTTGATCTGCCATGGCAGAGCGGAAAATCTGAGCCGACATAAACACAGGCGGCCATATCAAACGAATAAACAAAATAAAGAGTTTTATTTTCTTATGACGGCCAAACGGCCCTTCTAAACCACTAGGCGATATTGCTGTCGGTTGTGTGTCTTATACACATCCAATGAGATGGAGAATTGCCAGGCAGGGCAAAACTGCAAAAAGAGGGAAGCAATTCACCCCACCTGTCTTGTCCCATTTGAGGAAGTGTCGTCGGGTTTGGCTCGAGAGAGGTGATTTAGTCTTCTGCTATGAGCTGCAGAGTGACTGCTCTGCTTGTAATAGTCTTCAGACACACTGGCATAGCCTGTTCATGTGGATCCTGCCACGCTGTTCCTTATAAGCATGCCTGCATAGAAGCTGCGTGAATTGCCTGGAACGTTATGCAAATTTCTAACAGCAGTCATTGATAAAGTTCTTTGCATGCCTTGCAATGTTCGTTTATTAAACATATCCATTAGCACATTTATAGCCATTCAGTAAATTTTCACCTACAATCAGTGGAAAATTTGTGTAAAGTGTGCAGATTTTGTGCGGGCCTATTTATTTGCTTAAAAAGTGGGGCAAAATATGTCAGTGGGTGAACCATGTCGTATTAATCTAGCAAACTGTGCACAATTTTTGTTATGTGACCGTATGTTTAGAAAAAGCCCAACATTACTGCGATTGAGATATGCACATGAGAAAAGTGAAAAGCAAGTTTAAGTGAAAAATGTATTAAATTATGCATGACAAGTGAAGAACTGACAAACTTTGTCAAAGCATCTAAATGCAGAAAATGCTATTATCATTGGTCTCAATGGGGGGCAAAAGTTGGGAGGCAAATATTACAAAATGTGACATTAAAAAGTGTATAAATCACTGTTTTTTTCTAAAGTAACACTGTCCAACAGTGTCACCAGCAGGTAAAGTTACAGCAGGAGGCCGAATCTCTCTTGCCTGCCCTGAGGCCATTGAGTTTTAACAGACCCCCTAAAGCATGCACTGGGTTTGGAGGGGGGTAATTGAGAATGACTGGGGGAAAGTCAGGTGAGAGGAGACAATGCCTACATCGTGCTATGATGGATATGACTGGTTATGATTGGATATGATTGGTTCATGCGATAAATCCCGCTTCTTGTTTTCATACGCATTTGTGAATCGGTCTGAATGAACAAAATGTTGGTGTTAATGGGAAGACTAATTAAAAAGTAAGTAAACAACTCAGCCACTTAGATATCACAGCTTTATGTCATGTCAAAATCAAAAATGGCCTAAAAACAGGATGACTGTGGGTTTTATTTAGGGAGCAATCAGCCTGGTGAAATTAAAGGTACATTCAATGCTCCCCCATTTCACACCACTAGTTCACATACTAGTTCAAATTTGTTTACTGACTCGTTTAGGGCATCATTCATTCAAACTTAAAACACCAACTATATGTACACCGATCAGGCATAACATTATGACCACTGACAGGTGAAGTGATTAACACTGATAGTGGATGTGATATATTAGGCAGCAAGTTAACATTTTGTCCTCAAAGTTGATGTGTTAGAAGCAGGAAAAATAGACAAGCGTAAGGATTTGAGCGAGTTTGACAAGGGCCAAATTGTGATGGCAAGACGACTGGGTCAGAGCATCTTCAAAACTGCAGCTCTTGTGGGGTGTTCCTGGTCTGCAGTGGTCAGTATCTATCAAAAGTCGCCCAAGGAAGGAACAGTGGTGAACCGGCGGCAGGGTCATGGGCGGCCAAGGCTCACTGATGCATGTGGGGAGCGAAGGCTGGCCCGTGTGGTCCAATCCAACAGACGAGCTACTGTAGCTTAAATTGCTCAAGAAGTAATGCTGGTTCTGATAGAAAGGTGTCAAAATACCGATCGTGCCGAAAGCACCAACAGTGGGCACGTGAGCATCAGAACTGGACCACAGAGCAATGGAAGAAGGTGGCCTGGTCTGATGAATCACGTTTTCTTTTACATCACGTAGATGGCCAGGTGTGCTGCTTACCTGGGGAACACATGGCACCAGGATGCACTATGGGAAGAAGGCAAGCTGGCAGAGGCAGTGTGATGCTTTGGGCAATGTTCTGCTGGGAAACCTTGGGTCCTGCCATCCATGTGGATGTTACTTTGACACGTACCACCTACCTAAGCATTGTTGCAGACCATGTACACCCTTTCATGGAAACAGTATTCCCTGGTGGCTGTGGCCTCTTTCAGCAGGATAATGCGCCCTGCCACAAAGCAAAAAATGGTTCAGGAATGGTTTGAGGAGCACAACAAGTTTGAGGTGTTGACTTGGCCTCCAAATTCCCCAGATCTCAATCCAATCGAGCATCTGTGGGATGTGCTGAACAAACAAGTCCAATCCATGGAGACACTACCTTGCAACTTACAGGACTTTAAGGATCTGCTGCTAACGTCTTGGTGCCAGATACCGCAGCACACCTTCAGGGGTCTAGTGGAGTCCATGCCTCGATGGGTCAGGGCTAAACTGGTTCAGATTTGTTTACTGATTTGTTTAGCGCATCATTGCAGCATTCATTCAGACTATATAGATATATATATATATATATATATATATATATTCGTTTAGTGCACCATCACAGCATTTGCTCAGAAACAAAACACCAACTGGTTCAGTAGGATCATTCAATCAGTTATATGCTCTTTCACAGCCTGACAACTAACCTAATTGCTTGTGCTAAAGTCTTGAAAGCAAGAAAAAGATGAAGAAATCAAGGAAGAGACTTCACTTAACGTATAATACAAGATGAAAACAGTTCTACCGTTGCGTTTTGTGATGCTAGTCAGAAATGACACGTCAGCTATATGCTTTGTTTGGGTTACAGGAAACACATGTACAGTCAAGGAAAATAATGTTTTCCTTTAGCACAGATCCACCTAAAGCTATGATATGGGTTGGTGCAGACTTTGCCTCTTGCACATAAGAATGCAAACAGGTAAACAAAGAGGCGGGGAGAGACGATATGTGTATTTATAAATGTCTCTGCATAATGTATGGTGCTTATCCTGTGTCTTAATAATAGTGCTAATCATGAGAAGCAGGTGCTTGACTGCATTGTGGGTGAAATGAGTCACAAAATGGAAGCTTTTGAATACAACGCGCACACACACACTTAAGGCTACAGTGCATCTACTCTCAGTTGATTGTGTTTATTCATATATGAAGAATGGTTCAACTAGTAAGACATTTCACCAACCTAGTGAGCTGCCTTGCTTTTTAGAACCCTAGTACATTCTAAGGAAACATGCTAACAAGGATGGAACCACATAAATGGCTGATTTGAAGCATTCTACATAGGCAACAGCTCAATAAGAGCAAGACAACTCCCTTGATAATTGATTCATTGGACAATTTTTGAAAAAAAAAAAAACAGCATATGCTGGTTAGGTATGTTTTGAATCATGGCAGCTGGTTTGAGCTGGTCCTTAGTTGGTCCTTAGCTGGTTTAAGCTGGTCAAGTGCTGGTTCTAAGCTGGTCCTAAGCAACTAGCTCCAGCACAGGGCCAGCTTATAACTACCTTAAACCAGCTCATGACCAACTAAGGACCAACATAAACCAGCTCAAACCAGACCTTCAAAACATACTTAACCAGCATATGCTGTTTTTTTTTTTTTTTTTTTTTTTTTTTTAACTGGGTAAAACCATAACTGATTCAATAGGGTTTACCTGCAGAAAATAAACAGCTTAAACTGGTTTGCTTGTCTTGTTTCGTCAGTTAGGCTGGGATACCAGTTTGATGTGGTTTAAGATATTTTTTTTTCTGTAGGATAGCATTAGCATTTTTAGCAAATAACATGAGTGTGCTGTTAAGCGATCTAAACAATAGTCTACTTTCTTTGTTGAGTCTTGTTTTCCAGTATGACAAATTTCATCATAAAATAGTGTATTAAAGTCATAGCATTTTTAATTAATTTATGCATAAATTGATTGTAAGCGTTACTTAATGAGTTAATTTGTTTCATGTCCCAGTCAAAATATCTAAGCATCCTTACAATAACAACATGTTGCAGTGTGCTGCTTGTATAGACAGCTTGCTAGGTTTTGGAACAGAGTCAACACCAGTGGTACAATCACACGTTACTGAGGAGCATCTAGCCGGAGAGAAGAAAATGAGAGTTGCTCTACAGGCACTGTATTCCCTCCTTTCATTAAATGGGCTAATGAAGCCTCTGGTGACCATGTGCGCTCTCTGGAGAAGCAAATTTATCTTCATGTGCTCCTGACGTGCCAGGGGATCTGCATGAAGAGTGTAAAACATGTTTTTAGTAATGCAAAATACTGTATGATAATCTTTGCTTCCGTCTTGCCACGAGCAGTTGTTACACAATTCAATTTGCAGTTTTCACATGTCTTACATTTGCAAGCTAAAACCTTTGTGCGTCACTATACATCCACCTTGTCCTGGAATGAACCACTACACTCTTAATAATAAAGTTTCTTTATTGGCATAGCACGTTTACATAGAATCTTTAACGTCTATGGAATCTTTCCATTACACAAAAGATTCTTTATAGTAAAAAAGGTTTTTAGATTTTTAAAATGTTCTTCACACTAAGAAAAAAATGATTCTTTTAAGAACTGTTTACTGAAAGGTTCTTTGGGAACCAAAAATGGTTCTGCTATGGCAAAACGCACAGGTTACTCACCGCCACAATGGCAGCTAAAGTTCCCCTAATGTGTTTCTTGACATTAGAATGAAAGACAGACAAAGGGAGTGAAAGAGTGTGGAGGTGACAAACGAGCACCTTAGGAGTGATGATTTCATGAATTTTATAAGCAGGTGTGCTGCCCGGAGGGGAAACAAAGGGTTGGGGCTTTGTGACATACATCAGAGGTGGTGCCTGACCTTCCCCGGCCTGAGTGATGGATGTTATGGCCAAAAAGCTGCTGGCAGCTTCAGATTGTGGTTGCACATCCGTTTGAGCTGCGTTCCTGGAAGTCTCATCGGGCAAAACAGACCTTTGCCTGGGAGAATTCTGGATCTTTCTAATGGAGAAGGACTCCTGAGGGAAGATGTGGTAATCTCAAGGTGTAGTAATGCGTTAAGATGATAAACGATGGAACATGTCAAGAAGACAAATACCTCAGAAATGAGAAACTGGAGCTGAACGGAGCTTTATTTCTGGTCTCGCCAATGGAAATGTGACACTCCGTTTATCGAATAAACCCTAAAACCTAAGTATTAAACGAGGTGTGGAGCTCATCCCACACTATTGTGCTATGGACAAGAATGATGACTCTGAATAGTGTTACATTTCCAAAGGAATGAATGGTCAATTTTTGCCTTTTGGTAATGAAATGGGCAAAATAATTAAAAAAAAAAAAAAAAAAAAAAAATAGACTTAATGTGTTGTCACATTCATGGTGGTTATGCAAATTTTCACAGCTCTAAACAACCCAAATCATATAGCAACTACATAGCAACACCCTGGCAACCACCCTAGAGACTGTTATATATTTAATTGAATTTTTTAATTGAGTAGATGTATGTATGTATGTATGTATGTATGTATGTATAACGCTGAAAATAAATTGTAATATTTCACAATATTGCTAGTATTTTTAAAGAATTTTTAAGCAAATGAGTACAGCATTGGTATGCATGTAAGAGACTTCTTCCAAAAACATAAAAAAAAAAAACAGTTTGATCACTTTTTGTGTAAATTATATATCCTACGTTATGCAACAACAGCCCATCTTAAAAGTTTCAGTTTCTATTTCAGTAAACAGCCATTTTAATCTAATATTCAGTTGGTGAAAAATGGTCAAGTACAAACTTAAATTAGGTTTTAGTGCAAGAGCTTTAATAATGCACTTCCAATGAAAAATAAAACCCCAAATGTTACAAAAAAGTACAATATGGCACCTTTAATCACAGCTGAAAAACCTGTTTGCAGCTTTAAGCACCACTCTAAACAGTATTTGCTAGTTTTAATATGGAATCATGCTAATGGTAGTGCGTGAAGTGTTGTGTGACACTTTGGAATACTGGCCAACATGACAGCCTCAGGCTAATGGCTCCATCTCAGAGCTGTGCTCAGGGTTATTCGTTATTTTCACATCAGAGCTCTATTAATGCCTCTGCATTACCAGCCTCGGAGAGATCCACTATCACACACACACACACCAGTCAGCTAGCATAGCATCACAGTGACACTAATCTCTCCAACACTCCCTTCTCCCTGTTCTCCATTCTCTCTCTACGATCATTTGCCATTATTGTAATGACCACAGTGGGTAAAAACAAGGGTCGTGGTTGAGTTTGCCAGAGACTGGACCCTAAACGACCAACTCAGATTGGCTCAGATTTTGCTGTTATCGTCATCGGTGGATTATCGGAAATTGTTTCGGGATCTGACCCCGAGTCAAGGTTTTTGGAAAGATAAGATATAAGGAGGTGCAGGGATGACAAGATCAAGGGTTCGTGCATCAGTGGCGTTTCGCGGCCTTTAAATCTTAGGATTGAATCTCTGCTTGAAAAGGAAAACAAGCCTACTGCTTATGGACGTTTTAACTCGCAAATAACTCTGAATTGCAAGTTTTTCTCACAATTGCGAGTTTATATCCCACAATTCTAACTTGATTCCTCGCAATGGCAAGCTTATAACGCACAATCTGACTTTATTTCTCTCAATTGTGAGTTTATAATGTGTAATATGACTATTCATCGCAATTGCGAGTTTATATCTCACAATTCTGACTTTATTTTTTGCAATTGAGAGTTTATATCTCGCAATTCTGACTTTATTCCTCGCAATGGTGAGTTTATAATGTGCAATATGACTATTCATCGCAATTGCAAGTTTATATCTCACAATTCTGCCTTCATTTCTTACAATGGTGAGTTTATATCTCAGAATTATGAGTTTATATCTCGCAATTCTGACTTTATTTCTCACAATAGTGATTAAGTTGAGCGCATTGCATTGTGGGATACAGCATATTTAACAATGACATACTGAAATCCGGTTATTCTTTCCATCAGGGTTATTATCGTTAACCAAAACAACCTATAACCATTTAAAGAAAAAAACATTTTCAATTTACATCGTAATTAGTATCACAGTATAATTACTTGAAATAAAGTAAACATTAACATAATTTTTTTTAAAAATGTATTTAAAATTAATTATAAAAAACTTAAACTTATTATTTCAGCTAATTGCCAAAGCAATATTTCTCATTTTCATTCAGTTTAAGCTGAAGTAAATAACAAAAACTAAAATAAAATGTAAAACTTAATAAAAACTATATATAGACATAATAAAAAATATAATAAATAGGATAAAACACACAACAAAACTACTAAAATAAAAACAGAACATATAAAATATCTAAATTAAAATATTAACAAAAACTTCAATGATACTAAAATAACACTGCACTACATACAGAAAATTTGCTCACATTGCACATCATAAATACCATACAAAGCAGAAATATTAACTAGTATGTTAGTATGCAATTCCAAGCATAGCCTCTATCTCTCTACATCTGTTTTGAACAGCACAGGAAACTGTTTGATGGATTCAGAACACAAGCATCCAAATGGGCCTATTATTGGCGGCAATGTATGCAGGCCGCTTGTTTTACATAAACCCTGAAAAACAGGTTTCCATTGCACATTTGGACATCACATACTTGGTAATTCTTTCTGGTAGCACAAATTTGAGTCAGGTTAGTGCTGCATAATGTGTGCAGGTAAACATTTTAAAAGGTTTTAGGAAATGGGATTTTCTGACAGTGTTTACTAGAAAGAAAAATCAAGGGCAAAAGCTTGTTTATTCTAAATCTATAAATAAAATCAGTGATCTAAGCTGATCTGATATTTCAGGAAATTTCAATAAGATAGGTTAATATAGGCTACTCACATTAGAAGTCTTTTTTGCTGTATTTATTAAAAAACATTAAACATTCAGCCGAACACAACATTTAATCAATGTTTTCCAAATGTTTTTTGCAACTAAAAATTAGTTACATATACTGTATTTGTTATAATATTTTGAAATATTTTTAATTTAAAATGATAATATATATATATATATATATATATATATATATATATATATAATTTCACAAATTTTAATGTTTCTGGATAAAAATGTGATTCAAGGGGAATTTTCATCATTCAACTCGCTAATCTAATTGAAGTACTTAATCTATGTTATTTAACCATTATTAAGTGTAAGCTTGTAGCACTGAAATGCATGTTTGGAATAATTTGGGAGATTTGGTTTCCAGCACTGGGAAAGCATGATTTGCTCACTTGTGTCCACTTCCTAGACAAGACTAGCAGATGTTCAGCCTCTTGGGCTTGATATGAACACTAGATGAAAGAGAGGGCCATTGAATCCACCTCAAAACAAGTCATTAGCTAAACTTGAGCCCAAGTACCCGGGGGAAGAAACACAACCGAAGTGAGTCTTTGCTTCAGAAAGCTCACAGACGAATGAGCCCAGAAAGGTCTGAAGAGTCAGACTGATTTATATCATCCGCTCTGCTTCTAGAAGCCCATTTGCAGTGCATCACAACAAAACTATCCCTTCATTACTGCCATCGTAGATCGTGTTTCGCTGAAGTAAAACTGAAACATACCCTTTGAAGTGTACCATAACCTATGTACACACTGGGAATTATCTTGAACTCAAAATTCTCTGATCTCATATGAAATTGATTTATTTATTATTTTATAATGTTTCCTGGGGTGCACTTATAATGTTAATATGATTTTTACATCAAATAATTGTCATAATTTAGAAATAAATGGCTATTTTCAGTGGTAAACACCCACTGCTGTGATTGGCTAAAATCTTTGCAATTGAAAAAAGTAGTACATGTGGAATCCTTTCAAATACTTTTACCGCATTTTTACTATTACAGCTGTCGTGATTAACAAATTGTGAAAAGTGTTGATTATTGCATTATATTTAGATCTATTCCTATCACATGGAAGGTTGCAGTGATTAACATTGAGCGGATGACAGTCTGTTGATCACGAAATGCTTTCACCGAAACTGTCACATTGGTTTTGGGTTTTGTCTCATGTTCATGTTTCATGTCTTTTATTTTAAAATGTATTCACATGTGCTTCCCTTGCACCTCATGTATCTTGCAATCATGCGATCATGTCTTATGCTTCTCCTGTACAGTATGTGTTATGTTCTGATTGGCTGTTTTGGTCATGTGTCCTATGTTCTTATTGGTTCATTGTCTTATATTGTATTACATTGTCAAATATTCACTGTTGGTGAGTCTGCTATGATCAAGTTTCGTTAAGTCAAGCCATGCCAAGTCTTTGTTTATGTTGTTATCTTTTCATGTCTGAATTTTCAATAAACTGCACATGGGTTCAAATCAATTTGCCTTCAGTGGACTTTACTTTACACTAACAATGCAAACACGATTTAAATACAGTAAGAGATTCATTGTGTAGTGAGCGTTACCAAAGTCCCTTCAAGACAAGTCATTTCACTCGGTGGCCATCTTTGAAACGCCTCTCGGGTATGCAAGTGCAGCTCATATCTCTTTGAATGGGGAAACATCAAATTCTCCAAAGCTGTTTGCCAAACCTAAATTTCATATTTGAAATCACCAATGAAATCTGACGACAACTGTCTCATAAATTTTGAAACAGTTGTATTTTTCAGGTTGGATCAAGCTAAGCAGTCCTAAATGCGCGTCTCTTGTGTCTCATTTCGGAGGCGCGCATCTGACTGTTTCTATAGGAACCGGAGCTTCTAACGACTGCTGCAGTGACGCGATGACTTTACCAATCACCGATTGGCTCTTATTTAGAAGGCGGGACTTATTCCGCCATATTGCGCTTTCAACTTTCTCCCATTCAAAACAATACGAGTGACGCGTCTTTGGCGTCACTATAACAGGAGTTTTGGCAAGTGTCCAGATCAGCTTGCGCTGCGTGATCGACAGCTTTAGCCATTATAAAGAGAGAGTTCTTTGAAGTAAAATACTAGGATTATTCATTATGAATTTAACTGTCATTACCGGTTTAAAAATTAAATGCGTTACTTACAGTTTGAGAGGTCCTTGCTGATTCCAGAACAGTTGATTCCTGATCTTTGAGCAAAAGTTTTTGGGCAAAGCCAGTATCGTATTGCGACTTGTTCTCAAAACAGTCGCTGTTAAAAATGTACAGTACAAACCATAGACTGTAAAAAAATATGGATGTAGTGTCCGTGACTATAACCCGTAGGTTTCAGAAGAGCATTTTTGAAGCTTAAAGTGGGCCTTTGCCATCTTGGCAGTGCATCACAGCGTGTCACTGCCGGATAACAGAAAATGAGCAAAGAGGCAGGACGTGGTTGTAACTGAGGTGCCTGGTTGCTGAAACCACGCCCGCCTAGCTCAACGTGACCAAGTTAGCTCAGGCTAAGGAGCTATCTATCTATCTTAGACACTATCTAAAATATTAATAAAGATAAGTTATATCATTTGAAAATTCTAAAGGTTTACTGTCAATCTACGGAGTCTATTTACTGTACAGATGCTCCAGCAACAGTAATATTGTAATTTGTGTCAGGTGTGCAAATGACAACAAGCAAACTCAAAACAGGATTTCATACCTTTATAATGAAATAGCGATCGCGAGATAAATCCAATTCATCGCACTTGGGTAAAATGTCCATGAGCGTCCATTAAAAAAACATCCAACAGCACTTTTTGTCCACAATAATTGTATGAAATAATCCCGAAAAAAGCACAAACACGGCAGAGATGTCAAATTCAGTGGCTGGAATTAGCTGAGGTGACCAGACAGCGGCAATCCACCTGTTACTCAAGTGGCCAAGCACTTAAATTATGCAGAACTTTAAGGCTTAATATAATTTAAACGGATGAGTTATGAAAAAATTCACCCCCCTCACAGTTGTCATGAAGGGCAAAATTAGCTGTATAGACCAAAACCACAGTTTGTACCAGGCTGTAAACATGTTTTTTTCTGCTGTAAAGTTGGGCATTTTAACATGGGGCTCAATGAGATTCTGCTCTCTTTTGGAGCCTGTCCCTAGCGGCCAGTCGATGAATTGCAGTTTAAGTCACTTCCGTATTGGCTTCAAGAGAAACTGGGGGAGGTTGCTGCTTGGTACAAACACGCAAGTCAGCACTGATGTGACTAGGACGTTCGTTAAAAATAAACTGAATCCATTTTTCTCTGACATCGGGATCCTTCGGCAGCTCATGCAAAGATGATGTTTTTCCACAGCTAGGAACAGCACAACATGCGTGGCATCGCAATCTTGTTATTATCACAATCTTATTGTAAACAACTAGGTCTACTTTAGATCCACTTGCTGTTCATCGACTGAACATCAGTGGGCGGGGAGAACAATGTGATGATGTAAAAGTAGGTGTTGTTGTCTTGCAAATGATTGTGCCATTGTGATGTCACATGCCACCGCTGTTCCAAACAAAGCTTTTTTACAGCTTGATTATATAAATGCTTTTTTATTGATGAAGAGGACGTTGTAAATTATTGTAAGGAAGAATGTGTTTTTCTTTATTTCTTCTTGATCTCTTATCCTTCTATCCTCCTAAGTTCTTCTATCCTGTTTTTAATCTGTTGTAGTCACGCACCTTTAAGAAGTATCTTGTTATTTCCTATAAGAGCCACACTGTTCTATTCATGCCTATAAAGAGTTATTCACTCCTTAATGCTTCTTTGATATGGATGATGAGACCATACATTAATTTAGCTTTACATTGTTTGAAGTTGGCTTAACGGCCTATAACTTACTATATAAGTTACAGCGAGCTCAATAAACTTTAGCTTTAGATTGAACAGCACATGCTGTGTTTGTGTCATTCTTTTGCCCCTGGTACCAGACTTCTACTCTGTTCTGCGAGACAACAATTGACTTTATTGCTGAGGTTCATAATTCTATCTAACAGTTATAGAACTTGCAAGATGTAAAATGATACAAATAACTCTTATATGCCAAAAGACCAAGGAAATTTTGATTTCTCATGTCACGACCCCTTTAAACATTTTGAAGTCCCTGTATGAAATTACTTCACTTTTTCAACATCAATAAATCACAGATCAAATGCTGTGAAACTGGTTTGGATTATTTCCCAAAGCTGCCAGCTTTGGCAATGAATTCCTTGCATTCTGTCAAAGGGTTGTGTTTTCTACTACAAGTCTGCCAAGATTACTGTAAATATCAGTGAATAATAATAATAACAGAAAAAAATTATACAACGACAGACAGACAGATAGATAGATAGATAGATACATAGATAGATAGATACATAGATAGATAGATACATAGATAGACAGATACATAGATAGATACATAGAAAAAAAGAAGGTTGTGACAGGAAAGGCACAAGTTGGTTATATAAGGCAATGTTTTCTTACAATTTATTATTCATTTCACACCTTCTATTCTTTCATATTTCACCCCATGAATCAGATCAAATGTTGAAGACTTTGTTAAAACGCTCCTTGGTTTGCCATGTTAACAAAAATGGGTTAGTAATCGGATGGGGGATGCCAAAACAAAAAGTCAAAGAAAAGAAAAAAATAGGTGTAGATGAAAACACTATTGTGAGAGCAATATTCTCTGTGGTAAAGTAAAAACAAAGCGTAGTTGAATGAAAAGACTTTAGATCAAAAAATTTAAATTGATTAGTTTCAGTTAAACTGAAGCATGTCAATCCAGTGTTAGTAACTTAGTTTAGAAAAATTGCCCCTTGTATACTTTCTTTAAAAATCTTCCTGGTCTTATTGTGAAAGATTCATCAGTTTAAGAAAATCCAAAGAAAGAAAATGCTTGCCTTATATTTCATCAAAATGTTATAACTTGCTCTGCCTCTGAAATGATTTTGCTTTTCTTATTGCAGTAAAATGGCAGTTAATTGTAATGTAAAATAAAACAAATACATTTACATGAGTGTTAATGATATGACTGTTTCAGTCAAAGTAATTGTAATTTTACTATGTTTGTTAAGTGGTTTTCCCAACCTTGTATCACTATAAACAGCTAAATATTTCTGTTTCAAATATATTCAAATATAATTTTAATATAATTACAATGTCCAAAATGTCAGAATACATAATCATTTTAGTTATAATGATCTTTATTTCATTTAAACAAACCATTAAATAGTCAATTTATTCCAGGAGGCCTCTTGGAGGAGTTCAATTTTGCCTGAGAAATATAAGAAATTAAAAACAAAATGTTAAAACAATGTTTTATACCAGTATGATATATTTCTGATATTCTATTTTAGCTACAAATAAACACAAAAAAAGAGATGTGTTTGTGAGGTAGGTAGGAAATAAATAAATAATAGTTTTTATTAAAGGTAATAATAATAATATATTATAGTATATTATAATAATCATAATATATTCACAGTATATCAACAAATTAATGAGAAATTAATTAATTTTTAAATATGAGCTGATGTTTCCAAGTCTACAAATTCAAAACATTAATGAATTAGGATGAGTAGCTTTTTTTTTTCTGTTGCTCCGAAAACTTAAAAAGGTTTTTTGAATGTTTTGAAAGTTCTTTCTCTTTACAGTATAGTCTTTTCATTCGCATTCAGCCTTTATATGTGATTATCACTTTTTTTCCTGTCTCCCTTTAAAAGCCTGTAATGTGTTTTGCAGGTTACTGTGACATCTTTGCTTGTTTCGAACTCAGGGAATCGATAGAGGTGCATAAAGGGTCACAGCGATGTGCACAGGAACAAATACAGACACTCAAATAGCTGACCTTTGAGAGCCATTTTGACAACAATGCAGGTCTACGCAGGAGCAGGTTTCCCTTTTGAAAATAACGAGTGTTTTTAAAGATTTCCCTAACAGTCTGCGCTCAATATGAGGGGCTGGTTGACCTTTCACAACACGTTTGCCGTCCAAACCTGCAAATACACTCCTCTGTTTTGTGGAGTTGCCTGTAGATCGGCATGAACCGAACGAACATAGAATAAACAATGTATGACGTCAGTGAGAATCAGCATGCAGCGGAAACACTTAAGTTAAGAGATCTTTTATAAAATGTGTCCCTTACAGCACAAAAGAAATCAAATACTGTGGCAGTAACATGGTATGGTGATAATATCAGAAATACCATCATGATATGATAATAATAATAATAATAATAATAATACCAGTTTCATTATGTAGACTACTAGCATTTTTATGTGAAAAATTACCATTTTACATTACAGCATAGCACATAATATAACAGAGGATATAAAAAGTGCAGAAATATCATACTTAAAATACTATACATTTATATTTGTAAATGTAAACTGTAACTAATAACAGATATCATGTGGTATCTTATGTGGATCTCAGCGCTCAGGGAACACCCCTGGTGAGACGCAGGAGGAGCTAGGCCCGGAGTCAAACCACAAACCACCTCCAATCAATGACTACCATCATTATCAGCCTAGCAGCTGAGAGATTTGGGCTGGAGGAGAAGAAAGTAGTGAATCTACCCTACACTATGAACAACAGGGCGAACAAGATCCACCAGCTTAGGCAAGAGCTGAAGAGTCTGAAGAGGAGGTTCAAGGAGGCGAGGGAGGAGGAGAGGGGCCCTCTAGCAGAGTTGCGTGTCATCCTCCGTAAGAAGCTTATGGTTCTGAGGAGAGCGGAGTGGCACAGGAGAAGGAGGAAAGAGAGGGCCAGGAAGCGGGCTGCCTTCATAGCGAATCCCTTTGGGTTCACAAAGCAGCTGCTTGGGAAGAAGCGGAGTGGCCGGCTCACTTGCTCCAAAGTTGAGATCGACCGTCACCTCAGAGACACCTTCTGTGACAGATTCAGGGAGCAAGATTTGGGCCACTGCCAGCACCTGATTGATCCACCTGCACCAACTCTGGACTTTGACGGGAAGGAGCCCAGCTGGAAGGAGATCCAGGAGGTGATCAAAACGGCTAGAGCAAGCTCAGCCCCAGGACCTAGTGGGGTACCTTACAAGGTTTATAAGAACTGCCCGAAGCTACTCCACAGGCTCTGGAAGATCCTGAAGGTCATATGGAGGAGGGGAAAGGTTGCTCAGCAGTGGCGGTTTGCAGAAGGGGTGTGGATTCCAAAGGAGGAAGAGTCAAAGACCATCGACCAGTTCAGAAACATCTCGCTGCTCAGTGTTGAGGGAAAGATATTCTTCAGCATTGTTGCTAGGCGGCTGACCGACTACCTCCTGAGGAACTCGTACATTGACACCTCTGTTCAGAAAGGAGGGATCCCGAAGGTGCCGGGGTGTCTGGAGCACACAGGCGTGGTCACACAGCTGATCAGGGAAGCCCGGGAGAATAAGGGGGACCTGGTGGTGCTGTGGTTGGACCTCACAAACGCCTATGGATCCATACCCCACAAATTGGTTGAGGAGGCCCTGTGCCGGCACCACATCCCAGACAAGTTTAGAGACCTCATTCTGGACTACTACGATAGTTTCAGTCTGAGAGTCTCTGCAGGGTCTATAACATCAGACTGGCATAGGCTTGAGAAGGGTATCATTACTGGATGTACAATTTCAGTGATATTATTCGCACTCGCCATGAACATGCTGGTAAAGTCTGCAGAGGTCCAGTGCAAAGGTCCCCTCACCAAGTCCGGTATTCGCCAGCCGCCCATTAGGGCTTTTATGGATGACCTGACGGTGACAACACCACACGTCCCAGGGGGCAGGTGGATCCTGAAGGGCTTGGAAGAGATGATCACCTGGGCTTGTATGTGCTTCAAGCCAGCAAAGTCTAGATCTCTGGTGTTGAAGAAAGGAAAGGTTACCAACAAGTTCCGCTTCACACTTGGCACGACCCAGATACCATCAATCACTGAGAAACCAGTGAAGAGCTTGGGAAAGGTGTTCGACTGCAGCCTGAGAGATACAGCAGCCATCCATGCAACCAACCTCGAACTGGAAGGCTGGCTATCTGTAGTGGATAAGTCAGGCCTACCTGGTAAGTTCAAGGCCTGGATTTACCAATACGGCATCCTCCCACGGATTCTCTGGCCCCTCCTGATTTATGAGGTTCCAATCTCCACCATCGAGGGCTTTGAGAGGAGAGTCAGCAGGTTTCTACAGAAGTGGCTGGGCCTACCTCGAAGCCTGAGCAGCATTGCTCTGTATGGCCAGAACAACAAGCTAAAGCTCCCCATCAGCAGTCTGAATGAGGAGTTCAAGGTAGGCCGTGCTAGGGAGGTGCTGCAATACAGAGAGTCACAAGACCCGAAGGTCTCCCAGGCTGGGATCGAGGTGAGGACAGGGCGGAAGTGGAGGGCAGCAGAGGCGGTGGATGTGGCTGAGTCACGACTACGGCACAGGGCACTGATAGGAGCAGTGACTTGTGGAAGAGCTGGCCTGGGTAGTGGCACAACATCTTGCTACAACAAGGTACAGGGGAAGGACAGGAGATCACTGGTGCAGCAAGAGGTAGCAGTAGAGGAGGAGCGGGCCAGCAGGATGGTTGGGATGTGGCAGCAGGGAGCCTGGACAAGATGGGAGCATGCAGTGGACCGTAAAATCTCATGGGCAGAGCTGTGGAAAGCAGACCCCCATCGCATACGGTTCCTGATCCAGGCTGTCTACGATGTACTGCCGAGCCCATCCAACCTGTTCAGCTGGGGATTGGTGGAGTCACCAGCCTGCAGCCTCTGTCTAAAGAGGGGGACCCTGGAGCACATCCTCAGCTGCTGTCCGAAGGCCCTGGGCGAGGGGCGCTACCGTTGGCGCCATGACCAAGTTCTGAAGGCCATAGCGAATACCATCAGCTGTGGAATTCGCCACTGTAAGCGCCTCCGCCCAGTGAAGAACACCATTGCTTTCGTCCGGGCTGGGGAGAAGCCACCATTAGCTGCCAGGGCCACCTCATCTGGCCTGCTAGCAACAGCACGAGACTGGGAGTTGAAAGTTGACCTGGGGAAGCAACTGAAATTCCCAGAAGCTGTCGCCACCTCAACACTGCGGCCTGACATGCTACTCATTTCAGAGACCTCCAAGCAGATCGTTCTCCTGGAACTCACCGTACCCTGGGAGGACCGTATCGAGGAGGCCAATGAGAGGAAAAGGGCAAAATACGCTGAGTTAGTGGAGGAGTGCCGGAACAATGGGTGGCGAGCTCGGTGTGAGCCCATCGAGGTGGGATGCAGAGGGTTTGCTGGCCAGTCTCTCTGCAGGGCCTATAACATCCTGGGCATCATAGGAGCCAGTAAGCGAAAGGCCATCAAGGAGGTCACGGAGTCAGCAGAAGTTGCCTCAAGGTGGCTGTGGATAAGGAGAGGAGAACCATGGGTGGGGTAGGGCTACCTGGACACAAGCTGGGGCCTGATCAACCCCAGCTGGGTCGCCTAGGTGAGAGTGTATGATGCTTGAAAGACCCGAAACACTCAGTGACCCTAGGTAACATCACTGATGATGTGTCCAGGGTGCATCGAGTCGATGTATGTTACAAGGTAACACTATGGCATTTTCACATTAATTTTCATGTTAATATAATATAATATATAATATAATAGATAATAAATGTGATATTTATGCACTATTCATATACTCTTCAAAATGTATATTATATTATATTATATTATATTATATTATATTATATTATATTATATTATACACTGCTCAAAAAAGGAACACTTTTTAATCAGAGAACAGCATCAAATCAGTTAAACTCCTGGGATATTGATCTGGTCAGTTAAGTAGCAGAGGGGGTTGTTAATCAGTTTCAGCTGCTTTTGTGTTAATAAAATTAACAACAGGTGCATTAGATGGGCAACAATGAGACAACCCCCAAAACAGGAATGGTTTTACAGGTGGAGGCCACTGACATTTTTTTCCCTACTCATCTTTTCTGACTGTTTTTGACTAGTTTTGCATTTGGCTAGGGTCAGTGTCACTACTGGTAGCATGAGGCGAGACCCCCGTAGAAAGTCCTTAACCCATCAGCAGGACCAGTATCTGCTCCTTTGTGCAAGGAGGAACAGGATGAGCACTGCCAGAGCCCTACAAAATGACCTCCAGTAGGCCATGTGAATGTTTCTGACCAAACAATCAGAAACAGACTCCATGAAGGTGGCCTGAGGGCCTGACGTCCTCTAGTAGGCCCTGTGCTCACTGCCCGGCACTGTAGAGCTCGATTGGCATTTGCCATTGAACACCAGAATTGGCAGGTCCGCCACTGGCGCCCTGTGCTTTTCACAGATGAGAGCAGGTTCACCCTGAGCACATGTGACAGACGTAAAAGGGTCTGGAAAAGATGTGGAAAACGTTATGCTGCCTGTAACATCATTCAGCATGACCGGTTTGGTGGTGGGTCAGTGATGGTCTGGGGAGGCATATCCATGGAGGGACGTATAGACCTCTACAGGCTGGACAATGGCACCCTGACTGCCATTAGGTATCTGGATGAAATACTCTGGTGCAGTGGGTCCTGGGTTCCTCTAGGTGCATGACAATGTCCCGGCCTCAATTGGAGAGAGTATGCAGGCAGTTCCTGGAGGATGAAGGAATTGATACCATTGAATGGACCCAATGCTTGCCTGACCTAAATCCAATAGAACACCTCTGGGACATTATGTTTTGGTCCATCCGACGCCGCCAGGTTGCACCTCAGACTGTCGAGGAGCTCAGTGATGCCCTGGTCCAGATCTGGGAGGAAATACTCCAGGACACCATCAGTCATCTCATTAGGAGCAGGACATTGTCAGTTGAGTTGCTGCAATGAAATTTCAGCAAAACGGACTAGCCTGCGGCATCATTTTTTTCACTTTGATTTTTGGGGTGCATTTGAATTCAGTCCTCTGTAGGTTGATCATTTTCATTTCCATCAAGCGATATGGCATCCTTTCATTCCTAACACATTACCCAGTCCATATCAGTATAGATATCCAGCATGATATTTTCCCACCTTGAGATCTGATGTGTTTTCAAAGTGTTCGTTTAATTTTTTTGAGCAGTGTATTATATTATATTATATTATATTATATTATATTATATTACAGTTGGAAGAGTATTTAAAAATAGTATTATATTTTTTTAATAGACATTATAAATTTATATTTATAAATGATTATAACTCATAAAATATAAGGGATATCAGATTGTAATATGGTATTTTAATATATATATATATATATATATATATATATATGCCATCATACTGAATGATTATTCATATACTATGGTATTTACATGGTATTACAAGGTACTTCAAACAGATTATCATAGTACATGTCTATAAACATGGTATTATCATTGTGGTACATCTCAAAAAACATGGCATTACCCAAGGCACCATGTCCAAAAACCTAATATTACCATGGTACAATCCCAAAAACTATGTTATGAACATGGTACATTGCCCAAAACCATGGTTTTACCATGGTATATATCCCCACAACCATGGTATTAACATGGTACAATTACCAAAAACATGGAACCGTGTCCAAAAAACATGGTACCTTGCTCAAACACATGGTATTACCAGGGTGTAATTTTGATTTTATACCATGACATGGTTCAAAAACATAGTATTACCAGGATAACTGCCAAGAAAACTATGGTATGAACATGGTACATTGCCCAAAACCATGGTTTTACCATGGTATATACCTCCAAAACTATGGTATCAACATAGTATCATGACCAAAAATACAGTAGCCTGTGTGCCCATAAAAGGATGTTTTTACCATGACAAAAAAAAAAAAAAAAAAACATTACCACCATGAAACTTTGTCAGTGGTGTGTGCGTGAGAAAAAAGGTAATAGAAAGAGTGTTTTAAAATGGAAGCATGCTTATGTGCCTATATGTATGAGAGAGTAAATGAAAGTGAAGAAACATTATGGTAAAACAATCTATGTGTGTGAAGATCAAACAGAACGCCTGCAGACACAATCAACAGCACCTGACACTCCTCATCCTGACAGACCCTGAGCGTGTCATACTGCACTGTTAGTAAAAATCCATTATGGCCTTGTATAAGAAAGCCGCAGGGATTCTCCAATAACACCTGTTCTTCATCCCCTCTCTCTTATTTTCCTCTCTTCTTTCTCTTACTCTCTTTAGATTAAAGCAGTACATTTGCTCTCTGTATATGTGTTGATGTGGTACAGCCCTCACTGAAGTCATTGAGCATCTCAACAGGGTGGATCTGAGAAGTTAACAAGAAAAGAAAAAAAAAAAAACACTTTAGATTGACCTCTGAAAAGTTAAACCATACCTAGTTAAATGAGTTTACTTCATAGAATAGTTCACTAAAAATGAACATTTATTCACTCTCACGCTGATCGAAACTTGTAGGCCTATCTTTTTCTGTAGAACACATAAACAGATATTTTGAACAATGTTTATGCTGCTCTTTTCCATTTAACGAACTTAAACAGTGACCAGCAGCTGTGAAGTTCAAACTAAAATAAAATAATATATAAACATTGTTACGGTCTCATTCTGTTTTGGTTTCATTTTCATTCTGTTCTCTGATCTGCTTTGCCCGAGTTCTGTTTCCAAGTAAAGACTTTGTTAGTGTATTTTATGTGCCGTGCGATTATTACAGCCGCCAGCAACTCTTAACAGAAGACTGAACCCAGAAAGGATTATTGTAAGAGCTAGGTATAGTTCTATTATTTTGAACACTTTTTTTGTCACTTATGGTAATTACGGCACCTCGTTGTGGCGGAAGTAGTAAGAGTATATCATCTGTTCACCTGTGTGTTTGGGTATGGAGAGAAGGGGGAAGTCTTATTTTTGCTGACCACTATAAAGCTTCTAACGCAGTTTAATGCCATTTATCATGACTTTTGGACACCATTTCGTATGTCAGTGAAACAATTATGGAATGTATTGGATGCACAACCTTGTTTGTTTCTCATGCAAATAAATCTACAAACGCAGTCTTTTGATCCATGATCATTATTAGCAAGGGCGTCTGACAAGTTAGTTTCCCCTACTTAGCCTCTCGGCAGCGAAATTCATGGTTTTCAAGATAGTTGCCTATAATTATTACAGCGATTAAATATGGACTTACCTGCCGTCCACTTGCTCTGTCTAGAGCAAGAAGAGCTAAACCTTAAGGACCATACTAGGAAATTTTTAGATTTGGCGTGCCTTAACAACTTCCCTGGCTGGTAAAAAAAAAAAAAAAAAAAAAAAAAAACCACACACACACACAGCGAGTAAGGGCCTGACTTTGGATGGTCCTCGGGGGAATTTTGTTGCTTTTGTGGAGTGGGAGCTGGTAAACAATGGATCGTCATTCACCATCTGTGCTGATGAAGACGTCACCAGTCCCACTACAGACGCAGAGCCCAGTCAGCCACCTCCCACACCCTGCAAGGAGCCTATGCCAGAGCCCACCCGGAACCTGCCACAATATCAGGGGTAGAAGGAATGACTGAGCACATCATCGCCCCCCGAACCCGAGGAGAGGTCTGACCAGTTGCGCGAACTGGCAATACCATCTGTGCCAATACCATGAGGAGATGGAATGGAGCCCCGCCCACACTCCCACCACTGAGGGTGAGCTGCAACTGGCCTCCGCATATTATTATGAGGATTTGGAGGAGGATATTTCCCTGAGTCTCCTGTCCCCACTGGTCCCACCCAGCTGCAAGTCTCCTGAGTCTCCGCTGGGCTCGCCCAGCTCCAAGTATCCTGTATCTCCACTGGTTCCGCCCAGCTCCAATTCTCCTGTCTCTGAAAATCCTGCCCAGCCTCCCTCTACCACTTCCTCTGCCTATAACAGCCAGTTCATTGGCCCCGCCTCTGCTGTATCCCTTAGCTCCTCCTCTGTTGACTTCACTCTGCTGCATGGATCTGCCTCAGGTCTTCCGGTCTCCAGCTGCCGAGCCTGTCACTTCACCTCGGCTCGTCGATCAGTCGGCTCCACCTTGACTCCTCCCTCCCTCAGCTCCACCTGGGACCATCGTCCTTACAGCTCCACCATGCTCCCTCATCCCACCAGCTCCGCCTTGGTCACTCTGCCTATGCCACTGACTTCCAGGCCTTCAGCTGCGCTTTATACTTTTTCCTTCCGGCTCTACCTTGGTCCTCAGTCCCACCGGCTCTGCCTCAGTGCTCTGGCACCCAAGTCTCCACCATGGCTCCTTCCTTCTTTGACTCCGCCGTGGGCCTTTGTTCTGTCTGTGTTCTTGGTCCCCACCAGGCTCCTCCTGCTCTGTTCTCCTCTCTGGCTCCTACCACCATCAACGTCGCCCTAGACCCTCCCACTGTCATCTCCTTCGGTGTCCTACCCTCCGCCAGCCCCTCCACCAGCCCCTCATCCTCCTCCTAAGCTGTGCAATTTCCTGTGCCGTGCTATTACTACAGCCACCAGCAACTTGTAACAAACATAAAAGTGGTCCATATTTGTGAGCTAAATTTTATTTCTTCTGAAGTCATATAAGAGCTAATTGTATTGCTGTCAAAGAAAAAAAATGGAGATTTTAAAAGTGATTTTTCTTTGTAAACATTCATTGGACTTTGCATAACAATGATCTTCACATGAAATGTGTTTGTTTAAATATGTAAAAAACTGTGAATATTAACAGTCTGTTGACTCTGTGTGACAGGGTCATTAACAAGTCTGAAATAAAAAGTCTGCAGTTCACAAGTGTCAGATTGATAATTAATTCTCAACCGTCAATTTGCATTCAAGGATTTCTAATTTAACATTTGTGAATAATTATCTGTACATGTTAATTCATTTATTTTTGTCTCTGCACTCCTTTGTTTACAAAATACTGTTTTCAACAATGGTTTTGAGTGTAACGAATGCACCCACGCAATATTTAGCATGTCTTTAAAAGAAATGACTACATGTTTAAAGTAAAAGCTTTTAATAATTTTCCCTTGTAAAGGTCATTTCTACGATTATTTAGGAAATGCCCCGTTTATAGTGTTCATTCAAAGTGAAAAAAGCAAATGTGTAAGTGTCACGTATGTTTTGGTTTTGTGTTCATGTTTCTGATTTCATGTCTTTTATTTTGTAGTTTGATTTATGTTGCTTGTTTGTGTCATGCTTCCCTTGCTCCTCATGTTCTCCCTTAGTCTATGTGTCATGTTCTTATTGGTTGTTTTTGGTCATGTGGTTTTCAGTTCTGTTCTGTCATTGGTTGTCTTGTTCCTTGTGTCACTTGCTCATTGGTTGTCATAGTCATGTGTTCTCTAAGTTCTTGTATTTAAAGCCATTGTCTTCCCCATGTTACTTTGACGTGTATTGTTAATGTAACCCTGCTGTTGGTGAGTGTTCTGGTCAAGTCTGTTCTGGTCAAGTCTGTTCTGGTCAAGTCTGTTCTGGTCAAGTCTGTTCTGGTCAAGTCTAATGGTTGCTTTGTTTGTTTGCTCACTTTACTTCAATAAACTGCACTTGGGTTCATCAAGCTCACCTTTAGTCTGGACTAATCGTTACAGTAAGACATTGCACAGGCTTTAAAAAAAAAAAAAAAAAACATATATACATAAATATGTCCTACATAAATATGTTTTTTAAAGTACAGATGCAAAAGAATATTTGTTTCTACTCTTTAAAAAAAAAAAAAAAAAAAACTTTAAAATAGCATGAAATAGTTTTGTGATTTTGTATAATAATAATTCTATCTATCTATCTATCTATCTATATCTATATATACTAAATAACTAAATGAAATTAATATAAAATAACTAATTGAATTAAATAATAATGTACTTATTTTAAGCCAAAGGTCCCCCGAATATAATGATGGTGATGATTTATTATTGATTTTTATTGATCGTTAAAAAGCAATAATAATCAGTTATTAAACCAGGTGTTGCATCATAGATAGATTGTGTTAAATTCCATGTATTCCCAAAAAAAAAAAAAAAAAAAAAAACTGAGGAAAACAAAGCAAGATAAAATGTTCTTTTGTTCATGAGGGAACAAGCTGAATCTGTCAGGGTGGCAAATGTCTGCTCACTTACCAACTGACAGTTGTCTGTTTCTATCCCACTAACTTCAGGGAAGAAGATGGAGTGATATATCTGTGATATATCGCAGGCTAACCTGACCATCTGTGACACCACAAAATGCCAGAGCTGAATTGTCTTATCACTGGAGGGGAGTGTGATGAGGTGCATCTGCAATCAAATCCCTCAATGTATCCGACACAAACAGCTTCCAGTGGAAACAACGGAGACAATTCGGATCTGCTGAGAGATGAAGATTCTATTGGCCGAGACCAGCGCTGATTACTTTAGCACTTTCCAAACATCTCGTAAAGCATATTGTAGTCTATAAACAAACAACGCAATTAATAATTAACCTTCCCTGACCGAATTCACCCACTGAGTGCTGCTAAAGTGAACCGAGCTCTTGAGCAGAGGCAAAGCCATTTTCCACGCTTGTTGAAAATCAGCGTTAAATCACTTCAGAAATCAATAGGCATTCCAATTGCTCACCCACAACGCACATAAACGCTGGCGATATATTACACAGAAAAACCCATCACTGGGACTAATGAACATAAATACCGGCCGTGCAAATAATGAAGTGTGGCCGTATAAATCATGGCCTCACATGAAAGACTGCCAAGAGAATAGACAAATATTGTCCATGTTGAAGAGGGCAGCGGAACAGATGTATTCAGCTGCTGAGCGATCGGTTGTTTGCGCGAAGCACGTTGTGATTTACAGAGAAACCGAAGACTCATTGGTCTCTCATGAACTCACTAGCGAGGTACATTTAATTAAGGCGAAACTGTCAGGGAGGGACTACATTTCTCACAGCCTTAAATGCAAAAGCAATGAGGTGATTACCGTTTTTTTGATGGCCGATGTGAAACATTTAACTCCAGTGACTTTGTGAACATCACTTGGTGTTGAGAACCTCAGAGAATGTTGCAACGGAACCTGCTCAAGAGCCTAAATGAAGGTCTAAATACTTATCAACACTTGTGGAAAGGAAGTGCCCCTAATTGTATTGAATGAGCACTTGTAGTGTACTTCAAATCTTAAAAGTCAAGTCAAGTTTATTCATTTAGCGCTTTATTCAATACAGATTGTTTCAAAGCAGCTTCATGGTAATAAGCAGGAAAATAACAGAATCAATTATGCAAACTTCATCAATTATGAGACAAATTCTGCTGTAAAGCAGCTCTAAAAAGACAATAGTGTCATCATTATTCAGCTCAAGTCAGCTCAGTGTTGATTCAATTCAGTTCAATATTAGTGTCAATGTTTAAAAAATTTGTCAATTATGAAACTAATTCAATTCAGCAATTGTGTCATCTTCCTGCTCAATTCAGTTAAAGTATATATATATGTACTTAAGTGTACACTTTCATGACTGTTTCTTAACACACTTAAGTACACTTGTACTTTTATTACTTGCTATAATAATGTAAAAATGAAAAGTTTCACTTTTAAGTATATTTTAAATCATTGTTTTGTTGTGCTTTTAAAAAATTGCACAGATTTTGATGTCTCATACATACTAATGTACAATACACATGTAAAATACTTAAGTGGGTCAGAAAAACACTTGCATTTATTATAAATTTATTATTTATACATTTATTTATTATAAATCAACTATAATACAATTTCATTTAATTGCAATTAACATGCAATTAAGCATCTAAAGAAGACATTACATTCAGTTTGCAATTAAGTATATTCTTTTAAAGTATATTATGTCCATAATAAGTACTCTTTTTAAAATTGCTAAAGTGCGCTTCTTTTTCACAAGGGATATATAACAGAATTGGAGGTAAAACTAATATGCTAATATCTTATTTGTCCTTGACAAGAGGACTTGACTACAAAAACATGACTACAAAAACAAAGGCTGCATACAAAATAGCGTAGCAGTATGACAGGGGACAGACAAATTTGTTGAATAAAGTTGTTATTTTTTAGTTTTTGCGCACAAAAAGTATTCTCATTGCTTCATAATATTAAGGTTGAACCACTGTAGACACGACTTTAGTACCTTTCTTGACCTCAAAAGGTGCAATGTCGTTGCTGCCTATGTGTGCATCAGATACCCTCGGATTTCATCAAAAGTATCTTAATTTGTGTTCTGAAGACAAACGAAGGTCTTACGGGTTTGGGAAGACATGAGGGTGAGTAATTAATGACAGAAATTTCATTTTTGGGTGAGCTAACCCTTTAAACAGATTTCCAGAAATGCGATTTGAATAGGATTTCAAGCCACAAACTGTATGAATGTAGCTTGAAACGGATTTGTAAAAATCACATTTCATGTGATTTTTTGCCATTCACACTTGCTAAATCTGATCGGATTTCAATTGGCTAGCACAAAAATCGGATTTGACCTGACAGTCTAAACGTAGCCTTAGACATGGTCAAGATGATCTCCTGAAGTTCAAACTGAACATCAGAATGAGGAAGAAATGTGATTTAAGTGACTTTGAATGTGGCATGTTTGTTGATGCCAGATGGACTGGTCTGAGTATTTCAGAAACTGCTGATCTATTAGGATTGTTAAAACCATCTCTAGGGTTTACAGAGAATGGAGCGAAAAAGAGAAAATATCCAGTGAGCGGCAGTTCGGTGGGCGAAAATGCCTTGTTGATGCCAGACGTTTGTGGTTCGTGCTGATAGAAAGGCAACAGTTACTCAAATAACTATTCGTTACAACCAAGGTCTGCAGAAGAGCATCTCTTATATGGGTTACACAGCAGCAGAAGACACACCGATGCCATGCCTGTCAGCTAAGAACAGGAAACTGAAGCTACAATTTGTCTGATGAGTCTCAATTTCAGCTGCAATATTCAGATGGTAGGGTCAGAATATGTTTCCTGCACCTTGAATCTTTGCCATGAAGAATTAGGGAAGTTCTGAAGACAAAAGGGGGTCCAACTCAATAACTAATAAAGTGGTGTACCTAATTTAAAATAAATAAATAAATATTAGAAATTTGCCCAGACAAATTGATCGCAAAAACCAAACAAAATCACAAACTGTACAGTCAATTATCAGTTTTAATAGAGTCTAAGAGTATACACTTTTAAGTGTGTATGACTCTAAGAAAGTCATTAATTTGGATTTCAGTAAGAAATAATACAACACTTTTTCCAGAATATTTTCAATCCGATTCTCTTTCTGAAAGAAGGAAGATTTCATTAAAATCTGCCTGAGAAAATTGTGCCACTTGACAAAGGCTTGCTGATATCAGCAAAGAATTTTCCCCACTTCTCATAACCCTGCATTTCCTCCCTCAGTCTAATATGAAAATATGCTTTGAACTCTTGGTCATGCAGAAAAATATAGTGCTGAAAATTACACCACTGCCAGTACAGGAACCCTCCGTCTCTCTCACCACCAATTAGTCCTCTTCCTTAACATATTTTGATTCAAACCAACACAAAAAAAAAAAAAAAAACACCAGGAGACATTAAAAGCTACGGCATTAGATCACTGTGCCATAATCACTTAAGCTCATTTCATAGCTGGTTTCGTCCTTTGTGTACTAATTTGAAGTGGCTGTCATGTGCAAAAGAGCGATTTGTTTAGATTTACGACGGAAGACAACAGCTCGCGCGTCTGTGACGCCCAATAATTAGCCCAGAAGTGGCACTAGTGCCTGTGATTATCTGCCTGCGCTGTCAGCAAAAGCTTTGACGCTCACGATAACACCGTTTCATGATTGTCATCGCACCTGAAACATGTTAATGTAGTTAAAAAGTTGCTGTTTTAAAAAGGCAGATCTGATAAGATGTGATAAAAACGATGTCTTTAATTAAAAATTGCGCCTGATATTACATCCAAACATGCATTTTGTTATATCAATGAGTAAAGTGTATTAAACAGCATATTAATAAGTTAACACACATGTATTTTCTCATAATACAATCTGCAGTATGTGCCCTAACAAGTAAACCATTACAAACTAATAAGAAACGTGATTAAGAGCAACTCTTCAGGAAAATAATAAAACAAAGCTGCTCTGTTGTAAATGGGCCAGAGAGAATTGCCCTGTACAAAGGATACTGAAATACCTGAACCTATAATGTGACACCTGGTCCATTTCACAACAATATCTGCCATGTTTAATTGGGCAGCAATGCTAATGTTATGCTTGGAAGCCAAGTTGGGTCACTCCAAATTTCTCAGGAGTAACAAAGAATAGCATAATGCAAGTGCAGCAGTCTTAGATGGTGATTGTTCAATACATTATTAAGTACACTGAAAAATATTTGGTGTAGAAATAATTTTCGGTAACACTTTATTTTGATGGTCCACTCTAGACATTCTACTAACTACAAGTAGCTTCGCAACTACATTTCAACTAACTCTCATTAGAGTATTAGTAGACTGTCTGCTTAATATCTGCTAACACTTTATTCTGATGCTCCTCAACAGACATTCTACTGAATAAGTAACTCTGCAACTACATGTCAACTTATTATATTAACTCTAACCTTGCAGTCTATTACAGTCTACTAATACTCTAATGAGAGTTAGCTGACATGTTAGTTGACGTGCAAATAGAATTCAAATTTTAAAATTGTACCGTGTGGAAACATTTTATAAAAGCAATAAGGCACTTCCACTGTGAATATAGTAGTTCAAAGAAGCACAGCCTATAATGTTTAGACACCTAAATTAAACATTAAGTTTGCGATTACATGTCCATCACGATATTTAGCATAGTACATTCTCATACTTCCTGTGCTTGTGGCTCTGGAGTAAAGCGACATCTCTGTTCTCATTGGTTGTATTGTTATTGCTCTCCTTAGGCTTTTTTTAACCTACACTGTCAAGAAATGGTCTGAAATAACAAGAACTGACAAGTAATTATACGCAGAACTCTCCTCATTCGTCTCCAATTATCCCTCAACACCTCAAGCTCAGACCAATTATTCCAAATTGTGCTGCTTTGTCTCAGATTTTCTTGTCTTATTTTGGTGAGGGAAAGCGTTCATTAGTGTTAATCGGACATGTGTTTGTACGCTGGTCAATAGTATGAATATAGTTTCAAAGGCTTGCTTATTAACTCGTCAGATTTTTCTCCATAAAAATCATATTTTTTTATTCAACATAGCCTTTTTTAAAGTGCATGCTTTGATACTAAATATATTTCATGTTGAGCTCTAACAAATGAGTCACTTTTGAAAAAAAAAGCAAAGTTGTGCAGAATAAAATAAAATAAAATGTTAATAATAAATTGCTCTTAAAGTGCCCCTGTCATACTTTTTTTGGATATTACCTTTCATGTGTTGTTGTGTAATATTGTGAATGTAAAAGGTCTGCAAAGTTTCAAAGATCATGGAGTCAGTGTCTTCCAAAAGAAAGAAGTGATTCTGAACTGCTTGAAATGAGTCGTCAGTAATTCCAGTCTTACTTCTTGCTCAAACCTACATAGGTTTGTAACAAATTTGCCAGCATATGGTCTTCATTGGCTGCCTGCGAACAACGCCTAATTTGACCCTCAAACACTGTAGTTGTAGCTGAGACCTGGAAAAGTTTGGTTCATGTTGTTGAAATTTTGAGAAGATGCTGTTTTCTGTGCTGCGAAGCAAATCCACTTTGCTGCACTTCCAAAGGGTGAGGACTCTGGCTGGAATTGATACGGTAAAACCAACACCATCATTACTGTTCGTATCAAGTGCTGAGGAAGAGCTGAAATTCAGATATAGTAATGGCCGTTTGATTTCCGACACGCGCTGTAAGTGGTAGGCAAATCACAACAGGCTGGGCCATCTGACCAATCAGAGCAGAGTAGACCAATCACAACAGACTGGGCCATCTGACCAATCAGAGCAGAGTAGGCTCTCGGAAAAGAGGAGTTTAGAGAGACTGAATCCTCTTTCAAACTCTTTCAGCTATTAAAAAGAGTTGATGCTGCAATGTATATTATAAGAAAATTAAAGTGTTTTTGACCTTGGATGCATGTAAACCCATTGTAGGAAACCTCCAACCTAGGAACCTTTAAAATAACATAATATGGACACTTTAAGAATAACCACATGCCACAAGCACCCATCCGACTTATTTGAAGAAAGGATTACCTTACACTCAATTTCAACGTCTTAAATGTATTTACACTGAGTTCTGATTTTGAGAAACAAGAGGTAATATAAAAATGTACAAACAATTCACCCTTAGGGGTTATCCTAAAAGTTGGCTAGGTGAGACACTGGAGAAAGTACAGGATGCATCGTATAGATCGGTAGTCTGTACCACAACATATTTGGCACATAATGGAGAGATTAAGGACACAATTACGTCGCATTGGCACATTTTAAAGGTGCCTTAGAATTGAAAATTGAATTTACCTTGGCATAGTTGAATAATAAGAGTTCTGTACAAGGAAATGACATACAGTGAGCCTCAAACACCATTGTTTCCTCCTTCATATGTAAATCTTGTGCCTGAAAAACACCACGGAAAAAGGGCGAATGCCAACATAACATCGACTGTTACGCAACAGTCGGGATCATTAATATATACGCCCCCAACAATTACATATACCAGCCTATGTTTAAGGCAAGGCAGTATTAACATCTGGAGCTGCATAGCCGAATCATCAGACGTTCTGCAGGTATTGCGAAGCATGCAAGCAATGACAATAACAAAAATGGCAGATGGATCCATAATAACTGTTCATGATCCATGATATCATGATATATTTAGTGATATTTGTAAATTGTCTTTCTAAATGTTTCGTTAGCATGTTGTTAATGTACTGTTAAATGTGGTTAAAGTTACCACATTTATGTTTCATCATGTTTCTTACTGTATTCACGGAGACCAGAGCCATGTCGTTATTTTCATTTTTAACCCGAAAACGCTTGTAGTCTGTATAATTCATAAACACATCTTCATTCTTATCGAGTCTCTCCAACTGTGTGTAGCTTTAGCCACGTTAGCCTGCAGCACTATCAAACTCATTCAGAATCAAATGTTAGCAAACATCCACAAAATACATGCCATACTTACGTGATCTGATATGCTGCATCACAAACAGTTTGTAAAGATCCATTTTGAGAGTTATATTGTGAATTTCAGTATTGTTTATGTAATGTTTATTGAAGTCGCGAGCCGGTGCGGGGAGCACAAGCATTTAAAAGTGTACACACCCCAAATCAGAGCATTTTTAATGCCACCCCAAAATAGGCAGTTAAATGGTATAATAAAAAATCTATGGGGTATTTTGAGCTGGGGACACCTTAGACTTATTTTACATCTTGTAAAATGTCAATTCTAGGGCACCATTAATTAGCAATAGTGTGTGAGCAAGTCTTTTTGCTGACCCTCCTCTTGTTTCACACTACAGAGCAAAAAAAATTAAGAGATTTTCTTGTTAAATCTGATACCATTGCAAAAAATCTGATGGATGGACACATATGTAATGAAATTTATCCCTGTCTCAAATGTGCTAAAATGTTTGTCTTTTAAGAGTAGTGTGACAAATCGTTTATACCATATTAGACAACTTGTTACATGCTCGTCTGCTAATGTGATTTATTTATTAACATGTACATGCAATAAACAATATGTAAAACAAATAGACCAATCAAGACACGTATTATTGAGCATATGAGTACTATTAGAAAGCCCCAATAGCTCAGCATTTTAGGGAAAGGTCCAATTCTGTTTCGATTTGAGTTTTGTTATTATAGAACAAATATCACAATGTCAAAGAGGGGGGTGATATAGAGCCCAGGCTCTTACAAAGAGAATGTAAATGGATTCTCGATCTTGAGTCATTATATTCTCTATAGGTATGAATGAAGAACTACTCATAAACTGCTTTCTGTGAATTATTTTGATGTTATCTTTGTTGCATGGGTTTATATATATATATATATATATATATATATATATATATATATATACACACACACATATACATATACATATATGTATGTATATTTATTATAATATTTGTATGTATGTTTCCAAATATTTTATACATTTATACAATTAAGGTTATCTATGGACGTAGAATATATGTTCAAATGATGTGCCTAATATGTTGACATAGATATGATTATGACAAATATACAATTTTGACATGTTTGTAGCCCTTATGTGATAATGACTTCATCCTGGCTTTTATTGTGCCTGCATATACACTATATTGCCAAAAGTATTGGGACGCCTGCCTTTACATGCGCATGAACATTCCATTCTTAATCCGTAGGGTTTAATATGGAGTTGGCCACCCTTTGCAGCTATAACAGCCTCAACTCTTCTGAGAAGGCTTTCCACAAGGTTTAGGAGTGTGTTTATGGGAATTTTTGACCATTCTTCTAGAAGCGCATTTGTGAGGTCAGGCACTGATGTTGGTGAGAAGGCCTGGCTCGCAGTCTCCGCTCTAATTCATCCCAAAGGTGTTCTCTCGGGATGAGGTCAGGACTCTGTGCATGCCAGTCAAGTTCCTTCACACCAAACTCGCTCATCCATGTCGTTATGGACCTTGCTTTGTGCACTGTTGTGCAGTCATGTTGGAACAGGAAGGGGCCATCCCCAAACTGTTCCCACAAAGTTGGGAGCATGAAATTGTCCAAAATGTCTTGGTATGGTGAAGCATTAAGAGTTCCTTTCACTGGAACTAAGGGGCCAAGCTCAACCCCTGAAAAACAACTCCACACCATAACTCCCCCTCCACCAAACTTTACACTTGGCACAATGCAGTCAGGCAAGTACCGTTCTCCTGGCAACCGCCAAACCCAGACTCGTCCATCGGATTGCCAGACAAAGAAGTGCGATTCGTCACTCCAGAGAGCACGTCTCCACTGCTCTAGAGTCCAGTGGCGGTGTGCTTTACATCACTGTATCTGACGCTTTGCATTACACTTGGTGATGTAAGGCTCTGATGCAGCTGCTCGGCCATGGAAACCCATTCCATGAAGCTCTCTACGCACTGTTCTTGAGCTAATCTGAAGGCCACACAAAGTTTGAAGGTCTGTAGCTATTGACTCTACAGAAAGTTGGCGACTTCTGCGCACTGTGGGCCTCAGCATGCGCTGACCCCGCTCTGTGATTTTACGTGGCCTACCACTTCATGGCTGAGTTGCTGTTGTTCCCAATTGCTTCCACTTTGTTATGATACCACTAACAGTTGACCGTGGAATATTTAGTAGTGAGGAAATTTCATGAATGGACTTATTGCACAGGTGGCAACCTATCACGGTACCACGCTTGAATTCACTGAGCTCCTGAGAGCGACCCATTCTTTCACAAATGTTTGTAGAAGCAGTCTGCATGCCTAGGTGCTTGATTTTATACACCTGTGGCCATAGAAGTGATTGGAACACCTGAATTCAATGCTTTGGAGGGGGGGCCCAATACTTTTGGCAATATAGTGTATATTACTGTAGGATGTCTATGGTAATATTGTGCACTTTAAATGGACACACTTTTGTGTGTCCGCAATTATATGGCACTGATGAGTTGATAATGAAAACGTTTTGCAGTTTGCACTTTACAACACTTTTTGAGCCCTCTGTTGAAATAATAAATTAACAGTTGGAGAGTTTTTGCCTTATTCATTGTGTGCAGATCTTTTTTCTACTTTTTTTTTTTTTTTTTTTCTGTTGGATTTACACATCCAGTACATTTTGTGAAGTTGGACTCTGCATATACAATATGGCGCTACACCATTTCTTTCACCACTTTAAGAATATCAAATTTTATTGTTTTAAATGTTTTAAAAGTACAAATATTCCATTTATTTCATATTTAGGTGACCACCTATAGGAAGAACAGGCCATCCATGCAGATCCATCACCAGTTTTTCTGTTTCTCTTACAAAGGTTACGATTTGTAGTTGTGACAGGAACATTGGTCCAAGATTAGAGTAAAATACCATCTAAAATGAGTCGAATAAGACAACTTAATTTCCCTTGTGAGCATCCATTTTGTTTTCTCTTTCTTTCACTCTCTCTTTCTCTACCTGCTGAATTATTGAATAAAAGTGAGCGACACAGCAAAACACAGGGTTCTTTTTATGAAGTCCCAATCTAAATGTCACTGCGACCCACTGTAGCGCTGGGCTTTGTGGGTAGGCAAACACCACTGGGCGGCTGTTTTGCGCTGACTGCCGAATCTCCTCAGGATCTCGTCTGAGTGAGCAGGAAATGACAGCGAACACGATGCTGGGGACCTCAGAGAGGTCAGCTCCAACTCGTCCAACAGACTGTCTCTGACAGGACACACACATATATACACATTCGCAGGCTCATGCCAGAAAAGCAGCTGCTCTTAGCAGTGTCTCCACGTGACATACACTATAAGATCTCTGATTGAAGGGTATAAAACAGGGGGCCCTTTTTGAGTCCATGCACAATGCCTGGGCCAAAACAAATAACGCAAATAGCGAGGAACTGAAATAGTGAGGACTGATTTGCAGTTTGGCTCGCAATTCATCCCAAAGATAATCAGGGGCGTTCAGGTCATATTCTTTCTTACTATTAGTAGTGGCGATTTTGATTCATCTCAGTGACTCGAAACTTTTAAGTCAGTTCACCAAGATTTCTTCAGATTTGATCTCTGGTTCATTCAGTGGCCCTTTCTGCAGGCTACCTCATTAGCAAGTAGGGCTAACAAGTTTTCCCAGCAAACAGGGAACGTTCTCAGAACTTTAGCTAATGTTCTGGAAAGGTTATGAACAAATGTTTTTCTAGTAATGTTAATAGAATGTTCATTCAAAGTTATGTGGTCATTAATAATGTTCTCACTACGTTAGCAACAACAACAAAAAAAACATTTATACATTGTTCATGGAACATGCTAAAACTTTTTTTTGTTGGATATTCATCTAACATTTTTTAAATGTTACTATTTGTTTCAGAATGTTCAAAGTACATTTAAAAGTAACGCTCCCATAATGTTTACAAAATGATAAAATGGAATGTTCCCTTAACATTCGTATAACCAAGAAGAAACATTTTTTTAAAAAAACATTTAAAAACCTGGACATTCAGAACATTCAGAAAACATTCAGAAATAACATTTTCATAACTTAATGGAAATGTTAAAAAAATGTTCTTAGAACATATTTTTGTTAGCTGGGTTTTGAATGTATCTACATCTATGTCACTCTGCATTGTATAACTTTCTTTTTCCAGAATAAAAAGTAAATTGTGACTTTTGAGTAAATCGTCATATTATGAATTTATATCTCATAATTGCAACTTCGTTTTTCGTGTGTGATCATCTATCTTTTTTTCCTCACAGTTGCGAATATTTTTTGTAATTCCAACTTTATATCTCACAATGGGTTTATGTCAAATAATTGACTTTTTCACACATTTGCAACTGATAATTTTAACTTCATTTTTTCACAATTCTCAGTTTATATTGCACAAAGGAGAGGAGTAGATCATTTATGAGTCATATTCACTCTATACCATATGAATTTCTATTTCCAGAAAGAAAGAAAAAAAATGGAAATTGCAACTTTTGCATAAATTGTATTACATAATGACTGTCACAAAAGTCCACTGAGGTGAGTTGCAGCTGAACCCATGTGCAGTTTATTAATATAAACATGAAACCAATACAAAATAAACAAAAACTTGACTTGAACCATAGACTAGAAACATGAACATAAACTTGAACAAAAACTCGCCAACAGTGGTATCAGGGAACAATGGGAACATGAGGGCTATTTATACGGAGAGACTAATGACTAACCAGGAACACCTGTGAATAATCAAACAATGAAACAATGAGAACATAGGACACATGACTAGAACAACCAATAAGAACATGACACATGGACAAGGGGAGCACATTGCAGGATAACATGAGGAGCAAGGGAAGCACATGACAAAATAAAAGACATGAAAATATAATTATGAAACAAAGCCCAAAACAACATGAAAATGACTTTTTGTCTCATAATTCCAACTTTGTTTTTTGTGTGATCTCATAATCTGAATGTTTTTCTTGCAGTTTCAACTTTGATTCTCACAATATATGGGTTTTTGTGACCTTTTCTCGCATTTGCAACTCACAACTACGACTACTTCTTGTAAAGCGACTTCATCTGCCACAATCGCGACTTTGTCTCAAACTTGCAACTAAACATTCATAATTTATACATTTCATAATTTATACATTTCTCTCAACACTCCACACCAAATGATTTTCTCATTCTCAGTAATAACTTGTAATAACTATGTATTTCACAACTGCGACTATTTCTCGTAATATGGCTTCTTATGTTATCTGATTATTGCAACCTTTTTCATATTTGTGACCTTCTATATCAAAATTTCAACTATTTTCTTATGATTACAATGTAATAACTTGTAATAACTATGTATTTCACAATTGTGACTTTCTTGTAATTGTGACTTTATATTTCAGAATATGGGCTTATATCTTATAATTGCAACCTTTTTCTTGCATTTGCGACTGATAATTTCAACTTTATTTCACATAATTGTCACTACATCTTAGGGCTGCATGATTTATCGCCATTTTATCGCACTCGATTTGGCAAAGGCTGTGATTATTTTATGTGCAGCTTGTCAGAGCTGTACGGCTCTGTGATCAGTAGTAAATGCTTCTCTATCGGAAAGCCAGAGGGCGCTCTCGCGCAGAAACTCAAAATATGCCCTGCTGCCGAAGTAGAACAGGCGTCATTCCAGGAAATCCCATACTATCACTGTAGCTGAATAAACAGAAGATTGAAATGTTTTGATTGATTAAACATGACTAATAAACACACGACTGCCTTATTCTCTGTAAGAAGCCACATCATCTCACAGAAGGATGCTCAAATGTCGTTATGAAGTGAGTTTGGAGTAAAAACATGTTATTAAATGTCTTTTGTTGGACAAGATGTTAATAAATGCTTCTCATGTCTGGATAGATGTTTGACGCGTGTTGCTTTTTCAAATGCACATTATAAGCAATTCAAACTCACAGTGCTTTCAGATGGATTAGCATTTGGAGCCATAGTTCATTGACAAGCCGCGCATAAAAAAATAATCGTAGATTTGCAATTTCATTATCGCACTAAGCCAAATCGTTTAAGCGCGATATCAATGTTTTTTTTTTTCTAATCGTCCGATTAATCGTGCAGCCCTACTACATCTCACAGTATGACTCTCTCGCAACTGCTACTATTTCTTGTAGCTACAATATGACTATGTGAATGTGTAAAAATGAATGATAATTGTATACATGCAACTTCAGTGAATGTTTGCATGATTCACTCAAAAACACAATTGTTATATGAACCACAAAGTTGAAAGCACAATTCTCCAGAATGTAACCTTAAGATTCACTTTCATTACAGACACAGCCAAACTAAGGAGATGTTCCACATCCGCATTTGGCAATGTAGCACAGCTCACCGTGAAAGGGGTCGCCCACCAAAACAAGCCCGGGCGACTTTGAGAAAAATACGCCCCTGTGACAATGGGAGCTACATAGGCTTTGATTTATCTTGAGAGCCTACTTAATACAGTGCAGGCACCAGAACACAAGCATTCAGCTGGAGGCCAAGGAAGCACAGAAAGTATCAACTGTACACTGTGCTGCCACTTAAACTTTATTGCCATCCATATTTTTGCCAGTTAGGGAACATTAGAGAAGTGAAACAGAACCCCTGTTGTTCTTCAGGCATGGCGTGGACAGAGGACAGACCAGCCACTCCTGGGAGGGCGGCCAGTTCTTGCGCCTTTAAGCCATAAAAGAGCGCATGACTTATGAATGTCTGGTGTTAAAGAAAGATGGAGAAAGAGAAAAGGAGATCGATATTTAGGTTGATGCAGTTGGCAGCCTTCAAACGTGGCAGCTGGAGACAGGGCCTTGGACACTTGGGGGGGTGGTGTCAAATTTACAATGCTGAAAGCCACAAAAATCCCCATAAACCATTGCAGCCCATTGTATTACACCCTCCCACTGCATTCCTCTTTAAAAATAAAGGTGATGGAGAATGAAGCTCAGAGCACAATAGCTAAAGGGAAAAATAGCCTGAGCTTTAAATATATCACTCTGCAGGGACAAAACTGTTGAGCTGAGGACCTCCGCAAACAGCGACACAAAGTCCTTCAGGAGCATATCTGAGAGGACGTGTCACATAGAATTAATAAAACTGTCTTAAGCCGTTCAATTTTAATTAAGAGCTGCAGGGGTCTGGGAAGTGAGTTTTAAAGTGAAATGATTCCACCCCTTCTTAGTCCAGCCCGGACCTTAGCCTAACCCCAAGGACAGCCTTCACGAAAATGCATTCTGACATGCAAATAAAACCGCCAGTCAAAGGGCAGTTTGACGCTCCTACCAGAATCCATTGTGAGTGTTTAAAAGTAGCTTGGTCTCTTTCTTGAGACAATTTTCCACAGTCAAACTCGCTTAGACGGGCCAAGCTGCGTTACTTTAGCATGCCATATTGCGACGACACTATTTTTAGAACAGCTGATGTATTTCCTCTATTATTTTAAGCAATGAGACAACCATCACAGATTATATAAACAACCTCCCACTGCTTTTCAAATCCCACAGTATCTTCCTCCATACAAATCCATAAATGTGTTAAAGGATTATTTCACCCAAAAATGATTTACTGTCATCATTTACTCACCCTCATGTTTTTGAACTCAATGGGTAACACTTTACAATAAGGTTCATTAGTTAATTACATCAGTTAACATGAACTAATAATGAACTGCACTTCTACAGCATTTATTAATCTTTGTTAATATTAATTTCAACATTTACAAATACATTATTAAAGTCAAGAATTGTATTTGTTAACATTAGTTAATGCACCATGAAGTAACAAACAAACAATGAACGACTCTATTTTTATTAAATAACATTAACAAAGATTAACAAATACAGTAACAAATGTATTGCTCATGGTTAGTTCATGTTAGTTAATACAATAACTGATGTTATTAAATGAACCTTATTGTAAAGTGTTACTGACTTTTGTTCTTCTGTGGAACACAAAAGGGGGGATTTTGAAGTACAACCCAAACTCCAGAAAAGTTGGGACATTTTTTTTTAAATTTGAATAAAATGAAAACTAGACTTTCAAATCACATGAGCCAATATTTTATTCACAATAGAACATAGATAACATAACAAATGATTAAACTGAAACTGAGAAATTAAACTGAGAAATTTTACAATTTTATGCACAAAATGAGCTCATTTCAAATTTGATGCCTGCTACAGGTCTCAAAATAGTTGGGACGGGGGCATGTTTACCATGGTGTAGCATCTCCTCTTCTTTTCAAAACAGTTTGAAGACGTCTGGGCATAGAGGTTATGAGTTTCTGGAGTTTTGGTGTTGGAATTTGGTCCCATATTTGTCTGATATAGGTTTCCAACTGTTGAAGAGTTCATGGTTGTCTTTGACGTATTTTTCGTTTAATGTTGGTCTAAAACCTTTATATACCTTTCAGCATTCATAGTGCCTTCCAAAACAGGCAAGCTGCCCATACCGTATGCACTTATGCACCCCCATACCATCAGAGATGCTGGCTTTTGAACTGAACGCTGATAACACGCTGGAAGGTCTCCCTCCTCTTTAGCCCAGAGGACATGGCATCCATGATTTCCAACAAGAATGTCAAATTTGGACTCGTCTGACCATAGAACACTTTTCCACTTTGAAACAATCCATTTTAAATGAGCCTTGGCCCACAGGACACGACAGCGCTTCTGGACCATGTTCACATATGGCTTCCTTTTTGCATGGTAGAGCTTTAGTTGGCATCTGCAGATGGCACGGCGGATTGTGTTTACCGACAGTGGTTTTTGGAAGTATTCCTGGGCCCATTTAGTAATGTCATTGACACAATCATGCCGATGAGTGATGCAGCGTCGTCTGAGGGCCCGAAGACCACGGGCATCCAATAAAGGTCTTCGGCCTTGCCCCTTATGCACAGATTTCTCCAGTTTCTCTGAATCTTTTGATGATGTTATGCACTGTAGATGATGAGATTTGCAAAGCCTTTGCAATTTGACATTGAGGAACATTGTTTTCCACAATCTTTTTACGCACTCTTTCACAGATTGGAGAGCCTATGCCTATCTTTACTTCTGAGAGAATCTGCCTCTCTAAGACATCCCATTTATAGCTAATCATGTTACAGACCTGATATTAACTTAATTAGTTGCTAAATGTTTTCCCAGCTAAATCTTTTCAAAATTTCTTACTTTTTCAGCCATTTGTTGCCCCCGTGCCAACTTTTTTGAGACCTGTAGCAGGCATTAAATTTGAAATGAGCTCATTTTGTCCATAAAATTGTCAAATTTCTCAGTTTAAACATTTATGTTCTATTGTGAATCAAATATTTGCTCATGTGATTTGAAAGTCTTTTAGTTTTCATTTTATTATTCATTTTCATTTTAAAACGTCCCAACTTTTCTGGAATTCGGGTTGTATGTGCTGGCCACTCTTTTACATGCAAGCTTTGAAAAGGATGCAAAAGCACCATAAAATTGATCAAAAGTATTTGATAAGAAAGACATATCTTTTTCTTCTTAATTATTCCAAACCTTTGACCAGTAGTGTACATTCATTTGAATTGGATCTTATCAATTAATTGTTTGATTCAATTCACCAAACTGGTTTAAAAGATTCATTCATGGTTTAGAATACCAGGAGGGTAAATAATAATGGAAATTATCATATTTGGGCAAACTGTAAGAATTTTTAGAACCTGCTATTCCAAGTCTCGGAGCATGAGGGTGAGAGGACAGGGAGAGGTAAAGAGATAAAAGAGGGTTGTTTTTCCTCCTCACGACAGTAATGTCATCTCCCAGAGGACTTTGAAGCAGTTGCGGGCTGCCTTCTCCTGCCTGCAGCGTCCCAGCTGAGGCGAGCCAGACAGACAGACGTAGGTCGATAATAACGGCACTAGCATCTCTCTTCTGCAACATCAAGCTACGCCTCTGAGAAATGCTGGAGGAAAGACAAAAAAACCAAGGGAAGTGGTTAAGATGTGAGAAGACTGTGGCGAAACAGCCTTAGGAGAGAGAACGCATCTGCGAGGAGCAGTGACAACCCCAAACAACTCAATCCATCCCAGAAGCCCTTCTTTATGGAAGCTTGTTTTTCGCCACGGACAAAAAAATAAATAAATAAAAAAGGTAATTGCAACTTTTTCTCTCACAATTCTGACTTTTGTTTCCCTCATAATTTCGTATTTACATCTCGCAATTCAGACTTTTTTTCTTGGAATTCTGAGTTTACATCTTGCAATTTTTACTTTTTTTCTTGGAATTCTGAGTTTATATCTCACAATATTTACTTTTTTTCTTGGAATTCTGAGTTTATATCTCACAATATTTACTTTTTTTCTTGGAATTCTAAGTTTGCATCTTGCAATTCTGACTTTTTTTTTTCTCTCAGAATTCTGAGAAAAAAGTGAAAATTGCGAGACGTAAACTCCAAATTCTGAGTTTGCATCTCGTAATTCTGACATTTTTTTTTTCTTAATTCTGATTTACATTTCGCAATTCTGACTTTTTATTCTCAGAATTTTGAGTTTACATCACAATTCTACCTTTTTTCCTCAGAATGCAGAGTTCACATCTCAAATTACTTTTTGCAATTCTGACTTTTTGTCTAGAAATTCAGAGTTTACATCTCACAATTTTTACTTTTTCTCAAAATGCAGAGTTTACACCTCAAAATTTTGACTTTTTCCTTGCAATTTTTCAATTTTTTTTTCCTTGAAATTCTGAGTTTACATCTCGCAATTCTTTTTCTTATTAGAATGGCAAGTTTATATCTCACAGTTGCAAGTTAACATTTCACAATTCTGACATTTTTATTATAAACTCAAAATTGCAAGAAAAAAGTCTGAATAGTGAGATGTCTTTTAATTCTGTGGTGGAAATAAGCTTCCAAAAAGAAAGGAAAAATAAAGGAAATAAGTCTTTATGTTTAAAGGGTCTGAAGTACTAAAGTACACAAGGTATTCTACTCTCCTGCTAGTCTCCGATTATAAAAATTGACAGTTCCCTCCAGACACCTGCTCCAAACTGCTGGCAAGAACTAGAAATAATCACCTAGCCAGAAATGGCTAAAAGACAGAATGAAAGGGGAAAATGAGGGTGACTTTGGATCCATTATGAGCAATGCTCGGTCCCTGCTGGGAAAGATTTGGCTTGACATTTTTACATAGCAATTACCACGTTTTTATTCTCTTTCATTCTTTGTCCAGTGCTGTCATGTGATATTGATGGCTCAGCCTCTATGCATGGTTTATATCAGGCTCAATCTGGGGGAAAATACATGGTGATGGTTTTGATTCAACTATAATAGAAACTTAATACATTCATGAATGACAAACAAGACGCCACCTGATCTCTGGCATCGGGAAAAGAAGCCACATCCAATGGAACACTGAAATCAAATTTGCTATTTAAAAAAAGTATACAAAACCCAGTGAGACTAATTTTCTCAGCATTTGCCCTTTGATCCTATTGCCATCACATGCCATGAAGATTTTCAACATATTTACAGATTTAGCACATACAGGATGATGATCCATCATGCAATATATTATTATGGGAAATGAATGGAAACATTTGCTAACTGTAATTGCTCAAATTCACAAACGATGAACTGGGGTGAGATAACCCCTTGCACAGGGTAAACTTAAACCAGCTGCCATCTGATTGAAGTTTGCAGAACATGTAACATTTTTAAAAACATTAATAATATAGTTTTTTGTAAATGTGATGCAATAATGTGCAATACATTAATGTCAAGGCAAGTTTATTTATATAGCACATTTCATACACAATGGTAATTCAAAGTGCTTTGATTTATTATCTTTTATATTATTATATATTAAAACATAAAAAAAAAACATAATAAATGTAGTGAGGTGAAAATATCTGTATTAAAAAGGTTAAATATTTTTCAATAAAATAAACGAGGTAATATTTACTATTTCTTAAATAAATGTTTAAAATAATAATTTATTATATATTAAAACATTTAAAATGTATAACTAATAAATGGGTGAAAATATTTTAATTAAAAAATGTAAAATATTTTATAATAAAATAAAGAAGGTGGGGTAATAACATTTATTATTTATGAATTTGATAAATTATTATTATTATTATTATTATTAGTAGTAGTAGTAGTAGTAGTAGTAGTAGCCATAAAAATTGTTATGTATTGTCATTTGGCATATCCTCCATCTTTGCTGCAGCTTGTTTGGACTGAGTGGCAAATGAGTTTAGCCAGTTTGTTTAACGATTGTGTTTAATGTGCCTCGTAACTGATTGCTTTTATGCTATATAACCACTGATTTTTATCGTTTAGTTGGAAGAAAGTGATACTCATGGAAAATCCAATGAAACTTTGCCGTCTATAATTCATTTTTATTTAACATTTTAGTTGAATATTTTATGTTGCATATGTTGCAGGCACCAAAATGCCAATGGCCCACATGGCATTTAACAACAGTTTTAATTGGCGCTTCGAAGTTTTCCTCTGCCACACTCACTGCGGGACCAATCTGCAGTGCAATTTAGTGGGAATATTCAGAATAGGATAGTTTAAAAGCAAGTTTGACTCCAAAAGTAGATGAAAATTCCTTCTAAAAAGTTTTGGAGAATTTATGAATACTGAAAAGGCCTCTTTTGTAAAACGCTGATGTCTTGGTTTACAACCTCACAGAAGCAATTTCAGCCCCATCCTTGTGAATAATATTCCTTGGCTTTCAATCCATATGATTTATAATTATTTGCATGTAACGTTTCTCTACAGCTAATAGAGTGAGGATTAAAATTACTCATTTCAAATTTCCTCCAGTTTATTCCCTGTTAAATGTAGCTATCAAACCCAAAGGATTCAAACCAGAGAAGAAATACGATCCCATACATGCTAACAAAACCCTATTTTAGACATTTTTTATTTATTTATTTTTTAATTACCTAAACTTGTCAAGCTTCTTGCGAGAATTACCCATGATTAAAATCCCCTGCAATTTCATACTTTGTTCTACCACGATTGTCACATTATAACACTGTTCGGGCAATTACTGCCTCTTTCACTGGGGAATTACGCTTGCATTTCATTAAAATAAGAGCTGCAGGAATAATTGTGTCTCTCTTTTTTTTGTTGTTCATTTCATCTGTTCTCTGCTTCTTGCACTTCTTTTCCATATCTGAGAGATGCTGGAGCAGAGGAACAAACATGCTAAACATGATAAATGAAATTTGTTTGAAATGACAAAGAAAGAGGCGCATCAAGCATCATCAAGGGGATTCCACATCAGCCAGGTTTTTACTGTAAGAAAAATAATGTCTGTGTTATTATGTGGGAAGTGCTCTACTGTAGTGCTGGAGCAGTGTTAACCATAACAACATTACTGACAGAAATGCTCGGAGAGACACGAATCAAACAAATAATATTGTTTAACTATTGGTATGCACACATTTTTTACAAGTTGTATTTTGTTTCTGTTGATAAATCTTTTGTAAAATGGATAACAAATGTTTAAAAAAACAAAACAAAATGTTTGAAAATAAAAAAACAAAACTTCAGCTGAGGTAATTATATTATTTTTAAAACATTAAAATATTTTAGATCAATACTTCCGGTGGCGCGCGCTGCAAGATGGCTGCACAGCACTAGGCTCCTGACTAAAACCTCCTAATTGAAGGTAGTTTTTCACACTAAGGGAAAAATAACGTCATTGTTTTACAACTTGACAAGTCCAATTCAAGAATGGTAACTAGTAAAAAGTCGACGTCTTCCCAAAAATCGGCTGTGGGCGGCAAACGCCTCAAAACACTCAAGGACGACGTAGACCCAATTGTTAGCCATGCAATCGAAGCACATCAAGAAGCTATGCGTGAAATGGTTTCCCACATGTTGACAGAGGCAATAAAATCCACCCATAATCCCTTTAATGATTTTATTAATGAAAACAGCAGTTCTTCGTTCTTTGAAAGAAGAAATGGATTCTTTGAGTAAAGGTATGGCGTCGATTACAACGAAAGTGAACGATCTCCAAGGCAGTTTACGCAAAACAAAACAAAACAAAAAAAAGATACAAACTTTTGCCTGTCTCAGCTTGACCAGATGCAGCGAAAATGCAACAACCTCAAAGACCGGTCACGACGCAACAATGTCCGCCTGGTTAATCTACCAACAGGAATGAAAGGGGATGATCCTGTCGGCTTTCTACAGAAAATGCTACCTAAATGGATCCCCGACCTCACGGCACGCTCAAGCCTGATCGAGATCGATAGAGCTCATCGTGTTTACTCGAACTTCAACTCACCTAAACCACGATCGTTGATATAGAGTACTTCAGGGATGACGTGTTTTTGTAGGCCAACCCGGAAGTTAGCGGCACACGGGTTCCCTCGATCGAAAGCCTATGCATTTTTCCCATAGACTTTTGGAAAATCGCAAAAAATAAGCTCTGTGTTTCTTTAGACCCCAATAAAGTTGCCAGACACAGTTAAATATAATGCTGTCCATTTAAAATGGAGACATTTGATGTTTTTTTACTATAATATAAAATTTCTATAAAATATTGTGTTATGAATAATAAAACAAACATTTGTGTGTTAATCTGCAAGCATAAGGTTAGGAGAGAACACGTGTAGAAATAAATTATAAAAATGAAAAGGGCCTTAAGATAAATGCTTCAGATTAATGGTTTTAAGATGCAAATTATCTTCATATTCATTTGAAATTGTCCTGTGACATCCTGTGATGTGATTCAAGCAGAAAAGCTAAAGGCACGAGGGAAAAAGCTTAAAAAAAAAAAAAAAAAGCCATTTCCACAATTAAAATCGGTGTGCACATTTCATGTACATTAAATTATATTACATTAGGAACATCTTCACAATTATTAACTTTGAAAAATAAACCAAATCTATGCTCGAGAAGTGTGAGTTTTCACAATTCCTTAAGACAATGAATAATTTTCAAGTTCAAAACTAGAGATTCTGAGTAATTGGAGACAAAACCTTTTTCGTACTCCACGCAGATCATAAACCATTGAAATCAGTTGAGAAATGTAAACTTCATTCCGCTTTTTGTCCAGAACAGCTCCCCGTTTACTTGCATTTGTTTAATGAGGAGTCTTGCCCCGCACAATATGGCAGACTCGTTGACGTATCGCAGCAACAGTCCAAAGCGGCCAATAGGGAGTCTATGTATTTATTATGTCTATGGTCTTAATTCCGCAACAGTACCTGCTGCCCGAAGATCTTTAAACTTCCCACTTCAGGAGGAAATGGAGGAGGACGACTAAAGAGACTTGTAATGTCTATGCTGATAAACCTGTGCAATACATGGACCAAAGACTTTTTCAGCGTACATTTGTGCTTCAGTTCACCAAAGTGAAATGGTAACTACTCTTTTATATTTATTGCATTTTGTTCCAAAATCTCTTTTAAATAATTTTCATGTGCAGGTTGTTAGACTGTTATTTGTAAAGGAACTGTTTAATTATTATTATTATTATTTTTTATTTTTTTAAAGATGGGCTACAGATCTTAATTTAAATGTGGTTGCTGTTAAAATCCAGTTTTGAAAATTGTTGCATTTTATACTGTTCTTCTGAGTTTAGAAATATTCATTCTATAATTTTAATTTCCTCAGTTGTTTAATTCATAGGAGGCTAATAAGGTGAATAGTGTTTAGACATTGCCTCGCGACCGCCACAGACGTTTGCTAAAGGAGGGATATGGGAGAGGGAGGGGGCGCTTAGGCACATAAAGCACTCAGGGCTATCCTTGTTTTTGCTTTTGCATATACCGATGGAACTTTTAATGGTACGCTTATTAACCTGCGCTAAACATTACATGTTATTTTGTGTGAGCCCTGTAATTTCAGACTATGGTTAGAATTAACACGTTGTCGTTTAATTATAGGGGGTTAAACTCTTCTATCAAACGGACATGAGTTCTAGATCTTTTACGCAGAAAAAAGATTGATGTAGCGTTTCTTCAAGAAACCCACCTTACCGCCAGGGACTCCCAAAGAATGCAAAACAGGCGCTACATTCCCATAGCATCATCAAGTTGTAAATCTAAGAAGAAACGGGTGACAATTCTTTTCAAACGCAACTCTAACTTTATTACTGAGCACACAGGTTCTGATGATGAACGTAGAGTAGCATATTGCTGTACGTTAAAGGGTTAGTTCAACCAAAAATGCACCCTCATGCTGTTCCACACCCGTAAGACCTTCATTAAGATATTTTTGTTGAAATCCGATGGCTCAGTGAGGCCTGCATAACCAAGATCCATTAATGTACTAAAAACATATTTAAATCAGTTCATGTGAGTACAGTGGTTCAATATTAATATTATAAAGCGACGAGAATATTTTTGGTGTGCCAAAAAAACAAAATAACGACTTATATAGTGATGGCCGTTTTCAAAACACTGCTTCCTGAAGCTTCGGAGAGTTATGAATCAGCGTGTCAAATCAGCAGTTCGGAGCGCCAAAGTCACGTGATTTCAGCAGTTTGGCGGTTTGACATGCAATCCGAATCATGATTCGACACGTTGATTCATAACGCTCCGAAGCTTCCTGAAGCAGTGTTTTGAAATCGGCCATCACTATATAAGTCGTTATTTTGTTGCATATGACGCCTCCTTTTTTCCAAATGTTTCAAAAACCCTACTCTCTCTCCAGGGCTACTCAATTATCATCGGATCCGCTTGACACAGTTTTGGACCGTTCCAATTCTTCAGTTTCAGTAGCGCAATCTCAGTCTTCTACAGCGCTAAGGTTGTTCATTAAAGATTTAGATGTGTGTGATGCTTGGCGAATACATAATCCAACAGCTAAGGATTACACCTATTTTTCCCCAAATCACAAATCATTCTAAAGATTTGAATATATTTTAATTTCATCATCACTACTTCCAGTTCTTATCAATATTGAATTTCTACCGCAAAGTGTTTCAGACCATAATGCTGTATTAGCAGATTTTCAGATAAATACATCCTGTAAACCATCCAGATGGAGATTTAATACTTTTTTACTGCAAAATGAAGACTTTCTTACGCAACTGAGAGCAGGACTGACTGAATTTATCAATTTGAATCAGAACTCTGTTTCCAATAAAGAAATGTTATGGGCATCCATCAAAGGTTTTTTTAAGGAGCAATGCTATCTCCTTTTCCGCTAGATTAAAAAAGAACTATCTTGAACAACTATCAGTATTAGAGAGAAGATGTGGGGAACTAGAAAGGGAATTAGGGCATCAATTTTCCAATGACACTCAACAAAAATTAAATGTTGAAAGGGCTGCTCTTTATGATCTACTTTCGAAGAAGAGCAGAATATTTAATGCACATTACAAAACATAAATATTACATAGATGGAAGCAGACCAAGCCGACTCCTTGCGCTTACCTTGAAAAAACATGAGCGATGTTTTAACATCCAGGCTATCAAAAGTTCAAAAAAATGGTCTCATCTCACACCCCCCAGATATCAATAAAACGTTCATGTCATTTTTTGAAAGATTATATACCTCAGAAAGGCAACCCAGTACTGACAAGTTAAATAAGTTTTTTGATCAGTTGAACTTAGACTTTCAAAGGAGGAAGCTGACAGCCTTGACTCAGAAATTACTTTAGAAGAACTACATAATGCAGTGTTATGTTCAAATAAAGGAAAGTCCCAGGGAATCGATGGCCTTCCAATAGATTTATAAGTGGCGATGTGGGATCTACTTGGCTACATTTGGTTACGTACTATAAATGAGGCCATATCCAAAGCCCGTTTTCACAAAGACCTCAATACAGCTCTAATTACGGTTTTACCTAAACCCGGCAAAGACCATTCGGACTGTTCTAACTACAGGCCCATCTCCTTGATTAATGACAAATATTAAAATTTATACTAAAGTTATTGCCAAACGTCTACAGTCAGTAATGCATAAATTAATTGACCCAGATCAATCAGGATTTATTACGGGGCGTTTGGCTTCAGATAACGTTCGTCGAGTGTTACATATCATTGCCGAACCCAGGAAATTAGAAACACCCAGTGGCCTGCTATTTATTGATGCCGAAAAAGCCTGGAATGGAGCTATTTATGGTATACATTAAAAAAGTTCAATTTTGGTGACCAGTTTATTAGTATGATACAAACTCTATACACTAATCCCATGGCCAGGGTATCTACTGGTGGACTCACCTCGGACACTTTTAATATTTGTAGAGGCACAAGACAGGGTTGTCCGCTTGAGTCTGATATTCAAAGATGGATGTGTCTCCCTTCATCAACATCTGCCCGAATATCAACAATCAAAATGAATATTCTGCCCCGCATTAATTTTATTAGCTCAATGCTTCCTCTCCCCCCACCAGTAAATTATTGGAAAAAGCTAGATTCTTTACTGATAAAAGATATTTGGAATGGAAAGCGTCCCCGCATCAAGTGGTCTACACTTCAAAGAAGTAAAATAAAAGGTGGATTGGGCTGCCCTAATTTTAAATGGTATCATTGGTCCTTTATCCTGCTCTCAGTTACGAAATGGTTTGATCATGGTTCACAGTCTTCATGGAAACAAAAAGCACATTTCACCAATTATATTAAGGTCCTATACGTTCCTACACTCTCCAAATATTTTAAAAAGATAGAAGCCTGATTTTCATCTAAAACTGTATGGCACACTCATACTCCTATTTGGCACAATTTGAATTTACTTTCTGGCGGACAACCTTTTGTGCAGCCATCCTGGGCTATAAAAGGTATTCTAACGTTAAATTACACAAAAGGAGAGGATTCAATCCTGGATTTTCGAAATTTAATTAAAAGATTTAACATTTCACATAACACTTTATTTTAAATTACATGCCGTGTTAAAGGCCCATAAGGTACCTTGGGGTACAAACCTTCAAACTGAAGAAAACCTGAACTGGATTTGCAATGTACCAAGCACAGGAACTGTTTCATATTTTTATTTTTGCTTTTTAAATCTTCATATAGACAAGGTCCCTAAAGCCAGAGCTTGGTTATTGGATCTGAACACTTCCAATAGAATCATCAAATGGGATACAGTGTGGGATAATACATTCCATGCATCCACAAACCCTAACCACCAATTCATTAATTTATCGCCCCACCCGTATTGTAATTTTTGTGGACCTGGTTGCCTGGACACTTTGATGCATATGCTTTGGGACTGTCCTGACATGCAAAAATTCTGGGAAATGGTGCTTGACATGTTGTATATGGCTTATAGGATTTGTTTTCCCAAAGATCCTGTTATTTTATTGTTGTATGACAACTTTCAATTTCCTCTAAGTGAGAAGGTACGGAAATTTTGGCTAGCTGCCATGTCTGCTGCAAAGAAGCTACTTGTTCAACGTTGGAACTGTCACGGACTAATCACGCTAAACCTGTATCTTTGTCTAGGTGGAAGAATTGGATATCTACAGTCAAAGAAATTTTAGATACTTAATCAGCAGCTACTGCTTCTGTTGTTATAATTATTGTTACTATTTTATATAATATATATATATATATATATATATATATATATATATATATATATATATATATATATTATATATATATATATTTTTTTTTTTTTTTTAATTTATTTATCATTATTTATTTATTTTTAATTCCATTTTATTTATATATATATATATATATATATATATATATATATATATATATATATATATATATATATATATATATATATATATATATATATATATATATATATATATATATATATGTCGGTCTATCTTGTTTCTATCTTGTATTATGTTTATCCGTCCAAGTCCTGAGTGCCCGGGTTGGGTGAGGGAAGGGGCGAGGGTATTGGGGTAATAGTGGTCTAATAAGTTTTCTTTCTAGTATTGCAAAATATTCTGTATGCTTTCTCAAAAATAAAAAGCACTAAATTACAAAAAAAAAAAAAAAAAAAAAAAAAAATCATATACATATATTTATTAGATCATTAAATAAATAAATAAATAAATAAATAAATAATAAGTACAATGTGAGCGCGCATTCAAACGTGATTTCAATACCCCTCATTTTGAAAGCGGCTCCCAGATGCATGCATATATCTCTAATTATGAAAGGTATCTTAGGCTGGGCTGTGTAGTTGTAACCATCTCTTAGCTCTGTACCATGCTTATAGAAAAATTGGGTCTCTATTTGCACTTAAGAGACATTAAGAGAGTACTTTGATTATGGTTACACTTATTGTTTGCACTTAAGACTAAGAGAAAACTTCATTTTTTCTTGTACTGTTTTTATTTCTATGATCAATTTGTGGAAAGGAGTGCAGTTAGGAAGTCAAAAGTTATAGTAGCTCATAATTCATGTACTAAAGGTCTAAATGTGAAATCATACAGGAGAGAAGTCAGTCAGTTGAGTTTGTGCCAAAACCTTGTACAGTGCTACAGTATTGTTGTCTTGTACTGCATATGATAATTCATATTCAGAAAGTAGAACTGAAATGACATTCATTACAAGATGATTAGTTAAAACATATCAAATGCACCTGCAGACTTTTTCGTGTATTTCGGCATTGAGGATTTCTTAAAAAAATAGGGTGTAAAAATCCAATCTTGTCTTGTTCTCGTGAACTCAATCTCATCTCGTCTCGTCACACCCCTAATATATATATATATATATATATATTATATATATATATATATATATATATATATATATATATATATATATATATATACACTATATTGCCAAAAGTTTTGGGATGCCTGCCTTTACGTGCACATGAACTTTAATGACATCCCATTCTTAATCCGTAGGGTTTAACCCTTTGAGCGGTACGGTCCCACATATGGGATTTTTATTTCTGTGCCCCTGGGCGTACGGTCCCACATATGGGATTTAGAACGTTCAGTGACGTCACATAACTGCCAGATTCAAACTGTGCTTTCGCACTTTGGCTGCGAGACAGACACGCACAGCTCTTGTCATATCACAGCTATGCAGTGTTTTCAGCCACATAATGTTTCTTTTAAGGTTTCAGACATTTAAATACGCATAAGCACCAGTAAAACGATACACAATGATGTCAGACATCAGTGGAAGCAGCAATAACAATCCATTCAAATATAATTTGCCGACATTTATTCATATCAGACACACATAATGGGCCTAAGTAACTATAAAGTTTACTCTATTATTCTTCCAGTTCACCAGCCACTTACTTGCATATATTTCGGGAGAAACTGATGAATTCAGGTTCTGTAGATCCGACTGACAGGACTCTATGAACTGCAGCACAAACTAAGATGGCGGCGCCCATCTCGCATTATAGATCAAGATAAAGATCATTTATAAAGGTTTTAAAACAACAAAACACACTCACTTACACATATTTGAGAATCGGAATATCATATAGTTGATGACATGGTAAGCAAGTTTGCGAATATTTTAAATAAAAAAGGAAAAAAAAATAATAGCGATCCATCTGTCATACAGTGTTATTGTGGCTACGTTCAGCGCTTGTGACACGCAAGACGCGTCGCCATGGAAACAATAAGGGCAAACGTTCTAAAATAATGGTCGCCTTAAAAAAAAAAAAGCTCACCTGGGGTGTCAGTTAGAATATTTTAAACTCACGCTGGTATGCTGAAGCATTAAGAGTTCCTTTCACTGGAACTAAGGGGCCAAGCCCAACCCCTGAAAAACAACCCCACACCATAATCCCCCCTCCACCAACCTTAACACTTGGCACAATGCAGTCAGGCTAGTAGCGTTCTCCTGATAACCGCCAAACCCAGACTCGTCCATCGGATTGCCAGACAGAGAAGCGGGATTCGTCACTCCAGAGAACACGTCTCCACTGCTCTAGAGTCCAGTGGCGGCATGCTTTACACCACTGCATCCGACGCTTTGCATTGCACTTGGTGATGTAAGGCTTGGATGGAGCTGCTTGCCATGGAAACCCATTCAATGTAGCTCTCTACGCACTGTTCTTGAGCTAATCTGAAGGCCACATGAAGTTTGGAGGTCTGTAGCTATTGACTCTGCAGAACGTTGGCGACTTCTGCACACTGTAATTTTCGCCGCTCTGTGATTTTACGTGGCCTACCACTTCGTGGCTGAGTTGCTGTTGTTCCCAACTGCTTCCACATTGTTATGATACCACTAACAGTTGACCGTGGAATATTAGTAGTGAGGAAATTTCATGAATGGAATTTTTGTGTACCCAGTGCAGAATCTGCAAAATGTTAATTATTTTAACAAGTAACAAACGTTTCCTTCTGGAGCATCAGTGAATGTTTCAACTTTTTGTTCTAATTGTGTATGAGTCCCTCAGTTTTTTCTCAGTGTGAAAAGATGGATCACAAAATCATACAGTCACTGCTGGAAAGGGTTCAAATATGCAAAAGATGCAGAAAATCAAAGAATTTGCAGGACCTGAAGGATTTTTTTTTTCTGAGGAACAGAGGGCAGTTTAACTGTTCAGGGCAAACAAGGGACTCATGAACAATTAAAACAAACAGTCGTAGATCATCCAGGTAATGACAAACAGTATTAAGAATCAAGTGTACATAAACTTTTGAGTAGGGTCATTTTTATAAATTCAGCTATTTTTTGTCTTGTGGTCTCTATGTAAACATCTTTCATGTAAAATATATTATTCAGGACAGTACTAAATAAAAAATAACATGCATTTTGTATGATCCCTCTTATTCTGTTAAAATAATTAACATTTTGCAGATTCTGCAAGGGGTTCACAAACTTTCAAGCAGCAATATAATATAATATAATATAATTTAGTTTTAATACGATATCATGATATATATTGTCACTGTAATTTCAGATAACTCTTATTTGTGATATAAAATGATAGCCCTCCAGAGGTGTTCCCACACCTCGTACTCTCTCACTTTACTCTGTCTATCTGTCTATCAGTCTCTCTCTCTCTCTCACCATCTGTGCTGCCAAAGACCGTTCAGGCAGCCTTGACATGGGAGCAAAACATGCCATCGGAGAGACAGTTTGATTTAGCCCTTAACATGCTGTGCTTTTGTAGACATTAAACGCCGCGAGCCGAGTTTCTATTTATTCACGTTCTGCCGGAAATCAAAATGACATGTGCCTCACAGAGTCAACACAAAGATACCAAACCTTCCTGCTTTCAACCGACAGAAACTGAAGAATGTCGACTGGCTGCAGAGGAACAGTTCACCCAAAACTCAAAACATTGGTATTATTTACTCACCCTCACCCTGTGTCCTTTTTGAAGCTTGAAAGGGTTAGTCCCCATTAATTGCAACCTCATGGAAAAGAGGAGCCTGAATATAAATATATATCTGAATATAAATTAGGGCCGCTCTCTAATATTTGACTAAACGTTAGTCAACGAGAAGAGGCTTAGTCAACCAAATATGTATTAGTCGGTTATTCTCAGGAAAAAAAAAAAAAAAAAAAAACTCCACAGGATAGTGGTGAAGTCTGTAAGAGTTAATGGTGGGTCATTGTGATAATTACAGTATGTTGGGCAGGAAATCCAAACATTTGCCTATCATTCACCGACCTCAAATATGGCGTATCATTTGAAACATGCAAGTAGTAGTAGCAACTTTACATGGCTGCTTGCTCTAACATTAAACTAGATAAATGTGCACAATTTTTAGTGCGGCGTGTGGAAGCTGAAGTATTAGCGCATCACTTGCATTTTTCCTGATAACAGCGGAAACAACCTAAAATACTCCATCATTTTTGTTCATTCAGATAAGAGTAATACATCATTCGAAACGTCTGAGGCTGAGTATATTTAAGCTACAATTCATACTGTTACAGTGACAGTTCTTCTTGAAAATACTATATCAGCAGTAAGCTTTTTTGGTTGTAAATAAATGTATTTGTGTTATTAGAATGTAATTTGCAGTTACATCAAAAAAGTAATGTTATTACTTAATGTACGTTACCTGTAATACATTACTTTACTTATTAATCAAAAAGTAATCTGATTACATTATGCTTGTTACTTGTAACGCACTACTTTACTCATTAATCAAAAAGTAATCTGATTACATTATGCATGTTACTTGTAATGTGTTACTCCCAACACTGCTGATTTCAGATGAGTCTGAAAACACCTGATTGCTAGTTTTTCCACAGATTTCAGTCTGAGGTTTTCTCAGAGATGAGAGCTACTGTAGAAATGTGTCCATTTTGAACATAATCAGAATTATCAGTTAATTATCAGCTAATAAGGGTAAATCAACATACTCTGGTAGACTGGAGGGAGCGTGAGTGTTCCCATTCAGTCAGTCACGTTCGACGTTACGTCGATACTGACGTAATGGGGTCTCGCTTGGGAGCCCATTCACCTCCAAGGGTACAAAACAAGCCAATGGGAATTGGCCAGTGAGATTTACATGCCGGGCCACACCACCGGCATCCGGGCAAATCACGGCAGCGAGCGTCTTTTTAAAGATGCCTCTCTGTCCGTGCTTTCCTGGATGCGATCGTTTCCTGGTTTCATCTGACGACCACAATCGCTGTCCCGATCTGTGCCCGATTGGTCAGCCCTTGTACTGGGCTAGATGCCCATATGATGTGATTCCCCTTGGGTAATCCCATATGTGTCTGTCCACGGTAGGGTTTCCCCTGACGGTAAACCCGTGTCTTTCCCTGGGCGGCTCTGCCCTGTCTCTGAGCACTAGAGTCCTCCCGGAAAGTAGGACCTACATCAGAGATCTTCCATATGTGTTACTGCCCCTCGGGTCAGTCCATATGTGTCTTCCGCACGTTACCTCCCTTCAGGCAGGGTGTGGTCTCCGTAGCTTTCCCCTCCTCGGAAAACGCTTTCCCGGCGTTTTGGTCGTGGCTAAAAAACGTGGGAATCGAGTCCCGAAGCACTCTTCCCCAGGGGTAAGGAACAGCAGCTTCGACCATTCCCTGAGTAACACCCTGTCCTCTCCATCCCACTGGTATGGAAGACACCTCGGGCTTACTCCGGGCGCTGGAGGGTTACCAGTCTGTGGTAGCACCTGCATTTGGGCACACCACAGCTTGCCAGCATCTGCTTCCCTGACACTCGTAACGTGGCTCAGTTGCTATGGCGTTTTCCATTGGACCTATTACGTCAGTATCGACGTAACGTCAAACGTGACTGACTGAATGGGAACGTCTAGGTTACTATTGTAACCCCCGTTCCCTGGAGGAGGGAACGGAGACGTTACGTCCCCTTGCCATAACCCTGAGTCACCGCTGAATGGCCGGGTGCCCTGGCTCGGCTCCTCAGCAAAATATGAATGGAAGTGAGTAGGCCAGTCCTATTTATACCCGGATGCCAGGAGTGTGGCCCGGCATGTAAATCTCACTGGCCAAATCCCATTGGCTTGTTTTGTACCCTTGGAGGTGATTGGGCTCCCAAGCGAGACCCCATTACGTCAGTATCGACGTAACGTCTCCGTTCCCTCCTTCAGGGAACGGGGGTTACAATAGTAACCTAGACGTTTTCTACATAGTCTGAGTTGGGTTTTAACAGAGTTTTATCTCCACCAGATCTTTGATCTTTCATGCCCTCCTAAGAGAAAAACACATAAGAAAAAAATTCTCATAATTCCATAGTTCCTCATGAACCCATAATTCATGCATGAAAGAGTTAAATTAATATAAACATGCTAATGGATTAAATGAACGTTGACTAGAAAACTCTATAGATAGGGGCAGCCCTAATAGAAATGGATAAATACAAATCAAGTAATAATATTTCTTTAAAAAAAAAAAAAAAAAATTTATTATATATATATATATATATATAGATAGATAGATGTGAGGTAATAATAAAATATCAATAAAACAACAGATAAATAAAACAAAAACTAAATAAAATAAACAAACTAAAATAATTGCATATGAAGTATCAGGGTTCCCACTCTTTTTCAGCGATCATTTTCCAGGACATTTTCAATTTTACAACAATTGGAATAAAAGACTGGGATCATGCCCTTAAGTAATATATTGCTCTCTAAGTCTTTAAAATGTGTAGCTACAGTTTATTGCCATGACTTAACTATAAAATCAGTTTTTAATATGAGCTCTTAATCATACATTATAACTATGGAAGCTTGTTTCCGCTAACAGAATTTAAAAAAAAAACTTTTTCACATCTTTTTATCTCGCTGTTCTGACTTCAATTTCTCACAATTGCGAGTGATTTGATAATCACAATTGCAAGATATAAAGATATAAACTGCCAAATGCCAGAAAAAAAGTCATAATTGCGAGAAAAAAGGTCAGAATTGTGTGATACAAACTCGCAATTCTGAATTTTTTAGAATTGTGAGATAAAAAGTTGCAATTAGGCTACCTTTTTTATTTTTTATGCAGTGGCGGAAACAATATTCCATAGTTTATTGCCATGACTTAACTATAAAATCAGTTTTTAATATGAGCTCTTAATCATACATAATGACAAATTGTTCACGTTGCCAGTGTCAGTCATTGGAACTATTTTAATGGTTTGTTTTACTATTTGAAAATGAAAATATTAGTCAAAGACAAAGTCAATGAACAACAAAGACATCCATAACACGTAATAAAATATGTGGCAGGTCTATTAGTCTGCATTTACACAATGCACACATCTATTTTTTTTTTATTGTTTTTTTTTTTTTTGGCAGTAAGTTTTGGATGATCATTATCTCTGCAAGATGGACTTTTCAGGGTAGGAGATGGACTAAAAATGATCTCCCACACCTTACTGCCAGATTCTGGAAGATGAATTCTTCAAACAGTGGTACAGGAGGATGTGGTGCTGGTCCTCTCAATCTGTCTGTCTATAAAGCCTATAAAAAAAGAATCAGTCTTCTTGCATTTTACTACAATTCAGTATGTGATTCTTAAGTGGGGGTCATTTTTGGGATTCTTTACCTAACCTAACTCTCTGAGATCCTGATACCTTGCACTTCCAGAGACTCCAGGTAGGTTGCAGTTCTGGAAAATGGTGGCGCTGGAGACTAAAGGGGTCCTGATGGTTTCACACTTAATTCTCCACCTTAATAATTAATTATTTTGCAGTTAACGTGTCTTTTCTCCAGCTGTTTTTGTATGACCCTGCTGACCCAATGAGCATTTTGCTGTCCAATGGTCATGCCTTAACTGCAGTTTCTAGTATTGTATTAGTATTACATCCTTCTCATGGGCATTTAATAATTTTTGACTTTTCAGTCTGAGTTAAATGTCTTGTTTGGCTCATTTTATCTGTAAAAGAAAACCTGCCTAATAATTCTGCACACCTGAATACAAGGCATTTCCAGCCTTCATGAACAATATATCACTTATAAATGATTAAATACAAAATGAATAGTTGTTATTAAGATTGATTGGTTTGGAATTGGTAAAATGTGTTAGGAAAAAAAAAAATTAGTTACCAGTTAACATTCGCTGCATGCATTTGAGCAGTTAATAACATTAGCTAACTGCTGCAAGTGGCAACACAAGACTAAACATCATCATTGAAAATACTACTCTCTAGTGTCAAAACATCGCACTTTCTGCAACTAATGGTGATTGTTTTGGGCCAGTGATAAACTCTTTGTTCTCAACTAAAGAAAAACCCAAGGACTTAAAAAAAAAAAAAAAAAATTTCCAGGACAACAACAAGATTTTCCAGGACATTTTACATTTTCTCTAATTTTCCATGTGTTTTCCAGGACTGGAAAATGTGTCATCAATTTTCCAGGTTTTCAAGGTTTTCCAGGATGAGTGGGAACCCTGAGTATTTATAATATATTGTTTTTGAAACAAACAAACAAATAAATAAATGTGTTTTACAGAAGAAAGAAAGTAATATGGTTTGGAACATGGACGTTTGAAAGCGTTAGTCCCCATTAATTGCAAATTCATGGAAAAGCGCAGCCAGGACATTTGTCAAAATATCTGTTTATAAATGTATAGATGCACAGCATTAAAACAGAATAAAATAGCAAATTAATAAAAAGAAATAAAGAAAGAAAGAAAGAAAGATGATTTGGAACAACATGTGAATAAATGATAAATAATAATAATAATAATAATAATAATAATAATAATAATAATAATAATAATAATAATAATAATAAATTGGTTGAAATATCCCTTTAACTAATCAATTACACAGTTTCTCAAGCAGAATATTGATCTTATTTCAAAACGAATTCTAGTTTCTCTAATTTGACAAATTGCTGAAATCAGTCTGCATAGATGCCAAAAGCACAGGGAGATAAAAGGAAAGCAGGACCAGTGGGATGTGATATTCAGCTCAGAATGAGTCACCGCAGCAGTCATCTGCGCACACTGATATAGTAATACGTCCATCCGTTGAGATGGAAAGACAATCGGGGAAGCTCTGAACGATGGCTGTCAGACTGCGGAAATAACAGTCTTTGCTAGCCAAAGGGTAAGTGCTCTTCTTTAAGAGAACGTCTCTGTTATCGGTCCTCCATGTCAATAAAAAAAGACACATTTTAATATAACAAAAGACAAGTAAACCAAGGAAGTGAAGTAAAAAGGGATAATTTCATGTGTTCTTTTTTTTTTTTTTTTTTTTTTTTCTACAGGTGAGGCAGTCCGTTTTATCAATAACGTAGCTCCCCCTAGAGGAGCAGATGGGAATTATGGAAATAAATCCATCTCGGGCAATCCATCCTCGTCCCCTCCTCCTCATTCTATGCCATAGAAAAGCTCTAAGCAGTCTTGTCAGTGCATAATCACAATCTCGCTAAGCAGCCTTCCTTGCGGTTTTATTACAAAATGGAAGACAGACATTCATTTCAGTACAAAGGCGAAATTCGAAACCCAGAGCTGAGACTTTCCCTGATTACTGACGTGTCAAGCTGACAGATAGACTTGGAGTTCATTCGCTCCATTGAGGACTGACTATATAAACCGAACAGGCCTTTAGGAACAAAAGGATATAACACAAGGGACTCTGTAACAATTCCCTGCTCTCATTTGGTGATCAATAATCAGACGCCCCCTTACTTTATCTTCCCCAAATCCTCTGATCCCTAATAAGCATAAATGTGGGAATGAGTCTGGGAATGAGAATGCTAAGCAAACCTGCATCCTGCCATATTTCCTTATGGGTTGAGTCAATGACATATACAATGTCCCAAATATTATATAAAAAAAATAAATAAATAAATAAATAAAAAAACGAGTGCCAAACTAGTGCAAATTTATAATTTGTATTCATGTTAGTTTCATATGGCTTTATTTGTTTATACTAAATAAATAAATAAATGCATCAGTGTATAAACAAATGCATAAATAAGTGTAAAAATAAATAAATTAGCAAACACATAAATAAATAAATACATAAATAAATGTATAAATCCACAAATAAAAAAAATGCATAGATGAATAAATATATAAGTGCATAAATAAATGCATAAGTAAATAAATAAATGCATAAATGAATGAATTAATTAATACTTTTGTTTTGTCCTTTTGGCCTAAAATGATAAGGCAATGGGATACAAAGTAAAATATTAATAACTGACATAAATATAGCATCTTAAAAATGGCAAAATGTTGTGTAACCATTAAAAATATATATTTACATTGTCCTTACACATTGAATACATGTGTACACATCTAAAAATATTTGTAATCTTAATAAAACATTAAAATCATTTTTAAAATAATAATAATAATAATAATAATAATAATAATAACAATAATAATAACAATAATAATAATAATAATAATAATCAGTGTTGGGGAAAGTTACTTTTAAAAGTTCTGCATTACAATATTGCGTTACTCCCTAAAAAGTAACTAACCAAGTTATTTGGTTACTTTTTCATTACTTTTTCTCACCTGGGCTGGGCTTGCTTGTTTGTTTTTTTTAATAACAACAACAACAACAACAACAACAACAAAAAAAAGTTATATTTTTGGCAAATTTTAAGACCCTTTCACATCAAAAGTGAAATGAATAAGCTTCAGGCTGAAGGAAACACATATTTAAACCTGTACAGTAGAGGGCGCAGCTCAAACAAACCTTTCAGCAGTGCTGAATTCTGGATTAAAGAAGAATAGGATACAGGAGAAGGAAGTTCAATGCTCTTATTTCTAAATCTAATCTAAAATATTTTTTGCTTATTAGTATGGTTGAATTAGGTAATTGAAGGTCAACACCAAAGACATTAGTTAATTATGTATTTAATCTCACTTTAAGTATATTTGCGTAATTTAATATATTTAATATAGTTAATTATTACAGGTTTACGTAAAATTCTGAGATTGCATTTCACTGTTTTTATAAACTTTGAGGAATACTGAATGTTTTCTGTGCAAGTGAGATGAGTAAATGCATGTTCACATTTAGTCTAGAACTACAATAACCATCATGTTCACACAGCGCACACAACACCTCTGCTTTACTTTATTTCTCTCAACATGGGGACAGGAGAGCTGTCAGTCAATAAATGTGAAAAAGTAACTTAGATATTTTGTTGTAAATTGAAAAAAGTAATGCGTTACTTTACTAGTTACTTGAAAAATGTAATATGATTACGTAACTTAAGTTACTTGTAATGCATTACTCCCAACACTGATAATAATAATAATAAAAAAAAAAAATCAAAATGATTTCAAATCCTTATATTACAACTGTTAATTACTTGAATAGCCTGTTTTATTTGAATAAACATTAAATTTGCGGTCAATTGTACTTAAGAATATGCATCAAGAGTACTTTTACTGCAATATGTTTTTCTTTTAACCAGTTTGAGTTACTACCACAAGTGTAAAATATTCATCTTAATTATCTTTATTATTTATTACTCATTACTGTTTTTTACTGTGGAGTTTTCATTTTACTTGCAGAAAGGTTGTGGATGTTGAAATGATCTAAACTCACCGGCCGGGCATCGCAGCCATCAATGGTGACACTAAGCGCTCCAATAAAGTGCAACCTTGATTCACTGATGCCCAGGAAGCGTTAAAGTTTTCTCAGGTTGAATCTGGCTCGTAAACATTGGTGACAAGCTTTATGCTGAAGTGATGCTCTCATGAGGTCAATGGCATCTTTTTATTGCTTTGTTAAGTTTAATGTTTGCATTGTAAAGCTGGAAATATCTAATAAAATCGGGGACTAGACACAGTAATGCCCTCCTCAACCTTGTATGTGGCATGGAAACCGACAGCGTACCACACTGCTTTGGATTGTCTAGAATTTGTTTTCTATGAATAAGTGAATTTGCCTGCAGGAAACATCCATTAAAATGCACACCATAATGTTATATGGAGACTGTAACCCTCATCTATATTTCCTTGATATTCTTATATATTCAACTTCCCCTGTGAGTGAAATGTAAACTGAAATACTACCTTCGAAAAGGCAAGCATTTCCACACTTTTTTTGTATGTCTATTAGACGTTGGACAACAATAAGAATACAGAATGGTTTCAAATGACATTTACAGCTGATGGTATTGAGAACTATTTACCATTTTCAGTAGCCATTTTTTTTTTCCAGAGTCACTGGGATTTTGGTACAATTTGAGTATTTAGGTTGATATATCACAGTTGTGACAGAATATAACAAACGAACCAAAACAAAACAAAATAAAACAAAAAATTAAAAATGGAGACGTGACCGTCGGGATGAAGAGTGAATTAATATTAATATTTAGCTGATGCTTTTTTTTTTTTTTTTTTTTTTTTTTTTAAATATGATATTAAAGTATTGAATTATGCTCTGAGGACAGGTGGTTGTGTGCAATATTATAAAATGGTTAGTTCCTGTCCTTGATTCTGACTGGTAGGTAGCTGTGTTTTATTCACGATAAAACACGGCTATAACCGCTTCACCCAACGGTTCTGTGTATCACTACACAACACCCTTAGCAACCACTCTTAGCAACGTAAACTGTATGTTCTCAATTGATATTGTTCATTGAAGCTTACTGTATTATGTAAAAGAGCATTGTGAGAAAAAGATAGAGTGAGCGAGTTTATTATCTGCATTCAGATTTAGCATTTTCCTTCAGGTCAGTCCTATGTTCATAATAAAAAATCTGTTTAAATGTCCGATGTATTATCTTGTCCTTTTAACAGTTAAGGGGTTTTCCCGTGACTGACAGCGCTAGTCAAAGCATTTGACAGTTGCGTCTTGTTCCGTGTTCACAACAGTTCAGTCTTTTCAATGTAAAAGTCTTTGCTACTGACTGACACACCCATAAAGACAGTCTTTGCCGACATCTAATGGTGTAATAATGTAACTTCTTTTGCTGTTCACGGTCAGGGACTATTTTTTTTTCTGGCAGAAGGAAGGCTTTTAGTAAGAGTTTACTTCATGAAAGTTGCATTGTTACACATTTTTGACTTTAATACTTGTAACCGTTTGGGTTGCAGGCACTCCGCTAAGGTTTCTGTTTATTCCGCTTATTCACGATACAGCACAGCCTCTCGTACCTTATTCCTTACATATAATGTCATAGTTTTTGAAACATTTTAGTGATCATTCCTTTCAAAATGGAAATGTTGGCTATGTTTGTTTCTCATTGCATTTTTGGGCATTGCTAGTTGGTTTAGTAATGCACATCCTTTTGTATGGCTCTTTCTGTCTGTCTGGATTTAGCGTCATCTTGTGAAGAGCCAGTGTCTTTGACTCGGATATAAAGCAGGTCATTGGGCAGGCAGCAACATGGTTACTTCTGCAGAAGGGTTTCGCTTCAAATGCTGGGGGTGGAAAATGTCATGACGGAGAACGGATGAGACTCAGAGCTGCCATCCTTGCTTTAGGAGCAGTGGACCAAGAGGAGACACAGAGGACCCCAGCCCTCCTTCTTCTAATTAACTATTTAACACCTTAGATTAAGAAAACAGTGAATTATTGAAAGCACAGAGCGCTGTGGAACTAAGAAGGGCACAGTGGAAAGCCACACTGTACTGTAAAAGAGCTGAATATGTCACAGCATGTTAAACGCCTTGAGAAATGAAGCAGTGCTGCGCTACAATGTAATATGTAATATGCAATAAATTAAATACAACCAGCTATCAAAAAGATGAGAAATCACTTAGAAAAAATTACAAAGAGTGATTCTTAATATAAAACCTCATGGCGTGGACATGCAGAGCAGTGGATCTCAATTGGTTTTGCTTCAAATGCCAGTTTTTAGACTGGACGCCGTGTGGAGACCCAACAAAAAAAATGTCCAATGGCTCTGAAATTCAGCAAAGTACTGTATATTAAAGGAAAGGAAAGGAAAGGAAAGGGATAAAATACAATGCAATACAATAGACTGAATAGGAAACTAATATGGTAAATTGCATGTTTTATTTGTATTCAGCACTAATGTACCCCTGTTGTCCATGACTCTACCAGAACAGATCTGCCACCCACCAGATGAGGACCACTACGGAGCCCCTAAAGGGACATGGTGGTGGAAAAAATTTGGGATGGAAGGAAAAAATATTTTCAAAGCTTTCGCGTTCCCTCACAAAGATATTTGCGTTCCCTCGCAAAAATTCAGCCTTTCGCTGAAATGACTTGTCGAGAGCGCATTATTGTAACGTGAGAGCACATCCATGAATCTCCCATCTGCGAATTTCCTTCACTCTCGCACAAAACCGGATGCGCGCTCTCCAATATAGGCCTACAGCACTTTATGAATTGTCTCCTCTCTTGCTCAGATGTGTGCGTGTTTAAACTGTCCTGTGCACTCACGAACCAATCCGTGCTCTTTCACAAGAAATTCATTCTCTTCACTTCTGGCAATCAATCAATTAAGCAATCAATCAGAATAGACGACTGACCAATTAAAATGCTACATGGGATACGGTTTAGAGTGAATTACACCTGGAATTCCTTTACAATTTAATAACATTCAATAATATTAATAAATGTATCTTAGAATTGGCATCAGAATGGGGCGCTTGGATGATTTGTAGGCTATATATAAATAACCTAGTCTTACTGCATCACATTACAGGTTAAACCCCTCTGAACAATTTATCAAAGCAAATTAAGTATTTATATCTTAAAGTTCATGTGGTCACATTTTGTGTATAGGCTACTTGTGCTGAAATATATATTAGAGATGCACCGCCAATATTTATCGGCCGATTTTTGCTCAATTTAAAACCATCGGTATATCGGCTATAGCAGGAAAAAGGCTGATATAACAAACCGATGGTTTAAATGCGTGAAGGCACTGAGCTGTATAATGTCTGTTACATAATCCTAGCGCTGCTGTCTGCGCTTTAATGTTGATCAAATAACAAAAGATTGCACACTCTCCCTTTCATTAACTGTATAGCTCCGAAGACTTCTTTCTTCTTCTTCTTTTGATGTTTTATGGCGGTTGACATTCCAACTTATGGTGCATATTCCGCCACCTGGGATGGAGTGTGAGGTGATGATATCAAGGGAAATAATAATAATAATAATAATAATAATAATAAAAAAATTCTACCTATATTTTGTTACATAACTTTGTTATTTTCAGGAAATTTATAAGAGCTTTGTAACCTTTATGAGAACTGTAATGTCATAGAATTAATGCCAGCAGATTTTAATTCCTCTTTTAACTGGAGTCTTTCCCTTTCATATTCCCTACAGTTAATCAGCACATGCTCTACAGTTTCTGGAAGTCCACAATGATTACATTAACCGGATTCATGTTTTCCTATCATCTGGAGTGAAGCTCCGAAGACTAGAAAACCCGTCAAAATAAGAGTCCTGCCTTAGTAAAGTGCAGATCTTATACTGTACATATTTAAACTTAAAGATTTTTTTTTTTTAAATGTATACAAAAACAAATTAGAAGATTAATCATAATAAAATCTGTTACAATTAGGAAGGATTAATATGTATTTAACTTATACAGTGAAGAATATGCAGTGTTATTTTACATTTGTTTACTTTATTTCTGTACCTGATAACTATTAAACCTACCTAAAAAGCACTGTTTATTTCATATGTATCTTTGTTCTGTTGTATTTATGTAGGCCTGCTGAATGTTAAATGGATCCAATCCATGTTTATTAGAAATTATTTGATGATGCAGCAATAAACTAGCTAGTATAATTTAATACAGGTGTTTTTGAACTTTGCTGTTTTAAAACATGATCAAAATACTATCTATTTCAATGACAATTTCAAATAAGAGAGCAAATGACAAATATCGGTATCGGCCAATAATTGTTTGTTAAAAATCGGTATTGGCCCCAGAAAATCCTATCGGTGCATCCCTAATATATATATATTCTGTTTTAGAACTAGATCAGGGTCAGGTCTTCATTTCCTAAATACTTAACCCTCTATGGTGCCTCGTCATTTATAAATGACGCAAAGAAAAATCGCATTTAAAGTACAATAATAATATTCAACCAAAAAAAAATAATTACATTTTAGTATTATCATATGATATCCCCTTCAGCCAAAAAAAATTCAAATTTATGTGCCACGTGCTTAACATTTTTGGCAACAAGGAACTGAAGGAGACATGAGCACATGTTCAGTCACATGCTGTCAAGGCTCCATTGTGAGTTCATTTTAGACTAGGAAATACATACAGTCCAAATTCAATAAAAAATAAATAAATAAATCAATCAATCATTGTACATCCAAATGTGTTTTCTAAGGTTTTTGGCCATTTTTAATGCACATTTTGTAAATGCAATTACTCAAATACCAAAAAAATCTGTGTGTTATGCATAAATGACAAAGTCCTATTAGGGGATAGATTTTTTCTGTATAGCTGCACTATTGTTCATTACTGGCAGGCAGTATAATAGCCTTTTTGCCTGTGTTTTATGTTTATGTTAGTAAGTTTTATAGAACACAGAGAGGAAAAGCTGTACCTTTTCCAGAAAATATTGATGATAGTGATGGCAGTGCATCAGAAAATAAGGTCGTAGTAAGAAAGAAAGAAGTTGAGGATCGAGGAGAATAGAAGCAGTCAGGACCGTCCTTAGGGCGGTGCGACCGGTACGATCGCACCGGGCCCCATCCTTTGAAACTACGCTTCAAAAAAAAGATTGTATCTATTAGGTGGGGACCAGAGACTGTTAAAATGTATTTGATTCATTAATTTCAACAATTAATTTCTTTAACATAACGAATTCAAATAATATATATATATATATATATATATATAATTATATTATATATATGCATTTATAAAGTTTTAGATATTTATAAAAAGACTCATTCATAACATTAAATAGAACATTTTGACAGAACCTCAAGTAAATTACATCTTATTTTGTTTAGTTGTCTAAAGTTTTCAAAATTGTGGGAGAACAGTGATCTCTATTTTAAAAAGCATTTCTTTATATTTGAGTCCAAGTTCAAAATACTGTATGAACCGCTCCATTGTGAATATACAGAACTTTCTGAACCACTGCCAGCAAACAGGAAGTGTTTGTCAGATCTCACAACAAGTTTTGCGAGAGAATGAAAAACTTTTTTGAGGGAACGCAAATATCTTTGCGAGAGAATGCAAAATTTTTGCGAGGGAACGCAAACATCTTTGAGAGAGAACACAAAAGTTTTGCAAGGAACGCAAAAGCTTTGAAAAATATGTTTTCCTCCCATCCTAAATTTTTCCCACCACTGTGTCCCTTTAGGGGCTCAATAGACCACTGATGTAAAGGACTCAAAAAATAAATAAATAAAAAATCTGCGACTTTCCCATCATGCTCAAACCAGATGAAAAGACAGAATGTACAGAGGTTGTTGATTCAATATGAAATATTATTGTATTGCCTAAAGTGTGTTTTGCAGCAAAGATGAAGCTGATTTTGCACATCAATGCTTTTGCATTATGTGGCAGACAGAAATCATACCTGAGCTGTCTCTATTTGTGACAGGAGAATGCATGGCCAGAATTGTGCAAATCTATTTGTATGGTGGGAATAGTGAGCATTTCATCGTCCCACAAAAGAGACACATCTTTTTATTGTCCCTTAGCAGTATTAGATAGCATATATATGAACATTTTCATCATTATTTTAGATCAGGCATGTTCAATTATTTTATTTTATTTTTTCTTTATTTTCTTTCCCATGTTTGAAAAATCAATTTACAATGTTTCAAGACTCAAAATGCTGCATAGCAAGCAACATGCATTTAAGGATCTTTAAAAATTAAGCAAAGCAAATCAAATCACAAAACAAAACAAAAAGTAAACCAAAGAAAAAAACAAAGCAAATCAAAAAACGCAAAGCAAATCAAAGGCAAAGCAAAAGAGAAAAAAAAAAAAACACAAAAAGCAAAGCAAAGCAAAACAAAACAAAACAAAACTCAAAGCAAAAGACAAAAAAGCAGAAAAAAAACAACAACACAAAAAGCAAAGAAAAAATAAAAATAAAAAAAAAAATTAATGAAATGATTGAATGTTTCCGGGCAACACACATCAGTGGTTCCTGAATGAATGAGTGTTTTTGAACAAATTGGTTAAGTAAATGATTCAGTGACACTAATGAACGTATCCTTATGGGGCGTTCACACCAGACGCAACTTGCACGAATAAATCGTGCTATTCGCACATAGTTGGACGCTTGAACATTTTTAGTTTACTCGCTTCATTCGCGTGTGAAATTCACTTCACAAAAGACGCAAATTCGCATGATGAGAGGGGCTTCTGCCAGGCAGCTCGAGTCTCATTTCTGCACACTTCCTCTGAATATAGCTCAAATTGAGTAAAGAGCATTTTTTTTTTACAACTTACCAGATTGTCCGACCTCCTCACTCACTTTCTTCCAAGCAAGATCCTTTTTATTCCTGTTTCTATAAAAGTATGAAGATGTATCATACAGTGAAGATGATTTTGTCCTCCATTGTTGTTTTGGATTTCTGCCGCCTCTTGCTACGTCGTAATCACATCACTACTAGAGCAAGCTCCTGATTGGTTAACGCGGCATGAATTTTCGCCAAAGTTCAGATTTTTCAAATGCCCGAAACGCTCAATTCGTGCCACGTCATTTGCGCGAATCGTGCCGCAGGATGTCTTTGCATTGACTTAACATGTAAATCACTTGCGCTTAATGCTTCATTCGCGTCTGGTGTGAACGCACCATTAGAAGCTGTCATTCATGTCATGTCTTTAACCACCTACTGGTGTAGCAATGTAATCTGCAGAAGTTGGGAAGCTGGGAAGTTGGATGCCTACAAACCTTGATTAGCTGGTTCAGGTAATTGGGGTTGGAGCTAAACTCTCCAGGATAGTGGCCCTCTAAAAACAGGATTGGACATCCCTGGTCTAGAACAAGGACACCGAGACAAGCGGAGTGATTAAAAAAAAAAAAAAAAAAAAAAATATGTGCTGAATATCAGCAGGAACTAACTATTGTATAATTGATAATGCAGTAAATTAAATACTTAGGAATACTAATGTGAGAAAAGATTCATCCTCAGAGTGCAATTATTAAGATGTCTGTTATCAGCTTGTAATTGCATCTGGATATATGGAGTGCTTAACTGAAAAAGGAGCTTTAGGGGAGCATTCTTAAGCCACCTGCGCATTGCCAAATTCATTGTCTGAGAACATCTGTGTGTTGAAAACAGAAATAAAAATAATGAGGGAGATTATCTTTCCATTCAAACCCCTACTTTGCTAAAGAGAGTTCATAATTACACCGTCAGGGCACAGGGCCGTATGTGCTGTTTATAATTTAAAAAAAAAAGCTTATAGATATATTCTGTGCTCCATGTTTTTGGCCTCACCGGATTTAAATATGAGAAATAAGGCGGCACAGGAGGACTTTTAATTGCCTATATGAAAGGGCTTATCACACATTAAGAGCAGCCGTACATCATAAGCACACACACACACATACACGAGCATACAAACACGCACAAATGAATAGATCAAACCTGGCAACTCACAGCAACATTAATACTGCTAATTAGACTCTGCTTTCAAAAGGTTGAGAGTACCGTGGGTTTAATTATGAACTTGGAGCATACGTGTGTGTGTGTGTGTGTTTTTGTGAGAGTTGAACTATTCGTCTCAAATGAAATGGAATATTCTCCCCAAGTGCTATGCATCTACCTATCTGCCTTTGTAGGTCTTCACAGCAGGGCATTCTTCCATTACGCTAATGAGTGAGGAAATGAATCGCTTCTAAACAGACCTCACTGCCCCAGGTGAAAGCGAGTTTCCTGTATGAGCGAGAAGATCACTGGGCCCTGTGGCGCCGCATCATGCATTGTTTCCTAAAAAGGAACATTGAGTCTACTGATTTTGCAGTGAAGAACCTCTGTAAAACATGGATTGAAAATATTGACCCGACAAAACAACATTCCCTCCATCACCTAGTACATTAAGGTTGTTCGCCCATCCGGAACCCAAGAAAATGTATTTGTCTATTCTCTTTCTAATAGTGTTCTTATTAATACTGTCTTTTTAGGAGTTTTGCAATGGCAGGCATCAGTAACATCATACATAGGATTAGGAATTTGAACAACAGAATGTAAGTCTTGCAGTTTGTGCTATGGAAATGAACGATGCCTTAAATCATACGGTTTGTTAAGGAAAGGGTACTTACCGTATTGTTCCGAATATAAGACGACCCTGATTATAAAATGGCACCTAAACCCTCACGGTCTTCAGCCCTGTCCAAAATGGCACACTTCATGTGCACTTTCGGTCTTGTGGACTTACAACGGCCGCTGCGTGCACGTGTCTGTTAAGTCCACAAGACCATAGGGTGTCCCATTCGTCATTTAAGCTTAAAGAAGGATGCTCGTAAGCGCCCCCTTTGTGGCTGCTATGCGCCCTCGATTCGCACTTCTGCTGAGCCCGAAAGTCTGTGAGCTACGCAGAGAACTTCTACCCGGCAGTCAAAGCGGCATTACGTCATGAAAGTGCGGACTCAGAGGAAGACCTTGAGGGTTTGGGGTGCCATTTGGGACAGGGCCTTCTTCTGAGTCCACACTTTCGTGACGTAATGGCACATTGACTGCCGGGTAAAGTCCTCTGCGTAGCTCGCAGACTTTGCAGACTCAGCTGAAGTGCGCATGATCGAGGGCGCATAGTGTCCACAAGACCGAAAGTGCATAGAAGTGTGCCATTTGGGATTCAGCCTTAGAAGGAAAGCTTTTCATTGACTGTCAGCATTTTTACAACTGTTTTTATGCTTGCGATCTTCTAACATTACACTCTGACACACTGTTGTCACTGTTGTCACACTCTTTTTACGCGTATGTGGTGCCACCTATTGCTGCTTTTAAATGCCTTGAGAGCTTCGCCGGTGTATGAGGTAGATGTAAATGTCAGCAAACGTAAAATTCGGCAAGTTTTTACTAGACTTTAGTGGAGTCAGCAGTTCGCAGTGTGCTATTTTTGTGTGTAACATCTTTCCGATCACCAAGAAGACGCTATGCATAGGTCCTGAAGATAGCAGCCGTAGCAAAAAAGTCACGTGACTGAAAACCATGAATACAAATAAACTTGACGTGCCTTATCAAGTCTAATAACAAGAACAAACTGTGTTAAATAGAAATTGACGTGCAAGCAAAAAGGTTTCTGTCCTACAGTGTTTTTACCACAGTAAAGAATGCATATATAATAGGCCTAAAAGCGAACGAAAGGAAGAAACGTTTATAATCCCCTGCGTGAGTGAAGATTTGGGAAAATAAATAGAGATTCCATGTTCAGTGGAATAACTAATGGAATATTGTTAAATTCTCTGCTAATCGGGAGACCAGATCGCGATTCGCAAAGCAGAATACAAAGCCGACAAAGCTTAAGTTTATGGACTCACGTACCTCTCTCATTCGGCATGAACCAAAATGTTTCCATGGCTGCAATGTCACATTTAATTGCTAACCTATTATTTCTTCTGTAAACAAAGCTTTGTGCTTCACTCGTGTCATATTCACGTAAATACTGGCACCCGGATGCTCGGTACTCCCGGTACTACAGAAATTTCAGTACCAACTTGGTACCGAAGTACTGGTACTTTTGACAACACTACTACAAACTAATATAAATTTCAAAGATTATTAAAGACAAGTAAACAGTCATTAATAAAAAAGAACAAATAATCAAACTACACGCAATAGCACAAATAAATATACAATAGAACAAAGATACAAATGAAATAATCAGTGCTTTTCAGGTTTTTCAGGTAGGTCTAAAGCCCAAAGTATACTTCCGCCGTCCACGTTCGTGCACCGTACGCACACCCCTTCTGCGCACACCACCGCCGAAGAAGAGTGTGGAAAAAGCGATTCACGAGTAAACTTAGAAGCATATCCTTCTTTATCATTTTTGATTCTTGTTCTCTTGGTGTATCTTCTAAACTATGTTGCAATGGTGAATGCACTATTTTTATTTTCCAATCCTGTCCAGCGAATGTCCCATTGATGACACGATGTGTGGTAGAGTATAGAAAAAAATTGTACTGCGCATGTGTCAAACTCAGTCATCCGCGCACATCCGCGGTTGAGTATACTTTGAAAGATGCGCAGACACGACTGCGTGCGAGACACGTCCGGGCACGGATAGTGAAGTATACCCAGGCCTTAACAGTCAGGTACAAAAATTGAATAAAGTAATCAAATGTAAAATAACACTGCATATAATATTCTCTGTATAAATTAAATAAAGTTTAATCCTTATTAAAGTTACAAAAGGTAATTAATTGAAGAGCAGTGAGTGATTTTTGTCTTTTGTAGTTTGATTAACATTAAAATCACAGACAGCAGCAGGAATATTAGGTTGCTGTCACTTTAAAGTGTTAACCCTCCCTGTTTTAGCCTGGTCATTCACAACATTCAAAAGTCTCAAGAAATAGGAGTGTAAAGAAGTTGAAAAGTGGGAGATTAGAGAGTGGGAAAAGGGGAGAAAACAACCAATAAAACACAGTACTGCAACTCATTATACAGACACACGAATATTAAAATATGACCACGTATGCATAATACAGCTCAGTGATTGGGTTAAAAGAGTTCATTCTCATGAATAAATGCAGAGAAGTGCTCAGAACTGGGTGACGTAGAATTGTGCCTCTCCAACCCCAGCAGCCAATCACACACTCCGGAGGCACGCTTCTATGTCAGATTCCATGACGTTGCTTTGACTTTCCTTTTCAATCCAGAAGAACAAAAAATAAAAAAATAAAAATCCACTTTTTGGTTAAATTTATGAGTGCTTTTAACCCCCGGTTTCACAGACAAGGCTTAAGCCTAGTCCCAGACTAAAACTCATGTGTGAACAATTTTAACTGAAAGCAACTTGTACTGATATATCTTAAAATATGTCATAGCCATTGTTTTGTCTCAAGATTCACACCAGTAATGTTTTTTCAAGGGTATAAAAGCTACTTAAATGCCCTAATTGAACTAAGGCCTAATCCTGGCTTAATCTAAGCCCTGTCTGTGAAATCGGGCCTTAGTGTTTTCATTGATGTGCAGCCTGTACATATCTGTTCACATCTCAGAAAATGTGTTTTGGGGTTTCATGACCCTTTAACACTAATGCATGGATCCAATATACTGATACAAATGTGTAACAGTATATTGTAATAGTATATATAACAGTAACTGTTTATGTTCACTTAAGACATAACCCAACCATGTTTACTAGGATACTTGCCAAGGCGAGTATATAAATTTGTGTGAATTTGTCCGTTCAAGTGCAAGAAGACGTGAAAGAGAATTTAATTTATTATCTGCATGCTGTCTGTGAAGCACTTTCTGTGTGTGCTGATGTGTTGGAGTCCGAGTCTGCCGAGTAGTAAGCACGAAGTGGAGCCGCGATATCAAGGTCCCGCCCACACTCCCGCAGAAACGTTTAATAAAGTTTACTACAGAACAACTCATTATGTCAGTGTGAAATAAACAGTTCTGGAAATGTAGAAATTAAAGTTAAAGCTCCAATCTCCTCCCGAAGATCCAGAAAAAGCCAGTTGTTGCTTCAGTGACTACTTCGCTCAGAGAAGCAGTCAATCTCAGCTGTTAATCATTACGTCAAAACCCACGTTTTTATAGCATCAAATATCTAACTAAAACCAAACTTATTTAAAGAACAAACACTTTAACTAACACCAGCATGATAAAAACAGCCTAAAATGACAGAAACCATCTTTGGAAAAAAAATATTTGACGTGTAATTTGATTGTTTAGTTTGTCTGACGTCCCATTACATTACATGGAAATGGCGGGTTTATGACCTATACTGCATCCAGCCACCTGGGGCGATTGAGAAGCTTTGGCTTCACTTTTCAGGACTCTTGTGGCACTCTTGATCAGGACAGTGACAGTTCCCTCAACTGTCTGGAACATCTTTCACTCTGAAAGGCACATCTGCATCCGCCATGTTATGACAACTTGATGCAACACGACAAATCCCCGACAGGTAAACTGATGCCTCGTTCTTTTTATGATGTACTCCGAGCACTCGCGATACTTCTCGTAGGAAATGATTAATCAAAAAATCAGCAACTCCATAGCAACTCCCTGGCAGCCACCCACACTCCCATAACAATTGCATATAAACACCCAGTCAACCACCTACAACCTCATAGCAACCACATAGCAACTTCCTGGCAACCGCCCACATACCCATATCAATCAGATAGAAGCACTCTAGCAACCACCCACACTCCTGTATCAATCAGACAGTAACATATAAAAAGCCTGGCACCCACATACAAACGGCATAGCAACCGCAAAGCAACATTCTGGCAACCATCCACAACACCCAAGCATCATGGCAGGGAGTTTTGCATGGTCAAACACACCTTCGAAAAATTTGAAAATCAAGTTACTTTTACAATATTTGACCTCATCTTCTATAGTGTTTGATGTTACGCAAGAATATTAGTGTGTGGGATGCCTTTTCTCTCCATAAACAAGCCTACTGTTCAGGAAATAAAATCTAAATTACGGTTATTGTCTACTGATGAGAAGGTAACTGTAGCACTTTCAATTGAAGTATTTGGACTGTCTACTACATTCAAAGAGAGGTATGGATGCAGTAGTTTCATAGGACATAATTTATTGATCTCGTTCTGTGTGGACTCTGGCAGAGTTTCGAATAACAGAAGTATGTCTCTCCAGAGAAGACACTTGGCCGCTTGAGTTAATGTTTTGCAGAAGCACAGCACATTTGGAAAAGAACATGGAGTGAACAATGAAAAGCACAATGCCAATAACAACAAATTAGACTTCAATGTCCACAACTTTACCTGATTTGGTCAAAGCGCCAACCTTTCTACATGCGAAACACATTGTGCCATGATACAAAGCTGTAAAAGAGATTGGATCTTGGAATTTAAAGCTTGATAATGAGATTCTAGAATATAATAACCCTCATCTTATCCTTTTACAGCCCATGAGGAGACAGGAACAATAGTGAAGGAATGACAGAAGGTCATGTTGAACGATATGCTGGTGTTCGCTAAGACTAAATTTATCTACTGACCCTCATTGTTCCAACTTTCAGTATGTGAGAGTCAGTAAGGCTCTCTACACCCCTACAGGCACAATAAGGGAGTGGGTGGACATTACAGATAAAAAGCAATTAATACCCGCCGTCCATAATTAGAAGATATGACAAAGTAACAGAACTTTTACAGCAGCCCAAACAAAAGATTATAATGAAGGTGGGCTGAATCTCTTTTAGCATCACCACACAAGGGGAATGGACTCCTGCCAAATGCTAGAATAGAATAGAATAGAATAGTTTGGGAAAACGACAGGGAAAGAAAAGGTGTCTTACATCAAAAAGCTTTAGAGGTTTGATGGTAATAAATTAGCCAGAGGTGAGATGTTTGATATATGGGCTTTCTGAAACACTTACCCAAGAATAAAAGTCAAGAGAATTTATACGATCCTGTTTTTCATCATGTATTTCATCACCCTATATATGCTATTTTTGAACTGCCTGTGTTGTCGCCATAATTTGCTTCAAAAAAATTTGCATTCTTCATTTCTTCAAAAGAAATTTAGAATCAGCAGCTAAAAGAAGTTGCAAGTAGGACATTTTTATGTCGCTAAGGTGTTATGAATAGTTTTAACATATTTCTCTACAATTTAGTGCGTTGTAGTTGTTTTTATAACTACTGGTTTTCAGCATGCTTCTACACAGTTGCTAAGGTATTCTGATGGGTTTTTAGCATGCTGCTATAAAGTTGCTAGGGTGTTCTGGATTGTAAAGACACACCAGAACAACCTAGCAACAACATAGAAACATTAGACCAGGGCTCGTCAATCATCGTCATCCGGCCCGCGGCACCCCAATCTCCCTCCTCCTCTTTTCCTAGCGGTGCGATAGCGTTGGCCAAACGCGCTTGCATAACGATCTGAAACTATTTGGATTCGTTCAGACCGCTCTGTCACTGAATCATCTGGAGTTGTTTCTCGGTCAGTAACAACAAATACAGAACAAATAGTGCTGTTTACAGGTGTTTCACTAGTTTACTTTGAACCACGCAGCGCGGTCCCAGTGGATAACGGAACGAAAGCTTAAAGAGCCGCGTTTATTCCCGGTCATTATTATTAAACAGCGTTGCAACATCTAATGAGAAGCGTTTCACACACCTCTCGTTTACAAACTACAAATCACTCAATGGATAAAACAGGAGAAACATTGTGCCGTGAATGAAGATGGAAGACTTTTAAATCCCAAAATCACCACCCTTACAAACATTTAGGCTACCATGAATGAACTGTAGTAAATTACTATGGTTTATGGAAATGTGGAATATTTATATTGAAAACTATTTATATTGCGATATATTTATTAGGTGGGTAGGGGAATATATAATTCATGTCTTCGTTAAGGTGTAGTTTGTACCTGTGTTTAGGCGTTTTTTTTTTTTATTGGCCTATACAACATATCATAATATAATATCATTTGACAGTGGTAGTGAGTAGCCATGTATGGTTTTACCTGTGGTTACCAAGTCTCACTGTGAGAATATTTTCATTTAAGTCTAATAATTAATAAAATATTTTTTACCAATAAGTCAGCATGTTGCGAAGGCTTTCTAGGTTGTCTAGTCAAGAGAGGCCTAAATAAGGTTTCTATGATTGTAAATCTATGAGGGTTTTTTTTTTTTTACCTTTTAATCATCTGCTAGTGTCCTTAATTATAACACTGTCATTCTTAATTATGAGCATTAGTAATAGTGATGCTTGCATTAGCATCTTATTTAATAATATAAGAAAAGCAGCAGGGTTGCCATTACTTCACTACCGTCCTTGTGCTGATCTGTGGACCTGACACAAGCTCACATTACCTATCAGTCCAGAGAGACCAAGGTTCCTGCCTGAGCAATTCAACCTGCCACAAGTTGTGGATAAATCTCAGTTGGAGGTTAAAAAAAAAAAAAAAAAAAAAAAAAAGAGCTCTTTTATCCATATTACAGGCCCACAAGATTCCATCTATCCTGTAACCGGCTTTGTTTGGGACCAAGTTGAGGATCACGTCTCATTCAGGCCCTCGCCTGACCTGTGGCCCATTGGGTTCTGCAGTTTGTTTGGCTGCCGGCCAGTCACTATCCCCTTCCAAGACCTCATTGAAACCGTGAGATGATACATCACACTCATTCTCCAGTGCTGATTCAGGCTCTCCATCTTGAAAGATCCAAAAAATGACTGCGTATTAAATTTGGATGACCTCTCTGGGTTTGTCCATTTTATTTATTTATTTTAGCTTCTTCGATCCTAATATCAGCAAAAAGTATTTTCCAAAAGATCTACAAGAGCCTGCCTGGCAGCTGATGTCGCCTTTTTTTAATGGCGGTCTGCCAGCGTATACATTAATGCATGTACAAATCAGACAGACCCTGCAGTTGTCAGAAACAATCACCATCTACAGCTGATGGGCTCCATACTTTCGAACGAGGCAGAGTAAGGACACTGTCTTTCGAGGTCTCTTGTGGAAGTTTGGGAACAATAATCTCCACTGGAAGATAATTATTCAAACTATCAACATTTCTGAACACCAAGTAAAGAAACTGAACCAAGAAACTAGAAGCGAAAATGGAAGAAGAAACAAACGTTCTGAAGACTAGAGTTAAAGTGTGGGCTGGTGGTGTAGTGTACCATAAAACTAGTCATACAACTGTGGGTATGTATGTAATTTCAAGAAATTCAGAAGAAGGAAATGATGAGCAGTTTCTTGTGGGAGGTTTGTTGGAAAAGCAGGGCCCATTAATGTCTCATGATAGTAATTATAGTAACTCCGTTTATGGTGTGTCCAGATGGCTGCTCCTGTAATGTTTCTGAAGTTTAACTTTTCACTTAAAATCTGTTGCTGCTTGGAAGTGCCAGATTTGGAAGCGTTTTATCTTTTTAACTAGAATTTCAATTGTTTCTATTCAGCAGGCCCAGGTTGTGATTCTATTCGAATGGTGCAGACACCATCATTTTCGAATTTCACAGGTGTGAAGCGCTCTCCCTCGTTACCTGGCCCTTTTAGAAAGTGCAGGTGTTACACAAAGGCCTGACCGCATGTAATAATTGTATTCTTTCTGCTTGGGATAATGCCCCTTATTCGCAAGAATGTGTTTAATCCAGTGAAAAGCCAGACAATCTGTGATTTGTTTCACTAAATGGATGCTGCAGACTGAGGAATAACAGGTGTACAAAATATCTTTGGCTCTTTGAAATACAGTCAAGCGAGAAGAGAGAATAGCCAGAGACGAAATGCTAGAACATTCCTCAATTCCTGACATATGCCAGAAACGCAACTCTTCTGACTAGCGGTTTTCATCTGGTATCAATGTTCGTCTGGGATGATCCAATCACAGTGTCAGAAACAGGTTCTGATGTGTCTTGGAAACACTTGTGTTCTGATCATTAAAATCCTATTTCAAAATGGTTCAGAGACCAGGGATGCAAATGGCCACTTCACATTTGTGGTAAAGTTGCCTTTAAGTCTTCCAAGGAAGTTTGTACTTGTGGTTTTGGATACAACATAAATAAATGGATTCTGTCAGTTAAAAGACCCAACTGACTTTTTTTTTTTTTTTTACAGAATTTGGATACTCCTGGACTGCAAAAGACCATTAACTGGATCATCTTGAAACATAGATTATATTTTAATTTAAAGAAGCTAAAATTTTTATACCATTGTTGTCTGAATGTATGGCTGATTTTTTTATAACTTTGACAAACAGTTCTGGAGATTTCAGTTCATTCAACATTCAAGGAACTGTGCTTGTTTCACCTACATAGCAAATAGCTGCCTGAAGTCATTTTCAAGATGGCCACCAAGTGAACTGACTTGCCTTAAAGGGACCTTGTCCTCTCCTTTTCCAAGTTGTCACTGGAGACACATTTGGGACAGATTTTAATACCAGCTGTAAACAGCAATCTGTCTTAGCTGAACTCACCCAAGGTGGGCATTAATACCAGGTATAAAGGGGCCTATGAGTCTTCTGATATGAGGTTTTGGTGGACAAGTTAGCCATATAATGGACTAGGATAACGTAGGGTACTGTTTAATGAAGTACTCGTTCTGTTCCCAGGAGAAAACAAAAACTGCTGTCCTTTCCGTTTTAAGATTGTACTGCTCCTAGCACCACTTTTGGGGACAGTTAACACACATTAAGCCAGCTTCCTGACGTTTCCATTATCCGACTAGTCTTTGCGCTACCCCTACCAAAATGATCTCACCTCATTTCAGAGGATTTTGCCATGGAGTGTTCAATGATACCAAAGCTTCCAATATTTGGAGGAAAAAAGGTCCCAGTATTCCTAAAGCACACAGCCTGGTTGTATGCCGTAGAAGCCCTCTCTTGCTACATACCTGCAGTGCTCTAATGGCTTGTGACAGCTGGCACGTCGCAGTTCAATATGATGATGTTTGGGACTAAACACCTTCCCTGAGATGCTGCGCTTGTTGCAGGACAAAATATTCATGGCATGTCAACTCCATTTGCTGTTCCATCAAAAACTATGGGAAGGTAGTCAAAAATCAACTCAGCAAAAGATAAGAAAAAGATGATTGTGGAAGTAAGATTCAAGAAATTACTATTATGTCTGGTAAATGACTACTAGAGCTACAGTACATTTGCAGGGCCTGAAGTAAATAGCAATACTTGGAAGGCAGCAAAAGAAAGTTGCTCCTATAAATGGTTAGTTATATGCAAGGAAGATGCAAATAGATACAAGAAGGAAAGCCAATCATAATTTAGTATGCAAATATTATAATGATCCTAGCTAACAAACATGTTTTCTAAGAACGTTTTGCTAATGTTCCCATTAAGTCATGAAAATGTTATTTCGGAATGTTCTCTTTGAAAGAACATTCTATTAATGTTCCTGGCAGAGTGTTTGTTCATAACTTTGAGAGAACCTTGCCAGAACGTTAGCCAAAGTTCTGAGAACGTTCCCTGTTAAGCTGGGTGCACACTGTACGATTTATAATAGTCATTTACGACTGTTGCTTGTCAGACTGTACCAACATGATCTGCAAGCCATGTCACACTGTAGGATCTCAGGTGTCATTAACGGTACTAGTACGGCACTAACGGCAGTCAAGACCAAAAAAATGGAAGCACACACGAAGACTCATCTGGAGTTTTACATCATCAATCCGTGGCACTTTCAGTGATGGGAGCTGCATTTACATGTGGGATAGAATTGGTGTATAGCAAACAAAAACAATCTCTAGCATAAATTTTGATCATGGAATTTCTTGAAAAGAAAACTGGAAAAAAACAAGACGTGTGTATGGGGCAAGTGATGGTTTGTTGTTGTCTCACTAAATGCGTCATCAGGTTTGGTGCTCCTATTGGTTTTTGATTTGACGGTTGTTGTAGGAGAAGTCACACTATAGGACTGCGCCTCAAAACTTCTGACGCTGCCAGAATTTTTGATGAGGTGAAATTTGATCGCAATGGTCATTAATCGGCTGTCAGCGAACATGTCAAACTAGCAATCAAAGACTTCAGATTTTGGCCAAGGATTAGAGGAATGTTTTAGGATTCACAAAATTCATTTCAGACAGCCAAAATCGTACGGTGTGCATCCAGCTTTAGCTGGGATATCAACACTGCTGGTCAAATTTCAAACTTTAAAGGTGCATCGGACCGAGCACCACAACAAACCTGTAGCCAATCAGCAGTAAGGGCGTGTCCACACATGATGGGGGAGGAGAGAGAGTGAGCAAGAGGGAGATTTAAAGAAATACTGTTGAAAGAGAGATGGTTGAGAGACATTACAAAAATGAAAAGGTCAGACAGGTTATGATCAGGCAAGAGCTTTAGGATCCATGTAGGATGGGAAGGCCTGAAAACAGACAACAAGGTTGCGTTGTTTCTGCTCCATAAGTGAGTAACATTGGTTTTGAGTGTGTGCTGCTGTAGTTAATCTTATATTTCCTAAAATTAGGAATTGATTTCAGTAGAGCTTTCCATTAGCATGTTGCTAAGCTAACTACACAAAACCCAACGAAAAAGCATAAAAATACACAGTAGCACACAAATACTATGTAAAATTATCCTTGTTTATTTAACTATAACTAGAATAATCAATACTTTTCAGTAGAGCTGCACAATTAATTGAAATTCTAAATGCGATTACGATTACGGATGCCACAAATTCATAAACGTTCAAAGGCGCAATTCCAAAAAAAATCCACTTACATTATTCTGCGTGCTTAAGAGGTGTGTTTAGAGCATGTTACGTTGTGAGGCGAATCACGACTACTTCAGAGTGTAAAAGTTCTAACCCAGCACAAAAGGAGCTACCAGTGATGTAAGTGTATGCTGATTGGTCGAATGCACGCAAAATACCAACACCCTGCCAACCCCCATTTTTAAAAAGCAGTGATAACAGCCGATTTACTCCACAAACTCTATAAACATGCAAAACAGTGATAGATGGACCTCTAACCTTACGCTAAGGAAAAAACCCAGCACGATTTTGAGCGGACCAAGCAAAACTTGATTATGTATTTCTGCTCAACTAGCGACATTGGGCATCAACCACACAGCAAAAACTAATACTTTTAATTATACTGTCTATTTTCTTTGTATAACAGTTCTATCGAATAACATATTAGACAGATCGTAAACTAATGAAGACGAAGAACATGAGCACTGTGTGCTCAAGCTCTGGCTGAGCTGTTCTCAGCGCCATCAAAGTAAAAGTCTACCGCGCCATCAAAATAGTCACAACAACAAGTGCAGTTTTATGTCACTTTCGAGTTCCTTCTGGCAGTGCAAGTGCAACCAGGAAAATGGCCCATATGCTTATTTTAGGGCTGTCAAACGATTATTCACGATTAATCGCATACAAAATAAAAGTTTGAGTTTGCCTAATATATGTGAGTGTACTGTGTATAATTATTATGTATAAATAAATACAAACACATTCATGTATATATTTGGGAAATATTTACAAGTATATGTATTTATTTATATTTTTATATAATTTATATATAAATAAAAATATTTTGTACATAAATAACATATTTCTCTTAAATATATACATTAATTTGTGTGAATTTATATATACATATTAATACCACACAGTACTCACGCATATATTATTGCAAACTCAAACTTTTATTTTGTATTAATCGCGATTAATCGTTTGACAGCCCTTTATTTATTTATTTATTTTATTTAAAGAAGAAACCAAATCGATGAACAATTGACATTTGAGGCTTAATGCTATAGAAAGCAATTTTTTTTTAAAAAATCAGTAAGAGTGTTTTCAGCTTGTTATATATATATATATATATATTAATTACGTTTAGCACAATTTACATTGAATGATGTTTTGAATAGCTTCAAACAATGGTATAAAGCTATTCAAAACATCATTCAATGTAAATTGTGCTAAACGTAATTAATAATTGCAATTACAATTTCAAAGGAATAATCAACAATTATGATTTTTGTCATAATCGTGCAGCCCTACTTTTCAGTATGATGTTTTTTTTCATTATTGTGAAATGAACTGAGACTACTACTGTACTACTGCTTTTTTGTTGCCTCCTCAAACAAACACAATTTCTGTTCATGAGCATCTGTTCATCATTCTGGCTTAATGCAAACTAACTCTGAGTTAAACATTTCAAATAGCAGTTGAAATGTACTGTATATGTGCTGTACTTGTATGTTTAAAAAAAAAAAAAAACCATAGCCCCCCAAAATCCCCAACAATTCACATTGTTGCACCAATTATACTGTAGGTGAACTTGGCGCAAAAAAACTGCAAGACCAAGAAGTATATGCGCTTAAAATAGTACCTGGCCTTCTGTCTGGATCCAGTACTGAATGTATGTACCACAAAACAGGCCTGGACAAGCCAGATGTATTATCATTTCCACCTAAACTATAATGTGGAAACCAGATCTCAGATTAGCATTACCAAGAAACACCCTGAAAGTTGCACCCTGAAAAAAAAAATGCAGGAAGGGCTTGTGGATTAGTGTACTAAATGCAGACTCTGCAAAGTTCATCCTGGGTAAGATTTCTGCTAGTTCAAGTCTTTCCTCATTAAAAATGCATTCTTTAACTTCAAAACTGGATACTAATTTGGAATTGACTGGAGGAAGAGTATACTATAGTTCATAGATGAATGTGTGTGCGTTCCTGTTTGAACACTCAAAGGCCGCTTTATCAAGAAAAACCCTCACTCTGTAATTAATCCAGTACTGGATTGCTTAAACACATCAAAGCACACCTTGTGAAGCTATATGTCCGCTATGTAACATCAAAGGGAAGGTATACGGCCGTTATGTACATCGTCCTATGATTAAAAAAATTTAAAAAAAGTTTTGCGATTTCACTCATCTTAAAAGTTATAGAAGATGAAAGGCTGCCTTTAATGAGGCAATAACTGAAATTAAGCCATATACACACTATATATTTGCACAGAATAGCCTTCTGTGACATTTTATTTTGCACAGTAAAGGTCAAAATTTATAACATCGTCTTTCTAAAAGACTTCATACAGATGTCTTGGAAATGGCAGCATTTAAAGACATAGAACATGCCTCCTTATCCAACAACTTAGAAATATAGCCTATATTTATAGGCATGACTACATCTTGCTACTATGTTTAGCCTTAGACTAAGAATTAGTATGTTGTCAATAGCCTGTGCTTTATCAGGTGTGATAAAAGCGCCCTCTCCTGGACATGACAATACTTACATCTCAGCATTTTTTGAGTCCATATTCACAAATTTATAATACTCAACCTACACTGGCCTCCAGAAAGTATTTGGACGCTTAAGCCGCATATGCATAACCACAAAGTGTCCAGATACTGTTCTATTTGATCTTTCATCTAATGCAGTGACATTCACACAGTTAAATGTCTAAATACTTTTTTGGGGACATTGTGCATCTACATCAGTGCTCTTGTGTTCTTCACTGCCTAAAATGTACGTAATTTGGAGCTACTTTAGAAAATGTCAAATTAATAATGACTTTTAAGTGTTGCGGCTCCGTATTTACAGGGGTGCGAATGAGCTACCAGCTTAGTTTAGTGAAGTTTGTTTACAATTGACTAAACAGCTCTCAAGATGGTTATCAAATGCTTTCTCTTTCACCACAAATTGCCACAGACAGAATTAATGCAACTGTCACATCTGCCATGCAATCTTGGGATTAAGATCCTTGTGCAAACATAATGAGCAACAAGCCAGTCAAACTTCAACGGAAAACAAGCAGCATAAATCAATATACTCATTTCAACCATGGTCTGCATTTATAACAGGTGGGAGAGTGTTTGAACAATGCACTATGGATTTTGTGTCACCTAATACATCCTTCGGCTGATGAAAGTAAGCAGAAGCATTTGAAGACAACTTTTTCTGAATTCCAAGGGTCTCGCAAACCCTTCGGCAGATCACAGAAAGCTCACAGAGCTATTATGGCCTCCTATTGATATGATGCTCTCATGGTTTCCAAAAAAGAACTCACAGTTTATTTGAGTGAGACCAAGTGAAATCGGCTCTTAAATCTTGACCCACCCGAACTGGACCCTCATCTCGTCAATATTCCTGTCTCTTCAAATTACAGAGCTTTAGTTATATTTGGACGAATTCTTGTTTCCAACACTGAGAAAGCTAAACTTTATTCTAAAAGTGATCTGATTAAGTGTACAATGTATAACCAATGTGTCTAATGTATTATGAGGGGTTTTGACCCTCTAAAAATTCATCAAAACAAAAGGTTGGGACGTGGGTCGCATGCATATAGGCATATAGGAATGTATAAATTGGGTTTCAAAAGAGTTGGGTTACAAATTTTAACAATGAGATTACAAATTAGTCAGAGTGCATATTTTCATTTGTCAGCAAATAAATAGTAGAGTACAGAAGTCCCAAAGGATGTAACCATAGCAACAGCATGCTGATCTTTCACTTTTCATTGTGATTCGTATTATATAAAAAATGTTCCCTTTTTTGTCCTTTAGAAAAAAACAAAACAAAATAAAAAACATGAAAGCTGTACAACAACAAGGCCATGAAATCTAGGTAAATATCACTATTTATAAAAAAAAGAAAAGTGCTTAATTCACAGCAAGTGTGCATGTAAGAGCTATGATTTGAGACTTAGAGACATTTATTTGAACTAAAAAAATTAACAAAAGGTAGAAGATTTTAAGCATTACATGCTATTTACATACATTTGTTTATATGTAAATATGAATTTGTTGTTAATCTCATTCTAATGTAAAAGCCACATCAAAACGGAAGTACTAACAGATCTTTTCTTTCATATTGTTATATTGTACATTTGATTGGATTTAGAGACAATGGTGTTGAACCTAAATAAATAAATAAAAGTCTATAGATATAGAAAGATGGTTCACTCCTATTATGAATGGGAGAAACTGCAACACGCAATATGGTGGAATACGGCCCACCTTCTGAGTAAAAGAGCCAATTGCTGATTGATAAAGTCATTGCATCACTGCAGCTGCCGTTACGTTAAAAGCTCCGGTTCCCATAGAAACCTTAGACTCGCGCATAGGACTGCACATGCGCATTGGCTCGTCTAGCCTGAAAAATAAGGTTTTTTTAATGCTATTTTTATTTTATTAAAGGGAGTGCTGACGAGGAACAACAGGTGCAGGGAATCTGGGGAGATGGCGGGAAGACTGATGATGGGAGTGAAGACAGGTGCACGGAACAGGAGGATGCTGGGAACTGGAGTCCGGGAAGGCGTGGATGTAACACTTACATTCGGCTTAAATAAGATCTCACTTTCTATAGCATCAGAATTAGTTGTAATACCTCCACTGTGCCGATGCGTTGACAGAGACTCCTCATCTTTAATTATTTCTAGCAAATGTATTGAATCCACCCACTTTTCTGCTAAATACATTTCAATTCGCTTTTGCCCTGAACATTATTGGAAAATAGGTGAAAATCCAAAACATGTGACCAGAAGATTCAGGGCAGGAGCATTTTGACTCTACCCCTACAGTTTTAGTGCTATAGTGAAAATGATTCACATATACTGTATGTGCGTGCTTCACTGTGTGGACCCCTAATGAAACCATGAAACTAACTCCAAATCATTTATTTAGAGCTGGATGCTGGATTATTTTAATTTTGAGACCTATAATTAATAGCAACTTGCCACAAAGTGCAATTACACAGAATAATAATGCATCTGAAGCAAAGGTCACTCTCATTATCAGTATCTCACATAGACACCTAGACAACAAGGTGGACCTGTGGATATAAATGGCTGCTTACAAAAAAAAAAAAATGCTATTACCACACACACACACACACACACACACACACAAGCACATATGATGCTAAGTTCTATAGATTTACCTCAGACATACCTACACTGCAAACCATGACTGAATCAGTATTTTTTGTTTTGTATTTAATTTTTACTCAATTGTCAGATTTTATTGTGTTAAGCATAAACCTCAATAAAAAGTTGCTGGATTAATGCTTAAACAAGAAAAAAAATCTAATGGGATAAGAAAAACACACTTGTAGTGTCTTTTCGGCAGCTTTCATTTTTACAGTAGTCAGTAGAGAGGCTTGTTCGAGATGCATCGGCGCTGCACAGACCGATCGGCGTATGACATCAAAGTACTGCAAGAGTGATTGGAGAGCATATCACTCCTTGTGCTTTTAAAATCACTCTCGCGGTACTTTGATGTCATACGCCGATCGGTCTGCGCAGCGCCGATGCATCTCGAACAGCCTGATGTCTTTATAAGCGAGTCACTGAATCATTCTTCTTCGATTCTTTTAGGAAAGAAAACACCTGGTGAGGCAACAGGTGATTCTGTTTTGGTTTCCTTTTGGGGCCAAAATAGACAAATAGCTGCCATGTGTCTAAATTATACATTTATTTAACTTCCTAACTTTGTAAACATTGTATAAGCAATATTGCACAGCATGCTCGAATTGTACCATAATTACAACCTTGCCACTTTGGTGCAAACATGGTAAATATTTACCTCATGCTCACAAAGCTCTGCACTTCCTCCTGCGATGGAACAGATATTTACTGTCCTCTTGCTTCGGCCCTGTCGCTTTGAAATATTGGGAACATTTCGCCAGTGCTGGGTGTAACGCGTTACTGTAATTAAATTACTTATCCACTGAAAAAGTAAAGTAAGGGATTACTGTTCATTTTTAGGTAATTTAATTACAGTTACTTATAATGTACTTGCGTTACATACTGTAAATTAGTTCAACAGTTCTGTATAAATCAATATTGAATTTAAAATCTAAATCTGTCGTCTAAAGGTAAAAGTGAACGCTGCCTCTTTAAAATCGTTAGCTGTAGTGAGATGCGCGTGAGTTCACAACTTCGCACCAGTTGGCTGCGTAGTCCATGTCTGAAGATGTCGGCAGAAGCGAGTGGGTGTTTTGCAGAATGGAAATATTCCAATCACTTCACTTTTTTGACACAGGTAGGCAAGAACAAAAACTGCGTGCGCTTTCTTGAGAGACGGTCTTTGGTCTCTTAACCAAAGCGCACACACATAGCCGCCTCTCGCGAGTGTCAGATTTTCGCGGTTTATTACACATAAACGTTCAAATGCACACACAGTTATGTCAAAATGCCCCTCTTGGCGTATATTCGCGTTGGTTATGTGAATGTGAACAGCATGTGTAACAGCATATTGTCTCCGTCCATTAGGCTTTAAAACATGCTGTCTACCATTGGCTGTCTGTGTTATAAATGATAATCAAACAACAAAAGAAAAGCTTTAATAAGGATTAATCTATATTTAATTTATACAGTTATGACTATGCAGAGTTATTTTATATTTGATTATTCAATTTCTGTGGTATTTTTACTTGCTACTATTTGACCTACCTGGAAAAAAATATATGGCATTGTTTTATTTGTATTTTTATATATTTTTACCGTGGTATCAAGTATTGTGCATCTTTGGTGGTATCGGTACTTACTAGATTTTTGGTATAGTGACATCCCTATTTGTTACTAAAAAAAAAAAGTAAGAAGCTATTATAAAGTAATACAAGTATTATAGTATGTTTTAATAAAGTTAAAATGTTTTAAAAAGCTATAAAAGGCCAAACTATTCCATGTTTGACTCATATTTAAATTATTAAAAGAGTTGCCTTTCTATTATCTATCCAGTCAAGGTTTATAGGGATTTTAAGAAGTAATTAGTAAGTTACTTATTGAGTAATTAAATTACTTTTCAGACAGAGTAATTAGAAAAGTATTTTAAATACAACATTGATGATGTAATTAGTAATTAATTACTTTTTTGAAGTAACTTACCCAATGCTGCATTTCGCACACTTCAGAAGAAGTTCATCTATCGTGCTTTCAGCTTCTGCTTCCCATGTACTGCCCGCAGTATAACTAAAGAAAGCGCCTCAAAAGTCTGATCGGCTAAAACAATGACAACTGGGTAAGTTTTTAAGTGAGTCATTAAATCATTTTTAAATCATTAAATTGTTAAAGCATTATTCCTCCTGATTCTTTCAAGAATGGAAAACTGCTGCGTTGCTTGTTTTGGCTTCGTTTCTAAAGGACTATTTTTAATGGCGGAGGAAAAATACACCAGGTAAGTGTCAATAATGTGTCAGAATCACGTGATCACTGTACGGCTCTAAATAGAGTACCTCAGAGATGACGTGTTTTTGTAGGCCAACCCGGAAGTTAGCGGCGCGCAGGTTCCCTCGATCGAAAGCCTATGCATTTTTCCCATAGACTTTTGGAAAATCGCAAAAAATAAGCTCTGTGTTTAACAAAGGGTTATGACACGTTTTGTCTATAAAGATAATCTTTACAAGTTAACACAACATTTATACATTTTGAAGCCTAAATAAAGTCGTCAGATATAAAAAGCTAACAGTAGGCTATAAACGGACTACAGCACACCATGGTCGCGGATCAACGTCACCACCACCAAGCTTCCTCAAACTAATATTTAAAAAACAACTTTATTTAAAAACATGCTCGCTGATGATCTGCGCTGTGTATGAATACTTATCCACTTTTTCATGAGAAATGCTGTCCAAATGTCCTGTTTGTCGTGATGACGTCTAAAGTCCCCGCCAAAGGAAGTAGTCCCTTTTAGAATTTGTTAGCAACCCCCGTTTTTAAGACACAATAAAGGTTTAAAAAAATCACAAGCGGGATATAACTGGTGTGTTTTATGTCATAGATCAAAACGAGAAAATATTTAGAGGCTTTTTTAACCACAGACCTTATTTCAGGCGATTTAGCAAAAATCCATTCAAAAAACCCATAGACTTAAGGGCGATGGAACCGGAAGTCCTAAAATGCTAACTCGCTTCCAGGTTTTGCCTACAAAAACACATCATCTCTGAGGTACTCTATTGTTTTTACTCTTATGCAATGGTGCTTCAAGTAGCTATTTTGTCTTGGTAAAAAGGTAGTTGTATAATTAAGAAAATAATTGTTTTGCAGAGATTACGGCCACATAAAACATTTTGTCTTGGTTAAAAAGCTGGATATGTTTATTTTACTGGTTAAGAAAATGTTTCTTTGTATTGCAGCGATTATGGCCATGTAAAACAAATAGAAATCCCTTATATGGTTAACTAACATGAGACTGGTAGCTATAAGAATTGCTTGCTAATCTTGGCTGTTAAACCTAAGGGTTAATGAAGTTTTCCTTATGTTTTTCAATATGATTAAAAAAAGCTACCAATATAGGCCTAATGGTAAAGTCTATTCACAAGAAACCCAACTAACAAAAAATGTTATAAGAACGTTTTGTATCGTTTTATATCTATTGTATCCTAAAGTATCTGTTAAGTTTCGAAAACATTATTTTTTATGATTATTTTTAATGAAAAGTTTTTTTTTTTGTTTGTTCTATGAACGTTCAAAACCATTTTTTTCTTAGTTATGCGAAAGTTAAGAGAACTTTCCGTTTTATCATTTTGCAAACATTAGGAATGTTACTTTTTTAATGTTCTTTGAACCTTTTGAAAAAGCTAGTAACATTTAAACATTTAACTAACATTTAAGTAGTAACATTTAGTAGCCTAAAAGTCTAAATTGTTAAAGAAAAAAAAAAAAAAAACATTCCATGAAGGATGTAGCCTATAAATTGCCAAAATTTAGCCTAAAGGCCCATTCACACCAAGAACGATAACTATAAAGATAACTACAACCAGTGTCCACACCATGATATCGTTCTGGGCTGCGATATCATGCTCGAGCTCTTTAAGGCAGGATGGATTCTGATTGGCTGTCAGTGTTTTTAATCATTCATCCGCTGGAAAAAAAAACATTCTGTGATTCCTACGATATTGTTTCTCTGTGCCGTCATCGTTATAGTGTGGTGTGGACTCTGGTGTTCTTTTATATTTAGAATGATTTTTACAACTATATCTTTATAGTTATCGCCCTGAATGGGCCTTAAAAAGAATGTTCCCTGTTAGCTGGTAAGCTGGTAAGCTTTACGAATCTTTTGATTCGAATCAGTGGTTCGTAGCGCGTATTAAACTGCCAAAGTCATGCCCCCCAGTGTTAAACCATGAAAATTGAGACGCTTATGACGTAATGAAGCCTCATTTACTGAAATCACGTGATTTTGGTGCTCCAAACCACTGATTCAAAACAAAAGATTCGTAATGCTTCATGAAGCAGTATTTTGAAATCGCCCATCACTAGAAATTGTTGAATAAAGTCATTATTTTGTTTTTTTGGGCGCACAAAAAGTATTCACGTCACTTCATAACATTAAGGTTGAACCACTATAGTCGCATGAACTGTTTTAAATATGTCTTTAGTAGTTTTCTGGGCATCTGAAAGTGTTAATTGTCTTGCTGGCAATAGAGGCCTCACTGAGCCATCGGATTTTATCAAAAATATCTTAATTTGTGTTCCGAAGATGAACGAAGGTCTTACGGGTTTGGAACGACAGGAGGGTGAGTAAATAATGACAGAATTTCATTTTTGGGTGAACTAACCCTTTAAGTGCATTACATGTGATTTTTGTTTGTTTAAAAGGAATAAATCTTTGCCAATTGACAGCATGTCCCAAATAGAGCTTAACTACCCAAAACTTTCCTTTATAACTACAAAAATGTTGACTTTCAGTTAACATGTTTACTTAGCAGAAGGCAGCGCCACACGACAGATGAGAACATATGCCAGCACTACAGTCCTGTAATGTCACTGCGCTGGCAGATGCCTCTTCACTGTAAGGACTGTTAAGACTCGTTTTACAGGGGATAATCAACACCTGCTTGCGTGATAATGAAGCTCCTCTCTGATGGAAAAACTGGTGTTATGTAACAGGCCTAAATAAGGTCGGAACGATGAACATGGGGATTGGATTTAATTTGCAGTCTGACCTTCGCTGTTTTGAGGGATGATGTGATTTGGGTTGAGAGGTGTCAGAGCATCACTTTCAAATCACCATTTTTGAGGCATCAACAAGCTGATGTTCATGCTCCAGTGAGATCATAACAATAACATGCTAATAAGAGAAGACATTTCATGGCATTTCTGAATATTCTGGCCAATATCAGTATGACCAATATGATATAATATTAGTCTTATTTTTCATAAAGCATCTAAACACTCACCAAGACACTATCCTAAACAATCTTCCAATAAATGTAATACTTAGATTTAGAGAGAAATGTTAAAGATTTATCAACAACAAATTTTAGTGAAGTTTATGCTTAATACAACAACAACAAAAAATATCTCCAGCGGAATAGAAAAAATCAATACAATACAATATATCAAAATCAATTAAGGATAAGAATATTTAGATATGTTTAAGACAAACCCAACTAACAAAAATATGTTCTAAGAAAGTTTTGCCAACGTTCCCATTATAAAAACGTTCAGTCAAGCATCAATAAAAAAAAAAAAAAAAAAAAAGTAAAACTTTTTTTTTTTTCTTGGTTATGTGAACGTTAGAGGAGACATTAAGGGAATGTTTTCTCTATTTCATCATTTTGCAAGCATTATAAGAATGTTAATTTTGAATGTTCTCCGAACCACCTAAAAAAGTAACGTTTAAAAAAACATTTGACTAACGTCCAACGAAACTGTCTCAGAAAAACATTCCATGAATGATGCCTAAATAACACTTTTGTTCTAATATTTATATAACGTTATTAAAGACCACATAACTTTGAACAAACGTTCTATTAACATTATCTATTTAACATTATGGAATATGTTTGTTCATAACTTGAGAGAACCTTGCCAGAATGTAAAGTTCACTGTTAAAATACTGCTTAAAATGTTTTGAAGTTCAAAAGATCTTTAAAATTGGCTACAGTAAATGTGTTGTAAAGCACATTTTAGATAAGATATACAATATATACAAGGTTTATAACAGGTTTTATACAAAATATTTCACATACCCTTGGGGCTCCCCAAATAATCTGGATAACAAGAAAATGAACGGACAAATCTGTGAAAGGACAAAATAAATTGCAGAACAACAGTGTGACACAAACTTCAACAAATTCCTATTGGTGGAAAAGCGGTTGGAATGGATTATTGTAATGGGTGCAAACAGAAAGCTGCCTTGCCATTAACCACTAGGGGGAGGTATGCTTCCACATGTAAGACTGTCCCCAAGAATCCTCTTTAAAAGGATCAACATTTGAATTTGAAGAGAAGTTGGTAAAGAGCTTCACACCCCGGTCCGTGTCAGTCCGCATTAAAAAGCAATGTCACTTGCTTTATCACCGAAAGAGAATTCAATTACAATCCTTATTGTCATCATTACTATATCTAGGACACTGGAATACATCTAGACCACTACGTGCCTGTCATGTTGCACTTACATACTGTCTGGAACCCTTTCACACCTCGACACGCTTCCCCCACCGCGTTACACTCGCTCTGATTCGATGCGGTCGTGTGCCGCGAAATCTCCGGTATTTCTCACGGCTGTTTGCACGCGGGACACCAGTTGGCCTGTCTGTCAAATCTGACACCATTTGATTCGCTCAAGAGCCTTAATAACTCAGATCTGCAACATCATAGACTCTTAAAAGTAAAGACCAGATCCGTTTTGGGGTGTCAAAGTATTGAGATTTCGGCATTGAAGTTGAGGAGCAAATACAGGTGTGCGCCGTAACCATAAGTGACTGTAGGCAGGTAGGCCTACCATAAATAATAATAATATTTTTAAAAAGCCGTCAAAACCATTTATAGATGTTTACCAGAGACAAATGCTTGTCATTCGAAGTTCATGTAAAAAAGAAGATGCCAGCCATACTGGCATATAAAAGGAAACATAAAAAAAAGTACTTTCTACAGTATGAATATATGAATGAAATTCAGACGTACATCCGCCATGTTGTCACTGTCATGTGACCTACCAGCGTTAGTTGTGTCGCTTCACTGCCATTCATAAATCTCCTCGTCTCACAGAATAGTAAAGTGTCCATTGAATGCGCACTTCAGAATTTCGGCAGAAGTAGCCGCATACTAGCCGCATACTTTTTGCCAACTGTTCTATGTATTCGGACATACAGTAGGGAGGTATTCACATAGTAGGGAGGTATTCAATTGCGGACGCAGCGCCATTCACAAATCCTCTCTCGTGGCCTCATGGGATACTAAAGTGTCCATCAAATAGAGTACCTCAGGGATGATGTGTTTTTGTAGGCAAAACCCAGAAGCGAGTTAGCATTTTAGGACTTCCGGTTCCATCGCCTCGAAGTCAATGGGTTTTTTTGAATGGGTTTTTGCTAAATTGCCTGAAATAACGTCTGTGTCTAAATATTTTCATGTTTTGATCTATGACATAAAACACACCAGTTATAACCCGTTTGTGATTTTTTTTTTTAAACCTTTATTGTGTCTTAAAAACGGCGGTTGCTAACAAATTGCTAAAAGGGACTACTTCCTTTGGCGGTGACTTTAGACGTCATCATGACAAACAGGACATTTGGACAGCATTTCTCATTAAAAAGTGGATAAATATTCACACACAGCGCAGATCATAATCAGCGAGCATGTTTTTAAATAAAGCTTTCTAAATAAAGTTTGAGGAAGCTTGGTGGTGGTGACGTTGATCCGCGACCATGGTGTGCTGTAGTCCGTTTATAGCCTACTGTTAGCTTTTTATATCTGACGACTTTATTTAGGATTCAAAATGTATAAATGTTGTGTTAACTTGTAAAGATTATCTTGATAGACAAAATGTGTAAGTGTCATAACCCTTTGTTAAACACAGAGCTTATTTTTTGCGATTTTCCAAAAGTCTATGGGAAAAATGCATTGGCTTTCGATCGAGGGAACCCGTGCGCCACTAACTTCCGGGTTGTCCTACAAAAACACATCATCCCTGACTCTATGCGCACTTAAGAATCTCGCCGTGAGTAGTAGGCCATCTGGGTACTTTTCACCTACTGTTTTACTACGAATTACTATGAATTCGGACATACTACTCGGCTCACATACTATTATATTAAAGCAGTCATTTTCAGACTCAGCGCATATGTTTTTAATTCACTAAAAGGAACCGATAAGAGTCATTAAGAATTGGTTAGACTACACTGGTTGTGTTTTGTTTCGCTAAAAAGAAACGGTAATTGGACTACACTAGTTGTGCTTTATGATTTGGAATCACTCATAAGCTGCTTGTTTGTAATGGAGTTGTACTACATTGGTCATGCTTTTTATTCACAAAAAAGAACCAGCTTAAAAGCTTATACAATAATCGTGCTGCTTGTTTTTTATTCACTTAAAAGAACTGGCTCATAAGAGTCATTCGTTAGGGAATGGACTGGTCATACAGTAGTTAAAACGTGCAAAAGAGCAGTGCGAACATGCTACTTAATATGTTCTGCAAAAGAAAGAAAGCCATAAAGGTTTAGAACAACATGAGGGTTAATGAATGATGACAGAATTGTATTTATTTATTTTCTTATTGCATGTGACACATATCATGTTGCTTTTGTGTTTCTTACGTATAACAATTGATTAAACAGCTCTGCAACAATGGAAATAGGTGACATATGATACCAGATCACCTGTGCCCATTTCTCACTGTCACATGACCACATTTACCATTGCTTTCATTCCACATGAACTCAAATACTAGTGTATCAGTTTCAGCCAAGTTAAATATACACAGATAATTACGCTGTTGTAATTAATTCAAAGAACCACGGAACAACAGCACAGCACAGCTTAAGTTTTCATACTTGTAATAAACAAGTGTACTGTGTACCACAATAACATACATTGCGATTACATACAGGGCAACATGTCAATTAGTTATGGTAAAAAAAAAAAATGCGTTAAAATGATTAATGCATTTAACAATGCAGGGTAACAACTCACTGTGTGACGTAGCCTATAGAATGCATAAAAGAAGATATTTTGAAGAATGTTGGTAACCAAACTTTTTTGTTTCCTTTGACTTGACTTCCATTGTCTGAACATAAAAATAATAAGACATTACTCAAATTATGTTCTTTTATGTTCCACAGAAGAAAGAAAGTCATACGGTTTGAAACGATTTGAAAATTTTCATTTTTGGGTGAACTATCTCTATAATACCCATTTAAAACCCATTAATCTCACAACATTTTTATGCAATTGTAACTGCAGTGTAAATGCATTCATGACACCTCTGAGCTGCAGTAAACGGTCTGTAAATATATCTAAATACCAATTCAGATGCTACTTATGAAAAAAATTATGGCCATTGTAGCCAAAGGGTATGTTTTCATGAGAACTCTGTACTAAAAACGAAAAACCTTTTCCTTTGCTTTTTTCGCATACAGACGACAACATTGTCAAAAAGTTCTCTGTTCGCACGGATCCGTGAAAATGACTAAAAACGCTGTATTATTCATGCCAGGCCAGTAGTTGGCGATGTCACTTTGTAAAGGAACACTACACGTCTATAGACTGAACACATAATACGCATGCGCATGGCGTCACTGTTTTTGTAGTTTACACAGACGTTAACGGTGTTGTTTTCAAAAATGTACAATTTGAAACCGTTTTCAAACATTTGCATTTTCAGGCCCCCAAAACGCCGTCGTCGTGTAAATGAACGGCCAAACGTATGCTATAAAATGTTTTCCATTTTCAGTTGAAAGTGGTCTCGTGTAAACGGCCCCTAAAAGTTTGTGTAGCCTACTAAATTCTATGTTGAATCAAATAAAATATTTATTTCTAAAGTGACTTTTTTGTAATGTCTATTTGATGCCTGTTCTCATTTAACACAAAAATGACTTTAGATTAATTAATCAGCACATCATGTAATTAATTAGATTAAAAATTTTAGTTGCTTGGACAGCCCTATGTATGTATATTCATGTAGTATATTCATATATTCATTTAGCATTTCTTTGGAATTTGGCAGCACGAATATGGCAGCAGACATCTGGGATTATTAGTAATCAACAGGAAGTCACGTCTAGTGTTCAAATCATCTCTCTGTCTGGCTGAAATGAAAGATTTCTGTGACCCAGAGTGGCCCTCCTCTGCTTGTTACAAGGCCGCAGAATATTGAGAAAGGCAGCTTCAGGCTCCCGCTGACTTTATATCATTTTTACAGCAGAAAAATTAATTAAAACATCCAGAGACGAGAAAGACTGCCAGTAACACCATATGATAGCGAGAGACTGTCTGTCTGTCTGTCTACAATCACCTGTGGGAAGAAAGCGGAGTTATGTGACATGACCAAAGCAAGTTCATAATTACAGGTGCATCTAATCGATTTGATTTGCATGTATATTAATGTGTTTTTAGTTTGGACTTATAAGATAAGAACACACGTTGAACAGGCAGGTAGGACATCGTATTATTTCATTCGGACCGAATGAACATGTTATGGTCCTATGCTGTCCACAGACAATATATATTTATAAAAATACATTTAGACTGTTTTACATAGTGATTGCTATCAGGATATGAGGAGACTTTCAACCAACATAACAAAAAATGTTTCTGTAGTGGAGAATTACCTATTGCACCTTTAATAGAATAAAATAATTTTCAAAAATTATAATCAAAAAGTCTCACTAGATTTATCTTCATTTGACCTAGTCAATTTATTTGTATTCCTGTAAAATGTGCCTAAAACTCCTAAAGTAAATTGCAATCTGTTCTTGAACCATTTGGAGTATATGCATGGTTTAGATCTCTTTTGAAAGGTATGTGTACCGCAGGCGGTACAGTGGAAAGCTAAAAAGTTCATTAAATTCTTTGAAAATAATTGGTCATATAGCATACTGTAGTTGGGCCTGGTAATAATAATACTAAGACTAATAATACATTTCAGTGTTGATATACATACGATGTATTGTCACTAGATGGCAGTATTTCTTAGGACATGCCAATTTGCCCTGTTTATCATGAATTTATTCATTCATCTATTTATTGTTGATCAATATAATGCATAATGCAGTCTTCAGTCTGGATTTTAAGTAGCTGAAGACTGACGAGTCTGTCCACGGTAGCCAAATGGATTTCATTGTGCAAATGGATTTTATAATGTCTATAAAATCAGGGCTATTCTGCAAGCAAATGAGCTGTAAAGTTGATCAACTTGATCACAAAATGAGATGAGATTTTCATTATCATAGTTTTACCCTAAAACTAAAGTTAACTATCTTATGTCCTTAATTTAAATAAAAAATAAATATAGCACTACGAATAACATTACCAAATGCTTAATTACATTAAAAATAGTGCCTAATATACATTCAAATATGCAGGTTCTGAAGCTGCAATACTTTTCAATGCAATTGGTCACCATTTTGAGGTGTGTTAATGAGTCAGTAATTAAGTTATTAAAATTTTGATGTCTGGTTTACAAATTAAATAGCCTACATCTATAAATGCAACTGACCATAACAATAAATATATAGCCTATATTTTGTTTGTTTTTGTTCTTCTTTCGTGATATTTCCTGATGACTCTAATCGAATCTTTGTATGGATTTTTTTTCTTCTCTCAATGACTGTCAAGTCAAATGCTCGTGCAGAATCGAATCTTTTTTTCCCCTTCAGCCCATCAGTGTAGCATCAAAGTGCAATGTACGAAATTGATATATATATATATATATTTTTTTTTTTTTTTTTTTTTCTCAATCGCTGTCTAATAGAATTCGTATGGATTAAAATCTTTTTTGAAAGGAACCGAATGTTTTGTTTTCTGTGAATTACTGTCAAATATTTTTTAACCATGTCGAATCAAATTGAATCCTCGTAAGGAATCGAATCGAATCTTCTCAGCCAAGCACTGTCGAGTCGAACATTTTTCCTTCTGCCACTGTCAAATGACTTCATAATAACTTGACCACTTACGCGAAGGATAAACAAATATCATGGCGTTATGTCGAGAAAACGTCAGACTAATTTCTTATGAAATAACCGAAAAAGAACAGTGGTTAAAAATACGTAACCAACGCAGTGGATTTTTGTCCTCGGCATATGGTTGTGCATTGTTGTTCTTTTTAACCCTCGTTTGTCTTTTGTAATTGGATAGGATGGTCCTATCTATTTAGCCCCCACCTCTCTCTCTCTCTCTCTCTCTCTCTCTCTCTCTCTCTCTCTCTCCTTGACATCGGGGTTTTCACTCTTACAGTAAGCGCCTGACACTGACAATGTGGACATCAGCGGGGAATATATAGTGTATCATCTAAATTCGCGTCGTGTTCGCAGCGCATTCAACTTCATTATTACCAGGTAAGACGGAATTATTACGCCAGATATCTTTTTTATGTATCCATATCGTATCAGTATAGCTTTCAGTAAATGCATCCGATGTTAATCTGATCCGGTCAGAAGTGAAGAGATGGTTCAGACTCGCGCTGTTATCCCGTAGGAAACCGCTGCTGTTGTTATGGCAATAAAAGCATAGCGCGTTGCGTACCGGTCTATTTCAGCACTACTAATACAAGTTGAACAACTAACCGATCATAACTGCTAAGTTTAATGCGTTATGAACGTTTTATGGAACAATTTAACTCGCAGCTGTCTGAACATAACATTAAAAAGCATAACGAGCAGTATGTACCGTCCGTATATTGTGTAAAAGATTGGGGGACCATGTTGACTTGTGAAATTAGATTGTTAGTTAATCTGATTAAGGCAATGCAAAGAAGAGCTGAACCAACCCAACCCTGAGTGATTTAGGATTCAATTCTCCTCTACACTTAAAATGAAGGTTCTTTATTTGTTCTTTGCAGTACTCTTCAGTATCAAGCAATGATTTTGTTGTATAGAATTGTTTATAGATCATAATATTTCTAAATGATTTAATACAGAGGTTAAAAAGTTCTTTAAAAGCATTTTCATGTGGCATCAGGCTTTGGTTCTACTGGAGCCTTTATAAACGTGTGGTGGATGATATGTCTGTGGTCTGGACTGAAGTTCATAGATACAAATGGTGGCCGGATGCCAGGGGTCTGGGTGATCACTCCTTCTGGACATCTGATTTGATTTTAGATGCTGTAATTGATTAGGTTGACCGGGAGCCGAACCCCTGCAATTAGTGCAAATACTAATTTGCTTGGGTCAGTGACTGAATGACTGAGCATCTTTGTAATTGAACTTATCTAGGAGAGTGTATTGGCTGTTTGTGGTCCAGAAAATGCAGCAATTCTCCAACTTAGACGTGGAACACATTTTCATACAGAATCAAACTTTTTAGTCTACCCTCAATTTGTGTCTAATCAAACTTTTTTTTTTTTTGTACATAATACAACCTTTATTCTTCTGTCATTCACTGTTAAATAGGATTTAATAATAACTAGACTACTTATATCATGCATATATCAGGGCGAGTAATTGAATGACTTAGCATCTCTTTCTCTGTCTATCTGTCTGTCCACATTACATAATGTATTTGTAAATATTAAGGCATTTGTAGAATAATCGAGTTGATTAGTTATTTTATTTGTTCTCCATCTCCTAGAAATTAAGTAAAAGCTTGACTGCACCAGCTGAACTTAAGTAGAATGAAAAACCTCATTGTGTTTGAGGCATTTTGTCTGCTAAACAGTTTGGCATGTGAGCAGCTAATTCTTGTTCTCTGAATCACTGAATAGAGATCTTTGTTGGCGTTCTTTTGCCTCTCTGTACAAATTAGCTTTGAAGTTAACTTTGGATATTAATAGGGTGTACTGGGACATGTTCATAGCTCTGTCCTTGTTGAAGGTATTAAGGGTAGATATTGCATCTATCTATCTATCTATCTATCTATCGTCTGTCTGTCTGTCTGTCGGTTTCAGTTTTAGAGTGCACACTGAAAAAAATGGTGCTTTCTTGGCATTGATGGTTCCATGAAGAACCTTTAACTTCCTTGGAACCTTTACATTGCACAAAAGGGTCTTTAAACTGGAAAAAGGTTCTTTATATTATTATAATGTTCATCACATTACAAAAAAAAAATATATGGTGCTTTTAAGAACTGATCACTGATTGGTTCTTTGGAGAACCAAAAATTGGTTCTTCTATGGCATCATTGCGAAAAACCCATCTTTATTTTTTTTAAGAGTGTACAAGCCTCAAAATGTCTATTGCAAAATAAGAGGTGCGATGTAATTGTCATTAATTTTTTGACAAATCTGCACCAAAGCACATTAGTTTTGGTTCTTTGATTAAGTCCCTTGTCAACTCAAAACCCCTCAAACTGATATTCCCTCAAAGCGAGTTTATAGAAAAACAAATTGCTTCTCTGATTGAGGAAATGAAAGGAGGCAAAAAAGTGATGAATGACTTAAGAAGGAGAAAAAAAGAGGGTGAAGTGTAAACATCCTTCTAAAACAAAGCTGAAGAGCAGTTCTCTGAGACCTCCTCATTGAAGTTCACCATGTATAAGGCGTCTAACACACAATGGCATTACGATCCTGCTTCAATTTGGCGTGGCAGACAGGCGATTAACTTCAGTTTAATCTGCACGATGCCTTATTCTACTCAACATTCTGATCTACGACACTATTTTTAGCCCCACAAAACAACCCCTCTTCCCCAACCCCCTAAAAACACTGCAGGCGTCTGTGAGGAATCCAGCATTTAAGATAAGAGCGCAGGCTCTGCGTGAGGATGCTAAGTTTATCAGCATGACATGCATGTGATTCATGCAAATTCTGCCTTGTCTTTACTGTTTATTTGTTTCGAGCGAGTTTGAATGGTTCAGCACGGCGCGTGGTACATCACGAGGCCCTCAGGCAGTTGATCATACATGGATTCTCTGTTTAAAAAAAGATCGGAGAAGATATTGACTGCTAGTGCAAGTACACTGGCGTCCACAAACCTGGCCCTTGCCCTGCAATGTGACTTCTGACTGTCAAAACTATTACAACAGGGGGTTTTAGTTAAAGGCAAAAAATTTTGTCATCATTTGCTCACCCTTGTGTCGTCTCAAACCCGTATGACTTTCTTTCTTCTGTGGAACATGAAAGGAGACATTTTGTAGCTTTTTTTCAATACAGCGCAATGACCATCTTTTCAAGCTCCCAAAAAGTTTGATTATTTCCCAAAAATCATCATGGTGGAAACTGTTTCCATTTCCAATTATTTGAAGCTTTTATTAGAGTGCCAAAAGAGCTTTTATTTCTCTCTGGCTGATTTTCAAATCAATTTCTAAAGGTATAATAAGTAAATTAAAGAAAAAAGGAATTTTTTAGGCATGCTTGAAACAAAAAAGACATCAATATCAGTTATCAATATTTTCCTAATTTATGCCTAATTTTACATTTAAAAACAATAATTTTACATTTAAAACATTTTTCATCAAGCACTGATTTCATGGCTCATATAAAAGTATTAATTTTATTAATATTATGGTTTATTTATGTTTATTTAAATTATGCAATATATTTTTATAGAAGATAACATTTAATTTAATATCAGCCATTTATCGATTATTGGCTATGACATTGACATATTGACTTCATGATCAGTCTCGGTCAGAATTTTTTTTTATTTTTTTATTTTTTTACATTTGTTTATTTATTTATTTATTTTAATATTGTGCATCCATATCTATTTATTTATTTGTTTTAATATTGGTACATCCATAGTTATTTATTTATTTATTTTAATATCAGTGCATCCAGAGTTATTCATTCATTCATTCATGCCAGTCACTATGGACTGTCATATGGAAAAGAGCTGCATGAACATTCTTCAAAAATTCTCCTTTTGTGTTTCACAGAAAAAATAACAGTATACAGGTTTGGAATGAAATGAGGATTATTAAAATAATAACAGAACTTAATTTTGGGGGGAACTAACTATCTCTTTAAGTAAAGAAAAAACAGATTATTGACAGATTGATAGTATAATAATGGCTTAACGTCTGTTGTATGAGGTAAGCAAATTAGATCCATTGACTCTCACAGAAAGAGACGAAACTTGCTGTCACAGTGTGTTTGGTGCTGATACAGTGTTCCACTAGACTATAGCGCTTCCTTTAGCTAAATTTGTCATCTCATATGGGTATATTTTTCCTGTCTGGTACATTTATAGTTAATGCTATGAATTTTATATTTGACAGAAAGGATTTTCCAGACTGTCCTACAATACAAAGCTTTATTTGATATTTTAGATTTTGCTGTGTGGACTGTTTTTACTGTTTTGTTGTTGTTTTTGTTGTTGTTGTTGTTGTTTTCGAGTAGGAAAATACTATTTTATTTGTGTGTGTGTGTGTGTATATATATATATATATATATATATATATAAACTTTTATGTTAGATGCAGTTAATCACGATTAATCAATTTGTGTATAAATAACAGTTTGAGAACATTATTAAAGGCTACATAACTTTGAACAAACGTTCTATTAACTTTGAAAGAACCTTGCCAGAACATTAGCTAAAGTTCACTGTTTCCTGTTAGCTGGGATGGTTTCAGGAAAAAAAAAAAAGGGTTGAAAATAAACGTTAATTTGAAACACATTCCATATCTTACTATTTTGCCAACGTATATCGTCAAGGTTGTTGCTTTTGTCTAGAGACTGTATCTAAACTTAGAAGTGATTCGCCATTATGCATGTTGTTTGACACTCATATCTGCTTCAGTCGAAGTTTTCTCCCATCACTGTCACAACACCACCCCCCCCTTTCTCGCCCACTGTCAATGTTGTGCTTCCAACTTTTTCAGAGCGTCTTTGATATATTTCTTTGGAAGAGAGGTGTTGCAATTTAGAGCTCTGAGAATTTTTAGATCAAGACGTACTTTTCTCTATCTCTCCAATTCCCATCGGTATCAAAGCCAGCTGGCAAGGTTGCAATCAAAAAGCTGAAAATGACTTTCAGAAAACGCGACTTGTTTGACCTGCTCACGAAAAGTGAGGGAACATTGACGTTTTGATAAAAGAACGCACAGATATTTGCGGTTTACTGCCGTTGATAACGACTGTTAGAGTTAGCGAGGATTGTGTAATTGTTCAGTCAGTTTATGCAGGCCTCTTCAAAATAATTTCCAACAGAACGCTCCTTTCATAGAGAGAGAATACATATATTGTTTCATGTGTTCTAGCAGGCAGAATGCACAGAACGCAGCCCACTCTTCCGAACAAGCTTTCCCTTATTTTCCTGCTTTCTGAGAGATTGAGGTCATTGTTAATTGAAACACAGACACATGTTAATTAGTGTGAGATATTTTTCCCCTGAATCTTTCCAACTAACGATGTCCTTCAATTAATTACCGGGCTCTTGTCTCTGCTGCAAGCTAGTGCTAGTCAAGAGAAAAATAAATTAAAGGAATGGTTCAGCCACAAATGAACATTCGCCCTCGTTTCATTTCCCAAATGACTTTCTTTTTCCTTGGAACACAAAAGAAGATGTTTAGCAGAATGTTCACGCTGCTCTTTTTCCATACAATGAAAGCAGTGGCTACAGAATGTCCAGCTGCAAAAGCAACACGTTTTATTTGTGCTTCTGCATATTCAAATCCAGGGCCGTTTCGTGTCATTGATGTCAAACCTTATGCAACACAGTGAGGGAAGTTATTTTTATTTCAGTCTGTTCCTCATACAAAGCTTACTCAAAGTCATATGAACTATGATACTTTTATGGCCCTTTTTGTCATTTTTTGCAGCAGGGTTGTTATTGTAAACTAAAATTAAAATGATTAAGCATAGTTTTTTGTTAAAGTAAAACTGAAATAAAATATTAATATTATATGAAAAACTTACATTTAAAAAAAAAAAAAACTTAAATGAAAATTAGAAATGTTGCCTTGACAACTAACTGAAATAAAAATAAATTGACAAAAGTGCATAAAAATTACTGAAACTTAAACTAAAATTAAAATTAAAACTGATCATATAAAAACAAAAGTTTATTCAAAACTCTTATACTATAATAGTATATAAATAATCCTAAAAATACACAGTTTTGGAGTTTGTCAGACATGGTCACTATTAATGGATAAGAGCAGCCTTAACATTCTACTAAACATCTTTTGTTTTCCATAGAGAGACGTATTTATTATTAGGGATGCACCTGTATTAAAATTCTAGCCAATACTGATAAGCTGATAATTTTTTAATGATAATTTGATCATTTAAATTATAATTTATTTTCCCTAGCTACCACCCAGAACACCGTAGCAACCACCCTGAGTATCCTAGCAACTGCACAGTAACACCCTTGCAACCACCCAGAATACCCTAGCAAATGCATAGCAAATGATGTTCTGAGCATGATGCTAACATGATTACCATGTTGTTAACACAATGCTAAGCAACACACTAACACAAGTAGCATGTTGCTAACATAATGTTAACACAATTAGCACGTTGTTAGCATGATAACACGATTAGCATGTTGCTAGCAATAATGTTGACACGATTAACATGTTGTTAGCACAATGCTAGGCAAGATGCTAACACAATTGGCATGTTAGTAGCATAATGCTAACACTTTTAGCATGATGCTAAGCAAGATGCTAACACAATTAGTATGTTGCTAGCAATATGCTAAGTATGATGCTGACATGATTTGCATGTTGCTAGCACAATGTTAACACCATTAGCATGATGTTAAGCAAGATGCTAACATGATTAACATGTTGCTTGTATGTTTTAGTTAATATTTTTGACATGTTTCAGCACTTAGCTAATCATTATTAGAATGTTGCTATTTACTGGTAGCATGACTAACATGTTGGATGTCTTGTTTGCTAGCATGAATAAAAAGAGGCAACCCCCATGTCTCTATCATATTCTGGTTGCTAGGGAGTAGCTTGGAAGCTACCAATGATGATACTTCAAAGGCTGCTACCAGTATGGATGATATAAACTAACCACCATGCCTCTATGACATTCAGATTGGAACATATCCCTCTTTGAGTTTGGGTTGCTAGGGTGCTCGACAGTGGTTGCTAGGCCATGGCTGGGAAGTGTTCAATGTGATTTGTGATTGGCTGTTTGCTGCCCCATGTCAAACAAGCCCACCCTTATGTTTCTATTACACTTCTATCCAAAGATATCCCTTTTGATGTCTTTGAATGGAAGTCTATGGAACTTGTTGCTAGGGTGCTCTAAATGGTTTCTAGGGCGTGGCTTGATAGTTTCATAATGATGCTGAAAGAGTGATTGGTTGCCTGAGTAAAATGAGCCCAACACCATGTCTCTATGACACTGTGCTGCAAAGATATCCATATGGGCCTTTTATAATGTCAGTCTATGGGATCAGTTGCTAGGGTGCTCTAAATAGTTGCTGGGGCGTGGCTAGACAGTTTCCATAGTGATAATTAAAGACTTGCCAATCTCAGTCAAAAGAGGCCACCCACTTGTCTCTACTATGTTCTGATCTACAGATATGCCTCTTACCTTTTTTCAATGGAAGTCTGTGGGGTGGTTGCTAGGGTGCTGTAACTGGTTGCTAAGGCGTGGCTATGAAGTTGAAATGTCACTATTTATTGGCTGCTTGCTAAGCCGAGTAAAAAAAGGTTAACCAAGTCTCTACAACATTCTGATGTGACAAATTTTGTCGCAATGTTAAGTCTATGGGATTTTTTTTGGCCACTTTTGCACCTGCAAAGCAAACATCGTTCGCCTGATCGCTTAGAAAAGTCATAACACACCTTTCCTCAATAAGCCGCACAATTTGACACCTCATTAACGGGTCTACGACAAACGGTGCAGGACGAGTTACACGCCGACATTTTGTATGGAACAAGAAGAAACACGTGAGATGATAATAATAATTATTTTGGTTAAATTGTTAGTTTAGTGACACTGGCATCAATTTAAACATTGGCCTGAGAGAAAAAAAAAAAAAAGCTCTCTAGGATACTCTAATAAAGCTTAAGTAATTAATTTCAGACCAGGCAGATTTCCTGATGACTAACAAGTTTTTCCACAGTGATTTTTGGGATATAATCAATCTGACATGTGTATCAAACACCTGTTTTCCCCAAACAGAATGGCTGCCACCTTCCATTTTAATCAGCCATAGGAAAACTGTGCTTGATGGTGTGCTTGACGTAGCTACCACCTCTTATCCACCCCCCAAAAAAGCACGGATCTATTGCCACTCTGCAGAGAGATCCCCCCAAGCGATATTTATGAGACGCACTATCCACCTCCTACAGGCGCCAATGATGTCTTTTCTGGAATGGCACGCATGTACCTGAGAGTTGTGGGCGCCTTGCCATGACATGTTGTCTTTACATTAAGAGTAAAGCTTTAGTACAATGCTATTTTCTGAAGTAGTACTTAAGAGGAGGGGAGGGACCTCTGGAGTTTCCGCCACTCATTGGGAGTCTTGATAGTGGAAAAGAGGGGTGGAAAAAAAAAAAGTGTTCATTTGAAAGCACTCTGTATCCTCAGAGGGACGGCTAAGCGCATAGGGAAGAGTCGAAATCCTCCATTAGACTGAAAGGTTACAGGCTAATAACTGACTGTGGAAATAGGATAGGAGAATGAACGCTTTTTGGCATTCAAGCTAAGTGAAAATTGTGTCTTGCAAACATGAGCATATAGCGGAAGGGCTTGCCTGTAATAGCAGGATGTTAAAGTGGACATCAACTCAAAATTGACCTTATTTATTAATGTGTTCCTGGTCTCATTGTGATTTATTTGGAGCATCTTATTCCAAAGAAAAAATATTTTTGCAGCATTTCATCAACATTCTTCTGCCTCTGAAATAACTAGGTCTAGATTATTTTATTTAGAATATGATATTATATTTTAAATACAAAATATTTATAATAAAGTATTATTATTATTATTTTTTTAAATGTGAGATCTTCATAACCACTCAGAGTTTAGCTTTTCAATTTTAGATGAAGCTCGCAGCTGTCTGATGACACAGGGAAACTGGTTATAAATATACTACTTCTCTACTGCCATGATTCATTCGTAGTTGAATCATAACTGTAGCATTCATTTTTCTTTTGTTCACAAATATTTTTTGCTGATCTGTTACCCAATAGCAGCCAGTAATATACTATAATAATATATTAACATAATATTATTGATAATAAAATAAATGAACATTTTATTAATTTATTATTAATGTATTCATATTAATATTGTTAATAAATCTAAAAATATTATACTAATATAATAGCATTAACATTATTAAATTTTTTCCATCAATAAACACTAGTATCACATATATAGCTATTATATAGTATCAAATGAAGACATGGTATCGCTGACAAATACATAGGCTCTATTTTTAAATGAATAGTTCTCCCAAACAATGAAAATACTACTATCACTGACAGACATGGACACAATGAGTTGTTTTTATATGGAAAAGGATGCATTTTTCAAAATTCTGCCCTTGTGCTCACAAGAAAAAAAATAGATGCATACTGGTTTAGAATGACATGACGAGGGTGAATAAAATGACACAATTTACATTTTTGGGTAGTCTACACTATATAATATGCAGACCTCTTGTTCGATTGTCCATTGCAAATGTGAATGACAGGTCGAATTACTCAGATCGACTGAAGCGAGACGCCGCGATCGAGCAGCCATGGAAGAAGCGTTTCCGCGTAATCGAGTTGTACAAGAGCATGCTCCACTAATTCACATCTAATGCCCAATTTTTAAGTAAGATCTAGGTCAAATAGTATGTCTCATTGAAAGAAAGAAAACTTCCAGCCTGCCTTTTATTTTAAATGAGTCACCCCCCCACCCTCCAACCCAACATGCATTATTCGGCTTCTCCCGCTCAAGCATGGGTGCACAATTATGTCAAGCAATGCCTTGGCTTGAACAAGCGCCTGAATGGTGCACTTGGTCGTAAAGAATATCGCAGAAGCACTCAACTACTTTATTATTTAAAACCCATCATATGCTCATTTCCGAGACTTGAGCTCTACCGCATCTCTTGAGTTTAGATGAGGTGGATTTGTTTGTGTAATCCCATCGGCATAGTCGACAGGGAATCTAAATGTTTGTGTCTTGTGAATGCAGCCAATCCTGGTAAATTTTCATCTCATCTCATATTCTAAAAAGGGAACCCTAGGTGATTTTGAAAAATGTCAGGTTTTTCATCTCACAAGCTGGGTGGGTTGGCATCGTGAATGAGGTCAAACTGATATGACAAACAGAGGAAGACGTTGCTCGACAATTTCACTTGTTATGTTGGATGTTGGAGGAAAATTTAATGATGCGAAATGATCTGTGAGCAGCAAGAACTGGAAAGCTTACTCTAAAATCTAAAACATGAAATTTTAATGGTATCATGTTAAAAAAAATAAAAAAATAAATCATAGTAATAATATGGTGTTCTTTGAAGATTACCATGTTATTTACATGGCGACTTAATGTGTGATTTTTTTTTAAAAAAGAAGTACTTTTTGGACATTTACCATAGTAGTTCCGTAGTATTTTTTGTAAGTACTATAGTACTGTATATGGTACCATATTTCAAAGTATGCCATTGTACTACTTGAGTACTTTTTTATAAGGGATGGTACTCCGATGTAATTACCATGGTACAAAGAATATGGTATTACCATGCTAACATGGTCAAAAAAGCATGGTAATATACCTTGGTATCTTTTGTATGTGTTTCCTGACTTACAGCTTTTAATTAACTGTAAAAGGTAATACGCTATATCTACTTGTAGCAACAAATTACAAGCAATATTATTAATTAAATTCAACATATAAGAATTGAGTTAGAATTAATTAAATTAATTCATTAAAAGTCAACCATTTAAAATGTGTAAAATTAGCAAACACCATTACAAAAACCACAAACTGACATAAAAAGCAAAGAGTCAAACTGCCCAACTAAATGAAACACTGATCACCATAATAGTGACCTAAATTTTCAATAAAATCAACATCTAAACCTCTGTTAATTCTTGTGTTTTTCTTTCCTTCAGTGATTCTGCTTGTTATCATCAGGTGTCTTCAATGTTGGCAATAAAAAATAAATAGTTATTAATTCATCTTTGACACTGTCAGAAATTTTTGTTTAAATTTTACTCGTTTTAAATGGTTGACATTTAAGGAATTAATTTGATTAATTCTAACTCAATTCTATTTGTTGAATTTAATAATTAATATTGCTTGTAATCTGTTGCCAAAATTTTATGGAGTAGATATAGCATATTACTTTTTACAGTGTATTCCCATCATCCTATTATACGAATATACCAAATCTTGATTATTTCTTGCTATGAACATGACTGATGCCTCAAATCATGATTTATGTAAACGATTGGACCGTCAGATTTTCGTCTGGCAGACAAAAAAAGCAGATGAAAAACCTTAAAGATTTTCAATGAAGGAAGGAATCAAGCCATATCTGGGGACCATATTTGGAGTGTACCTTTGAGGTGGGCCAGTAAGTAACTACCTAGCAACAGTGCAGCAACCACCCAGAATGCACTGTGGCGGTTAGTTTTGCACAGAAAATGCAAAAAATTAACAGTAGAGTTCATTTTTTCATGTTTATCTTTGTGTGTTTTGTCCCACAACAACTGCCTTGAGTCTCTCCAGAAAGCAAGAAAAATACACCCTTGTTTGTGAAACAGTTTCCCTTAAGTCAAATAAATAACAATGGCGAAGGAGCTGCCATAATGGAAGCTCACATGTCATGAGGAATGCTCCTAAGGCGGCGCGAGAGGGGGGTGTTATGCTGTGTGGGCGCATGCATGCACGTCTTTATCCTCGAACACGTCAGAATGATTCATGCGATGACAGAGAAGCCACTGTGCTGGCCCCGCCATCGCTTCCCGCTCACAAGTGGCTGCTTTGTGCCTTCGTCAACCTCGGTACAGAGATGGCAGGACACGACGAGCAGGACCCATTCAGCGAGAGATGCCCTCTCTCTCTGGATTTGACCAGTCCAAACCCGACGAGGAGGAGTAGAAGGAGCGAGATTAGGCAGCAATGGGGAGTCTTGCCAAGTCGGCAGGCAGCATCCATTCCCATCCTGAATTTAATATCCTAATGCACTTTTGGAATCGCAGATCTAATAAGATGGAGAGGAAGGGAAGGAGGGAGGGAGAGAAAGAAAGAGGGTGGCCCTTTTTAATAATGAAAGCTGGGCAGAAATCTCTCAAGCAGTGAGAGAGAGCGAAAGAGGCCTACCATAAATTACCGAGTCAGGAAGTGACACGCACGTCTCCAAAAGCTCTTGGAAATGCCAATATCTGGACTTATTTGTAGTGCAAAGATGCGGCAGTTGCAATCCCGAGCAGTAAAAGGGCTTTGCAGGGTGGAAAATTCAAGACTGTAGCATTGCTGACTGTGAACGCCAATCCAGCTAGTGTAAAAGAAACAGCCGACTGCTCAACTATATCTCCCTCTCCATCACCCTTTCCTTTGTCCCACCTTTTCGTAGAGTTCAGGGTTTTGATTATTGCTCCACAGCACATATTTGTCCATTTAAAAACACATTTTTGACTGTTCAAGCCAAGACCAGTCTGCAGTCTGTTATTTGAGTCCAGACTAAGACCTGAGTAGGATGTGTCAGAGTAAAGACAAAGACTAGAAGAGGGTCGAGTCTGAGTCAAGACAGAGTCCTAGAGAGAGATAAGTCTGAGTCTATATTGAGACCAGAAAAGGGTTGAGTCCGAGTAAAGACAAGACTGAAGTGCAAATGTCTATGACAGGGGTGTCCAAACTTTTTTAAAAGGGGGCCAGATTCAATGTCGTGGACACATCTGGGGGCCGGTTCCTTTTCTGTTATATGTATGTATATATATATATATATAACATGTTTTGTTTCTTGAAAACATGACAGATTTGACAAAAGCTTGAGCTGACAGTAGAGTAGCTTGAGATAGAACACAGAGGTAAATTTAATACACAAACAATATCTGTAAAACTTTTAACAACCTTGTTTTTAAAGGGTGAAATTTAAATATTATTACTGAGTTAGAACTCTATTCTTATTTAAATTAAAAAGTACTCTAATTAGATCACCACAGGTAAAACATGGCACCTCACTACATGGTAAAAAGTTAAAAAAAAAATCTATATCTAGAATGGCTTTATGGCATTTAATTTATAAACACATTTAATATAAATACGAATGCACAAAACTGCAAGTTTATGACAAAAAAAAGTCTGTCATTTGGCCTTTATTGCTCATTTAATACATGTCTCCATTAAAAAAATAAATAAAATGAGATATTAACCTACATTTCTGACAAAATGCCACAGTTACAGTTAGTGTTACCACAGTAAATCCATGATAAATGTTGATGGTTGAACAGTATTCTAACTGGATCGGCTCAATGTTTCTCCTGATTTACACATTAGTGTTGTTGATTTAAGTCAGCGCTGTTTCAACTGGCTTTAAACTGAATTAAATCACAGAGAGATTTGCAGCTTGTACCTGAGACCTCTACGCCGAGCTCAAACACTTCTCACTCTGGATGTTTAGTGGTTGTGTGATCGAGACACTCAGCAAGTAAATACATTTGTGAGCTCGCGAGTCACGCGCTGCACAGTGCGCACAAGTAGCGCTGTTTCGTTCCGTTCAACTTTTGGCGCGTTTCCCTGGCCTAAAATCTAGTACTGCTACTTTGTGTTGACATTGTGAAACTGCACGATTTGTAAATTATGCATGGCGGTGGCCACATATAATATATTTTAATAGACAAGATGTGGGCAAATTGAAAATGCGTTTGAAATTCATCCCCGGGCCGCATTTGGCCCACGGGCCATAGTTTGGACACCCCTGGTCTATGACATGAATCCATGAGTCTAGTCTTGAGTACTATGTTATTCCATCTGTAGGAAAGAAAAATCACAAATAATATCTCTTTTATATCGCAATTGTTTCTTTTAGATGGCAGAGTGATTAAATGGAGAGCTAACTGAGTAAAATGAACTTTCTTCTATTGAACACAAAAGAAGATATTTTGAAAAAGTCCAGTGTTGTTTTGCACTCCATTGACTTTCACTGTTGGACAGAAAGAGTTGAAACATTCTTTGAAATATCTTCTCTATGTTCCACAGAAGAAAGTCATACAGGTTTGGAATGACATGAGGGAATGTAAACATGGTCAATTTTCAATTTCATGTTGACTTTAAATGAACATAACTGGGAACTATTATGTCTCCTGAGCTATAAAATCTTTGAGCAATAAAATATTTCTTTGGCTTATTGCGCTCCTTTCTCTCTCTCTCTCTCTCTCTCTCTCCCGATCAGCTCCTTGTTTTCTCTTGAATATACATGTCTGCGCTGGTAATTACTGCACAGATCTCTCTGTTATGTAGCGCAGAGGATGTGGTGTCAGTATGAATTAAGGATGAGACAGCCCTGCAGCTGACGTCTGCACTCGTTTTGAAGATATAATCATCCACCCTCGTGGCTCCACCAGCACTCGTTTCCGTCCCCACCTACTCTTAACGCTAAAATACAAGCTAATCGCTATTATTAGCCCGCTAGGTTTCAGGAAAATAAATCGATTAGGCTGACCTAGTTGATTTGAGGTTTATAAACAGTACGAGGTTTAGTAGAGGTTTAGCGTCTCCCATGCTGGTGGGATGATGGGATGGTCATGACGCTCCAGCTTAGTTTTAGCAGCAGGCATCTAGTCATTCCGGGATCAAGGCCGTACCCTGCACAGTCCTCGGAAATAGTCTAATTCTCTTTATAATTCTCAGAAGCGTGTGATCCAGTAGACAGAACAGGACAGTTATATCCTCATTTTGTCTCTAGCTTTGTCTCTCTTCTAGTGCATTCTCCCAAATTAAATCCCTCAGGCAAATAACTTCATATTTGAGGTTAAAACATTTTATGTTTATGACTCAAATACATGCTACTAAGTCACAAACAGCTTGCAATGATTTCACAATAGGTTATACTGCAGTACATTTCAAAGCTTTCAAGACCAAATAAAATAAAGGTATACATATGTATTTATTATATTTAAAACACTAAGTGTATTAAGGATGTAGAATAAAAAGCTTATTAAAACCTTTTAAGGTCTTATGAAACGTTTTTACAATGTAATTGTGCTAATGAGGCATTATTTTCTCTTTAGTAAACACTTTGCTTTTAAAGAAATATGTGGCAACAACATTTTGGTGATGCATCGTAGCATGTTGGAAGGTTTATAAAGGAGATTTGCTAACAACGTCATTACAATGTTTCTGCAATGTAATAAAAAGATTTATTTAAGGATATAGGACAAAAACATAACTTCTCAGAACTTAAAAAAAAAAAAATAATGCTAGCTAGGCGATGTGACTGCACGTGTTTTCATGTAGCATTGATTACTTTGTGAGAGGAGAACAATGGCAGCGACGAGCAGTGTAACTCTGGGTAAAGGAGCTGGCACACTTGCATTTGAGCATGCACTTTTATTTTTACACACTGTTCGCTCCAGTGTTTGTGTTCCTCTGCGGCATGCAGCATTTCTTTAACTCGGCACTGAGCTGCTTATCATTCTAGAGCCTGGTTACCTCTCGCTGGCTTTGATCAAACCCTGTTTCTAGACACCCCTCTGCTCCGCCTTTACTCGGCTTGCCATGAAAGAACCTGACGCCCATTACCTCTGCATCTATCCCAGAAATCCTCTCCGCTATTTCCTGATGGCCTATGGGGGGTTTTGATGGAATGTCATAGGTTGTTATGAGTGGGTGAGAAGTGCCAAGCTCTCAGAGGTTCCCCAAGCCCTGTCCTCCCGCACCGCACTAAGCCGTTTGTTGCTGGCGTGACAGTTGCAACCGCTAACCGTTGCTAAAAGTGGCCTGCTTTTCCTAGCACTGGCTAATCTCACTTTGTTTCGCCAAGCTCCTGGTTTCCAAAAGCTAGTGTTTAAATAGCATCGCTGGCTTTTAAGAGCCAGCCCAGGCCGAGGTGGAGGGAATTACGGAGGTGAGAATGGCACACGGTTCATCGCTGTAGATGAATCAACGCCATTCAGTTGCGACACGATGCGGCCTGCTAAACGTATTCATGCACTTATAATGCAAGACGGGATCTTAATCATTCAACGCTGGAGTGTTTTTGTTTGTGGCTAGGGTTTTTTTCTTCTTTCTGTCTGCCGAGTGCCTAAAATATTTAACAAGGCTTGTTCTATTTTGGGATGGAAGCTCATTCTCCCCCACTGTGTGTGTTCCTTTTCTTTTTCTCTTTTCTAACCATGATACAACAACTTCTGAAATTTAGTCGGATACAGTTTTTAGCTTTGCCAAGAACCAGCAGAGAGTAGGGCTTTGGGGTATGACTGTATTTACCTGCCGACAGTTGAAATCTTTTACTGGGTAGAGATTCAGCTATACCATTTATACCACAGTATTTCAGGGATGCTAAAACTATTCTATTCCAGACAAAAAACAAGTAGAACACTAGAGCTTATTGTCTGACAGTGATGTTTTGTTTGGGAATCTTTTTTAACAAATATTTTAAGTTATTGTCTATTATTATGTAAAAATACAAATAAAACACAATTTGTTTATCGTGATTTATTTTTTTAAACTAATAATAATAATTCTGAAAATAATAGCTAATAATTAGTCTAAAAAATAAAACTATAAATAGTAATAATGATAATATAAAGTATTATATATAATATTTTATTATTATTATTATTATCATTATTTATTTGTTTATCATGTAATTTATTTTTTTAATTAATAATAATAATAATAATAATAATAATGAAAATTAAAATAATAATAATTAGTGGTCTAAAAAATAAAACACCATAATAGTAGTAGTAGTAATAATAATAATTGTTTATTATTAATATTAGTTTAAAAATAACACAATAAATAAATAATTATTAACAACTAATTATTATTACTTTTATTATTATTAATTTAAAAATAAATACTACTACTACTACTACTACTAATAATAATAATAATAATAATAATAATGGTAATAATAATAATAATAATAATGTATATTGTCCATATCATGAAAATAATTATTAGCATTTTAACATTAGTGCATATCCAAATCACATCTTTAATACAATTTTAAGTACAATTGTATTAGATAGTTAGACGTTTTGGTTACACTTTATTGTCAGTGTTACAGTGTAATTATACATTTAAGTACTGAGTTATAATAATAATAATCAACATGTACTTACTATAGACTTGGGGTTAGGATAAGGGTTTGGTTTAGAGTTAATTGCATGTAATTATGTATAATTTATAGTTCTTACTACAGTAACTACATGTAACGTGTAACAATGACACAGTAAAATAAAGTGTTACTGACTTTTTTTTAGGGAATATAGTTTGAATTATTTTTCTTATTCAGTTGGCAAATTTCTTGTTTAAATAAAACAACTAAACCTCACTAAATTCTGTTCAATATATTTGATTTATTTTTTGTCTTAGTATATGAAGGCCAAAACAACTTGTGTTTTCCACTGCGACTGGTTCTTTGGAGATATTCTGCATGCAAATTGAAAAAGTTGGCAGGTGTCACCATTCACTAAGGACACACAGCCTATCAGCTTGCATGTTAATCACTTTCAATGCATCCTAGATCTGTCTATTTTCACTTTTTTCTTCCTTCCTCCCCTCCTCTCCCTGCTGTGCACCTGTCCATCACAATGACAGACAGTTGGGATCGGCCCTGGAAAAGGAAAAAAAAATCTTCATGGAAATCTGCTGTTGTGACAGACAGAAAGACAAGGGTCCAGTATTTGTAGATGAATCTTAGCCAGAAAAGGCTAATCTAAGAGCAGATTCTGTTCGTAATGCTCTTAGTCTCTGCGCCCCGATCAGAACTCATCCTAGTACAGTTTGTCTCCTGCTGTGATTTCCCACAAGGCAAAAGGTTGGATGCACGTTGGATCGCTGCCAGTTGTCCACATGGTGTTGATGAGAAGTCATTATTCTCAAAGGACTGTCACAAGTCTTGACGAATGTCATGAGACGTATGACTATTAATTGAAAGGTTTGTTCTCAATATCAGTGATGAATGTTAAAGTATTAGTTCACTTTAAAATGAAAATTACCCCAAGTTTTACTCACCCTCAAGCTATACAAGATGTATATGACTTTCTTCTTTCTGATGAACACAATCGGAGTTATATTAATAAATATCCTGACACATCCAAGCTTTATAATGGCAGTGAACGGGACCCTTGAGTATGAAGCTCAAGAAAGTGCATCCATCCATCATAAACATACTCCACACGGCTCTGGGCGGTTAATAAAGGCCTTCTGAAGCGAAGCAATGCATTTGTGTAAGAAAAATATCCATATTTAACAAGTTATAAAGTAAAATATCTAGCTTCCGCCAGACCGCCTTCCATATTCAACTTTCAAAAGTTGAATATGGAAGGCGTAGGACGTAGCGTAAGCGTTTTTAACACTTTATTCGTAAGCTGAATAAGGACGAAGCAGAAGCTAGATATTTTACTTGTTAAATATAGATATATTTATTACACAAACGCATCGCTTGCTTCAGAAGGCCTTTATTAACCCTCGGAGCCGTTTACTTGAGCTTCATACTCATTGGTCCCATTCACTGCCATTATAAAGCTTGGATGTGTCAGGATATTTATTAATATAGCTCCGATTGTGTTCATCAGAAAGAATAAAGTCATATACACCTAGGATGGCTTGAGGGTGAATAAAGCTTGGGGTGATTTTCATTTTAAAGTGAACTAATCCTTTAAATACTTAATATTTGGTTGTCAGTTGGCAACATCAGCACAGCATCCAGAACCCAAAATATGCTGTTGACCAGCCTTGGTAGGCAAGATTGTTGTATTCTTGCTTGCCTTTGCTAATTATCTTTACTGCATGTTTTAAAGCATGTCACCTATAGCACCCAACTGTAATAAGGTTTATTGCGACAGTCACAGGTCCTACAAACCAATCCTCTCGGTTGCATATCTCCTCAAGCGTGACCACCAAACATGCTGTCTGGGATTAGACTCAAAGGTCATATGTCCCAGTAAGCGTGCCATTTATGGTGAGATGAAAGAGAACTGTTTGAGGAATAGCTTTGAATACCTGCCATGACATGTGCCTCTCGACTGAAGAGCAGCATGTAGGATTTTCCTTGTGTCTCAAGTACACAAGTGGCTTCAAATGAGGTTTTTCCACACATGGCTTCCCAGAGCCAAACACAAAAGACCTTGTTGTAGCTGTGAGATGGTTTCTCATTAGAGAGCTGGCTGCTTTTATCCAGTTCTCTGACTTTAGCACTAGTGTTGTACATTTTAAGATTTGGCTTTTGGATTACCGCCATGATAGATTATACAACTGGTGGTCGAGACATTTTAGATTGCTTGCTGCTTAGTGTCCTAGTTTATTTTGCTTACAAAACAAGTCAGAAAACAAGACCTCCACAATTTTGTGCTGGTTAAAACCAGTGTTGGGCAGATGACTTGCACGTTGTAGTCTGTTACTGCTTACAAATTGCATGACGAAAATTGTAGTTAGTAATGTAATCTAGATCACTCAGTTTAGGTCATGAATTCTGACTACTTTTTGATTACTTTTAGATTACTTTCTCAAAGTGAATATTTTAGGTCAAAGTGGTTTGTCTGACAAAAAAAGTTTGGGAATCCCTGCATTACATGAACAAACAATAACAAACACAAAAACAGTTTTCCAGGTTGGAAATATTTTTGTCCAGACTCTTGTCCAGATCAATAATTAGTGAAGGTCACTGGATATGATGAAAACATAGTGTTTCACAGCATCATTGTTTAGTAACTTGCATAATTATTCATCTCATACATGGTATAAATGAGAGGTGCTTTTGTCCCCAAATTTGGAAGCATCACAAATTTATTTTCATGACATTTACTTGGCCATTCTATATTGTGAATATAGTTAAAGCTAAACTGCATGAAACACAATAGGACTTTTTAGAAAGAAAAATTTAGATAATCAAAAATGAATAATTTACTTCCATTGTGTGAATAATAAGTAATCATGTAATCCATAAAAAGTAACTGTAATCTGATTATGAGCATTTTAAAACATAATATAATATAATTTCAAGTACTAGATTTTTGGAATCTGTTTAAGTAATCCAGATTACATGTAATCAGCTACTACACAGCACTGGTTATTGGTTAAAACATTGTTTCCTAGTAAGCAACCTATTAAATTGAGTATTTGGGCTTTAAATTGGGATTTCGTTATTTCTAAAGACAGAGGCCAATGAGATCGATGTGGGTTTCAGTAACTTATGGGACAGGAACTGAAGGTCACAGCCCAGACTGGCAGGTCACGTTGGAATCATGCATATCAATTATTTTTATTTCTTGTTTTTGCCTGACACTCGCAGTTGCCAATTTGGGTGCCTGTTTTAGAGCGCAGGCATTCCAGGCAAGGTAAGCGCCCTTGTTTAACCACTGGTTCTGCTGTTTTATTGGTGTGGCTTCACTCCAGCTTAAATGAATAGGTGTTCCAGTGCATAGCTCTGTCTCTGCTCAGCACAGTGTGTAAATTTGTGTTTGAAGAGTGTTGAAAGAGGAGTAACTAACATAATTTAAGTATCGAGAAAATATACACATGGGGCACTTCAATTTAAGCTTAGCCATGTCTAAACCATGTCTAGGTAACAATTTATACCCAAATGATTTTTTTTTTTTTTTGAGTGGGTGGGTGAGTGCGTGAGTGTGTGGTTGAGTGAGTGAGTGAGTGAGTGGGTGAGTGAATGGGTGAGTGAGTGGGTGGTTGAGTGAGTGAGTGAGTGAGTGAGTGAGTGAGTGGGTGAGTGAATGGGTGAGTGAGTGGGTGGTTGAGTGAAGCAGCGAGTGAGAGAGTGAGTGAGCGAATGGGTGAGCAAATGGGTAAGCAAATGGGTGGGTGGTTGAGTGAGTGAGTGAATGAATGGGTGAGTGAGTGAGTCAGTGAGTGAGAGTGAGTGAGCAAGTGAGTGAATGAGTGAGTGAGTGAATGGGTGAGTGAGTGGGTGGTTGAGTGAAGCAGCGAGTGAGAGAGAGTGAGTGAGCGAATGAGTGAATGGGTGAGTGTGTGGTTGAGTGAGTGAGTGAGTGAGCGGGTGGGTGAGTGAGCGAGTGGGTGAGTGAATGGGTGAGTGAGTGGGTGGTTGAGTGGGTGAGTGAGCGAGTGGGTGAGTGAGTGAATGGGTGAGTGAGTGAATGAGTGAGTGGGTAAATGGGTGAGTGAGTGAGTCAGTGAGTGAGTGAGAGAGTGAGTGAGTGAATGGGTGAGTGAGTAAGTGAGTGAGTGAATGGGTGAGTGGGTGGTTGAGTGGGTGGGTGAGTGAGCGAGTGGGTGAGTGAGCGAGTGGGTGAATGGGTGAGTGAGTGGTTGAGTGGGTGAGTGAGTGGGTGGGTGAGTGAGTCAGTGAGCAAGTGAGTGAGTGAATGGGTGAATGAGTGGGTGAGTGAGTGAGCGAGTGGGTGAGTGAAGCAATGATTGAGAGAGTCAGTGAGTGAGAGAGTGATTGATAGAGTGGGTGAGCGAGTGAGTGAGTGAATGGGTGAATGAATGGGTGGGGTGGTTGAGTGAGTGGATGGTAGAGTGAGTGGATGGTTGAGTGAGTAGATGGTTGAGTGGGTGAGTGAGCGAGTGAATGGGTGAGTGAGTGAGTGAGTGAATGGGTGAGTGGGTGGATGAGTGAGCGAGTGGGTGAATGGGTGAGTGAGTGAGTGGGTGGTTGAGAAGGTGAGCGAGTGAGTAAGCGAGTGAGTGAGTGAATGGGTGAGTGAGTGGGTGGTTGAGTGTGTGAGTGAGCGAGTGAGTGAATGGGTGAGTGAGTGAGTGAGTGGTTGAGAAGGTGAGCGAGTGAGTGAGTGAATGGGTGAGTGAGTGGGTGGTTGAGTGAGTGAGTGAGTGGGTGAGTGAGTGAGTGAATCAATGAGTGTGTGGGTGAATGGGTGAGTGAGTGAATGGGTGGGTGAGTGAGTGGGTGAGTGAGTGAGTCAGTGAGCGAGTGAGTGGGTGAGAGAGCGAGTGGGTGAGTGAAGCAATGAGTGAGAGAGTCAGTGAGTGAGAGAGTGAGTAAGAGAATGGGTGAGTGAGTGGGTGGTTGAGTGGATGGTTGAGTGAGTGAGTGAGTGAGTGAGTGGGTTAATGGGGGTTGGTGGGTGAGTAATTATTTTGCAAAAAAAAGTTCTGATAATGTCATTTTAATTGAGACTACATGGAATACTTGTAGTTTTAAAAATGTATTTGTCATCCTGCAAACTTATAAATTGATATTTTTATAAAAAAAAAATGTTTAAATAAATGGAGATTTAAATTAAACTAATCAAGGAAAAGTTCTTTAAAAAAAAAAAAAAAAAAAAAAAAACTAAAAAAAACATAAAAATTACTTAAAAAGAATTACACTTTCTCTTTTTAAAACCTAAAATCTCAAGGATGAAAACTAAACTTTCTATTCTCAATGGAGATTTCCAGTAGTAGTAATAATAATAATAATAATAATAATATATTATAAATCATTTTTGTGATGAAATAAAATGGGTTCTTAAAAGGTTTAATGAGATTCAGTTAAATGACAGCTCCTCTGAGTGATACCCAATTCAAATAGAACAAAATGAAGACAATAAAATACAGAGGCGGTCCTCTGGCTGCAAGAGAGGGATCTTGACATCCGTGCACCTGCATTTTTAATTTCCACCCTGACCACTCCACAGGGCTCTAGTTCCTCCACAAGAGATCAGTCAGAGGCAGATGGAGATGTCTTTTCCCGCAAGTCATATATTACTCTTTCATTCCCCTATCTCTCTCTGTCATGAAGCAAAGTACTTTACTGAAGACGTCTTCTGCCAGTGCTCTGCCATCACAGGGTCTCAGGCAAGCTGATGTGCTTCAAATATAAAAATAGCATGACGTACTGTCTGCCGATTGGCAAAAAATGATTTGTTAGCTGTCTCGCTCTTTAGTGGCTGGTAAAACACAGGAGCCAAAAAACAGAGACTTGCAGATGTAATTGAATGAAGAATTACTCGGCTCAAATTACGGCCAATTTAGGCACAAGGACAAAACGTACATATCCATAATGTATCCTCATTACATTTTCTGGTTGGTGAAGCCATTCAGAGATCAGGTGACGGACGAATCCAGGAAAAGCGGAAAGAAAGAAAGAAAGAAAGGCCAGAGGACTCCGGTCTACGTTTTGCTAAGACAAACATCACTATTATGTTTGTTCATACTTGGGGTTGGGATTTGAACATATGTATATGGAAAATAAATGAAAAAGCTTAAAAATCATATAGACTTTCTTTGAAGTGAGGGACTTTGAAAAAATGTGTAGTAACAGTTGTGGTATTTTATAAAATAAAATAAAAAAATGTACCATTTTTTTCATTTACTATTTTAATTTAATATACTCAGTACATTTCTTATTTCCAAAAATGTCTTCCTCAAAAGTACTAAAAGAACCGTTAAGGAACTTGAATTATTAAATTCTTTATTATTCTCAATCCTTCTTTGTACTCTGCACATCCTCTACCTTTAATCCTCTGCAAAGTTTATTTCACTAAAATTATCAGAGTCAAAGTTCAGTAAAGGATTAGTTTATCAGTTACGCTGCGCTGAGATAATCGAGAGCGAGCCACTGTAGAAAAATCTTTATTTATTTATTTTTGAACTCTTTGAAAGTCTTATCCCAATCCACCGGAGTTCTTTATCCATTCTTATCCTGCTCTTAACCTTTGAATCTCTACAGACTCTCATCAGGCATCACTGCAGGGAACAAAGCATCCTGACATGTCTATATGATGACTATTACAGATGAGAAATGCCATGCTTCTAATTGACACATTTAACTTGCTTAGGAATATTCTGAAATCTGTATGATACAAGAATTAACAAGTTTATGTTTCCGACCAAGTGTCACAATGCCCTGTTATAAAAGATTCCAAAACATCTTCTGGCACTCAGTGAGTAAGGTACAGTTTGATATTATATTATATTTTTGTAAAGAATTTTTTTGGTATATTTGGTTTCTTAGATATTAAATATAATTGTCTACACTGTTACCCTGGTACATATAAAATATATTTTGATTTATTATCATTGATTCATTGATTCATTCATTCACTGTCTTCCCTGTTATTTACAACCCTGTTACTCATTCTAATAGCATTATTTTTAATAATTATAATAACAATAATAATGATAAAAAAAAAAAAATAATAATTATAATAATGAAAACATCAGAAATGTCCCAAATTTTATTCACCGTGGCAAAAATTGCAAACAATTTTTTTTGTCTTCCCTGTAATTTACAACCCTGTTACTCATTCTAATATCAGTATTTTATTTATATATCTGTTTGTAAATGTATCTGTATTTTTATTGATTTTATTATTTTTATTAATAATAATAATAATAACAGCATTAGAACTAGAATTAGTTCTAGCATTAGAATTAGAAATGTCCCAAATTTGTAAACAGGGTTGCAAAAAGTGCAGACCACAGACACAAGTAGAAATGTAATTATCTAATTAAAGAAAATATTCTATAATAATTTGTTTGGTTTACAATTTTAAAATATTTTATTTTCATTTATTTTATGTATTATATTCAAGATATTTTATCTCATTTTGTACCCTATTTCTTGAAAGGACTTCTGTTCTCTGTTATCATTTTGTCTTCTCTACAGTATTAAGTCTATATTTAAACACCATGTGATTTATTTTATCCTTTGCATGCTTATGGAAAAAATATCCATGCCCTAATCTGCAGTGGTTTAACAGATAGGAAGAGTTCCCGTAAGCAAGCAGCAAGTAATGTGAGTATCCATAACCTGAACCGCCTGACCATTCTAAAACTATTGATCATAGGGCTCGACAACCCCATCCCAGCATCTCTAGTGGGTTCTCGGGTTGCTTGCATCATCATCATTGTGTGGAACCAGAGTAAAGCGACAGATTGATAGAACGACCTTCAACCCAGACAGAGGTCAAAGGTCCAGATAGGCGTTTCTCCTAAATGACAGGCCATACATAGTCACAATGCCTTAAGGTCAGAGCTAGAACAAGGACTAGAGAAGGATGAAAATAAAGGTTACTCAACTGTATAAGAGCATAAATGAAAACAAAAGAGGTAAGAAATTAATTTTCCATAGTTTAAGAGAGTGTAAGGTAAAACATGCCTAAGTTTTTATGTATCAAGGGATATTTTTTTTAGTATTACATTTGAAAGTACCTCTATTTTTGTCCTACTTTTTAATTCTACAACTTTAGCCATACAAAACAGAACTTTTAAGTTAAAGCCTGTTATATTTTACAGAAGGGTAAGAAATAAATGTACGCAAAATAATTCCCAACAGGACTGTATCACATATATTTTTAGATGTGCTTTCTAGCTATGAAGTGTCTGTCGGCAATGTAACCGAATGTATCCTGAAAATTGGTTGTAATCTGAGAGAATCGGCAGCATATGTAGGGATCTCGCCTGAGGGGCTAATGTGTCCCGTGAGAGCAAAGTGGTCCCCGCTGCAGAGCGCCCATTTACTCCTGCATGAAGAGGATTTTAACAGATGATTGCTCGATCTGAAGTGGGCTATGTGTCATTAGCGAGCCTTGGTTCCATGTCCTGTGAGAAGACTCGGTCTAGATGCCTAGCCTTGTGACGTTGGCCGTATGAGGTTAGATTTCATCAGTGAAAAGCACATTATAATTTTTAGGCCAAAACCATAATTTTCACAAGTATGCAAATGTGAGATACTAGCCAGTGCAGACTCGTATATACTTAAAGGGATCATGACATGTTTTTTTTATTTTTTTATTTTATTTTTATTTTTTTATTATGTTAATATATTCCTTGAGGTTCACTTATAATGTTAATAAAGTTAGCACAAAAACAAACAAACAAATGAAGCAGTATCAACGCCCACTCGCTATTACACGTGAGTTCTGAAAACATTATCCATATAAAACCGTCATTTACAGATAAAGCATTATGAAATAATTTTTGTTAAGCAGCTGCTGTCAGATCCAGTACAGTTGGCTGCTTCGTCTTTCAACAAAAGTTGATTTGCAAACTCTCCATTACACTGTGCCTCATTTACATAACAAAATGTTCTGAACAAACATATAATCCTCCGAAACGTTCTGATGCCATTAAAATAAACCATCCACTTGTTTCTGACGCTGAGGTCCTTCTGTAGTCTATACAGAGACGCAAACAAGCTGTTTAAACTGGACGCGTCAAAGCAGACGTTCTTTCAACGCACATCTGTATATTTTGCCCAGTGTAGACAGCGTCAGTGATTATAATGGGTTCTGTTTGCTTCTGACGTGACACAACGCTCACATCCAGTGTAGGCAAATGTCAGCCGTTAGGTGGCTGAATGCCAGTGGGTGGGGCCTATGGTGCAATAATGTATAACTATTTGTCGATGTCTTGCTCTGGAGGGAATTATATGCAAAATGTTTGCCCATGTGATGTCACAAATCTCCCAATATCAAAACGAGCCATTTTTGGAGATTGTTAATAAAAAAATTAAAAAAAAATTGCTTTGTTTATAGTGAGGAGGACATTTTAAGCTATGAAACTTGCAGGATGTTCTAATGGTACAAAGACCTCTTATATGTCAAAAGATAAAGGCAAATTTGATTTCTCTAAAATTGCGAAAAAAATAAAACCCATATATCCAACCAAGTTGTGTTCCAAATTTGAAGTCTGCTAAAAGGTTTTAAAGTACCATTTTTATGGTAGCGTAATTTCCAATTTCAAAATGGTTTACTAGGACACTGACAGTTAATAAGTAAACCACAAAAACATGTTCTGTGTGAAGGACCCCTTACTGTGCTATTAACAAACCTCCGTCCACAAAGGGGCGATAGTTACCTGCAAACGTTTGTGCCATTAGTCAGATGTTATTCTTGTAGCTAGCTAGAAACATGATGACTTTTGCTAACTTGCTCAGCAAGACTGTCTTCAAACTGTTTTTACTTAGTACTTGACCAAAAAAGAAAAAACAATGGTATAGGCTTTACGCTAATGCTAATGCATTGCGAAAATAATTGAACTCTGACACAAGGCATGATATTGAGCTTGCGTAGCTAGAAGCACCTACGTTCATACACTTGCAAAGACATTTTTTTTCCACTTATAGCACAACTTGCAACAACTCTAAGGATTTACCACATACTTGTATGCTGTTACGAATCTTTTTCTGGCACTATGCAATGTGAAATCGAGCTGTAGAAGCATCTGCATTTACACACTTGCATTTTTACACTACTGCCCGATATAGCACAACTTGTGGCAATGCTAAGAATTCAACAAGATCAAGCTTGTGTTTCTTGAAGCATCGATGTTCACGTTTTAAATGCAAAAACATGTTCTGTTTTAATGGCCCTTTACTGTGCCATTTAACAAACTTACATACACAAGGGGGCGATAATTAACATTTGAACATTACAAATGGGCATTTCTGTTATGAATTGCGCTCTAGCGGAAATAAGCAAAGCAAGAAATTAAGTTTACATAGAAGCATCTGCGCTCACATACTTGCATTGATTATGTTTATGGCCCTGTTTACGTTAATGCTCATTATAGCGCTACTTGCGACAATGCTAAGAATTCAACATGAGCTTGTGTGGGTTTATAAATTGTGTTCAGACACATTTTAAAAAGAAACATGAAATCGAACTTATGTCTAGAAGCATCTGCATTGACGTACTTGCATTGAGTTTGTTATGAATTGTGTTGTAGCACATTCCGGAAAACAACAACGCATAAAATCGAGTTTATGTAGCTAGAAGCAATGTACATTCACATACTTTGCTATGCTAGTGCGCCTCTTGAGGCCAGGGGAGTGAGGTTTACTCGCACAACTCTAACTAGCTGGCCTCCGTTACATTATGAATGGTTCTGAACGCAAAATAATGAATAAAAATTGTATTGAAATTGCCTGTTTTGAAAATGCTAAGTATTTTAGCTAATGGTTTGGAAAAGAGCAAAAACTGAACAATGCATATTTGATCTTTTCTAATAAACAGACCTTTTAAATGACCCTTTAAATGTGCCTGGGAGGAAATTCATCCGGGAAGTGAGAGGAAATGATGACTCGGATATTAACGGGATTCTGTATTGCTATAGTGTGTTCTACAATTAGTCTTCTGAGCTCATCGATTAAAGCCCACTATCTAGCAAGAGACGAGACGTGCAGATCCTTTGTGGGTGTTTTTACCCAGAGGGGCCGTCCTGATTGCTGTCCAGATGTCCATTACTTTAATTGAGAGTAAGGAACAGCAGACTGCCAACTTGAGAAAGAAAAAGATAAAACAGGAAGAGGTAATGTGCAGGGATGAGAAGCTATTCCTGGTTAAAGCATTCCACTTTGCCCCTGTTCTAAGAGGTAGAACTAAAGTCTTCCTGCTGGTGTATTAATGTATCCTCTGTCTATAAAATTGTTATGAGATCTCTCTTCTGCGCTGTCCTAAACATTCTTAAAGCATTTTTGTTCCCTGTTGAATCGTGTGCAATAAGATCATGTATTACAGTGGTCTCCTTACTGGAGGGCCGCTGTCCTGCAGAGTTTAGCTCCAACCAGCTCCATTACACCTGCTTGAAAGTTTCTTGTATGTCTAGTGAGACCTTAAATAGCTGGTTCAGGTGTGTTTAACTGGGGTTGGAGCTAAACTTTGCAGGACAACGGCCCTCTAGGACCGAGTATGGAGACCTCTGATGTATTAGAATATTGTATACTTATGACTTTCAGTCATGTACAACTGTGAAGTGTGCTAGATGAGCTCAGAAGTAGTCGCCATCCGTCGAGGCTCGCTTCATTCCAGTGTAGTTTAGAATGACAAAAGGGGTATTTTTATGTGACACTGTAGCTCTCACAGGGACTGTAGTCTGGGTTGTGGAGACGCCGAGCTTAGCAACAAAGCCTTGAATTTGTTTTGAATGGTTTCTGTTTTCCATCCTTTTCATGCCAGTGTTTTAGATATTTAGATAGGTGTTCATAATTGTCTTGTCTATGGTTTTTATTTTATACCAGTTGCTTGTTTAGAGGATATGAGAGAATTTGTCTTGGCTGCATTTTAACTGTGGTTTGTTCTTGTAACATTTATGTGATTAAGTGTCGTGATCAAAAGGAAAATCTGAAATAAATTTGTTAATTTTCTATAATGAATTAGTTAACATTTCGGCCGTGTGAATAGGAATATACCATAGGCTGGAGGAGACACTTTTTATGAGCCATTTTTTCCTTAGCAAATAAATTGTGCCCCCTTAATTAACTCAAAATTAATCCGCTCAAGACTTTCATATTTTAAGCATTTTTTTTTTTTTTTTCCTGATTAATAGTCAAAGCAAGCGTGGGATTACTGGTTCTAATAATTATAATGTCCAATATAATGGATGATTTTAATCAAGGAAAATAAAATGAGACACAAACCTTCATGACCAAATGCAGTAACATGCCATCGCTGAATATTACAGCTACACTTTAACTCGAGTAGCAATGTAACACAGAGCAATTTTTGTTTTAGAGCCTGGCGATTGATTTACGGTGGCTATTTTGGGCCTTAAAACAACAGGTGATATAAACAATTAGCTTTATCCATGTGCAACCACTATAACCTGACAGGGTTTGCACTGAATTTACCCAAAACTATGTTTTAATGTTTAAAAAGCTGTTACATAAACTCACACTGTGTAACTGCACAGTTTAGTTTTTGGAGTGGACGTAATGGTTTATATTGAAATATTTATGATGATGATGATTGATGATGATGATTATAAATATATAAAGGCACATTTACAAAATATGTTATAGAATTTAATATAAAATCATAATAATGTAAAATGTAAGTATTATTATTAACTACAAATTTACAAAATATTTAATATAATCTAATATTAAATGATAAACTAATAATACTTGTTATATTATTAGTATTAGTGTTATTAATGTAAAATATAAGTATTATTATTAGTAGTAGTAGTAGTAGTAAGTGAAATATAAAGGCAATTTTACAAAATATATTTAATCTTTAGGCTGGAACACTGAAGAAATGGCAAGAAACGGAAAAAATACTTCTGCCGTCTCAGCACAGAACCAACAGATGGCTAAATTATCTTGACTTATTGTCTTAGTGGATTGCAGCAGATACAGGAAGCCCAGCATTATATTATCCCTTGTAACTTATAATTACCACAAAGGCTGTGGATCCTTAAAATCATGGGGGGTAAAAAATCAATAGGTCCTGTAGGGGTTAATAAGGCAGATGTATGTTACGTAGAAGAGTTTGAATGCTCTCTGGACAGCTTAGCCTAAGGTAAGCGGCATAGGGGCCAGACTGTGTTCTAGTACACGACAGACCCCCTGGAGATGGAGACAGAGTGTTCACTCAATAGACGAAACATGGACTGACATGCTCTCACCATCCAGACACGGACGGCTGAGCTCAGCGCTAGTGACTTGAGTCAACATCGCGACGTGGTTTTCTATTTTTAACAATGCTGGAAAGTAACACCGCAAATTTGGATTTTATTCCAAGTAATGTGTAAATTAACAAGGGCTAACACCACGTGAACTTCTTAACAAGCTGCCCATGCGTTGAAGCATGCACTACTCCACACTTTTGTGAGGACCAAATTTACCTGCTTCGTCGGCACTGATAATTGCTGACAAAACCAACAGTGGATCCAGGCCTTGCCCAGCCCCTAGGATGGTTAAATGACACCGCACATATAGCGGTCAGCGCTTTCTGTTCTTTGGTACAGACGAAGGGAGACATTTACTAATGAGAGCAGGCCATTCAGCCTGTCAGACGCCTCCATCACACACACATACACGGGCATTGACTGAAAAGAGCTGTAAATCACAATTAAAATGACATGGCTTAACAAGCCTGTCTGCCGTCCCTGCTTCTTTGCCCGTCATAGCATAAACCCCCAGAATTACGATTATATAATTAGATCATTTGTCCCTTCACCTAATTGGCACTGTGTTTTGGTGGGTTGTTATGCTGCTCCTCGTTTAGGACTAATATTTTGTTGTTATACTAATAAGATAAAGATGCGTAAATGTCAGCAGTGCATTTATTAAATCACAACGGGATCCAGGATATTAGTATATGGATATTGCAGCCTGGGTTTACCATTTGTCATCTGAAGGAATAATGAGATTTGTCTGTGACGATACATTCATTTGCGACGTTATTTAAAGAGGATTTTTAATCAGATGTATCTGTTTGTAATATATTTATTTATATCTCTCCAAAGCTATCTTTCTGAACACCAGGAGTGCAGGATTTGATGGCGAGCAAGTTTTTAAAGCCGTAATTTTGTTTATCTGAAGAATGCTTTTTGGAGAATCAGATTGCCTGGTTTTGATGGATTACAGTCGGTCTTTGTGCCTGCTTTGTAATGCAAATAAATCAAAAGGCCATCTCTGTCTCATTAATGCACACACACACTTGCTCATTGTACGTGCAAACTCAAGTAGCATGCTTGTTGCATCATGTTTATGCATTGATTTGTTAGAAATATTTTTGAAATTGGTTTATATAAGTTGAAGTGTGTAATTCAAACACTGCTAGTGTCACTACACTGAATAACAACAAAATAGAGAGAGGGTTTTCAAACTGAAACACTCCCTGTCTGCCATTGGTCTGTCAAATTGATAGCCTCGCCCCATTGGTTGAGTCAATTCTGCTGTTGTCGGGCTGCTCGGGCTGCTCAAACAAACAGAGAAATGTTTTGAAAACATGACAGAGGCAGAGCTTACATTTTCCGTGAATCAATCTACTGATTACTTTATAGTTTATAGAGCAGATGGCAAAAATAGCAATCATTTGCTGCTTTTACCATAAAGTTTGATAATTAAAGAAGATTAGGTTAGATTAGTCATCAAAATGGCTATGATATAGAGTAACAATATCTCTGTATTATGTGGGGATTAAATGGTAAGGGAGCTGGTTATCAAGAACAGGGCCGAATATAACCTCTCTGACATTTTATCAGTCAGGGTAATTATCATCACCTCCGTGTGACTGAACATTAATCAGCCTGGTGTATCTTTGACCAAAAATTGAGAAATAAACAGCGGCAAGCCAACATGTACACTGAACGGATCATTAGCGCCGTAAGTTTTGCAACTCGTTTTTCATTTCTTATTTGGTTTTAATAGTTCTTGGGTCTCTTATGACACAGTTTGACAGTATGATGGGGCAGGAGGTCAGCACTCTTACAGAGTGTTAGGGCACGACGGGCAGGCTGCTTTGCTCCCCGCGGACCTCATTAAAACCTTGAGGAGAAGTGGTGTGAGTCTGACCACTGTTCAACTGAAGAGTAGGGCTTGGTTGAAGTTAAAGTGTCCAGGCCTTCAAAGGAGCACTGGGAACTTCAAATATTAGAGGGAATGGTTATGAATTTCTTGTGCTCATTGTCATCCCTATGGTGCAGCTTTGGATGTGCCTTTAAACTGCTTCACACTATTACAACTTTGTGAAAATAATTCTTAGAACAACAAACCTATCAACCAATGGGATTAGTCTTTTTTACATTTAGGGGCTTGAACCCCTGTGAATCAGTATCAAAATCAGTATTGATTGTAGAGGTAAGGTTTGGGATAAGATTAGGCACATGGGTGTAGGAACTAGGTGACGTAGACACAACTAGGATTGCTGTGTATCGATTGCATGTAGTTGACACAATTGTTTGAATTTTTTTGTGTTTTTACTTGGTTGTTTAAGCTGCCAACAACAGTTTTACAGTTCGCATGGTACCCAAGTAAAATAAACTGTTAAAATATAAAGATAATTTCTTGATTTTTATTTTCTAAGAAATTATAGTAGAAGAGTATACAAAACTACTCAAGCTTTAATCAAGAATTTCTTTTTTTTTTTTTTCTTTAAAAAAGTTGACAATTTTGACTTTATGACCTCCGCCCCCAAAATTTTAATACAGAAATTGAAAACATGTTCATCATCATTGAATGTGTGAACTGCTTTTTTAAAAGAAAAAAGAAAAAAAAGAATGAAAACTTGGAAACCCGTATTACTTTGTTTCTTCTGCAGAACACAAAAGAAGGAATTTTGAATAATGTTGGTAACCAAACCATTTTGGTGACCATTGACTTCTATTTTATGAACAAAAAAACATTTCTCAAAGTATCTTTGATTAGTATGAGGTTTGGAACAACATGAGGGTAAGTAAATTATGATAGTTTTTTTTAATTATTGGATAAACTATCCCTTTAAAATAAATATATATTTTAATTAAGTAATAGATAGTTACATCATTGATTCTGGAATGTTAGTCCAAAGGATGTTGATCCAGCAATAGGTCCTACTTGGCGACATCACATAGTGCCCAATTATATACTTTGAATAATTAAAAATGTGGTGATTGGTGGAATTTGTACAGTTGTGTGTAGCAAAAGCAAGACATGTTTTCACAAGGGAAATGTGTCGAGTCCTGTCGCCTGTACTCTAATTCGAGCAGGCTGTCTGGATCCCTCAGGGGTCCAGCTGTCCAGCATGGAACAGCTGAGGAGCTTCCCAAAGATCAGAGGCACACGCCCGAACCGCTCTGCTTGTGCAGCTGACAAAAGCCCTACCCCGACCCTCCGCCCAGCCCCACTCAGTTTGCTTTGTGCAACAGTCCTGGAATCCACCCCTGTGTGAAGGGTGGGTGGCATGCTGTGTTGTTTTAGCACCATGCTCTACTGGGCTCAGGCGTCAAGTCCCTAAACCTACCACATATCTGTCATTGAAAGGGCTGGCTAACACAGGCCTCTAATGGCACAGATATCACAAGCCACCCCTTGGAAAAAAAGAGAAGCCGGAGTCATGGCGGCAACTGAAGGCGTCAGTCGCAATTTAATTCAAATGGAAGATGCACTGCAGCACTGGTATATTATGTATTTGGGTCAGTTTGTGTCAGGAAGGCTGGGGTTGGCTCATCATGAGCGAAGTTTCCCATAATCTCCGTGTAAGGCAAGAAACAAGATAGGAGTGCTCTCAAGTCTGCTTTGGGAAACAGTATGGAATAAAGTGCCGGATTCATTTAACAATGTCTCTTAGGAAGTCTTCCACAGTGGCAATCACGGGCTTATGCAGTATGGCTCTGGTCAAGAGGAAGCACTTACAAACGTCCAACTAATGGCAGATTACCCACCCCTCGTGATCTCAGTGTAGTTTCACGGGAAGCAAATGGGAACTGAAAATCCAATAACTCTTTACGTTGCTTCTCTGGTCCTTTCTTTCCAATCTCCGTTGTATTTACACCGCCATCCTTTGGTATGTGAGTAATCCTTTGCCACTTCAGAACCGGGGTCAGAGATAGAAAATGAGAAAACAAGCCGGGGTAATTTTCCTCTGCCAATATTCTCGGTCTGTGACCTTCACCCAGACTTGAGTAGAGGAGGGCAGCCAAGTGGCGGCCGAGGAACCGAGGGGTAAGAAATGAAAGCTAAGAAAAGCGAAGTGGAAATGGAGTTTCCTGCCGGGTGCGCCAAACCCATCGGCACAGCTTCTGGAAGGATAAATAACTTCGCTGCTTTTGCGGAGCATCTAATTAAATCAAAATGGGGCAGTTTCAGGTTATTGCCTACACTCATTAAGTACCTACCCAGTCCAGGCTTTGCTTGGAGTCTGAAATCACTGAACAAATTTAATTCGGCACCGCCACTCAGCTGGAGCCTTTTGCACAAAATGAGAAAAAATGATGAGTAGAATTGCATTGGGTTTAAGCATTAGGGAAATCGCTGATACCTTCATATGCTAGGCACAGCGGTTGGATTAGTAGTCATGTGTTTGACTTTAACTACTTCTATTATGTCCAAAATTACAATTTTACTTCAGGGTTTAAGTGCTCCACTTGCAATAAGAGAGTATGCTGGCCTCAACAATTTCACAACCAGCCAATTTGGAGTTATTCATATAGTTTCATTTCTGCTTTAAAACAAGAAATAGACCATCTTAAAAATCAGACTCTTATAGATGCATGCTTATATTGGTCTGTAATTTTGATGACCAAACAATGTGTATTAGATTAGAAAGGCCATGACTGGCACACTCCACACTCACTACGTGGGCTTAAACACATTATAATCCACCATCTGACTGATTGAATCACAACTTGAGCGTGATCCGTGCTAACCCTGTAATTCCACAGCCAGGATACTGAGTGGTAATTTAGGTGGCGGCACTATCCATGAAGTCTCTTTGGTCCCTATCAATTTCTGACTGTTTTTCATGTTTAGGAGCAATCCTGACACAAGAAACCCATAAAGAATGAAATTTAAGGACAGTAAACATGTAGTATAAGCTTTTAGTCTAAGTAGCTAACTAAAGCTTTAGATTTTATGTGGTAAAAATCGGTTTATTTTATAGTTCATGAATAGGCTGATTTATCCAAGAAAAAATGTCTGCAATGTAATTTAGGTGATGGAACTAGGCAAGAAAACGTATTCCTGACTATTTCTCTTTTGTACAAGTGGTCCTGACACAAGAAACCTATCAGAGGAAAATGAAAATTGAATGAGAATCAGACACACACAAACAATAAGCAAAAACAGCAGCCTTGTTGTTAGCATTAGCATCACGCTAAGTAATCAGTCATAAAACAAAACATTAACTCTGTTGATAGCATTAGCATTTAAGCTAAGTAGCTTGCTAAAGCTTTAGATTTCACATTTGTTTCTTGTCATTTCCACACAAAAAACAAATGCAGAGAAAATGTCTTCAAATCCAGTAGGCTAGAATTGTGTCCTACATGACATACTATACACTATGAACTTAAACTATGCACTATGTACCCTTGAAGTATTTGCAGTGTACTTCTTCTTTATGGAATTTTCAATGTGAACACACTACTCACTATTTATACTACAAAATGACGTCGAATAGCGCAAAAAAGGGAATTGGGAGACACACGATGTAAATTAGGTGGCGGCACTAATCACAAAGTCTTTCTGATTGGCTATTTTTCTCTGACAGAAGAAGCCCATCAGAGGTCAAATCTAATGCAAATCAGTATAAATAAGATGACAATCAGACACACAATCAATGAGCAAAGATAATAAATATGTAATTAACATTAGCATCTTAGCTATCTCATTCTCTAGCAGCTTTAGATTTTGTGGTAAAGGCTTAAGTCTTGTACAGCGTAATGCAATCCATGATTGGCTACATTTGTCTAGGAAAAATGTCCTCAAATGGAATAAGAGACTGTAAAGGAAGCAGAGGTCATTTTGACGCAGACGATCAATAGTATCACATCCATATTAGAAAACAGTCCTTGTAAAACTACACGGGGTTTAATTTAGAATGATTTGACATTATCCCTATGAACTAGTCCCTAATTTATGTCCTTTAGCTTTAGTACGTTGATCATACCTTTCCAGTGCTGAGATTCAAATCTTTGATCACCATAATTTGAATATTACCCAGCATTGTGTTTTTCTTTGTCTTTGTGCAAACAGCAGTTCAGATTCTATGCTCTTGTTCACTGATCTGAGGTCAGGAGTATGTATGTTCTACCACGTTTTTTTTTTTTTTTTTTTGAGGAGGCTGATTCCAGATCAGCACTCTATGGAAAACTCAGGGAGGCTGTGATCTCATGAGTCATGTCACCTTTCGCACAGATTTTCTTACTATTAGCATTTTTTCCCCTTTTGGTCTTTTCCTTGCTGTAGTTTAGTGAATGTTTAGATGGTGACGGACATTTATGTGCATAACTAGCAGCTGCAAGATGTAAAGAAACAATTCCCCCCAAAATACATTTTCATCATTTATTATTATTATTATTATTGTTAAAAAAATAAATAAATAATTTTAATGATAATAACCAATTTTCAGTTGGTTTGTGTCTGTATTCACCATTGCATCTTCCTTTTGATTTTTCCTCTGTGCACTTTTGCACATTTGCCCCTTGTGGCATGGAGGTGCCGTCAGCAGCATGCAGGATTCCTCCTCCGGTCCGAATCCCTTTGCCGAGTTGTTTTCAGACCTGTCACATAAATCTCCGACGGCCGGAGCCCCTCGGTGGCCAAGGTCACTGACGCCATTTAGCTGTCAGTCATCTGGCAGTGCTGCTTCCACAAAGCAACATTACCCTGCGCTGCACACTCAGCTCTCTGCCGAGAACGAGAGAGTGGGACATAAAGACACGAAGCGAGAGAGTAAATAATATCGCAGCTACAAAAGTACTGTCACTTCAGTTTGCGCTTAAAGTCAACTCGCCTTTAAAATCTCCACAGCGCAGTAATTATGCTAAGTCTTTGACTGTATAATCGCTCTCGGCTTTCTGATAACATGGTGTTATCTTTACCTCAGGGGCTTGCGAATGCATTTATTGACCTTTAAGTTGTTGTAGTGGCACGAGCTGTCAGCGAGGAAATTGATTCAGAAAAGATAGCAATCAGAAAATCCACCCATCACGAGAAATCCATCCTTAACTCGCCCGCTCTCGCAGTTCACCCGGAGCCACTTACGCCGTCAGTTGCGGCAATTATCGTAACAAAACGTAATAATGTACGATTGTGACGCAACAGTCACAAAAGAAATCAGCCTAAATTGAGTCTGACTGCTTTGTACTTAAGCACGCGCACTTCAGAGTGGAGAACTCGGCTTCTTTCGAGAGCTCTTCAACGCCCCTGCTATCCCACTCAGCATAATTATAGTGATCATGAGCGCGGGATGAGTGATGGAAGGAGAGGGAGGGCGAGACGTGAGGATGGATGGAGTGGGTGGAGGGAGGAAAGGCAAAACTGCATGATCTTGTTTTGTCTTTGTGTTCTGGCAAGGCCCTGTCAAAGCTGAGACATGCTACCCTGCACTCTGGCTATTTAAATAGTGTGTGTGTGGATGTGAATACCCCTCTGTGTAAGATATATGTGGAAAAACAGCATATGTTAGGTGTAATTTTTCTTTTTAATAACTTACATCTCCCACTGATTGAATCTTGTTTGTGTGTAATCAGCAAAAAAACCTAGATATTTGATCAGATATTTGGCATTCACGTTCATAATTGGGACACTTTCACTCGATTTTTGGTTATATATTTGTGTCGGATTTTGGATAATTCAGATATGTGATGGATGGCAGATAAGAGTATATATAAACATTATATTAAATTCATTAAATAAACATGCATTAAATAAAAATATGACTAAATCTACATTAAATCAGTGAGGGTAGTTTTTATGTATTTTTAATATATATTTTTATTTAATACATAAGTGTATTAATGTATTTTTCATGTATTTATTTATTTTTCTTATTAAGTAATTATTTTTTTATTATTATTATTATTATACACATTTTCTCCAACTGATTGGATGTTGTTCCATGTGTGTAAATGGCAAAACTCGTTTGAGATTGGCATTCAAATTCATAATTGGGACACTTATGCAATATGTTTGACTTATTTGATTTTTCTTTTTAGTTCAGGATATTTCGAATAATTCAGATATGAGATGGATAACAGAGAAGAGTAATATTCAAGCATTACATTAAAAATACATTAAATAAGCATGTATTAAATAAAGATGCAGGGCAGTTTTTATGTATGTTTTATATATTTTTATTTAATACATGAGAGTGTTAATGTATTTTTTATATATGTATTTATTTTTTATTAAGTATTTTCTCTTTTTTTTTTTCTTTTTTTTTTCTTCAGTGCATTCATTATTACATGATCTCCAAACAAATTTTCTAATCAATGTTACGTTTTTAGGATCTGTTTCTGAAAACTGATCAACGAGTTCATTTATGACAATCAGTGCACTGCAAAATTGGAGCAAAACTATCTGCAGTATAAAAATAATAGAATAAAAACATGGTTAGTTCCTGTCCTTGATTCTGATTGGTCAATAGCTGTGTTTTATTCATGATAAAACACGGCTATGACCGCTTCACCCAACGGTTCTGTGTATCACTACACAACACCCTTAGCAACCACTCTTAGCAACATAAACATATATTTGTTCTCAACTGATATTATTCATTGAAGCTTATTGTATTATGTAGAAGAGTATTGTGAGAAAGAGATCGAGTGAGCGAGTTTATTACCTGCATTCAGATTTAGCATTTTCCTTCAGGTCAGTCCTATGTTCATAATAAAAAAATCTGTTTAAATGTCCACTGCAATATCTTGTCCTTTTAACAGTTAAGGGGTTTTCTGTGACTGACAGCGCTAGTCAAAGCATTTTTGAGTTGGATCTTGTCTTTTCAATATAAAAGTCTTTGCTACTGTCTGACACACTCATAAAGACAGTCTTTGCCGCCATCTAATGGCGTAATAATGTAACTTCTGTTGCTGTTCACGGTCAGGGACTATTTTTTTTTTCCGGCGGAAGGAAGGCTTTAGTGATTTACTTCATGAAAGTTGCATTGATACATATATTTTTTTGGCTTTAATATATGTATTGTGTGGTAACCGTTTTATAAAAGCAGTAAGGTACTCGAGGCTGGTGCTGTATCGTGAATAAGTCACGGCTGAAGGGGTTGCAGGCACTCCCCTTCGTGTTGTGCCTAACAGCGCCCTTCAGCCGTGACTTATTCACGATACAGCACCAGCCTCGAGTACCTTATTGCTTACATATTACACTGTCTGCATGCATTTTAATGCTTCAGACTCAAATGAAATTGGGGAAATGAGTTCATGTGGGGATTTTTTTTTTTTTTTTTTTTGCAAATTTAAATATAAGAATAAATGCTTTTTTCAGCAGAGAAATATTATTTACCCAAGGCCTGCTGGCTCATTGTTGTCCTGCATTAGAGATTAGACCCAGTGCTTTTAAACAGCTTCTTTTCATATCGTCAATGCAATTCACCCAACAATAACATTAACTCAGCCCTTGTGTGATGTTAATAAAGCATCCAGTACAAGGACAGCACAGCTTGTCTGTTTGATTTGGTGGAGTGATGGTGATATTGGCGGACAACCCTTGGGACAGGCTGTGAATCAGTCATCCATGGGTCACCAGGAAAGAGGAAGGGAACTAGGGGTGGAAAGGGATCTAAAGAATGGTTTTAACCCCATCCTACAAGTATTTGAAATCAGTTCCATAATTCATGTGCACTGAGACGAAGTGTCATGGGCTGTAATAGAAATTCTGTTGTGTGTGCTGATGGACATCCAAGAAAGTCCTTCAAATATGAAATTAATCCAGCTCGTAATCCACAACCTTAGAGGGTACAGTGTATGAGCTCAGTAAATAGTTTATCTCAAATCAGGTCTGGATGAAGCATCCCAGAGGAGCGGTTTATTGCTAAGACCACTTTTATAGCTTTGTTGTAGCTTGAGATAATACATAATAGAGTTAGTAAAGGCGCGGTCAAATTACTGAAATTTCATGGGCAAAAAAGGTGCAGTGTTGAATGAAGCACACCTCTCACAGAGGTCACGATTTTTTGATAGTCGAATCCGATATCTTAGATAGCAGGATAGCCGATATAAAACTGATATATTTATAAATTATATTCATATTGCTTAATATTTAATAAATTAGAACTAATTATTTGAAAATGAATTAAAAATAAATCTGTAAAATAAACAGATGTATAATTTAGATGGCAACATCTTGTTTCTGAAATCCTATTACAGTATTTAAGGAAGTAAACACTGTAACCAACAGAGTATTCAGTAATCTGGTAAGTTTGTGTGCACTGGGAATCTTTTTTTCTTTCAAATAAAACAAGGTAACATTAAATTTGCATACAGTAAAACCAGTAAAAATGACAACAATGTGACATAGTAGGCAACTGAATATAGTGCCGCATAGTCTGAAATTAAGGGTTTAAAGTTTGTTGATCGTGCGTTTCCAGTAAAGCTGAACTCTGTCCGCAAGTCTGCAAGGTTTGTAAAATGAAATGTTTATTAGATATTCAAAGATTAGTTTAAATAATATAAATGCATATTTGCTGAATGCTGACAATAAATCAGAAAGTATTATAGTGTTTGCCTTTTTATTACTAATAATATTAAAACGAACACTAATACTTTTTCGTACACCATTTACATTATTTGTTCAACAGTTCTATCTAACAATGTATTATATAGGACTGTTAAAGGATTAGTTCACTTTAAAATTAAAATTACCCCAAGATTAACTCAGCCATCCTAGGTGTTTATGACTTTCTTCTTTCTGATGAACACAATGAGAGTTAATGGCAGTGAACGGGGCCAATGAGTTTGAAGCTCAAGAAAGTGCATCCATCCATCATAAATGTACTCCACACAACTAATAAAGGCCTTCTGAAGCGAAGCGATGCATTTTTGTAAGAAAAATATCCATATTTAGCAGGTTATATAAGTAAAATATCTAGCTTGGCCGAGGCGGTCTGGCAGAAGCTAGATATTTTACTTTAACTTGTTTTACTTTAACTTATATATTTTTCTTACACAAAAGCATCGCTTTGCTTCAGAAGGCCTTTATTAACTCCCCGGAGCCGTGTGGAGTATGTTTATGATGGATGCACTTTCTTGAGCTTCTCATTGGTCCCGTTCACTGCCATTATAAAGCTTGGATGTCTCAGGATATTTATTAATATAACTCTTCTGACAAATTGGCCAAACAGAAAAACTTGCCGATGCCGATATTTAAAAAGTGGCAAATATCAGCCTATATATCGATATACCGATATATTGGGCTTTTAACCATGCTGCTTTCTGTTGGTCAACACTACGAATTTGCGTAACCAGGGTGAACCTGTTGCGTGGGGAAAACATTTGCCCTCACGCAAAATTATAAATTGTGTGGATTACTATTGAAATGACTGGATTTCACCCATGAAAATTTGCCAAACAACAGTAAATGTGGTCGCCTTTCATCGCAAACTTTGGTATCTCGACAAATCTGAGGGTAATTTAAGAAATTGGGAAACTCTACAGGAGATTACTGAGATCTTTTCCACCGGATATTTAAGCAAAACTCTCAGTTTGCTAATCTCATTGATGTCTAGGAGATACATTTGAGATATTAAAGAGATTTATTTGTATTGTTCTTTCCTATGGGATGCCAATCACAACCAAGCTTATTTAAAGTACAGCAGCAAAAACTTGTTTTTGGTGCAGTAAACCTTGACCATAAATGGATTTTTTCAGGAAAGAAAAATACAGTGCAAAGCATGTAAAACAAAACTGCACAATGCCTCATATTTGATAAAGTTGAAAAATGTTCCTGTTTATTATTGTGAAGCTGCTTTGAAACAATCTATATTGTAGAAAGCGCAACATAAATAAAGGTGACTTGACAATGCAGAACAAAATAATTCCCAAGTGTTCATCAAGGCCCTAGTGATCATTAAGGCCTGTCTGGGGCACCCCTTCCATTCTCGGATTGGTGGTTTCCTGTAACAGCTCTTGTATTCACGGAATGCGCCATTATGAATGTTGACGGGGTGAGGGGGGTGGGGGCTGCGGGACAAGCACGCAGTGAACCGACACATTAACGCGTACAGCCTTGACTGGCAGGGTGTGTATTTGAGCTGCGTGTCAAACATGGAAGAAGAGAGAGAGCGAAAGAGAGAACCAGACCAATGCAAATAGCAGCGCTCTGCCATGACCTAGAACGCCTCCCTGCATACAGATGCTTTGAATGAATCCTGAGTTTGTGTTCATATCCAAACCCTCCCAGCGTGAGGGCAGGTGCTCCTTAATGTCAGTGCAAGAGCATGTATCGATCTCAAGCTGTGCTCTAAAATGCACTCAAATCGTGTGCATTTGGGATACTAGCTCACGGCATGTGGTCAATATCACATGTTAAATTTATGTAAGGACACCTGAGGCATTCTGTTTATAATGTTTAGACATGCTTACCATGATAATCTTTTCCTTGGAGTACCATGCAAAAACCATGGAATTGCTCCTATTATGATATCATCAATGGCTGCATTTGCATGCACAAGGATATTCTGATAGTAATCAGAATTTGGTCATATTTCAATTATGTAAGCATCATGTAAATGCATTAACTTGATTGCTATGATCAGATTAAGCAAATATTCTGGTTTTTGGAATCCGTATAACACGGGTACGTATTTTTGCTTCAGTCAGAATTTTGGGCCATTCAAACACCTTATTCAGAAAATCCATCATAAATGATTATTATTGAAATCTGTGCATGTCCAAACAAAGACAAATCTGGGTGATAATAAAGAGCTAAAAATCTCAGATATTGAAGAAATTAATATTTGATTTAAGGTGTGGCCACATTAGTGAAATTTTGCCAAAATTTTGTGGAATAAAATTTAAATGCCTTGATTTCATCTGTGGGAGAAAAAAAAAATGCATTCTTCTTGACTTACATTTTGTAATTCATTGAACTCGTATGCATTATTATTAAGGACAAACAAGAATTTATTATTATTTTTATTTTTCAAAATTACTGAAGCATAACATAAGTATTTTCACAAAAGAATAGCAGTTTATTCACAGTAATCTAATTTCTTATATAGAAATAATCCAGTATCTGTGAGGCATGTAATTATTTTTTTCAGAATAAAGGCTTATAGAGTATATACCTCAGCTCTAATCAACTGTGGCCAGTCTTGACAATCCATATTTTCACACACTACAGGGTGGCGAAGCGTCATTTAGCAGTGCTAATTAGTCTTCGTTAGATGTGGCATTGTATTACACATAAAGAGAAGAGAGATTTACAGGTGATTAGCATTAATTAAATGGAAGATTGTGTTCTAACAGAAATATTGCTACAGGTTCATAGATATACAGGCTGTAAATAATCCTACAGTAGGAAGATAAACAGTAGGATGCATAAACATCCTTGTTGGTCTAGGAACAACATTCCTGGCTTCATTTTAGAGTTAGGGCTGTGGTTTAGTGGTTCTGGTTGGACGGCGGCAGTGAACACCCAAAGGGGCCTTTACCAGAGACATAGAAAATCAGATTGGCTTTTACACTTTTATGTAATTGATTATTGGCTAGCAGGGAAACCTTAACAGTCAGCACTGCATTTTTTATTCAAACAAGTTCAGGAGGCATCATTTGCATATCTTGGTTTAATTTCTTGGTTAAATTGGTAGGAACACAGACTATTTGAAAGTTGACATCAGTAGAAGCAGCCAATTCAATTTCCAAGATCTGGTTTGAAAAACATACAGTGGACGTATTTATTCCTTGATTATGTTCTGCTCCTCCATGTTTTCTGCTACAGTAAGTTACCACAGCTTTGATAAACGTGTCTTAGTCAAACGTATTTATGGTTTATCTGCTGTAACTGTTATTTTGATTAAGTGGTTAGTGTTAGCAGCTTTTTTGCTGTTTTTTTTTTAACCCGAAAAATTGTATTTGAAATTTTGTTGCCATATTGACTTTAGTTATTATTTCCTTGTGAGTGATTATGGATGGGTTTATGACATGATTAGCCCTGTGATTTCCATAATGCAAAAAATATGGATGGCATCGCAGAATCAATTCATAAAAATGGAATTTATTGTATAACATGGAACGTCATAGAATTTGGCAAAATTTTGGACGAATAAGTCAAATAGGGTTGTTCGTATGGTGATATAGAATAGTGTCTGTGGATGTTAAACTACAAAATGGCTGCTATTTAAATATAAAGTCTGTCTCTGAATGAGCGGTGCAGTTTCATCTACTCAAGCACACGTGACACTCAGCGTCTGTTGTCTCACTATATAAGGAGCTGCTCTGAGAGTTACTTCAAAAGCATTTCACCATTTCATCTTTAGATACACACAGATACAAAATACAATAAAAGTTTGGTTTAACTTGAAGAAATTATGATAGACAAACAGTATATTACTATTGTACAATAGAATGTACTTCTTAAAGTAATAATAACAATAATAGTAATAATACTGTTTATTAAAATAATTATTTTAAGGAATATCATACACTATCACAATTTTTCATCCATATTTTAATTTAAACAGTAAACCTCTGTTGTGCAGTACTTTATTTGCCATAAAATGATAGGAATTGTTCAAATGTCATTTAATAACATTAAAAAAAGTTTTATGTTTGATTACCACCATTTTTTGATAGTAAATTTGTATTAAATTATCAAAATTAAAATGGACAACGCAGGATTTCATAGAGCACTATTGTTAAGCTCTTTAAAAATAATCATGGAATTGTTATAGTATTAAGATTTTAATTGATTAGAAATTCATTTTGACTAATAAAATTTAATCAAACCAAAAGTAAAATGGAAAGTGTGAAATTTGGTAAAAAAAAATAAAAAAAAAATAAAATGGAACTTGGGAAAAAATAAAACGTATTTCATAGCAGTGTTATTTTAGTATCATTGAGATACTTTTAGTAAATGACAATAACCCTGTTTCATAGGGCCCTAGTTTAGGGTTCATTTTAGGGCTTAGGGGTTGCTTAAACAGTAAGGTTTCGTCAGGACCAACAGAAGATCCGTAAACACATTTAACTTGGCAAATCATGGCGACCACAGGTGCAAACCAGTGGGCACCATCTCTCTCCCGTTCATCTCGCTGTCTCTTCTTCTAATTGGTTGGTGGATCGCCTTGAGGGAAGAGAAGAAAACGAGACAGGCACAAGTAGCGATCGCTTTGCACTAATGACATGCATACGCCAGCACCACCCGTGGACATGACTATCCAAATGACACACTGCCAAACTCCTACACAACCAGCAGACGGCTTCATCGATGCCTCTCCTGTGATGCTGCTTTGCTTTTTGGATTTCTGACCTACTTTTTTTGGAGCCCCGACTGACGTCGAAATTTTGGATGTCTTCCGATGTTATCTGAAAACACACACCCACACCTGTAATTGAGCGGCCGTGACAACGGCAGCTTTAATTAACCTGTCGGCAGATTTCAGTAAACCGCAACGTGGGTGAATCTAGGTGGTGTTATGATGAGCAGATGTTGAAGCATTTGATTCTAAGAATCATCAACTGCTCAACCAAATTTGCCATTAGCATGCTGTGATGTGGCTGTTTTAGCACTCATGACGTCTGATGTAGCAATTCCTCTGAGAGCCGAGAGCTTATTTCATTCACCCTGAAGCTTCAACAACACTTGCCAATCAATTTTTAAATTATAACTTATGCAGTCTAATTTTGGGGACGTTTAGAAGCTGACGGAAATTTTTGAGTGCTAAGCAGCCTTGATTCCAATCCCTCAGGAGATGTAGGTTACAAGCAATGCTTTTTCTTTCTTTCTTTCTTTCTTTCTTTCTTGTCATTTATTTTTGTTTTAGTAATTGTAATACCTCAGCGTAATCTTATTTCAGTTATTTGCCAAGGCAATATTTATAAGATTATACTTAAGCTTTTTATCTAATGTTTTTATTTCATTTTACTTCAGCTTTATTTCAATTACCAAACATGACAATGAATTTCTTATTTGCATTGTGTTTATACTTTGCTGGTTATAATGAAAGGATTCGTGAACAAAAACTCTGCCATTTTGTGCGGTGTTGAGCGGATTCTGACTTACTTAAACGCATCTGATTGGCCATTGCGTTAACATGCTCAACACATATGTCTGTGATTGGCTACAGAGCTCAATGCTGGAAAAACACGTTGTAAATAGAAACACTCTTCACAGAGCGCTTACGCAAACGTATACTGTATATCATCACATTACATTTTTAAATAAATCTTTGGCGGGACAAAAATTATTTTGGTAGCCACCAAAATATTTTCAAATGCAGCAAAAACCCTGGTAAATGTATGGGCTTTTTCAGACCTTTCGATCTAATGGACGGAATAAGCCCATGCGATTTACATATGAACGTGACAGGAGATGACAGAAAAACAAAGTTTAAAACAAAGTGGAATGAGCGTTTACATTACGAAAGCAATCTGGTCGAATGTGTTTTCGACTACCTCTGGAAGTGTTCGAAAGTGGACAAGCTCAAAACATTTTAGACATCTTTTACACCTGTATTTAACGTTGTGATACCACTTGTGATCCGATATACAAAACTGCATCTTAATACCAGGTATAAATAGGGCCTTTTTTAAATCATCCTTCTCTCTTGTTGAAATGTGCATGTGTTTGTGCGATTTGTGGATTGTAGAATGCATATAAAATTATCATGGCTCATTTGATACAATTTCAGATTTGCTTTCTTGAATATTTACCACTGCTCTTTACACCACACTGCCTAAATAAAGCCGTCATATGGTCTCAATAGAGTCTGTGGTTTTTCTCTCATGTAGAGGCATGGGTGCACAAAACCTGCAATTTCCTTTTAAAAAAAGAAAAAAATTGCCAAAACCAGCATCACCTCATACTCCACTTTTGGGTCGTCACCAAAAACCGTGGAGCATGCAGTGGGGGTAATTTCAGCAAGCACTTACAATCATCCTCTCCTGCTTTGTGAGATTGGCTAAATTGGTGATACTGACTTTGGTGCCACTGAAACTGAACACCTCTTTGTCATCATTCATCTGCTGAGGCATTGTTGGATTCTCATGTCATGGTTGTCCTCACTTAACTGAATACTTTGCACATAAGAGCAGATGGCGTGGCTATTACAGATCATCTTATTTACAGCTGTGAGACACGCAGACTCCCGTCAAGGCAAACAGAAACCAACACCGGTTTGAATCTAAGTTGGGGTCATTTCCCAATCCCACCCAACTTTTCTAGTCCCAATGAAGGCAAAATGCACATAAATATAGAAGTAGTTGACAGTTTGGATTGTGTTGTCGACATGTCAAGAATATGCTGTTTTTAGTGCTATAAATCTCCTTTGCATGCACTTCCGAAAGGATGAGGACTTTTGCTGGAATTGATACGGAAAAACCAATGCCATTTTTAGTGTTTGTATAAAAGCACTGAGGAAGATCCAGAGCTAAAATTCAGATAATGGGCATTTTGTTTCCAGCAATCAGTAGACCAGTCACAACAGACTGAGCCATCTGACCAATCAGAGTAGAGTAGGCTCTCGGAAAGGAGGGGTTTAGAGAGACAGAATCTTTGAATGAACCGTTTTCAAACTCTTTGAGAAATGAGGTGATGTGCAATGCATATTATGAGCATAGACTGAACATAGATGCATTTTAATCTATTGTAGGAGACCTTCAAAACAAAATTAGCAACATTTAAAATGGCATAATAGGGGCACTTTAAGTTATTGACGTATGTTTTGTGTGTTGTCGTTCTAGAGTGGTGAGTGGAAGGAGAGAGTCCTGCTTCCCCCCCCTCCCTGCCCATTCCATCATCCGTAGAGCATCTTTCATGCGTCTCCCTGGGTCTGAATCCCACGTCAGGATGAACTGTGAGCAGGATTTTGGAGATGGAGGCATGAATGTCACTCTAACTCTCCGGCTGCTCATGCACGGCAAGGTAAACGCACATAGACACCACAAACATTTAGTATTTTCAGCGCAAGACAACACTGGGAGTAGGAACCCGACATCGAAATGTACATTTCAAAATGATGCTGCTATGTACTGAAACTTCTTACGAAAACTTCTTAAACTCAGTGTCAGTAGACTCGTTTCGCACCTACTCCCAGTGGCTCAACCTGTTAATACAGAGATGTTTTAATACAATCTCTGATTTAAACTCAGCATGCAGATAGTATTAGAAAGTGAGATTTTGTTTGTGGGATTTTACATTTAAAAATGTTTTGTTTATATACTGTGCATATATATATATATATATATATATATATATATATATATACACACAGTATTTCACAGAAGTGAGTACACCCCTCACATTTTTGTAAATATTTTATATCTTTTCATGTGACAACACTGAAGAAATGACACTTTACTACAATGTAAAGTAGTGAGTGTACAGCTTGTATAACAGTGTAAATTTGCTGTCCCCTCAAAATAACTCAACACACAGCCATTAATGTTTAAACCGCTGGCCATAAAAGTGAGTACACCCCTAAGTGAAAATGTCCAAATTGTGCCCAATTAGCCATTTTCTCTCCTCGGTGTCATGTGACTCGTTAGTGTTACAAGGTCTCAGGTGTGAATGGGGAGCAGGTGTGTTAAATTTGGTGTTATCGCTCTCACTCTCTCATATTGGTCACTGGAAGTTCAACATGGCACCTCATGGCAAAGAACTCTCTGAGGATCTGAAAAAAAGAATTGTTGCTCTACATAAAGATGGCGTAGGCTATAAGAAGATTGCCAAGACCTGAAACTGAGCTGCAGCATGGTGGCCAAGACCATACAGTGTTTAACAGGACAGGTTCCACTCAGAACCGGCCTCACCATGGTCGACCAAAGAAGTTGAGTGCACGTGCTCAGCGTCATATCCAGAGGTTGTGTTTGGGAAATAGACGTATGAGTGCTGCCAGCATTACTGCAGAGGTTGAAGGGGTGGGGGGGGTCAGCCTGTCAGTGCTCAGACCATACGCCGCACACTGCATCAAATTGGTCTGCATGGCTGTCATCCCAGAAGGAAGCCTCTTCTAAAGATGTTGCACAAGAAAGCCCGCAAACAGTTTCCTGAAGACAAGCAGACTAAGGACATGGATTACTGGAACCATGTCCTGTGGTCTGATGAGACCAAGATAAACTTATTTGGTTCAGATGGTTTCAAGCGTGTGTGGCGGCAACCAGGTGAGGAGACAAGTGTGTCTTGCCTACAGTCAAGCATGGTGGTGGGAGTGTCATGGTCTGGGGCTGCATGAGTGCTGTCGGCACTGGGGAGCTACAGTTCATTGAGGGAACCATGAATGCCAACATGTACTGTGACATACTGAAGCAGAGCGTGATCCCCTCCCTTCGGAGACTGGGACGCAGGGCAGTATTCCAACATGATAACGACCCCAAACACACCTCCAAGACGACCACTGCCTTGCTAAAGAAGCTGAGGGTACCTAAACCCTATTGAGCATCTGTGGGGCATCCTCAAACGGAAGGTGGAGGAGCGCAAGGTCTCTAACATCCACCAGCTCCGTGATGTCGTCATGGAGGAGTGGAAGAGGACTCCAGTGGCAACCTGTGAAGCTCTGGTGAACTCCATGCCCAAGAGGGTTAAGGCAGTGCTGGAAAATGATGGTAGCCACACAAAATATTGACAGTTTAGGCCCAATTTGGACATTTTCACTTAGGGGTGTACTCACTTTTGTGGCCAGCGGTTTAGACATTAATGGCTGTGTGTTAAGTTATTTTGAGGGGACAGCAAATTTACACTGTTATACAAGCTGTACACTCACTACTTTACATTGTAGCAAAGTGTCATTTCTTCAGTGTTGTTACATGAAAAGATATAATAAAATATTTACAAAAATGTGAGGGGTGTACTCACTTCTGTGAGATACTGTGTATGTGTATATATATATATATATATATATATATAAATGATTAATTTGATAATTCTTCCATGTGTTCGTTTAGTGAAAAATGAAAAATAGTGTGAGAATCATGCTATGATTATTTGCAACTAGATTCTTTTGATGTATTTTTCTTCTTCCAAATGTTTTGAATCTACTTGAATTCAAGTTCTTAGTAAACAAATGGTTGTAGATTTCATTGCCATGTCATTACAGTGTTGTCAACATGTTCATTTAACTGTCAGCCAGCTGCCAGTGACAGATTTTCTCCCACATGCCTAAAACTCCTTGATATTTCTCATTTGCATATCTCTAAAAAGGAATGAGTCATTAAAAACAGTCATGAAAAACCAATGAAAACATAATGAACCGTTAATAAACTGCCACATTTATATGATTTATGTGCCAATTTATGTTATCTTAATTCTCCATCAACAGATTGTGATTTGATCTTTCAATGAGGATAAACAGGTATACTTCAAGACTTAAGTGATACCTTACATTCTTGGCACTTTAAACACATATTCTTGCTGAAAACCTTTCTAGAAATATTTGTACATGATGTCACAGGTTAATAAGTACATGACATCATCCTTCAAACTAGGTACATGACATCATCCTTCAAACTTTTTTCTGCACTCTAGCCAGTTATAACACTTCACAAATCAAAAGCAACCCAACCCAATCTCATGGGTAAACATAACTGTTTTATGAGGTACCGATTTCATAAGAATTTGTAGAATAGTTTTGAACAGAAAAGTATGATTTATAGAAAGAAAACACGTAAGCACACTCTTAAAAATAAAGGTTCTTTATTGGCACTGATGGTTCCATGAAGAACCTTTAAGATCTATGGAACCTTTCAATTGCACAAAATAGTGTTATAGTGGAAACGTTGTAAAGTTTAAGTTCTTTAGATTATTAAAGTCCCCCTGTGGTGAAAATCACGTTTTTAAATGTTGTTTATATGTCTGTCTGGTGTTTTTAACATGCTTTAAGGCAAACCATGTGCAAATTCATAAGTCAACACTATTGCTGAGTATTTTCTCTTTAAAACTGCAGTAAACCAAAGACGGTTTGGAATCGCTGGGACTTCACAAACTACCTTGTAACCAATCATGTCAATGTGCCGGCGGGCTTTAGCATATCATTAACAAGGGAGTCTCAAAAGAAGGTTATTCCGGTATATTTTTTTGTTGATATGAAAAATCGGGTAGATTTAGCAATATGGCGCGTGTATGATGCATATATTACGATGTTATGATGAACTATCTATATGCCTTTCTCCACTGACATTCTGAGTTGTTCAAAGCGTTTCTAAGGATACTGATTGTTAGAAGGCAGCTGTCTGACTCGTGAATGTGAACATGGTTTGTGTAACATTAGCAACACATTATTGAAATAGTCAAGCAAAACGCTAATCATATTACCGTCATGTGTCCGATGTTGTAAAAAGCAATACCATTGTGCAGCGTTTACCTCAGTAAGTTGACCAAGTGGATCTCGTCTGAGCTCGTGCAAGCGAGTGGAGGCGGGGCTAATTATCATATATTAATAGATCCGTGTATATTAAATAAGGCAAAGGGTGTAGAGTTACATTCAAGCTATTTTAAGGCATTAAGAATTTTCACAGGAAAAAAAACGTTTAAATATGTAATTTTGGTGATCAAAGATGAGTTTTAGGGATAAAATTATTGACTACAGGGGGACTTTAAAATGTTCTTCATCTTCACAATAAGAAAAACATGGTTTTAAAAGTGCATGAAGGTCCACCCTATACCTAACCGTGAGTGGGTAGTAACCAGATCGTACAAAAACGTACAAATTTACAAATTTGCCACTAATTCAACAAAACTTAAAATAGTTACAAATTGTGATAAGAGTGTGTTGAGCCACTTGACAATCATTCCTAAAATGTGCATTGCACTTTTGTAGTCTTGGATGCGATTTTTATGCCCATTTGTCAAGCATACTTTAACTAAAGTCAACATGAAATTGCCCCATATTTTGAACAGTTAATCAGTGCATGTTACTCTAAAGAAGAAAAATTTTGCTTTTTAATATTCAATCAAAATCAAATGTGATTAAAAGATGCTCCACCTTTTTTCCTAAATTTTGCACTTTTGGCATCATAAATCAAATGGGTTATGAACACCAATTTGTGTTCACTTTAAACCTGAGATGGGAAATTTAAAAGGGACAGAGTTCTTCCACAGCCTGGAGGGCTCTGAACTAATATGGTTCCATGTGATCCCGAGTGCACAGATACTCCAGACCCAGCCTACCTCATCAAAACCCACAGACAGATGAGCAGGGAGTGAGCTCGGTAATCAATAAGCTGACATTTGCTTTGTTTCTCTTTTCACAGGAGGTCGGCAGCATCATAGGCAAGGTGAGCGAATCTCTTTGTTCCTGTTGTCCCTGCTGTTGACTTATTAAATTTGGTGGATGCGTCTTGAGATTTTTGTCACTATTGGGTTTGTTTTTTCCTCTGTATTAGATAGTTCTTGCAATCTTTCTCACAAACCTTTAGGTTACAGTCCAAAAGCCCAGATTAGAAAACATACGTGACTATCACTACAAGACTTGATGTTTCCTAGCAAATGGTTTGTTAAATGCGATGAGTCGTGCATCATATGTATTAATGATCTGGATATATTACATTGTTAAATTCTACAGCTAGCTCTGTTTATCCCCAGAGCGAGTGCAATTGTCTAAACATGGCACAATCCCTTGGAGAGGCCCAATGTAGATGTCACAATGATTAGTAAACAGTGTGTCAGCTACTGATGGGATGATTTTTGTGGGATTTTTTTTTTCTATTTCGGCCAACTCTAAGTCCTGGAGCTACAAAACACATACACAGACAAATACACAGTTGTTGGCATTTCTTTGGCTCTAAATAAATCTCTTGTGAGACAAAGCTCTCTTCAGAACTGGCCTGCTAATAGGTCTCTGGGCCTTTGCCAGACTTTGGCCTCAGGACAAGAGCCAGACCACTCAGCTCCACAGGGGTCTCCGTTGCTGAAAATACGTCTTCTCGAAAACACACTGCACTCTTTTGTCTAACGCTAAAAGAATTGACAAGTAAACAAAGTATGTTGCAATGTCCTAAAAGTGGTATTTAGAGATTAAAACATCCAAACAACAAATCAAGGAAAAGCTTGGCTGCACTTCCTGTTGCAGGGATCTCTTTGACCAATAAAATAGAGTCTAGCTGCAACAAGTGGTGCCGAAACGCAAATTTTCATTGCCACGCAAACTCGATTTCATATTGTGTTCTGACACTTTTGGGAAGGCAGAGAAACAAAAAATCATGTTTGCGTAGCTCAACATGTGCGTTTCATTCTTGCGTTGCCACAAGGAGCACAATGGTTGTCGTTAAGTTAATTTATATTTAGTCTCACCCTTAGACGTCATGCCCACGGACCGTTGGCTGAACGTCTGCTGCATATGGCACACTTAACTGGAAATACTTCAGGATTTTCGAAGTCGTCATCTGGTTGGTTGAATTCTACAGGATGTCCGGGAGACGTGTGTGTCGCGTTCTTTAACGGTCCGCCTGGATATAAATGCCGTGACGCCAAACCCCTCGTGGAAGAAGACAGCCGTTGTGTTTAGAACTGTGACAGTGAGCACTGGATTTTCAAAAGTATGACGTTCACAGCTCCATTGCTGCAATAAACTTCATTCTTAAATGAATAATTTATTAGATGCACGCAGGTCTGTTATTTTAGGGACATCAACTTTACCTTTCATGCCTCCTAAACTCATTTTTACGTGAACTTACCCTTTAACTTATATTCTACTAAAGTCAGTTTTTGATTTCAGATCAGTTACTATCATGGCAGAGCAAAACACTTAGGGTGTACTCACACTAGGCGCTCTGAACCGTGCCCGAGCACGTTTGACCCCCAAAGCCCGGTTCGTTTGACTAGTGTGATCGCTCCAAACCGTGCCCGGGCGCGGTTCGTTTAGCCGGCCCTGGCCCACTTGGAAGAGGTGGGCCAGAGCGCAGTTCAGTTGGGCTCGAGCGCGGTTCACATGCAGTGTGAGTGCTAACTGTGCCAGAGCACGGAACAGCTATACTTTTGTGTGCGCTACTGTCATCATTACGACGGCAAACATCTTTTTTACTACTCTGATAGTACACTAATCAATTCATGTAATTAATTCGAGTGTATTTGGGTTTATAATGGGTCTGCTTCTCACCTTTGATGAACAGGAATTGTAGTTTTCGAGTAAAGCTGCAAATTCCTCTATTAGCGTCAGCTGCCTTTGTAATCCTCTGATACGTGCAAAGGAAAATGGGGCAATCGCGCTCCGTCTCGGTTCAAGGCAACCGTGCTTAGTGTGAGTACTTAAGCATGAAGGTCCACCCTTAAACCTAACCATCAGAGGGACGTAACCAGTATGAAAATGTACAAATGAAGTTATATGAATTTATATGATTTTGCCAGCATTTCGCCAACAAACAATAGTTACAAATTGTGAGAAAATGCTACGCAAACTCGATTTCATATTGTGTTCTGACACAAGGGGCGCCATAGTTGTCGTTAACTCTTAAATTATATTCTACTACAGTGAGTTTTTTATTTCAGATCAACTACTGTCATGGTAGTACAACAGCTTAATCTGTCAACAGCCGTAAACAGTGTTTATAGCTAGCTAGCTGAATCATAACACTTTGATAACTCATTGATCGCCCTTTGAGTACTAAGGTTATGCGTTGTTTCAGTTTGTTGGCCAGGCATTTGTGTCTGCATCAATACTTGTGTAGAGTATCTTTCTGGCTGTAGTTCCCAGTACTGGCAAATTTCCTAAATCAAAGTGTAACATTGCTGTATCAAAAAGAAAAAGTTAAAAAGCCCTCATCTCTTTGATGCATTAATTTATTCCACAGTTAGTCATATCATTGGGCTAATTTAAATAATTTGTTCTCTCAACGTGGATTGAAATCATATGTAGCTGTCCCAAGGCTTTTAGGGTGACATTTATGGAATGATGATCATGTAATGCTTAACCACCTTCCAGTATAAGATCAGATAAATGATGACTTTGACATCCTCTGTTGTCTTCTTTTTCCCTCTCTTGTTTTTCTCTGAAGCATAATAAATGAATGAAGGGCTGTGGTGTATATCTCCTCACTGTGAAATCAATATACCAAGGCTTGGTTTCCCGGACATAGATTAAACACAGTCCTAGACTAAATCTCTGCTGTTACCGGTGGTTCTCCATCACAAATCTTCATTGGAGATATTCGTGGGGGAGGGCTATCTAGAGTCGATTACTATTCATAACGCATCTTCAGGAGAAAGAAATGAAGGTGAATTGTGTATTATAAAGAGAAAAAGAGCTTGGCCACAGTGGACGATGTTTCATTTGACATGACTAAAAAAGAGGACTCCAATGACGGATGTAGAGTCGTTCATGCTAGCTTCTTTGTTCGTAAAACATTCTTGCATAAATTGTTGCAATGAATTGAAATTTCTACGTTTCATTAATGCTATGCATGAAAACTATTAAAATGTTTTACAAATTAAAAATTAAAAAATTATTTTATTATTTGTTATAGTCATAGATTTTGCCTTCTGACGAAAATTTCTAAAATTCTGAATTTAGCTGACAAAAAATAAATTTTAGTTAACTATAATGTACACAATTATGAAAAACTTAAAGTTAGATTTTAGTATCAATGAGATACTATTATAGTTTATATTATATTAATTCGTTTTTTTACTATTTGTTCTTAGATTTTTCATTTTTGTTTATATATTGTACATGAAATCGGTGCCTTTTGTGTACCTAAGAAATAATCAGATATAGAAGTACCATAACAACAAATATATTTGTTGTTAAAAACATAACAATACTATGAATTCTTTTATCAATATTACATCAAATTAAAGTCATTTTGGGGGGGAGGACATCAAGCAATATCAAAACTGTTAATATTTTTAAAGTATCGATTTAAACAAATATTTATTTAACTTAATATAATCAGTATCTACAAGTAAAATCCTTTCAAAGTGTACAACATGTACTTTTGTGACCTAGTCTATTAGCTAGCAAATGACTAGCTTGAAATCGTCAAACCTATACTGTCAGCCCTGTTACTTTTCCAGAGTAACAGGTCTTGACATGTGGGTAACAAGGATGACATAGATTAGGTGTCACTTTGATTTTAAAGTTTATCTGTGTAAAATGCAAACATTTTAAAAGGTTATCCTGGGTGTAGTAGCCTATTGAGCTAATGCCTATATCAATCAGTGTGGGTGCATGGCATATGAGCATCAGTTACATTTTTAGTTAGTATTGTTGGTATTGTTAGTATTAGTACTGCTGCATCAGGTTATTAAAGTATTAACTATTTAAATAGGTTTTTATATTATTGTGTTGATTTTATATTTGCACTCTAATACACCTTTACAGATGATATTAGTATGACATTAAGTGCAGCAGAAAAACAAAGGCGCTATTGCGCTCCCCAGTTTCTCAATTTCTTAAGACGCAGATCCTGAAAAAAGGGCAAAATACCTTGAACGGGAGAAGCAGAAATCGAGGAGAGACAGAGAGCAGGGAAAGAGAAAAAAAATAAAAGAGAGAGCAGAGGTTACAGCAAAAATAAATAAATAAATAAATAATAATAATAAAAATTTAAAAAAGGAGCAGCCCAGGCAAAGTGTAGGACAGCTAAAAAGGCAGCTTCAGTCGACAGGGTCTGGCTGCAGACTTGCACTCTCAGACGTGCACTGTTAGTCACCTGTGATGGGTAAGTTTAGGGTTTGTGGTTGATGGGTAGTTTAGGGGTAGGGGTTGGGTTAGGTGATAATGGTTAAGCGCAGTTGACTGAAAATGCACATCAGAAAATGAGTCTAAAGAGTGCAAGTGCAAGTCTGCAGCTAGACCCTTCTCGCTTCAGTTCCACTCAGCAGCCTGTCCACACCTCCAGTGATCAGTCTCAATAAAACTATTTTTTCCACAACTCATTGTCAATAATGCTGACCCTCGCCCCGATCTTGCAAGGTTAAAGAAAGTGAAACCAAATTTCAGCATCAAGATCTTGGTCTGATTCAGATCATAGGAAGACCAAGATCTGATCATCTTCCTTGCCTAATAATTGAACCAGATCAGTATATTTTAAGTTCTGTGAGGGGGCACACTGACACAGACAAACAGATGGACGCATTGGTCTAATTATAATATGCTTAAAACATTAGATCTCTTAGAAATGTAATTTGCTTTACTAATACAACTATGCCAAGTAAGTGCAAAATAATATAATTCAATTTAAAAAGGTAAAACTTTACAATATTATGTAAACATATATGTGCAGTGTATGCCGGAAAATGTATGTCCTGTCATCCTTATCACTCTGGTCAGTCCTGTAACCATAGTGTCAGTCCTGTTACTGTCATTAATTTCATAAGAAATGTAAAAATGATTTTTGAAATGGCCTTCCAGGTTTTTCCATTGTAATCCTATTGTATTCTGGACAAAGCTCTTCTTTTAATACCTCTCTTGTAAAATTGGCAGGTGATCACCCTCTAAAATTAAGATGTTCTTGGTCATCTGAATGACAGGCAGGGCTTGACATTAACACCCGCCAACCCGCCAAATGCGGGTAGATTTCAGCTGTGGCGGGTAAGACAGCCTCTCCCACTAGCCACTTTGGCGGGTTGAATTTAATTTCAGCTTACAGCCAATGATCGTTGAAGATCGCCGTATCACAAAATTACAATTCAATTAACGTTACAATTCTTTATCGATTAACTTGCTGTTAGTGAAGGCGGGATAGGCGGAATCGCACTGAATGACACACAACAGAAGCACTTTCTCGCGTGCGCTCTCTCTCTCTGTCGCGTACGCGATCAGTTCTCCTTGAGCATGAATAGTCAAATACACGCACACACAGATGTCAAAATGTCCGTCGTGTGGAGTATCTCGCGTGAATACAGTCGGTTATGGCTTAAGTGGACGTAAACACTGAAAAAAGTTTTTTTTAAATTTACTATTGTTTTTGTAATTTGCTTCTTTGTTCTTTTATATAGCCTAACAAAAATAACTTATAATTTATCATATAAGCCAATGCTCATATTGCCCACCCCTTGCCCACCTGTAGGCTACATACCAGCTGATATACAACGTAGTCTTGATTTGGGTGGTCAATCTGCATTTGAAAGTTTGAAAGGGTTTTAAATTTTCTAAATCATGTAAAATGACTCAAAATCAAGTAATTTAAGCAGGCCAAAGTCAACTTTAATCATATAAAATGTAATTTCCCAACATCAAAATTGTGGCCAGTGAAAGTGCTGAGTGGCTAGTAACTTTGCAAAACCACTAGCCACAGTGGCTGGTGAGCAAAAAAGTTAATGTCAAGCCCTGATGACAGGTATAAGGTTAAAAAAAAATCCTAACATTTGAAACAATCCCAGTAAAAAGAGGGACTAAAATACTGCTCATACATGTGAAAACTATTAGTTATAAATAAAACTATGGTATATAGTAATGTTTATTGTAACAAGGATGACAAAAATATCAAAACATGAGGTAGATAAATAGTCATAAAATAAGAAATGACATTACCTGACATGGCACAATACAATTTCTTGTCATTTTAAGCTGTCTTCATTTCATGGAAACAAACAAACAAACAATATATATATATATATATATAGTTATATAAGTTTCATTGGCCAAACGATCAACACACAAGTATGCAACTGTACGACATATTGTAACAAAGTGTACTTCTCTTCTTCCACATCCTTGTTTTTGTTCAATTCAAATGAAATATGTTGTCAGCTCTGAAAAAGAGTGCTTAGGTTATATTTAGCTTATTGAATAAGCATCTGCAAACATGGCTATATGCATCTTAGTTTGAAGTTTAAAAGAACTTTGTGACATGAAATTTGTATTGCCATTAAGGGTAGATTTATAAGATGGGTGGTCTCGAAAATGTCTCATCTGAAATGTCAATTTCCTTTATAAATTAAAACCACCCAAGCCCCACTTCACCTCTGTTATGACATATCCAATCATCCTTTTAGCCCATCTAAAAACAATGAAATGCCAGTCAAGCGTGATAAAGCAGGTCTTTGGATCTGCAGTCATGACTATGCCGCACACGTTAGCTTCTGTGTCTGAGATAGCGAGACACTATCTGAGGCTATCTAAGTGATTCATGGACTATTGATTTCCTAGTCAGTCCAATTGCAGGGAGTTCGATTGGAAAACCTGTTCCCCCGAGGCCTATGCATGCAGATGCCATATTGCTGTGTAGTGAAGCAGAATTGATATTAATTTCAGCTATCTGTTCAACTAGTCAAACTCACTTTATCCTCCGCTATAAGCCATAGTGAAAGACAATCACTCTGGGAAAACAACGTATCACACAAACAAACATGAAACAAAGGCAATGAGTGCTTTATGATCCTGTTTTTTCTCCCCCTACAGAAAGGAGAGACGGTGAAAAGGATACGAGAGGAGGTAAGCCACATGCTACTCATAGATGTTGTCTTTCTCAGCATGCATCATGCATGTAGAACAGAAGGCATTCCTTTGAAGCTAACACCACATGGAATTCTACACATAAATGTGGTTTCACGCCGGAAAAAAGACACAGAAATTATTTCCCATATACATCCTCAAAACATGTTGATGTCCGCCACTTTAAAGCTGAAAGACTGCAGAAGACATGAATATTTAAATGAAGCCTTTCATCTCAAGGGCGCATGACAGCGCACACGCAGCGAACACAAATTCATTAGTTTGATATGAATGCGTTGGTATTTTCAAGGTAGCTGCTAATAACAATAGCTTCCGGATAAAGATTTAAATGGGTTACCAGGGAGAAAAACCCAGGCGTGGGTGAGCATGTCCCTCTGAGAATTTTTTTTTTTTTTTTTCTGACACTGATGATCAGTAGAAATTCTTCATGAGCTAACAGAAGCACACATTATTCTCTAGCTTGCTTGCACCCTTATCTAATGGTTTTTGCTTCCTAACAACATAAAATGACATAAAATGTTTGTTTTTTGGGGGTTTTTTTTCAATCTAATTAATGGTTTGAGGGTGGCAAATGTGAACACAAGCCTGCACATGAGGCATTTTCTATTGCATTATTTGGGACACCACAGGGGTCAATCCTGGGCCCGATAGATGTCATAAACAGAAGATATTGCAATTGGATGTTTTTCTCTGCTGTTCAGTGCTATTATTAGGAATAGGAATAGCTCTTCCAGAGAAAAAAAAAATCTGTCATCATGTACTCGTCCAATGTCACACCAATTCCAAATGATTTTCTTTCATTTGTGGATTGCAAAAGGAGATATTTTGAAGAATGTTCACACTGCTTTATTCCATTCATCAAAAACATATAGTTAACAGGGACTTTGAAGCTCAAAAAAAAAAGCACAAGAAAAGTGCACTATAATCCAAATATTCTGAAGAAACAGGTTTGGAATGACATGAGAGCGAGTAAAAGATGACAAAGCTGTAATTTTTGGGGTAAATTGCATCTATAAGAAATATTTATTAAAATACGTTTTGCTTTCTACTACCATATATTCTGGAAAATAAGTCAAACCTGAACTATACTTTAAAGTCGTACTGGGTCAAAATTGCATTGTTGAGAGAAAGACAAGAACAACAACAACAAAACCGATATGTAAGTTGCATCAGTATATAACTCACAATTTATTATTACATTCAGAAATAAAGTAAAATACAGGTAAATAAAACGAAACATTTACAAACATTATTAACACTATAAACATTTGTTTTAGGTCCCCTTGCTACAAAACAATTCCTTTAAATGTAACGGTATTCAGAACAGAACAGGAATTAAAAATATAAGTATAAAACAAACATAAATTCTAGTGAACAACAATTTTTATAAATGCCAAGCCTAAACAAATTTATTTAAAACGAAACTAAAACTGTGGTCATGTGGGAAATGTGTTGCACAAATAAACCTGGGCTCACGTACAGCTCTCATCTGGCTTAAATCCAAATATATGCACTAACATATTTTGTGTGCTAGACGTTAATTGCATTATATACTGTTATGTGATTAAAAAAAGTATTATTTTCCAGAAACTACAGTAAACTGTTTATTACTGCATACATTTAGTAATGATATAAATACCAATACATTTTATAAATAATAATATATACTGATTATTATACATAAATTGCATAAAATATATGATTATTATACATAAATTGCATAACATATGTAAATGATACTGTTGATACATCGTTGACTAAACTCAGTTGCATTTGCACACATTTGTGCATGATTGATAGAGAGATCAGTTTAAGTGAAGTTGACAGTCAGAGCCCTGTAGAAAAATGAATCACTCAGCCCAGTCCAGATCTCTGCTGGAGACGTGCACACATTTGGACAGAACACATGCGATATGCACACCTAACATAAGGCCTATGCGGGCGGAACTAGTTTCCCTGAGGAGGTCAGGTAAATTTGTGTTTCATAGACGTACTTTGAGTTTAATCCCATCCGAATTGAACACTCCTGTGTTTTTCTCACACAACCCTGGTAAAAAAAAAAAAACAGAACAAATTGACTACTATTTTCTTGAGCATCCTCTGAGAAATCTAATCCTGTCTGGATAGGAATGTGTTGTGGTATATTATTTTTTCATAACGTTGAATACCAAGACTAAAACTAAATTTCTTGTTGCATTACCTGGTGCACCGTCATTAAGGATTAAGGTGTTTTTGCCAACTTGCAGTGTAAAATAACAGTTTGTGGTTCAAGTACTACTGGCGTTCTTCCTGATATAAAAAGAAAATTCATTTTTATTAAAATTGTATGTGCTTAAAAATGCACACACATAAATGCACATAAGTCCAGACATCTTTTATAAGGCACATCATTTGAAAGCTCCTTCAAAACACACACACACACACACACACACACACACGCACACACGCATGCACACACACACACATGCACACACATACCTTCTGCATATTTCATTTTAAAGGTTAAAATAAAATAAATTAAAGGCCACAGCTTCACCTATGTATTTCAGCAAAACTTTGATTTTTCAAGGTTGTAAGTAAATTAAAGATTATTGGAGTAAATTTTACAAGAAAATACTATTTCAGTCTTTGTACTTCAGAATTTTATGTTTAATTCAGTGTGTTACTTGCCAATTCTTAGTAATTATGTGAAATTTCTAGCAATTTCTGAGTGAAAAGCATCCCATTTATTTATGTGTTTTTACTATTCTGTCCATACAGAGCAGTGCACGTATCAACATCTCAGAAGGCTCATGCCCAGAGAGAATCATCACCATCACGGGCGCCACAGAATGTGTGTTTAGAGCCTTCACTATGATCACAATCAAACTGGAAGAGGTAAGTACAAGAAAACTGCTCTTGCATATACAATCACACAGAGCAATAACCATAAAATATAACATAAACATGCATGTTAATGTGCCAACATTAGAGAAATGTTCCCAATACTTCCCATGAAAAAATTGGCTTTTTTTTTTGCTTTATTAAAACTTGTACTTATTGTGCATCTTTATGTTAAATAACAAATAAAATTATTTAAAAAAAAAAAGGGATATGTTGATCCCAGTGTATAATTACTTAACGCTATGTAAAATCTACTCAACTTTGTTGCATCGCCAACAGTCTGCAAATAATGACTTGTGCTGAAAATGGATGATTTTTGGTCGATTTGCAGCAATAAAGCTGTTAGGATGAACGTGTGTTTGAATTTCAGCAATTTTGAGACATGGTTTGTAAGAACAGCTGGATGAAACAGTCGTGGGTAGTTTTCTTATATCGTCAGTCAGTCCCATATCAGTGGGGTTCCTATCTGTTGTAGGGTAGAATCAGAAATGTAATTTGAACCCCTACACATTACATTCCCTTGGTGATGCCAGTGAACGAATGCTGAAAAGAGACATACAGCTCTCTGAAGAAAAAAAAAAAAAAACGTGCTAGACGTCCCAGAATGCGATGGAACTACAAAAATAAAAACATTTGAAGCTGATGTGTGTCATATACTTCAAATAATTTCTTGCCTGACAGCAATGTTGAGTTTGGGCAGTAGCCCTTCACTGCAGAACACGAGATCCAGGGGGTGGAGACGGGTAGGTTTAGGGATATGTAAAGTGGGAGGAGTTGGATCCAGATCCAGGGGATGGAGATGGGTAGGTTTAGGGATATGTAAAGTGGGAGGAGTTGGATCCGGATCCAGGGGGTGGAGATGGGTAGGTTTAGGGCTATGTAAAGTGGGAGGAGTTGGATCCGGATCCAGGGGGTGGAGATGGGTAGGTTTAGGGATATGTAAAGTGGGAGGAGTTGGATCCGGATCCAGGGGGTGGAGATGGGTAGGTTTAGGGATATGTAAAGTGGAAGGAGTTGGATCCGGATCCAGGGGGTGGAGATGGGTAGGTTTAGATCCAGGGGTTGGAGACGGGTAGGTTTAGGGATATGTAAAGTGGGAGGAGTTGGATCTGGATCCAACCTCGCCCCCTGGATCTCGTGTTCTGCAGTGAGGACCATCTCATTTTGAGGGTTGGGATCCGTTTTGCCGAGCAATGGCAGTCTTAAAGGGTTAGTTCAAAAATGAAAATTATCCCATAATTTACTCACCCTCAAGCCATCCTAGGTGTATATAACTTTCTTCTTTCAGCCAAACACAATCAGAGATATATTAAAAATGTCCTGGCTCTTATAAGATTTATAATGGGAGTGAATGGTACCCTAGATTTTAAAGCCCAAAAAAGCGCATCCATCCATCATAAAAGTAATCCATACGGCCACAGGGGGTTAATAAAGGCAAAGCTTCTGTATAAGAAGCTTTATAGAAGCTGTATAAGGCAAAGTATAACTTTATAAACTGTAATCACTAGCTTTCAGTAGTGGCCGTCCGCGAGTTCCGGTGGAAGGGTGACCTCTGACCCAACGTATGACATAGCTCCTTTCCTCCAAAATCCTCCAAAATTTTCTTTAAAACTTCTCGTTTTAGACTTGAATTCATGACCGGTGTTTTGTTTTGCTCCATCCTCTGTACTTATTTCAATTCTTACCTGAGCTTACTTATGCCATCAGAGGTCACCAGCTAGAATTTGACTCTCTTGTGAATGCATGGACAGCCGTTACCTAAAGCTAGTGATTACAGTTTACAGACCATTAAAATGTTTAACTTTTTTAAGTAAACGCTGGCGGGAAAAGAGTTAAGCTTGAAGTAAATTTGAAAAAAAAAAAAGTTAAATGCATAAAGAGCCAAATGCAAATCTGAAAACACACAGTCATTTATAGAAACATACATATAGATGAGTCACACATTCATATTTTTATTAATAGCATAAGTAGAGTTATATAACTGCCAGTCAATGAGGTGTGTCTGTCTGCCTGAAGCATGTGAGCTCTACACCCACCAAGTAATAATGAATCTTCTCACTCCTGCTAAATCCATTATGTATTTGATATCCTTTCATAGCAGGGAGGGAGCCATTCATTAAACATCTGTTAGGAATCTCCCTCTCCCTGTCCGCTGCACAAGCCCGTATCCCCATCCATAACCGAAGAGTCACCATAGAAACCCCTGAGGTGGCGGGGTTCATTTATGCAGAGAATATCATGTGCATTACTGGTTGAATTTTACAAGAAGGTCTGTTGAGGTTTGGCCTGGCTTTGATCCTGAATGTCAGCTGAGACCATGGATAACATCTAAAGGCCATGTCTCAGTTTTGGATGATATATGACAGAATAGACAGAGAATTGTGAGTCTTAGGGAGAAGACTGTGAAAGTCTGGATGCCAAAAAATGTCATGAGATACTAGGTCTCATTCACTAATAACTGCACAAGGTTCTTATGTGCAAACATTTCTGCAATCTACATTTCATGAAACAATGCATTTGATGAAATAAATTTAATATTATAATATTTATGTAATGTTGTTGTTAAATATATTTTAAAGTGTATACATTTTTACATGTATGTGTAGCCAGTTATAGAAATCCAGTTTAAAATATAAATAGTAATAAATAGGCTTAATATTAAATATAAAAATAAATGCATTCACACCAGTAATTTGATACAAATATTATTATTTTAATGCTTGATATTCGTATCCACCCTGTAAAATAAAGTAGACAGAAAAACTATGGTAATTTACTTTTTCACTTATTTTGTATTATTAGAAGGTCATAGTGTTACTGTTGAATTGTGGTACTACAACAACAGAAGGCACATGAATGGCACTAAACAACAAAATAATTAAATTCCTTTCCCTGCACCAGAAATTGTTTTATGCATGCTTTCATCCCGGTCACAATGATTTTGCCAAGTTAGACAAATTCCTGGGTCAACATATTTTGTTTATCCTGGAACAACATTCCTGTCTGAAAATTGAGTCCTATCTCTATCTCTACCCATAAACCTAACCCTATCCATAAGTTATCCCTAAAATCATGATGGGTGAATAACACTGATGTAGAAGCACCTGACCCTGGTTGTAAGCCTAAACCTGACATAAACTGTAATCTAATCCCTCAAATCTGATTGGTTGATTGGAATGTTGTTCCAGGATCTACAAAAATGTACTTGGTGAAATCACGTTCACCCTTTCAACCCTAGGTTGTTGTTGCATGTGCTTTATATTGCAGCTTTAAAACAGCTCCTTAGTTGCATCAGATCAAGAGCCCTTACAAATTGTCATAAATTCTGGCCCAGGACCCCCTTACTCAACAGATAATATGCAAATAAGACAGAGTCAATCTGCTGAGAGTAATATCTAAATGGATATTTTATTATGGAGGGCTGTTAAATGAGACGAGAGGGATGACTGGTAAAGGGTTTGTGTGACGTCAAGAATGAATCAGGGGAGTGGACATCCTTTAGTCACTGTTATTAAGACTGAGACATATTAATATCACTACTAATTCCACAGAGAAAAGACTACAGAAAGCCATAAAGAAGGACAAGATAGAAATGGAGAATATAATTTGGATGTTCCTTCCCTTTTTTTCCTAAAACCCCATGGCATCGGCAAGAAAACATGCACGGTTTTCTTTTTTCCACCTCCCCTTCGTTCTCTGGAGGTTTCAGGGCGAGACGTTGAAAGAACACAACAACAGCATCTTCAAACCCCAAGCACTGATGGAAACACTAAACAGAGAAGAAAAAGACTCCCTAGCTCTACTTTCCGAGACGCCACTCGAGGCGTATTCATTCGGCTCACGTAGGTGAGGTCTGGGTTGATGGGCAGAGAGACAGCACACGCTATTTACATTTCAAACCCGGCAAGATTCCTGCTCCCCCCTAATTGATTGCAGCAGTGGTGGGCCACGATTCTGCCTGATATTTATTACCTGGTTTAATTAAAGAGAAAGCCTCTGAATCTGCACTGGCTGGATAATGGACGTTGAAGCTGATTTCTTGTAGTGGCAGGAATATGAGAGTGAAAAACAAGTTGTTCTCATCTGCTTAAAGGGATAGATCACCTAAAAATTAATTTTGGCATTCTGGATGATGGGTTAAATGTGATTTTAGATGGTTCTCATGTCATTCATGCAGCTGATTTTTTTTTTTTTTTGTTTTGTTTTTTCATTAAATAGTTTTTGTGACCATATGTAAAGCTCGAAAAAGGGAAAAATAACACCAAAAATGCACCATAAACGTATCATCAAATTGGTTCATACAACTTGTGTCCTATGCAGACATTCAGCAGACTCAAGATGCACTCATTGACTAGGTTTTTTTTTTTTTTTTTAAATGTAGCCCACCTTGCAAATACAAGTCACACCTTGATAGAGACAAGTGTGGATGACAGGTGGGTAAATATCATTTAATTTGGTCATAAAAATCAATGGGTGTCTTCAATGGTGGTGCAACTGTGTTCAGTCAGCTATAACCTTTTGTTAGCGGGGACATCGATCTGCAAACTCTGAATAGAGAAATTGATTAAAGTGGCTTTGGTAAAGAACGTTTCATCAGATTGCAATCAAAAGCCATGAAGGGTCAGTGGTGCACAGTGGCATTTTCAAACCACGGAACAAAGAACGTACGTTAACGATCCTTGTGAATTATGAGGACATCCTTCAAATGGGAATCACCAGATTAACTCATGGCATCAAATCTTGTTGAAGTACACTCAATACTCAATGCTATTTTTTTTAATGGTCAGGCCAGTGGTTCAGTTTTTTTCTTGTTCTGCCAAATTTTTTACTGGCCCCACCACTAAAAAAAAAAAAAAATGTAATACATAAAATAAAATAGTTATTGTTTTCATTGTTTTTGACCTATGTAACTTAACATGTCACAATTCTCAAACCCAATTACCATAGCAAAAATACTAGACTAACTAATATGTTAAAACATTATTAAAAACAAGTAAACAATCAGTAGTAAAATAAAAGCAATTAAACAAATTACAAGAAATAGCACAAATAAAAACAACAGAACACAGAAATGAAATAAACAGTACTTTGAGTTTTTTAGGTAGGTCTAACAGTAGTCAGATGTAAAAATAACACTGCAGAGATTAAATGTAGATTAATCCTTATAAAAGTTATTTATTCAAGAGCAGTGAGTGATTTTTCTCTTTTTCTTTTGTTGTTTGATGAACATTAAGGACACAGACAGCAGCGTGTATTTTAGGCTGCTGTCACTTTAAGACCGAATGCAAAATCAGGACACCATTGACAATCCCGTCAATTGTTCTGAGCCTCTTTCAAGCTGGCCCACAGCCATCAGGCAGTCCTTTTTGTTGATCCCAAAGTATGTTGTCCCCTGTTTCCAACCAGATTTCTTAACTCTTACCTGAACCAAGTAACAAATAACTGGTGCTAGTTTACAGTAAAATATGAGATACAGCAAGCCAGCTGGCAACACTCATTTTTTGTTTGCAAAAGGACAATATTGCGCCTTTTGTTTGATCCCATTTGGAAAATCCAGATTAAGTCGGTAGCAGCAGTCTTGGTAGAAGAAGCATATCATACAGCCAGTTCCCTCTAGGAGTAACCTGGGGTTTAGTCTCTTGCTCAAAGGGGAATAATGGTGATAGATCATGGATCAATGCTTGCAGGTTATCCATGGCTTTATCCATGGTTCCAAACCTCCCTGAATCAAAACATTTGCTCTTTTGAAAATACCATAAAAGCCACACTACACCTTTCAGTTAACACGTCATCCATTCTATGTTTGGCCCTCAAGGACTTGGCTGCTCTTGTGGCGAATGGCACAGTCACCAGTAAGCCTCCAGTCACGCTGCGGCTGGTCATCCCGGCCAGCCAGTGCGGTTCCCTCATCGGCAAGGGCGGCTCCAAAATCAAAGAGATCAGAGAGGTGAGTGCTTTTCCATATCTCTATCTTTCTTTCCTCTGCCCCAGGACGTCCACGTTAGGACTGCTTGCGCTGTTGCATATTTCATGGGTTTGGATGCCAGTAAAAGCCCATTTATTTTACATTTATGGTCTCTGGGCTGTCAGGATGGTATGAGGTAATGGTGAATGGTCTGTCACGCTAAATTTGGAGTGTTCCGTAATGCAGTTGCAGAGGGTGTGGGCAAGGGGAAGGTTGTTGGAGTTGGGGGAATATCAAGTGCGTTAAACTAATCAAAACAAGAAGTACGTTTTAAAACGGGGTATGTTTGGTTGGTTGTTGGAGGCTTTCAAGTTTGCAGCACCAAGTAAACAGTGGAGCCCTTTCCTCTCGGTTCATGGGGTTTTGATTTACACTGCAGAATCAGATCTTAATGTGCAGTTCTAATTTGTTGACTATATCTGATTTTTTTTTTTGTTTTTTGTTTTTTTGACGACCAGCTTACATCTTCTTTTAAAAGTATCCGATATCTGCATTTACACTATACACTTAGCGAAAAAAACAACGGTAGACATAATGACTCAGAAAAAGCTTAGGCCGAAAATGGCGCAATTTGCAATGGGCACTGATGAAATGATAATACAGGCTTTTGCTTTCCGCACCATTTTTATAGGTCAGCAAAACAATCGGTTGAGCCTTCATCCTCCATTGCGCAATTGAAAAGAGTCATGTGATCGCAGCTGGTGTCCACCTGAGTTGACATCATTCGCCACCGTCACTTTTTAATGCTGTACGACTTGACAGGGAAATATCCGATCTGTCCACTTACATGGCAGACGCAAATGCACATATCCGATTCATATTAGATTTATTTCCACATAAGAATGAGGCATGAAAATGATCTGAGAATATCGGAATCCATGTGCATTTTTCCTGCTTACAAGTTTGTGTGTCATGTGCAACATGGGAAGAAAAACTGGAATTGAGTTACTTGAAACATGTAATGTAAATGCGGTCTTAGATTTGAGGGGGGTTTCCACCTGAATACAGTATCCGTGGTTTTGATTATGAATGTAGGTGGTTTTAACCTAGCAGTACTTTGGGGAAACAATTGTTAGAAGTCAGCCAAATCTGACAAAACCGTCAATGATGTCTTATTTCAGTAAAGTTAGGGTTTGGGTTAGCCCTCATTATATTACCTAGGTCACTCAGGGGTGTCCAGTCCTGCTCCTGGAGGATCATCAACCCTAAATAAAGACACCTGAACTTAAACATGCTAATCAAGGTCTTAAGGATTACTCAAAACTTTCAGACAGGTGTGTGGGAGCTAATCTCTATATGAAGCTGGCCCTCCAGGAGCAAGATTGGACACCTGACCTATGTAAAACTGTACTAATGATCTGTTCTTCCTTTGTGTGGCAGAAAACAGGAGCTCAGGTACAGGTGGCAGGAGATCTGCTCCCTAACTCCACAGAGAGAGGCGTGACGATATCTGGCAGTCAGGACGCCATCATCCAGTGTGTCAAGCTCATCTGCACTGTAATACTGGAGGTAATTTGACTCTGAGCAAATCCATTTGGCTTCATTAACACATTTTTATGCATGCATTGGCCTTGAAAAACTGTTGTGGATGACTATTGTGTGATATTCTTAATCTGCAAGACTTCAAAGGCTTCTGTACTTCAAAGACAGCATACTAGTTTTCAGTTGTAGCTTTAGTGGCATTGTAAAGAATGGATACAATACATTTCTGTAGCCTAAACAGATATTTTTATTGCTTTTTGCAGCTGTCAAATACTTTTTTTTTTTTTTTTTTTTTAAAGACACTTGAACTAACTAACTGCATGTTAAAAATCATTACAGTAATGATTATTAAATGTGTTCTCTCAGATTTCCCACAGCATGAAATGCATTTTCTCTCAAATGGTTTTCTTTTCCACATAAATGGTTCAGGAAAAGATTTTATAGTTTTTATTCAGTGGGAGTGTACTGCGTGCATCCTGGCCATTCTGTTTAATTTTTAATGGACCGGATGAGGGGCAGATTGTTGACTGCTACACTGCCCATTTTAGGAATCCTCAACTGTCTGCCTGCTCCAGGATGCAAATTATGCAAAGTCACCCAATGAATATTTAAAAAGATTCTTGTTTGGTTGAGCAAGCATGGGGGATGTGCTTCACTGGGTTTTCAGCATTTTGGCATTATTCCGACCTCTTGTATTTTGCCATTTTAATCAAATTACTTCATATGAGCAGATATAGTTAGTTAACGGTATGGTTATCTGTTAAAATTTTGTGTAAGATGTGTTGTAAGATGTTCTTCAGGCTCAGAATGACACCTTGTCTTAGAGGGCCGAACGTGATTTAACAGTCATTTTGTAAATGTATTTTATTCTTTTTTGAAGTTATAATCTGGGTTTGAACAACAGGCTCGTAGAGTTGCATCAGTGATGCTAACCCACCCCCTACACACACAATAAAAAAAAAAAAAAATCATGCTCGGGCACATTTTCTGCATTGCAAGTTTCCCATCCGAGGATATCGTGAGCAAGCATTAATAGCATTATGAAACAATCTGGTCAAATGACTTCCTGTGAGAGGATAATGGTATGCTTTTAAGTGATCCGATGAAGAGCTGATCGATAAATGTTGCATTTGTGCACCGTGTCAGCATTTCCAGTCATTAAGATAATATGACCAAATGACTCTGCAAATGCCTTAGGTAAGAGAAACCTTGATTTGTTCAAGACGTTTTAGCTCCACTGCCGAATCCGATTGGATACTATGGGTGAATCTGTAAGGTCCTGAGTTAAAGTTAACAATTGCTTTATTTTATGTTTGCAGTCTCCTCCAAAGGGTGCTACAATTCCGTACCGCCCCAGTCCTGCTCCAGGTGCAGTTCTTCTTGCTGGAAATCAGGTAAAAATACACATCAAAATGGCAAAAACGTGATTCTTTTTATCAACAATACTAAGTGTCCCGCTTTTCTTCTCATAAAAATCACAACACTTAAAGGTGCACTATGAAAGATGTTTTTTTGTTTTTTTTAAAAACAAAAATTAACAAACATTTATTTGAGCAAGTACATAAAAAAATCTGTTTTCGAAAATATTCTCCTTGCCTTACCCCGATTCACAACAGCTGTTGGGTCAGATTTTGCTGTCAGTTTGACATAATTTGTCTTTGTGTGGTTGTCACATTCATAAATTTTGTAACTTTATTTTAAAACAATTGTTTTCAATTAGTCAAAACAACAGTGGGAGACTCAAATACTAAAAAGGTATTACTGACACTCGCTATGATAAACTGAATGCCTGTAACCACTGGTAACCAGATAAACTTCAATCCATCACATCAATTAACTTAATTAAAGGGGTCATGAGCTGCATTTTTAAAATGTTCTGAGGTGCAATTGTCATAATTTAGAAATAAAAGGCCATTTTCTACCCTGATTTTCTGCCCTCTGGTTTGAAGGGGTGTGTCTGCTGTGAGACTTCAATGTAAACGACCGCAGCTATGATTGGCTAACATCTTTGCATATGAATCAGTATTATATGTGTAACTCTTTCGTAAACTTTTACTACATTTTATCTATTACAGCTGTCGATATTAACTAATGGTGAAAAGTGTTACACATTACAGCATTATATGTAGATCTACTCCTGTGGCATTAAAGGTTGCAGTGATGAGCATGTAGCCGATGACAGAGCGCATGAATGCAGGGATCTCGTCATTGCAACTCGATTTCTGTACTCGCACGAATGCTTTCATCATAACTAACAGCAAATAAGATGTAAATAAGAGATTCGTTGTGCAGTGTAGACAGCATCATTGATTATAATGGGAGTTTTGGTGAGAATCCAGAACGTTCACATAGTTGAAAATAAATAACCACCTTCCAAGCATTAGAATCCTTTGGAAGGTAATATTATTTTTAGTCCAGTGATCCTGTACCTTCTTTTCTTGTCTCACTAAATCTCCAGTGGGCGGGGCCAAAGATGCAATGTTGTAGAAGTAGGCATTGATCTGATTCTGCAGAGGCAGTCTTTCGTCGCACTATTACGTCATAATGTGACAAAATCTGAAATGAGTTGTTTTCGAAGCTTGGTTTCAATAAAAGCTGTTTTTGGACTAATGAGGAAGTTTTGAGTTCTGAAACTTACAGGATGTTTTTATAGTATGACCTCTTACATGTCAAAAGATCAAGGACAATTTGATTTCTCAATTCATGACCCCTTTAAACTTCAACTGCTGAAGGACGAATCTTCCGTAGTGCACCTTTAATAAGCATTAGAAGAATAATTCACTCAAAAAAAAAAAATAAATAAATAAATAAATAATAATAATAATAATAATAATAATTTTTTTTTTTTTTAATAATTGACTCAGGTATTTTCAAACCTGTATGACTTTTTCCTTCTGTGAAACATAAGTGAAATTTTGAATATCCCAGAGCTTTTTTTTCCCCAGAGTAGTGAAAGTGAATGGGCTGTCAAGCAACAAAATGACAAACCAATTACAAAAGTGGTCCACAAACCATGTACTATAATCCAAGTCAAATTTAATTTTTGGGCAAAACTATTCCTTCAAGGCCTTGTTCTCGCTGAATACAAATCTGATTTGTTTTTTTTGTTTTTTTCAAATCCAGTCTTCAGGACTGGGGGTCCAAACTGACATTTTGCAAGGGATGAAATTGGAATCCATTTGTTCAAACAGTATAGTCAATGTCTGCTACAGCTACATTGATTGTGACAGTCATGACGTAAGTGTCATCATGATGCCAAGATAGGTGTTTCTTCTACAGAAGAAATTAGAAAGCGGTCATTGTGGATGACTATTATGGCTTCTCACCATGGTGCAGAACATATGAGGCATTACAGTATTTTAATAAGTATGAATGTAGTCTAGTCTACAAAAAAAAAGAAAGAAAGAAAAAAAAAAAAAGATTTTTGATGACTGTGTGAGCAAGGCCTTATTGTCTCAAATATAATTAATAGGATTGAGCAGATCCAAAAACATAAAACCCACCTGTATATATGCTGCGTGCACTGAAAATACTTTATATTCATTTGATTCTTAATATAGTAGTGTTTCATAAAGCCACACACAGCTGACAGCATGCTGCCTTTATTTCCTTAAATAAAATGAGTCTGTCCATCAATGAAGGGTGTTGGTGGGGGACAGTCTGTGTTTATGAAATATTTCTGAAGCTTATTTGTTGTATGTGCTATTATTAATGTCATGGAGTGAAGTCATGTAAACAAAGTATTGCAAACATGTATAAAGTCATCTAGTTTAATTGCATTTATTGGTTTATACGTGTCATGTTGAATTTAAACCTGCAGCTAATATCATATCTAATACATATTGTGAAAAACCTCAGTAGAATTTCAGTGTGAACAGAATATTTAATTTGATGCAAACGAAAGCAAGGCTGAGGGATGGAAGTATATTCATTGTCTATTCAAAGACCTCTTGTAACACATCTGTGTGCAAATAACTGAATTCATGATTGAATTAGTCCCAATTTTAACGAAATCTTTCATAAAACTATTCAGCTACACTTTATTTTAAGGTGTCCTTGTTACAGTGTAATTATACATTTAGATACTGAGAAATATTAATTAACAACATGCACTTACTATGAGTTTAGGTTTGGATTAGGGTTTGGTTTAGGGTTAGTTTAATGTAATTATGCATAATCTACTATTATTACTATAGTAGGTACATGCAACTTGTAACAATGACAGTGTAAAATAAAGTGATACCAACTATTCCTAACTAGGTTGTCAGATTTAATTGAATGGCCATTGAACAAACTGTGCTTCCATCCTTCACAGCCTTGTTTTCGTCCCTGTCAAATGAAGTATGCCGTCTACCCGGACTAGGTCTATTGTTCCACTCTTTAATCTATCGTTTTGCCTGTTATTCACTTCACATAATTTTCTAACATGTCTCCAGAAGAGAGTAGAGAGGCCGTTATGTTTATTCATGTTGACACGGCTATTCATTATCAACACTCCTATGCATGAATAACAGTAGAATTAAGATCAATCAGCCTCATGAATATTCCTCACCATTAAAAGTGCTGTGGAGTCATTCGCCAATGGTGTAATTAATCGCAGTGGCATAAACTTTGACGTGCGTACGTATGATACATCGTCTGTTTGATATATTTATGTGTCTGTCATGAAAAGAGCAAGATTAATGTCTAATAATGAAATTAATGTTCATTGCTTCATATCAGAGAACATCTTTTTTTTTTTTTCTTCATTAACCCTTTTCTGTCTGTATTCACATCATGCTTGGTAATGACAGCAGTAACATCAAAACTGCCGCTAATGTACATGCGAAATATGCATATTCGTAAGACTAATGAGTAATGACATGCGAATGAAGCCTTGGTTTGTGTCTCTGTCCCCTATTTGCCTTTTCTAAGGTTTTCGAAACGTCAGAGTTTGCGTCTCACCCGCTTTTCTCAATGGCTCAGGGAGGGCTGGATCTGCAACAAGTGAGTATTATTTATCCATGATGGATAATATAGGGAGCCATGCTTCCCACTCTTTCTTTATTTGCCTCTTTCACCCCTGCATGGAGATGGGAATTCTGTTCCCCTCTGTCATTCCTCTTGCCGCATGTTGCAGCCAGTGTCCTCCCCACTTGAGCAAGGGAGCGAGACTACAGCAATTAGCCTACTGTTTTTAGACATGAGATTGTTATTCCACTTGACGTTCCATTTGGGCATGGCTTTACCCTCGACCCACTGCAATTGCATTGATTTTTGCTGAGAATTGTGTTTTGACTTGATTTTGTAAAGTTGTCTAAGCTTTACAGGTATTAGGTAAATGGTGTCCCCCAAGGCCATGGTTTCGGTCCTATTGTATTTACAAAATTAAAGATTCAGTATATAAGAAATTGTTTACCCCAGAATAGTTATTTTTATATATATATATATATATATATATATATATATATATATATATATATATATATATATAACACAACAGAAGAATTTCTTTGAATGATTTTTACATAGCTCTTATCCAGTGTTGGGGTATTACTTATCCACTGAAAAAGTAAAGTAAGGGATTACTGTTCATTTTTAGGTAATTTAATTACTTATAATGTACTTGCGTTACATACTGTAAATTAGTTCAACAGTTCTGTTTAAATCAATATTGAATTTAAAATCTAAATTTGTCATCTAAAGGTAAAAGTGAACGCTGCCTCTTTAAAATCATTAGCTGTAGTGCATGTTGCGCGAGTTCACAACTTCGAACCAGTTGGCTGTGTAGTCGCTGTCTGAAGATGTCGGCAGAAGCGAGTGGCTGTTTTGCAGAATGGAAATATTCCAATTACTTCACACAGGTAGGCAAGAACATTACGGTAAAATGTAAGCTATGTCCTGGAGAGAAAAAACTACGCGCGCTCCCTGAGAGACGGTTTTCAGTCAGTGCGCTCTCGACCAAAGCGCACACACATAGCCGCCTCTCGCAAGTGTCAAATTTTCGCGGTTTATTACACATAAACGTTCAAATACACACACAGTTATGTCAAAATGCCCGTCTTGGCGTATATTCGCGTTAATTACGTGAATGTGAACAGCATGTGTAACAGCATATTGTCTCCGTCCATTAGGTCTTAGTGACAGCAGCCTTTAAAACATGCTACTGTCTACTATTGGCTGTCTGTATTAAAAATGATAATCAAACAACAAAAGAAAAGCTTTAATAAGGATTAATCTATATTTAATTTATACAGTTATGACTATGCAGAGTTATTTTATATTTGATTATTCAATTTCTGTGGTATTTTTACTTATTAGACCTACCTGGAGAAAAAAAAAAAAAAAAAAATATATATATAGCATTGTTTTATTTGTATTTTTATATATTTTTACCGTGGTATCGAGTATTGTGCACTTTTGGTGGTATCGGTACCGACTACTAGATTTTTGGTATAGTGACATCCCTATTTGTTACTAAAAAAAAATGTAAGTATTATAAAGTAAATAAAAGTATTATAGTATATGTTTTAATAAAGTTAAAATGTTTTAAAAAGCTATAAAAGGCTAAACTATTCCATGTTTGACTAAATTATTAAAAGAGTTTCCTTTCTATTGTCTATCCAGTCAAGGTTTATAGGGATTTTAAGAAGTAATTAGTAAGTTACTTATTGAGTAATTAAATTACTTTTCAGACAGAGTAATTAGAAAAGTATTTTAAATACAACATTGATGATGTAATTAGTAATTAATTACTTTTTTGAAGTAACTTAGCCAACACTGCTCTTATCCATACAACTATAAACTCCAAACAAAAACAAAGATAAACACCATAAAAGGAGGCCATATGATGTGTGTACTAAAAAAAAAAGTATGAATCCATAATCATACTTTGAGTGAGGAACTGATCGAAATTTAAATTGTCTTGATTTTTCATCTCACTCTCTAAGTTTGCAGACAGCTTAGCTTTGAAGCGTGCTTATTACTGACGCATCTGTTAGGAACAAATATCTATTCTTGATGTTTTACAGTTACAGGATTCTCTGCCGTTGAGGGAAGTTCATCTGAGGACACTATGATGGTGTGAATGACTGTTAATCTCTCGACTTAAAGTTGAGGTCTTTTGGGCAGACAATTATCCGTGTATATGCGCATGTTCTACTATAAGATTAACAGGAACAGTTGATAGCATCACCCATTCCCAAGTCAGCCGTTAAACATAGTGATGAAAGAATGTTTATCATGGCCTGGAGAGACACAAAATATCAAGGGCAAGACAGTTAAGCGCGTGTTAAAGGAATATATCCTCAAAAATTATCATTGGAAATCTATGATCTTCTTTCTTCTGTGAAACCCAAAAGGAGATGTGTAGAATGCTACTTTTATGCATATAAAAGCACAGTTTTGCTCTCAAACCTGTTTAAAAGACATGTGAGAACCAGTGGCATTTGTTGTCTTTTTTTTTTTTTGTTAGCGTAACGCATATAATATAGCAAGTTTGAATATGCAGATGTTTGAGATTGAGAGCTACGGCAGGAAAAACATTTTCAGTAAAACAACTCAAATTTTGTTATTTTCCTCACACAGAATTTTATTTGTATGGAAAACAACAGCATAAATATTACAGAAATCATCCTGTGTGTTTTGAGAGTGAATTAATGACAACAGAATTTTCATTTTTGGGTGAACTATTCCTTTAAGTGTCAGCCTTCTCTGACTAATGCTGATGTAAAGGCTAAAAAGGGGAACCACGTGACCTTCCAATACACACACTCTACCTCAGGCCCGAGCAGTGACATTCTCTTAAACGAGCGGAGATAAATGCTGTCTGCCAGGAGACGGGACTGACAACATCACCACGGCTCTCACTAATGAAGGCCCCATGTATGTGTGTGTGTGCATAAGGATTACGCAGCGTTAAGTGGCTCAGCCAGGCGATTAATGCTTTTCTATGTTATTTACGAGCATTCTGAGCTTGGAAAGAAAGGAAGGAAGGAAATAATAGGACAATGACTGAAATGATGGAAGCTCCGCCTCCTCCTTTTTCGCAACCTTATGTCCTTCCACATTAAGCACACTTATATGTTGCCAAGCATTTGGAAGCATTGTGTTATATTTTTAAAGTAATAGTTTACCCAAAATAAATACCTGTTTTATTTATTTATTATGCACAATATTCCAAGTCTTCTGAAGTGAAAGGATAGCTTTGTCTAAGAAATAGACCAAAATTTAAGCCATTGTTCAATTACAGTCACAACGCAACAAAAGTAGCAACAGATCTTTTCTTCCGCATGGTGAAGTTCATCCAAATGTAATAGATTGTCAAAAAAAATAATAATAATGTTGCACGGGGATTTGGTTCTATCCATCGATTGTTGATTTGATTTAGAAATGTGGGCGTTGGTTTGAAGTCTGTCGTTTTTTCACTTGACGGTAATGACATTTTGATTTACAAATTACGAAGCCAAAATGTTTCTAAAAAATTAAACATGCAAGGATGATTCAGTTGTTCAAAGTAAGATCTACAGTATAACATGCATTTACAAAAGGGCAAATTTTCATTCATGCTTACTTTAATCTTCTCCTCCGCTCTCAAATCTCATTTGCATTCAAATGACACATCCAGATGCATTGTCAGGTTTGAACATAAATTGCTGTCTTTCCTCCAATTTTAGAATTTTTTTTTTTTTTTTTTTTTTAACTGGACCTTCTGTCCTTCAAAACCCCTTTTCAAGTCATATTTTAAACATTGTAAGCACAAATTGAAAAGGGGCATAAACAATAAGGATAGCAAAACAAAATGGGAAAATATCAGAGACACTGAAAGTGGTGGCAGTCATGAGCTCACCTCCGAAGACAAGCTAAATCCGTCCTGACAAGGAAGGGTCATGTTTTCCCCCCTACACAGTGTTTGCCTTGAGAGCTGTGACCAAATTTTTTCTCTAACTTGGCTGCCAGAGACACAAACTAGGGTTGCTCTTAAACATGGACTGCCATTTCTGCATCGCTGATCTTTTTATTTTATTTTCCATTTTATCCTCCCTCGATTTCTCTCTCTCCGTCTCTCTTCCACGTGTTTAAACTTTTAAACAGGCTTATGCAAGAGAACCTCTGGGACTAGCACGTAACGTTCTCTGTAGCTTTTGCGTCTGGCTATTTGGCTTCTCATTCTCTTTGATGCAGAAGCCTTGATTCCGAAATCTTCTAGTTTCACATCTGTCCCCTTTAGACATTTTTTGAACTATGAGAGTGGGTGTGATGGGGGCAGAGACCCCCTAGTTCTGGCCTAACCAATCCAAAAACCCTCTAAAATCAAACAACAGACCAGCGAAGACAAGCAAATAAATTCAGACTGGAATGCGTACATGTATATCTTATATAGATATACCAATATCAACATATCAACACATATTCATAATTTAGTAACTCATCCTGCCTTGATGAACAACAGTATGAACATGTTAACTCTTTTCCCGCCATTGACGGAATTTTCCGGCTTTCTGTGTTTTCACTGTTATATGGTGGGGGGCGCTATTACGCATTTTCTGAAAGAATAGATAATTTCCAGATCAAAACAGAGGTAAAAAAAGAAGCAGAAACAACCGGTAAAAGCATTGCTTATGCACGTTGTAGTCTTTGAAAAAAAACATCACCACTATTTTCTCAACTTTTTTGTTCAAAATGTTGCTTTTTTTTATGGACATATCCCATACGTGTTGATAAAAAAGGAATGAATAAAACTTTTTTTAATATATTGCATGTTCGGATATGCATACAACAAAATATTCTTGGGGCCAAGTTTTGTGAAAAATTATCAAAAATGCTGGCGGTGGCTGGCAAGTTTTTTTTTTTAAAAAAAAATGCTGGCGGGGAAAGAGTTAAGTAGTTAGCCAATCATAATAGAGTTCAATTACATATTGAAGTCAGTGTCGACATGAAATGGCATGTGTAACCCATCTGTTATTTAATTTTCATTTCAGAGTAAGAAAACAGTATATTCTGTGAAAGAAAACAATGTTGGGTGAAATGTTCATTTTAGTAAATTCTGATTTCATGTTTACTTTAAAGACAGAGAAGAACAACCTCATTAATGGTTAGGGTCATAGAGAAAAAGGTTTCGTCTTTTTATTTTAGGAAATTCAGAGAAACAAAAATGCTAGAAGAAAGTATGAAACACTTCTGCTACAGAATTACTCTGTTTCCAGTTTTGTAGTTGTTTTAATTTATTATGAGGAGCTTTAAAAAAGAATGATTGAATAAGATGTTCTCTATTTTAACTCTCGTCACTATTTCTTTTTCAGGCTTATACTGTACAAAACCAATATGGCATTCCACACTCAGAGGTAAGAAGCTTTAGAGAGAATTTTTGAAATCCATCCTCATACTGCATAACTTTCATTAGTTGAGTGTCCTTTTGTGCAGTTAATGAGCCTGTTTTACACTTGTAAATGAACTATATGATTCAATTCTCAGCTGTGTCTTCTGATAAGAGTAATAAAACCTTTTCATAAAAAAATGAAGTGACATTTTACTCCCATTTTTCTTTCATCTCAGTTGGCCAAGTTGCACCAGTTGTCCATGCAGCAGGGTCTTGCCCCCATGGCTCAGCCCACGGCCACCCAAGTTCTGCCCGGTATGTTTTGCCAATCCAAGTCTCTTTGAAGAGGAAGATAAGGGTTGGGATGGGTTATTATGGGTTAGACAGTGGCTTAGACTGTAATCAACTTGTCGCCATCTTACTCGCACATGCAGGACTCCTTTTTTCAAAGTTCACATGAATTAGTAATTTGGTGAACAAGTGATCTGACTCCGTTTCAAGGCCAGGAACAGTGTGAATGAAAAGAGAAGTAGATTTTTTTTCCTCAATCAGTTAAGTTTGTAATACTGAATGGTCTATTCTTATTATAAAGAGGACTCAAGTGCAAAAACACCATATATTTACCCAGAAGCTCAAGTGTGCTTTAGCAGCGCTAAAACCCTACGTAAAGCAATTGTTGATGTGACACAATTCCATCAGACAACTCAAGCTTAAGTATAAGTAGATTCCAACAGACCTCTCAAAGACCCATAGGCCACCCAGGTTCAAGGTAATACACCTGAGCTCCATGGAGCATATGGCACATGCAGATTACAGCTGCAAAAATGGGGCCAAATTTTACAAGGCTCCACAGTCAGCTCCTGAGGCTTCTCAGAGCTGTGATAAATGTCCAGCTAAAGCTTTCCTTTTCTTGTTCCCTCTCTTTTTTTTCTTGCTCACAACCAGACATCCAATTATACAGCCACCCCAAGTTTTTCAGTGATGTCTTTCAAGATGTCTGGAGATTCCCAACATTTGTGAAAGGTTTGTTGTTAAAGCCAACAGACTATTGAACATTATGGTAAATAAGCACTTTCGGTGCAAATGTGACAATCAAAAATCCCCTTAGAGGAACTGAGGGGTCGAAACAAATGTAATAGTTGCCCCCCGCCTCTAAAACTACAAGAGCACATCCTATCTTGATATGGCTGGGGAATTCGATTATGTCGGAGGTAAAAAGCTCATCAGTCAAGGCAATGTTTCAGTCTATTAAATAGGCCCCTGTTGGGCTGGGAGGCACTGTTGGGTCTGGGCCTCCTGCTGAGACAGGAAGTAAAGGGAAAGAGAAACAGGCTAGCTCTGTGCACATCATTAGTGGTTAGGTGATAGCATTCAGCTAACAGATAGGAGAATGCTTAGAATATTCTAGGCTCAATTCTTCCGAGAATTTGTGGCATAATGCAAGATAATTTGGGGTTAGAAATAGGCCTATGTTGAGGCCATTGAATCTCTTTTCTGGTAGACCAGGGGTTTTCAAACCTCTCCAATCAAACACACTTGAATCAACTCGTCAGCTCATTAGTAGAGACTGCAAGACCTGACATAGGTGTGTCAGTTAAGAGAAACATACAAAATGTACAGTGCTGGGGATTCCAGGACAGGTTTGAAAACCTCTGCGGTAGACCAATTTTGAATGGTTTAACACTGTTTGTAACTTTTGAGGTAAGCTGGTCTAGGTGGTTGATCAGTTGGACTAGAAGCTGTTGGGATATGAGGGCTAAATATTCTAAGGTGAAGTGTGTAATTTCTGCATGACTTGCTACACCAAACAAGAGTAAAGACCTGCCTTTTACGTTGTTCAGATAAATAGGTACTCCAGTGGTGCTATGTAGGTCCAATCAAACAGACTGCAGTTCGGTTTTATGCCGCTGATTTGGTACACTTTATCTTAAAAACTTATTCAGTCTGAACTATTTCACTGCTCTGTTTTGTGGTGTCATTTACAATGAACACACAAAGGGTAAAGGGAGAAAGAAGATGCACCGTGCATGGTGGGAGAAGATAACTTGTCCTGAGGTTACTCTTGTCCACAAGTTCAGAAGAGCTTCTGTCAATTTTAGCAGAACTAAACAGTGAAAAAAAGAAAGGGAAATATGAAAGCAAACAAACTACAGCGAATTATCCTATGGCTTGTTAACTTGGTACATGTTCCTCTTCCAGCAGGCATTGAGTCCAGTTCCCAGACAGCATCACAAGAACTTCTCATTCCAAATGACGTAAGAAAAACTTTGTTTTACAAGATACTCATTGATATTTCTGCACAGAAACACTTTTACTTTTGTAATAATGCTTATGTCTTACACTAAGACTATATTAAGCCTTGGAGAATGTCAGATGAATGTTAGATGTTTTTTAGTCATTAGAAAGGTCTGTTCTTGATATTTTTGAGAGCACCTCTCATGGCACACTTTGGCCTTGCAGAAATCACAAAACTTTTTTATTTCAAACACATTGACTTGTGTCTTTTTATCTGTCCACCCCCTGCTCTGCCAGAAAAGCTTCACAAGATCCAGTTCAATCCTGTCATGGCGTCTGACATGCTTAGCACTCCTCTGCTGTCAAAACAGAGATGGTAAATAAAGCCAGAACCTTTTGTCAGAGCTCTAGGTTGTGGTGCAGAACCTGCACCCCGGGGGCCAATGGGACGTTCCCTTCATGCCTGCTGACCAGGGCTCCCTTTCGCCTCCACGTCTTCCTGAGATCACAGGATTAATCGACTGGCGAAGGGCCCAGCTGTGGACTCAATACTCAATACATATTTTCAACTCCCATTGTTTTGTTATTTTAAGGCCTCATGCCTGACTCGTAATAATCTACTTGTGCCTAGCAAAGACTGCAGTTTTTTTAATACAACCAGGGCTGTTCACATAGGACATGTTCTTGTATTCTTTGACTTTTATCTGACTTAAAAACATTTAAAACATTTTTACTTTTAAAACCGGTTTTGAGATTTTGACCATTTAAATATTTGATATATATTCAATGAGAACAGCAAGTGAGTGGAATTTGGTACATTTGCAAGCAACACATAAAAGCTTCATGGAAACATTACTGACTGCACAATTATTCTGCAAATAATTTCTGCATTTTAAAATATATTTTAGTTGTACAAGCAGACTTGTATACTTCTAAACAGGCTTGAGTTTTTAAGCTTACATAGTGTATCAGCATTTTTGATTTCTTGTGCAGCTGTAATGGCAGAAAAATTGAGTGGATGTGTTATCTAGAATGATTCCAAACAAGTGAAGTCATTTACTACCTTGATGCACATGAACAGAAAAAGACTCAGCTCTTATCAAATTGACACTAGCTTCAAATAAAACTTGACTTACTGAATACATTCATTAGGTTCTTAACCTCAACATACATGATAAACTTCAAAGAAACTTCACCCATTTCTTCAATCAAGGGCTAATTTAGCATGCTTGTACATTCATATTCCTGCATAAAGCCATAAACAGGGTGATGGAAAGCATGTATTATTGAAATTCCCTCACAGCGATGCAATTCCAAGGCAAGGCGACATCAAACAGACATCAAACGCCTGGCAGACTAAGTTGTTTATCATTCGCAATCAGGTTTCTCTCTATAGAGGAGCAGTTTCTCCATGGTGAACCATCCCCCCTAACTCGCCTGAAACATGCTACAATTAGATTAGGATCAGTGCTCGAGAGCACAGCAGTGGCAGCGGCTGCAGCTGGGTCAGAACTCTACCTGTTCAAAGATTGCCCTGTGAGAGGTGGATGAGGCCCGTCAGTGACACCAGTTTTTGATGGCAGGAGATGTGTCCTCACTCCTCAGACTTTCAAAACTAAGGCCTAAGTAGTAGATTCACCTAAAATAGGCCTGTCTCCAGCTTGGCTAGGACAGATTTGAGCCATAGATTTACCTTGATTTCAGTGGAAACAAAGAAATCAATAAAACAGACCAAACTGAAGTTTTTTGTTTGGTAAACTTGAAGGCTGGAGGAGGATGTGTGGGTGACGGTACTTTGTTTGTTTCGTTATCCTATTGCTTGAGGATGTATAATTCATAGATTTCTAAAAATGAAGGATGTCAGTGGGCAAATATGTGGTGCAGTGCAAAGGACATGCTGGAATCCTCTATGTCAGGGCGGCAGCGAGACCTGGCGGTCGACTACAAGCACTTAGCCACAATCAGCTGAGCCATTAATAGCCCCTGGGCACCAGGGAGAGCAGTGTGACAAATCAGGAGCTTTGACGTCCATATGACTCGTGAGGAAAGGAATGCTTTGTGGAGCAATTCTTGCCCACATAATCCAACTCACACTCAAAGTGAGGGTTGGGGGCTGGGATGCAGGGTGGACAAAAGACAAGCTGTCAGTCATTTGAATGATAAACTGTTAACCCATCCCAGTTGGGGTCACTCCACTTTATCATTGTCCAGGCTTGACACTAAGCCCAAAGGTCACCCAACCCCCTTGGTCCTTTTCCTTCAAGCTGTGGAAACCTTCCACAGCAGGTACAGTAACCATCTGGATCCATACAGTGAGTTTTTGTGGTGCTGTATGTCCTCAGCTTTTTTTTAAAAAAAAACTTGATGATGTCACAGCAGGATGAATTAGTTCACCACCACCTGTTGTTGATTTAAACTGACCATCTAGATCCACAGAACTATTAGCAGATGCCTGTTACAGAGACAATGCCATGCACAGACAGCCTTGCCATCTTAGGTCCAGATGAACAAACACATAAACCAGCACCTCAGAGCCAACCATGATGACATGCACACAAAGAGAGATTGAAGTGTTTGTTAAGAAACACATTAGATACGGGCATGAGAGTGCAAACACTGTCCCTGAAATCAATAGTTACTTAGCCACAAAGATGGGCGGTAGGGCTGTATGCCATGTTTTATGAATTTCAGGACTGCAGTTGACCAAGCGACAGGGAAATTATTCTGATGTGGAATTTGACCAACATAAATTTGGCTTTCTTTAAACCGGTCATGTTGTCATAATGTTTAGCATTGCAATTTTGTACCGTGAGCTATGGTACCCAATACTACTCCTGGAGGGCCACTGTCCTGCAGAGTTTAGCTCCAACCCCAATTAAACACACTTGAACCAGATAATCAAGGTCTTCAGGATTTCAAGAAACCTCCAGGCAGGTGTGTTGGAGCTAAACTCTGCAGGACTTTGGCCCACCAGAAGCAGAACTTGACACCCTTGTTTTAGAGGGAAATAGTGTCATGGAATAGCTGTTTAAATCTGTTGACAATGAGATATATTTATTGACCTGATTGGTCTTGTACTTTCTTTTCAGCTGATTGGTTCAATAATCGGCAGGCAGGGTACAAAAATCAACGAGATCCGCCAAGTGTCGGGGGCTCAGATTAAGATCGGCAGTCAACTGGACAGCACTAGTGACCGACACGTCACCATCACAGGCTCCCCAATCAGCATCAACTTGGCCCAGTATCTAATCACATCCTGGTAAGCACTGGAAGCCATCCCATCATGACAGATTCAGGGTGTTTGTACTTGACCACTCCATGTGCTTATGTGGCATATTTTACACTATAATGACCTCTAAAGGTCCCTGAAGTAGGAGACCCTGACAAAACCTCTGGGAATTTTCAATCAGGGGTCTGGCCAGAAAAGAAGCACTCTTGAACATAGGCATTGCACAACTACAAAGCAAGAAGATGTTGCAGAAAGAAGCCAGGCTGAGGGATTAATTGGCCAAGTTTCAAGCCAGAAGCTTGTTAGAGCTTAAAGGCAGAGCATTTTGGCCGCCTCATAGACAGACTGTAATTTTCTCCCACGAGATCTATGCGTTTGCAATTTGATCAAATGTTGTGTCAGGCAAGAAAGCAGTAAATTCCTGACAGCTCAGTTCCTCGGCAAAGACTTCTCCGTCAATACTGGGGCAAAATTTCATTTGCTAATGCAACAAAATTAATAGTTCTGTTCTTTACCCAGGCTAATGAAAATGATTGTTGTATACTTCTAACGTCAGTTCAATTAACATAAGGTAGAATTTGCAAAACACACATAATAAATCGAAACAATTCAAACTACAAGAAAATTTTTATAGTTCTTGTTAGTAAAGAGTTCAAATCGGTATCTGAATAAGACGACCAGTTTATTCTGTTGACAGAGCCATATGCATTAATGAATAATAATGAAGAAACAAAATAAGACTTGACTCCAAATTAGTGGCTTCTTTATTTAACAATCAGTTAAAGAATTTTTCTCTATTTTCTGTATTGGCTAGCAAAGAAATTAAGATTTCTAACAGATGCAGTGTCATGTACAAAGTTATTTATTAATTCTTTTAGCATATTATGACTCAGCAAGTCGACAAAAGAGCAATAATTGAGTCTTGAATGAAATATTTATGCTTGTCTCAGGTGTGTTCAACAAGCAGACTGGTGCAGAATGTCAAACTCACTCTGAGAAGCCCCTCATTATTTTATTTGAAATATGTTACTCAGGCTTCCTGCATGGGAAGATTACTATTTTGGTTTCAAGATATTTTGGGAAAGCTTTTGTTGTTTTGCTTCTGTCTTAATATTATTGATTTTACTGGTTTCTCATCAGTTGAATTCATATCAGTTTGGTTTTCACCAAGCGACAGCAACAAACGCCGATCTCAGAGCAACCCAAGGCACTCTAGCATCAGAATATTTCCTTAACGAGTCAGCTCCATCAAGCCATTAAAAGTAAAACATGATTATTCATGTCCTTGAAGAAGTCTGGAGACGTCACCCCCAATCAGTGTCACTCAGTAAGAATACTTCCTATGAGACAATCGTCTCGTTTCAGTGTATTGCATCAGAACGTTCTGCATATTGAACACACCCCCCTACTTGATAATCATTTCTACGCCCTCGACATACATTAATGGCAAAGTACGTTTGATTACATGCATTTGCAATTAGTACAATGTTGACAAATGCATCTTTTTGATAAAAGATAAAGGAAATGCTACTGAAATTGAAATCATTTTGTTTCTTTTCCCAAAGCCCCTACCCAAGCCATCACCCTCAATTAAACAGCTCCTTTCCCATGAGTGCCAAGGTCCCCCCTCAAATAATCTGTTGCAACCACCAGCAAAACACACCTCTCTTATGATTTTTTTGTTTCTGTTTTTTGATTATTTTTTTTTTATCTCTCTCAATTTTTGTTTAACATGTCTTTTATTTAACCTTCTAACCCTTCTCCATCCGGCTCCCCTCCCTTGTCCCTCCACCCTCCTCTCCTCCACCTCCTTCCTTCCCTCCCTCGTACAGTTTAGAGACCGCCAAATCCACTGCCCAGTCCTCCTCCATGTCGACCCCTGTAGACCTCAACATGAGCTTCACCCAGACTGCTCCCCCTGCATCGTCCTCTGCCGCAGCCCTGGCAGCGATGGGCGGCCTGCCCCACGCTCCAATCTTGGGCGCCCCCTATACCCTCCCCCTCTCCAGCCTCCTGGGAATCAAATCCGTCCCCTTCCTGGCACTCTCGGCCCCTGCTGCCACAGCTGCTGCCGCCGCCGCTGCTGCCCCTGCCCACGGCACCTTGGCTTCCTACACCGCCAAGATCTCCTCCGCCAACGGCATCAAAAAACCAGAGCGTCAGAAGTTTGCTCCCTACTGAAGTTCGCTGAGAGGAACTAGCCAGTACCTCCTTTGTTTCCGAGACAACAACCGAAGAGGAATACTTTGAGGGTTCTTCTCTTCTAGCCTGATGTAGCTGTGTAGAAACAGACGGTACCAATTTGTTTTCTTTTTGGTTTAGTAGCTTGTCCTGAAAAACTGTAGGAAAATAATGGCATAAATTTTAAAGATTTTGTTTTGTTTTGTTTTGTTTTTGGCTGAGGTAGCCGCTAAAGCCATAGACTATTCCTAATCTCCTTTTTTCCCAAAATCTTTACACACGTTTATTGTCTGCTCTTATTTATTGATAACAACGAAATATTCCCGCAAAGAGTTTATAACGTAGAACACTGTTGACTGATGCTAATCTCTTATGTATCAGCTTTTATACAATGATGTCTGTGAATGCTTCTGTATACAACTTCTTGATTTTTTTAGAAATCTTTAAATGATGTATTAAAACAAAAACAAAAAAAATGAAAAAAAGGAAATGTTTTTAAAATGACAACAGATCTAAAACTTGCTTTTGTGTTACATTTTTACGTTTTGTTCACATTCGTTTTGAAATGTTATTTATTTTATTTATTGTGCGGAGTGTTTCTTTTACAGTCAATGTTTGTTTTCTGTAACGGCTGCAGGTTAAAACAAAAATCTTTTCAAATTTCTTCCATTCGATCATGGTTACATAAGTCCTGATAAAGACACATGTCTGAGTAACCACGAACAGATAGTAGTTTAAGTAGTGAGTTTCTTTAGATGGGAAGTGAATGGTGCAACGGTGAATTCTGATATAATTAAAAATCCGAATACGAAACAGCTAGCAAATTCGTTTCAAAACTTGGCTAGCCATGGCTGAGTATGAACATTATTGTTTCAGGGGGTTTCTTTCACCATTTCTAATGGCATAAAATGACTACTATGCATGGTGACTGCCCTTGTCGGAACCTAATGCTGCATGTTGACTTGGCCCCTCACACGTACACACTAGCTAAAAAATAGCTAACGCGTAGGTCTCTTGGTTGATGCCGTTAAAAATAGGCAGTGCTGCAGAAGAGCAATATTCGTCTGAAAGTACTAAAATATACACATATAGCAGACCTACACATAAACATGCTTCAAGTGTAGCTACAGTAATCATTATGCTCGATCACAGAGTATATTACATGGACTGACTTTTTCTTTTTCTTTTTTAAAAAATATAGAAATAACCACACTTATTTTTCTAAAACTAGAGTCCTAAAAATTGAATGTGACCACTCACACAGTTCATTCATGTGGTAGATGTAGTATAACCTTGACTCGTGTTTGTCATTTTTTTTTCTTTATCGTAACGTTTTTTTTGTTTGTTTGTTTAGATCTTCTCAAATGTCTGTCCCATACTCATTTGCATGAATTTAACTTGGCGTCTATGCAAAACATCTCGGGGGCGGTTCAGTGAGGTATCCTATGTCATGCTTCATAGATGGCCCTAAATAAACCACCGTTGGAAAAGGGCTATCGGCAAAGATGGAATCCAAGACAAGGACAATGATGCTCTCGAATTTATGAACCATGCTATGTATAATATATATACATAAATATATATATATATATGTTATATTATATCCATATTTCCCATTCCAAAGCCTAACACATAACCACCCTTTCACACACTATACAAAATGTCACAGTGTGGCTATGTTACGCACGGTCACACTTCACCGTGATAATTCCACGATAGCCGGACAAGGTTTAAAAACTGTTCAGATGCTTGAATTATCCGAGGTCTGGTTTTTGGATTCACACGAGGTTTCGTTTGTCAGCCTTGGCTTAAATGCAACTCTTGTTTTAGTTTTATTCATCAATGCCATACAAATGAATAAAAACAATACTGTATTAACGTAATCCAGTCTCTTTTGTTCTTTTTCAGCTGCGTGAAATGGAACAACATTAACATTAATAGCTAAGTGTGTGCATGCTGGGATAGTCACAGTGACTAACGATGCACAATCTGTTTTTTATTAATCATCTATTATAGTTATTTTTTTTTTTTAATTTGGAACTTTAGACCTGAAAAGAGTTTAAACTTAAGACCTCAAATAAACAAGCAATTAAAACTAAGCCCTAAGGTACAATGTGTGTTTTATTAAAGCAATAATCCACTCAAGGCCATAACATTGCAGTGATTTTATCATGGGTAAGGGGTGTTTGGCCCTTAACTATGGTCAAATCAGTGTACTGTATAACCTCCAGTGCCATGTTGCTCACATGAAACAGCAGCATCAGTAATATAATACAAGACAGCAATGTTCATTTTCTTTACATTCATTTTCTTGAAAACTTGAGTAATGTACAGTACAAAACAACCAGCTCTGAGAATCTCGAAACTTTACTTCAAAACAAAAAAGATTGGGAATGACATAATTGAACCAGGAACTGTGGTATAATATAAAAAATCGGACATATAGTAAATGCTTAGTATTAAAACTACTTATTTTAAGTTTTTAAATAGAAATTCACCTATTATATTTTCTAAATGTATGTTATAGATCTTATTGTGAACAATTCATCCATGCATGCATTTAATTTATTTAAATTTTTTTGACCTTGTAATTTTAACAAAATGTTCTGAGATTCCAGTGAAACAACACACTTCTCTCTGGTGATGTATGCTGGACTTCTCCAATTATTTCGTCTGCTTAAACCCCTTTCTTACAATCGACTGCAAGCTCGCATTCAGATCTGCCTCTATCCAATCAACAACTACCGACAACAACCTACAAATTTTTCCTTTTTTGATAGTTACACTCTGATATTTGTCACAAAATATGGAAGAAAAGATCTGTCGCTTCTTCTGTTAGATCATAAATTTTATGCAAATAAAATTTTAAAAGTATTTATATGGATATATTCAAAATTTGACGCAGGTTTTTTTTTTTACTAGAAATTTCACTATTGACTCCACCATTGACGGAATTTTCCGGCTGTCTGTGTTTTCACTGTGATACGGTAGAGGACACTATTACGCAACTTCTGAAAGAGTACAGAATCTCCGGATCAAGACAGAGGGAAAAAAAAAGAAGCAGAAACAAGCGGTAAAAGCATTGCTTCTGCACATTGTAGTCTTTGGAAAAAAGGCTATTTTCTCAGCTTTGAAAATTCAAAATTGTTTGAGAATTCATTGTTCAAAATGTTGCTTTTTTTTTATTAATCTTACCCACATTCAAGTGTTGACCAAAAAAAAAAAAAAAAGAATGCATGAAGCTAGAATAAAACTTGATATATTGCATGATCCGATACTCGTACAACAAAATATTCTGGGGGCCATGAAATCTTTATGAAAATGATCAAAAATGCTGGCAGCGGCTGGCAACTTTCTTTTAAAAAATGCTGGCGGGGAAAGAGTTTCTGCTTCTACAGAAGCATATACCATCACTAATCCCACACTACATCTGTCATGAAAGGTTAATATGCTATTGTTAAAAAATTAAGTCTTCAAATCAGCTTTTTTTTTAGCATTCATTATGCAGTATTAATGCCACCACACTGTCATTAGAAGATTTGCCTGGTCTGTCAACATTGATGTTACGTTTTTACGAGGTTAGCATCCTCTCAAAAGCTAATTAAAAAGCCATCGCGCAGTGGGCCGTTAAAATAAGCAGTCTAAAATAAGACATCCCACTTTGTTTGAACAAGTCTCTGTTGTGTCACTCAGTGCATACGGTGTATTTTCATTTGTGAGGAAAGGCCCCTTGAGAGTAGTACAGCTGAATCTCAACAGAGATAGCCAAAATTCATCTGTATAATAAACAAACTCAGCTATAATAACATGCTGACACATCAGCCACCCCTCTATCTTACTATCCCAGCGCAACCTGGGCTGAGAGTGCCGCCCATGGCGGTTTGCCATCATGCCACTAAATGCAACGACGCCAGAGATGAAAGCAGTCTATGAATAAAGCTTACACCTCACAGCAGCTGCTCAAACACAAACAAATTCTTATAGGCGGGGTTTTCTGTCCCGAACGGGTGGGGGTGTGCATAATGACAGCCTAAACACAGTCTACATCTCTCACAAAGGAACTTGCTGATGCCCACACACGACAATCCATGACATCTTGTGCAAGAAAAACCCACCAGGTTTGATGTCCTCCATTGATGTCCACGGTCTGAGACGCACACTTTACAAGAGTAATTATGCAACAATAACCTCCTACAGCCAGTGAGTGGAATAATACTTGCAATTTACCAACAATTAAAGACAATCTGGAGACAAAGCAGTTTAAACGGAAGCCAGTAATTATATGGTGATGGCCATTTGGCTGTGGTGGGAACTAACACCAATGGGCTTGGCATGCAAATAAAAGCACATGCTCTGTGCCATGTACTTGGGGGGAAAAAAACAAAACAAAAAAAAAACATTAAAATTGGAATTGAATTCACAGGAAACTAAAATTCAGCTCAGCCCATTAAAAAGAAACTAGAGTGTATTTTTAGCCTAAAGCTATCCAGAATTATTTTGGGCCACTGTGACCTTCCCAAGAGGCAATGCAAAAGCCTGTAAAATATTTTGAAAATGCAAACAGGGAAAAACAGCAACTTTGCCATTTCCTATTAACAGGCCAAACATCCAATCTTCATTGTAACATGAAAATATTCTTGAGATGCGTAGATTTTATTGATTTTCCCTATAAATTTTGGCCTGGATTTGGCCTTAGTTAGATTAGTTTGATCTAATGATGTCAATAACCAAGGTCATGTCTTCCAACTTTTTGACTGACAATCTTATATTTTAAAGGCAAAATGTCTAATTTCTGTATTCAGGCAATGTAAGATGAGAACAGAAACTAAAATGGAACAGTTTATGAATTATAAATGTTAAGGTTTTAACAGTTTATAACATTATAAAGATGCTAAGTTTGCACAGACAAGGTTTTTTTTACACTAGTTTTACTTTTAAATCTTTGAGCCCCACAATAATTCCATTGTAAGAGCATTACTGTAAATGTGATTTTTGAGTGCTTTTACAAATAGGCTTATTATACTGAAATCATAAAAAAAAAAAAAAAACTTGAAATAAAATACACTTTCACTGAAATAAAATAAAATATAAAAAACTTAAACTTAATAAAATGTTATATTATTTTACCACTTATTTTACACAACAAAATTAACAAAAAAGTAAGCTTAATGAGGAAAGACGTAAACAAGAAAAGTCATCTTAGACAATAATATGCATACTGTTTTAGCAATGTACGCAATGACAACTTTTATGACAAAAACAGGAGTGTATCTATTTGCATTAAACTGTCAGGGTTCATTAGGGTTATTATCGTCAGGGTTATTATCGTTAACTAAAACTATTTAAAACATTTCTGGTAATTGAAATAAAGCTGAAACAAAATAAAATAAAATATTAGTTTAAAAAAATGTACTAAACTAAACAAAAATTTAAAATGTTGCCTTGCCAATAAACTGAAAAAGGTTTGAAACCAATAAAATGTATAACTGGAAATAAATACAAACTAAAACTAAAATGAAATTTAAAAAAAAAAAAAAAAAAGCAATATTTAAAAAAAAAAATTAAATGAACAAAAACTAAAAATATAAAAATAAAAGCTAATTCAAAATATTAACTATAATAAAACTGAAATAAAAACTATAATAACACTGTATCATCATTCCTGATGGTTCCTATACTGACACCCCTGTTGAAATCTCAAACTGGTCACAAGGGTGACTAATATAATTGACGTCCTTCACACTGGAGTGAACTTTTTGCCTTCAATGCTACACACACAGCCATTCATTTGTCCAAGGCCAGGGCAAGAGGCATCATGGGATACACTATTACAAGTCATTATCCATGTGGGCTTGGTCTGTTTTGAGGTTCAATGAAAAATTAAAGGTTTGTATAATAGCCTACATTTCTCCAAGATCAAAAAAGACGATCAAAGACAACGAGGCCTCGGGTGACCTGTTAATGAGTCATGAATTTTCACAGTGTGCTGATTTGATTCAAACAGGTACATAGTTAAAAGAAAAGTTCAAATCTTGAATGAAGAATAAAGTGGGATTTATTTGACAATCCAGTTGTTTAATACATTTGAAGAAGACTTTCATTTTCTGTGTTTGCAATAATTATTATGTTTGAGAGGTGAGAATTTCATAAAACACCAAAACTACTTCCTCATTCAAGATTTTGCTATCCTGTTATGTTAAGATTTGGTAATCTGTCGTCAAATTGCAACAATGAAATACCAATAAAACTTACACTTCGTAAATGATTAAGACTGAAATAAAATAGCAGATATAAGCTTCTAAGCTATTCATTTTACACAATAGCTTTAAAGTTGCCATAGAATAAAAATTCACCCTATCTATTTTGTAAATGCATGTTGTAGATCTTATTGTGAACGATTCATCCATGTATCATATTTTTTACTTTTTTGTCTCATAATGTTTAATTCAAAATTCATTTTTGAGTGCAAGTCAAAATCCAATCAACAACTGATGGAAAGAACCAAGTCTCCGCTTTTTATTCCTGATAATCCAAATTTGGATGTACATCACAATACGGAAGAAAAGATCTGTCGCTACGTCTGTTCCATTGTGACTTTTATTGAAATGACTGGAAATTTTTGTTTTAAGAACTTAAAAATGAATGTTCTGTGTTTATAATTCAATATTACAAAATAATTTAGTCTTTTTACTCAGTTTGTAAAAACAAAAAAACAGTTGTTCAGTTGAAGTGAAATTCTATTTTTTAATATGTAAACGGCTCCTTTTCATGGCATTCTAGTGCATATAATGTGAGTTACCATTTGCCGGCCTACATTATCATAATATGAGTTGAAAAATATATAACATTATAAAGATGAAAAATGGTTATAATTTTGCACAGACAAGTTTTATTACACTAGCCTTACATTTAAACTTACTTAAGCCTCACGAGAATTCCATTGTATGAAAATTACTGTAAATGATGAACTGCCTGAAACGAGTCATCAGTAATTCCAGTCTTCTTGCATGAACCTATGTATGTTTGTAACACATTTGCATAATGCCAGTCTATGCCCTGTGTTGGCTGACTGTGAACAACATCTATTTTTTTTGACCCTCAAACACTGTAGTTGTAGCTGAGACTGGAAGAGTTTGGTTCATGTTGTCGACATGTTGAGAATATGCTGTTTTCTGCACTGCCACAGCAAATCCACTTTGATGCGCTTCCAAAGGATGAGGACTCGATGCAGGTAAAAACCGACACCATCGTTCAGTCAAACAAAATTGAACTGAGTGATTTTTTTGATATCACTGTGTATCAAGTCCTAAGGAAGATCCGAAATTGAGTTATGGTAATGAGCATTTCGTTTCTGACATGCGCTAAAAGTGGTAGTCCAATCACAACAGACTGGGCCATCTGACCAATCAGAGCAGAGTAGGCCAATCACAACAGGGGCACATTCAAGCTCAAAACGGTGTGCAACGTTTTGCTACGGTTTCTGGGTTGACCGACATGTTTCCTGGAAATGGTGTGCAACAGGGTTTGAGATACGTTTGCTTTTGTTTGGTGGGTGTGTCAAAAATGTCAGCCCAATCAGCAGCAACCAGTATATAAACCATGCAGTACTAAAGAGACAGCTCGCACAATGGGTCCAAGTAAAGTTGTTTACAAATGTGTCTGCTGCAGCTCGGTATACGCAACATTTGAAGACATTAGAAGACATGTTTGTCATAAAAGTTTTATAGTAAAAGTATAGCATATCAATTCTTCAAAAAGATCACAAAGAATGGCCTTCTCAGCTGCCATAGTTGCAACTCTTGCATCATCAGTACAGGGTGTTCAACGCACCACCGTTTCCATTTATAAAACCTTTTGCAACATTTTGTCAGGGCTGAACGCAGCCCAGACTGGGCCATCTGACCAATCAGAGCAGAGTAGACCAATCACAACAGACTGGCCATCTGACCAATCATAGCAGAGTAGACCAATTAAAGTGAATGCAGTTTTAACTAAATTGATTTTTCTGCCTCCTAACCATTATTTGGATCCATAAGATGCCACAAAGGCACGTGGGTTCATTCTCAGTCCCTGTAATTACGCGTCTATGAGAGTGAGTCACACTGGCAGATCTGAAACTTATACAGCAATCCTACAATCAGCGACAATGAGGGTTTTCAGCACAGACAATCTAATGCCAGAGGTCTGCGTGTTAAGCGATTAAACACCGGTCTCGTGAGAGGGTCTGTCCCTCATGCTCATTCACTACAGTCCGTTGAGCACACAGCCTATTTATCAAGCTATTCATACACACGTCATGTACAAACTGCCTTCCCATTCACTATATGCAAAACAAACTGTGAAAGGCACCACTGAATGACCTGGTTATCAACACAACCCTTCTGAAGAACTAAAGCTTCCTTTGGAGCTCAGAGGAAGAGGCTGAATGACATTTCTTTGTGCCGACACCAGACCCCTCTCCCTCTCTGTAATAGTGATCCTCAATCCAATACCGTAAAACTCCTCACCTCGAATCAAAGGCTTCTGAAGTTTTCTCTCCCAGTGTCCCAGAGGGCCACGCGTGCCCTGATGGTTCAGGAGGACAATCAGAAAACGGGATCAATCAAGGTCTGAAACAGGAGGAGGTGAAGCACCTGTGACCATCTGCTAGCCTGGAGCCTCTCATCTGGGGGAAAACAGCAAAGAACAAAATATACAGCTGTGCTGAAATCTGGTTAGGTATTAGTTTTTTTTTGTTTGTTTGTTTTTTGAAATCTCAGGGCTTTTTGTTCACTTAATAAATAAAATTGAAATCAATCAGCAGCTGTGTTGGGTAACATTTATTTATTTTTATTTATTTTTTTTACACTAATTTGGAAAAATTAAGATTGTTTAATGTTTTTGAAAGAAGTCTCTTATGCTCAGCAAGGCTGCATTTATTTGATTTAAAATACAGTATAAACAGTAATGTTGTGAAAAACTGTTTTCTATTTAAATGTATTTTAAAATGTGATTTATTCCTGTGATCAAAGCTGAATTGTCAGCATCGTTACTCCAGTCTTCAGTGTCACATGACCCTTCAGATATCATTCTTATATGATGATTTGCTGCTCAAGAAACATTTCTGATTATTATCACGTTGAAAACAGTTGTGCTGCTTCATATTTTTGAGGAAATCAAATAGGTTTTTTTGTTTTTTTCAGGATTCTTTTATGATTAGAAAGTTCAAAACAACAGCATTTATTTGAACAGCATACAGCATTTATACTGAAGTCTTTTGTAACAACATAAAAGTCTTTACTGTCACTTTCGATCAATTTAATGCATCCTTGCTGAATAAAAGTATTAATTTCTATCTTTTTTTAATCTTACTATTACTTTTGAATGGCAGTTTATTACGGTTTCCACAAAACATTAAGCAGCACAACTGTTTTCAACATTGACAATAATAATAAATGTTTCTTGAGCAGCAAATCATCATATTAGAAAGATTTCTGAAGGATCATGTGACACTGAAGACTGGAGTAATGATGCTGAAAATTCAGCTTTGATCACAGGAATAAATTACATTTTACAGTATATTAAATTTGTTTAAATTGTAATGATATTTCACCGTATTACTGTTTCACTGTTCTTTGATCAAATAAATGCATCCTTGGTGAGCAGCAGACTTTTGACCAGTAGTGTATTATCATGTATTTGTATGTGGAGAGATAAATGTACAATGGAAGATAGTGGGAATAATATTGCAAGCACTAAGTTCATTGATTCATCATTACATAATTGCAGTTAATAACTGCTTTACAGACTGCCTTCATTTGTTAATGGAAACTGCCGTATCATAAGTTCAAACAGCTCCCCTCTGACAATCTCCCTGCTGTAAACTATGCTCTTTATTAACATTTATTTCTAATTAGAAACTGGATACATGCGCTTCCCCTAAGGCGACTTTAAAATATGTTACAGTGCTGTTATAAAATCTCCAAATCTAATGAATTGCTTCATGGGTTTTCTTAAACTTGATACCACAAAATCATATGTATATATACACTACCAGTCAAAAGTTTGGAAACATTACTATTTTTAATGTTTTTGAATGAAGTCTCTTATGCTCATTAAGGCTGCATTTATTTCATAATAAATACAGAAAAAAACAATAATATTGTGAAATATTATTACAATTTAAAATTATGGTTTTATATTTTAATATACTTTAAAATATAATTTATTTCTGTGATCAAAGCTGAATTTTCAGCATCATTACTCCAGTCTTCAGTGTCACATGATCCTTCAGAAATCATTCTAATATGCTGATTTATTATCGATGTAACAGTTGTGCTGCTTAATATTATTTTATAACCTGTGATACTTTTTCAGGATTCTTTGATGAATAAAAAGTGAAATCTTTTGTAACAATATACACTACCGTTCAAAAGTTTGGGGTCAGTCATTTTTTTTCTTTCTTTTTTTTTGAAAGAAATTAATACTTTTATTCAGCACGGATGTGTTAAATTGATAAAAAGTGATAGTAAAGATTTATATTGTTAGAAAAGATTTATATTTTGAATAAATGCTGTTCTTTTTAACCTTTTATTCATCAATGAATCCTGAAAAAAGTATCACAGGTTCCAAAAAAATATTAAGCAACACAACTGTTTTCAACATTGATAATAACTGAGTATCAAATCAGCATATTACAATGATTGCTGAAGGATCATGTGACACTGAAGACTGGAGTTATGATGCTGAAAATTCAGCTTTGATCACAGAAATAAAATATATTTTGAAGTATATTAAAATAGAAAACCAAAATTTTAAATTGTAATAATATTTCACAATATTATTGATTTTTCTGTATTTATTATGAAATAAATGCACCCTTAATGAGCATAAGAGACTTCGTTCAAAAACATTAAAAACAGTAATGTTTCCAAACTTTTGACTGGTAGTGTATATATATATATATGTATATGTATATATATATATATATATATATATATATATATATATATATATATATATATATATATATATAAATGTATGAATATACGTCTCGTGGACTGAACAGGCACATGGCAGCAAAACAAAGTCCACTAGTCCACGCATCTTTCCGAGCTCACAGCAAAAGAAGTATACTTTGAAAGGCTCACGCGCTCAACTGTGTGCGAGGCGGAGCAGTAATGATACTGAAATTTCAGCTTTGCACCACAGGAATAAAATACATTTTAACATTACAATACAAAAAGAGTTATTTTAAATAGGAATATTTCACAATATTAATGGGAAGATGTTTTAGGTTGGGGGTGTTGTGGTTGGGGGAGTGGAGGGTACATTCATGAGATTTCCATGCTCCACTTTTAAGTTGCGTGTCGCCTAGCCACAACCTACAGATCCCAGCATAAACAGTGATACATTATTATAAGTATCAACAACATTCAGAAACATAGAAGCAAGCATAGGCAGTGCTGCGTGCATGATTTGGCATGGCAGAACTTCACAATGCACAGACTGGAGACTTAAGATGTCAGCACCATATTGGCACACTGGTGGCTTCAGTTACTACAATGGAAGAGAGTGAAGGTGCGTCATCCATCTTTTTTTTACAGTCCTAACATGTCATTGCGTTTCAGAAATCAACAGATTTGTCTGTGATTGGCTACGTTGCTCAAATCTGCAAAAGCACGTTAGCCTGTAAAGCATTTTTATTTGATCTTAGTTGTTCTTAAAAAAAAATAAATTAAAAAAAGCCCATTTAAAGTGTTTATCCAGACAAATTATTAAATGATAAAAAATGAATAAAACATTAAAAACCTTCCCGACGCCAAACTTGTGAACGGTCGACATTCCTGTCCAAAAACATACTCGTAGCCCTATCCCTACCCCTAAACCTAACCCTATTAATGATAGGTGAATAACACTGATGCAGAAGCACACTGGTTGTAAGCCTAAACTTGACATAAACCTATCCCTCAAATTTAATTGGTTGATTAGAATGTTGTTCCAGGATCAACAAAGATGTTGATCCAGGAACATATTCTACTTGGTGAAATCATGTTCACTACTTTGGAATGATAGTGTGTATATTATTACGGGGTGCGACATGTTCTCGATTCGTTTTGTGAGATTCATCCATCTGCAATGAGAAGGAACACTGTTTAGTCACGTCTCTGCAGGGTTGCACTGCCTGTTCTATTGTGCCTGCTTCATGGTTTAAAAATACACCGGCAATCTCATCGGGATAAAACAGTCGACAATTGTTTCTGGGAGATTCCTGCTCCTGTCTCTGCCTTAACTGAGTCGGATTTGCGAGACAGGGCCATAAGCTCCCGACAGCGATGAGAAGCTTTCTTTGTAGTCATGTAACAATGCCTAAAGCGATATGGTAGGTATGTCACAGATACATGTGAAGGCCAAAAGCCACAACGCCACCTGCCTGCTTGACAGAATGCAAAGCCCAGGCTTCAAAGCAGCTCAGCTGACATCATCTGCCAGGCCTTTCGGGACTGCTGGTGATTTTGTGGTTGCACCATATCCTGCAAGCTTTACTAGGAATCCATGTACTGTAGGGTTTAGAGCAGCTGATTTGGTTGGATGGTTGGATCTCAATGATTCTAGAAGATCTGGAGAGGGAGAATAATATTGAGTCAACATCAAGCCTACACATTTATTTCTTTCATAAATATAAAAAAAGACATGAATAATTGTAATTCCATAGAGGTCTAAGGCTACGAATACACCAGGGTTCCTCAAATCCAGCCCTAGCGGGCCACTGTCCTGTAGAGTTTAGCTCCAACCCTAATCAAATACACCTGAACAAGCTAATCAATGTCTTCAGGATTACTAGAAAATTACGGGTAGGTGAGTTTGGGTTTGAGCTAGGGCAACTTCGGTCCTGGAGGGTCACTGTCCTGCAGAGTTTAGCTCCAACCCTGATAAAACCTCACGGCCTGTAGCTTTCTAGTAATCCTGAAGACACTGATGAGCTTGTTAAGATCTGATAGATTAGGGTTGAAATATGCAGGACAGCAGCCCTCCAGAACCAAAGTTGTCCATCCCGGAGCTAAACTCCGTAGGGCAGGATTTGAGGAACCCTGGTCTACGCTAATCCAGATATATTCGAAAGATCTTTTTCTCTACGTTTCTGTTTAGTTACTAATATTCTTTCAAATATCTTCCTTTGTGTTCAGCAGAACAAAGAAATTCATGCAGGTTTTGGAACTACTTCAGGAGGAGTAAATGATGACAGAATATTCATTTTTGGGTGAACTATCCCTTTAGCTGCAATAGAGTCAGGTTCCAGAAGTAAAAACTCCATTAATTTTCTCCACAAGGAAACTGATTTTGAACAATAACTTATAAACCTTAAAACACAGACCTACTGTGAGCTACGAGGTTGTTAATCGATGGTATTTGCTTCTGCTGAAGCTGTCAGCCCACATTATTTTAAATAATCATGTTTAACAATCCTAGAGTTGAAAAAAGCAACAGGCTCCAAAATAGCTCTTTAGCTCCGCCCACTCCCATGAAGCACTGCAAATGATGTAATCGGGTAACCAATCTCCCTACACTCTTAAAAAACTTCAATGTTTGTAAGTATATGCATATTTTGCAATAAACTTAAAGTATAATAAACATGTTAAAACAAAGCTGTTAAGTACACACACAGTCTTGTACCTTTGTCTTCTTGTCTGATTTTCAAAAAACTTTTTTGCTTCAAATCAAAGTTTGTAATGTTGTGATTCACCTCGTAGCTGGTTGGCTTGGTTCATGGTTTATAACTCTCTAACAAAGACTATTTTATAATCCCTATGGGAAAAATTATGAAAAAAAAAAAAAAAAAACCTTCTGAAACCATGCAGCACTGCTGAAAAAGGGGGCGGGCACTGTTGCACTCTATAATGGCTTGCAGGCCCCATGTGTCACTAATGGCTTTACTCTAGTATGGTCTCCTTCATGTGTGTTCTTACCAAAGGACCATAAAGACAAAGAACAGCTCCATCACCAGATACGATCAACTCATCAGCTCAGCTGAGAAGCTGTGGGGCCATGTTTCATTGATTTTCCTTGCTTTAATGGATTTCATTGGACCTCTCATGATTCCGCATTAATATTTCATTACTTGTGTCTTCCATTTCCTATGCTATAAGAGCACCAGGCTAGCTTACATTGAAGTGCTCTGGGTCGATGGACTGCTACCAGGAACCGGCCAAATCCCTGAAAACACACAATCTCCACCCAGGGGATGAAACGTGATTTGAAATGACAAATAGGACATAAAAAAAATTAATTAACCCCTTAACATTCCTGTAAAATTTGCCTAATACACCTAAAAAAAAAAAGGGCATACCCAAAGTAAACTGCATGCTGTTCTTGAACCACTTGGAGTATATGCATGGTTTTGGTCTCTTTTGAAAGGTATGCGGTACAGTGGAACGCTAACAGGTTAAAGACATTAGCAAACAGTGTACAAAAACACACTAGCACAACAACTCTGAGTTGCAATGGGATTCACGTGCTTGTAAATAAATAACCTTGTGCTACTTGAGATTTCAGTTGTAGTTGGTACATTTTTTATGTGAACATTTGAAAATCTGTTACCTGAGCAAGGTTATTTTGTTGGTTTGAATTGTTTTTTGGCCAAACGATTCATGCTGCACCTGAAAGAACTAGATGTGGCCTTTCAAGTTAGAAAAATCAACAACACAACTCACAGTTGCGTTTAATATTATATTACTGTTTTGAGGTGAATTGTGGACGTTAATGTATTCAAGTGCAATAGCGCAAACTAAAGCGATCAGACACATACAGGTCAGACGAGCTGCTGGCTCAGCACACCATGGAAAGATGCTTTCTTAAAAATCCTTTCAAGTGCTGCTTCAAAGGATCCATCAATGTCACAAAAGTAAAAAAAAAAAAAAAAAAGGCATCTATGACAAATAGTTGTGTTAAAAATTCAGTCTATCCAACTAAATTGTCTTAAAATCTTTGAAAAAGGTTTAAAGATATGTTTTTCATGTTTGATTTGGATGATTCAAAAAAGAATTATGCCTAAAAAACATTTTAAAAAACTATTTTAGCTTTCATTAACATCCCCAATTACAATTAGCCCAATAATGTTTTAATGAAACCTATATATATATATATATATATATATATACACACACACACATATATATGTGTGTGTGTGTGTGTGTTTGAAAGAAGTCTTTATGCTCATTAAGCCTGCATTTATTTGATCAAAAATACAGAAAAAAAAAAAACAGTAATATTGTGAAATATTACAATTTAAAATAATGGTTTTCTATTTCTAATTTATTTCTGTGATGCAAAGCTGAATTTATCATCCATTACTCCAGACTTCAGTGTCACATGATCCTTCAGAAATCATTATAATATGCCGATTTGATACTCAGTTATTATTAATATTGGAAACAGTTGTGTTGCTTAATATTTTTCAACCTGTGATACTTTTTTTTCAGGATTCATTGAATAAAAAGTAAAAAAAAGATCAGCATTTAATCAAAATAGAAATCTTTACTAACAATGCAAGTCCTTACTTTTAGCTTTTTATTCATCAAAGAATCCTGAAAAATGTATCACAGGTTATAAAAAAATATTAAGCAGCACAACTGTTTCCAACATTGATAATAAATCGGCATATTACAATGATTTCTGAAGGATCATGTGACATTGAAGACTGGAGTAATGATGCTGACAATTCAGCTTTGATCACAGAAATAAACATTTAAAGTATATTAAAATAGAAAACCATTATCTTCAATAATATTTCACAATAAATAATATTTCACAATAGTACTGTTTTTTTTTTTTTTTTCTGTATTTTTGATCAAGTGTATAAGACATTATATAGTTTAGACATTTAAGACATTTGGCAGTTTATCAGGATTCCATTAAAGTGCTTTCAGACAAATTCAAAATATAACAGTCAAATATGAGAGCTGCGATTCAGGCCAACATCATATATTAACTGATGAATCACAGTTCTCCAACAACAGATATCAGTGGCCTGTTCAAATTACACCAGCTGTTGGCAGGTTGACAAGCGCAAACACAAAAAGCTGTATAAATGGCCAATTTAAAATTACCTGTCACCTTGAGAGCAGGCGGTTCAGTCAATTAAGCAACTCTAAAGCCTTTCTGTACAGATAGTTGGTCAGCAGGAAAGCGTTGGGAGATGTCAGGATTTGACAGACTGGACTACTGTGGCTTGATCAGTGTAGATTCTCTCATTCTGACATTGAGAAATTAGCTAATTAAGTGTTAGTCTGAAGTACAGTCACTCACTACATTATAAATAATTAACAAGGCTGGTTAATCTTCCAGCGTCATGCAGATCTATATATTAAACAGCATAAATATCGCACGCAAACTACTTCATTTGCATACTGGCATAGAGTGAAACTAAATGAAGACCGCTTTTAAGTCTGTTCAAAGCAGCAACAATGTCTCAGCAAGCATTTAATATGCACCGCACTGACTGTTTCCCCTAAAGCAACTTCCCACTTGCACAGCAGGAACTCGCTGGTTTCATAGATTAAGTTAATATTGTTTTTCTTTGACCACACTGCCACCTAGTGGTTATTACAAAGTGCTTCACAGTCAAGCCTCATTTGAACTCTGGAATCTTTTTTTTAATGATGGATGTAGTTGCCTGGTTACCACTTTAACCTTCACAACTTGTTTTGTAGGCAGGACTGAGATGGAGAGGTAACTATGGAGACAGGTTATTGGCCGTTCATTTTCATTACATATCGCTAAACACTGAATGCACAGTTTTGCAAATAATGACAGGAGGTATGGTTTTAAAAACAAGCACATGAAATGTTTACTTTTTTATGTCATACAGGTTTTGCATACAGACAGAAAAAAGACTTTTCTATAAAAGTATTACAAAAAGGAGTGTTAAAAGAGAAAACAAAAGAATATGATTAAAAATAAACCATGGAAAATTACTGTTCAGTGCAAATGGTTGTAGTGTTGGCAGGTGGACCTTCAAACCCCATCATTATAAACTAAAATCTAAAAATAACACTTGTTTCAGGTTTATACATTATTATGAAAATCAAATCACAAAAAAAAAAAAAAAACACTTTCAGAACAGCACTTGTTTTAGATGTGTGTTGCTTTAAATGACTTGGCAAATAGTCATTCAGTGGAGGGCAGATGAAAAACAAGACATTACTGCATACAAACAAACACGAGCTTAAACCGTAGTGTTCGTAATGTTTAAAACATTAGTGTGTTTGGATCAGTACAGTACTTGTTCAGTAAGTAACATGTACAGTCACATGACCTTTCTGTTAGTGCTGCAAGTGCATATTTAAAACAACATACAATAAAAATGCAATGGGCTCAAAGACTCTCTTCATTTTGTCAAACATACCTGATGTGTTACATGGTTAAAGAGGTAGAAGCCAACATTATGACACAAACGCCTCATCTGAACCGAACATACTGCCTCGTCAAGCACCGTTTTATTTCTGAAAATCATTTTAGGGCCTTAAAGGGATAGTTCACCCAAAAATGACAATTCTGTCATAATTTACTCAGCTTCAGGTTGTTCCAAACCCTATATAAATTTCTTTGTTCCGTTAAACACAAAAGAAGATATTTTGAAGAATGTGGGAAACTGAACAGTTTTGGGACACCATTGACTTCCATAGTATTTTTTTCCTACTATGGAAGTCAATGGTGTCCCAAAACGGACTGGTTACAAACTTTCTTCAAAATATCTTCCTTTGTGTTCAGTAGAACAAAGACATTTATACAGAATTGGAACAACTTGAGGGCGAGTAAATGATGACAGAATTTTCATTTTTGGGCGAACTATCCTTTTAATCTGATTTTTGCGAAACATATAATGTATGTAATATGGTAGTGAAGAACTGTTACTGAATGTGATACGGAGTAAAAAGCCACAAACAAAATATCATACTTGAATTCCGGTCAACAGAAATTGACATTTCATAAACATTTTTTACGTAAACTGTTAGAGTGAATTGAATGCTACAATTCAATAACAAATGCATTTACAAACAATTTACACAAATTCATTCTGTTTGAGGCCCAGTATGTTTTGCACCTATTATAGCGAGCCACCGGAAGGGAGCTTCGTCAAATTGCTTTGTGCATGCAAATATATAAAACACATTTTTAAGTAGGATACAATGGAAAATTTTGAACACAGCTGAGAGAAAAAAAAACCTCATTTGTATGTTTATAAAACAACTTCTCTGGGATGCTATTCAATTTTAAAACATTTTAAGAAGGGAATGATGATCATGTGGACTGTGTGGAAGTATTAAAATAAAAAGGTACATCCATCCTAAAATCATAAAAGGCAAAAAATCTGTGTGGTTCAAGAGAGTTGGATTTGAAGTGTTAAGGTGAGTCTTTAACAACCACGATGACCAGGTGCTCCTCCTCAAGTTTGCCAAGAGTTTTCAGAGCAGTCTGGAGATACTGTTGTGAGAAGTCACATGGAGGGAAGGCGTACAGCATGCCCCCCATTTCTCGCTCTTTGGGGCCGCCGAGGGGCAAGCCGATGACCCCTGCTGCCTGCTTGTTCCTGAGGTACGTCACCAGGTTGCGGAGAAGGCGCTGCTGAAGGCCTGGTTCTGGAGGAGGGGCGTCGCGGTCCATGGGTCCCTGGACGGCAAGGAGCACAGCGTAGCTGTCCGGGCTGCCTAGTTTGATGCGACGTGTCACCTCATCCAGTTTGGGCTGATCCAACCTCAGCCGCTGAGCAATTTTAAGCTGCGTGATCTTGGAGCCACCTGCTTGGTTGTCTCTCATGAGGGATTGGAGAAAGCTCGCTCCTCCCTCGAGCATGTGCATGTTTGTGGGGAAGCAGCTGTTCTTAAGAACGAGAGAACCGTGCCACACGCGACTCAATGTCTGGGCATATTCAGAGAGCGTGCTGGGCTTTTTGGAATCAGATTTGGACTTGTCCGTCTGGGAGTCGGGGTCGCTCTCACTTTTGCGGTGGTTGCGATCACGCTCATCCTTCCTCGGATGCAAAGATTCGTCCTGTGCAGGACGTTCATCGCTGGAGTGTCTGCTGATGTCAGGGGTGTGATCAAGGGGTTCTGAGGTGGAGTCCGGAAGACGGCCGCGGCCCCGGTCCGGGCTGTCTTCAGGAGTGGATGGCGCCCCTCCTCTGAGCTTTGACCTTCCGCGCTCCTCGGTGGGACGGTCATTGGGGCTGAGGCTCCTTCGCTTGCGCCGCTCCTCCCAGTTTTTCCCCACCCCACGTTCTAGGTCTCGCTCCTTCATCCAGCGCTCCCTGCTGCGGCTACGACTGCGACTGCGCTGCCTGACCCGCCCAAATGCTTCCGGGTTTGCCCGCCGCTCTAGTCCTTTCGGCGGACTCCAGTCCCGGTCCGAAAGGCGCTCTCTTTCTCGCTCGGCGAACAGAGGGTGTGATGGTGAGCGGGCTCTCGTTCTAAGCTCTCTCTCTAGGCTGCGGTGGCGTCCGTAACCATCAGCGAGAATATCATAATGTGGAGGCGGGAGCAAAGGCGGCTGGTACTGCTGAGGGTATGCCCTCGTCTCCTCTGCCTTAGCAAAATCCACACGTAGCCTACGGTTCGGACCACCCAGAGGAAAGCCACGCATTTGCGCGCAAGCGGCCTGGGCTGCATCCAGGCTCTCATAATGAATGTAAGCAAAATTATCTCCTTTCACATAGTCAATGGTGCGAATACTCCCAAAGCGATCAAACTCGCGGGCTAAAGCAGCCAGCGATGTATTCGGGCCAAGTCCGCCCACCCAGAGCCGAGTGGTCGGATTGGCTTTCCCGTATCCAATCTTAATCGGGTTGCCGTTAATCATACGTCCCTGCATGGCCACTTTAGCCCGGTGAGCCATATCCAAGTTCTGAAATTTAAGAAAAGCATACGCACCCCCTTGTCCACGAGCGGGGCGCTTGATAACGACTTCTTCAATAATTCCATACTTGTCAAATCCTTGTCGTAGTTCCACCTCAGAAATATTATGATCCAAGTTGCCGATGAACAAGTTTCTTGTGGCTCTCTGATCGTCCTCTGGTTTTAAGTCCTCCTCGGGAAGCTGATACGCATATGCACGGCTCCTCTCCTCCAAAGCGCTGTAATAGTCCAAAACACGGTCCCTGCTGAGTCCTATGCCATCAACGTAGTGCCTAGGTCTCATTTCTCGAAGGGCGCTACCCCCGGCACCAGGTGACAGGGACCGCTGTCTGTAGGTGTAGGCAGCACTGTGCAGAGATACATAACTAACATCTGGAGGGGTGACACTGCGACGCCGCATATACATGGGTTCAACTTTGAGTGGACGATCATATAACACCAACCTGGTTTTGGCATGACGTGCTTCCCGTGCAGTTTCCGTGTGTCTAAAGTTGACATAGGCGATGCGACCCAGTTCAGGCGTATGAGAAAGCTTGACGCTCACATCTCCAAACTTTTTAAACTCATGAAACAGTCCGTCCTCCACATGTTCATCAGAAAGCTGAGATCCAAGGTTGCTGATAAGTAGTGTCTTGTATTCTAGTCGTGTACCCACTGTTTCTGTGGATGGTGTCTTACCTTTAGGCAGGACTGAGGTGGTTCGGAGGGGGGCTCGACCCAGCAGACCCAGTTCATGATGCGGGCGGTGATGCAGACTCTCTCTCTCCTCACGGACCCGCGGTTTTTCCCGCTCTCGGCTGCGGCTTCGTTTATGATAGTTTCGGCTCTCTGCAAGCAAAAGCGCGAGCGGCGGGTTCGGTTCGCGCTCTCGGTCTCGCTCGCGGACGCGTTTGGTGAGCGCTCTGGACGGACTCGCGTCGCGCTCGGCCTGCCGCTTCATTTTACAGTGATGCTCCCCCAGCAAAAATATAAAATCAGCTCCGAGGTGAAATCTCACGGCTCCAGGAGATTTTGCACATCCGTGAGGAGGACTTTAACTAACGTTTGCACGGAAAAATGTTCGCCTGGATGTTGAATTTCACCGATAAAAATAAAACTACAAACATTAGCGTCGCCTCAGCTGTATCTACTCCGCCATCTTGGACAAAAGGAATGTGCGCGCTCCGCGAGTGGGAGGAGACTCTGCTGACGTCAGAACGCATTCGCGTGACGCTTTAAAATGATGGAAAATCAATATTGACACTAAAATAAAGATGTGAGAGCTAAATGTATTAACTATTTTCATAAGAATCTAATACTTATTCTCATTCAAGAAGAGCTGAGAAACACACAATGCCTGTATTATTATGCTATTGTACAGTCTGTCTGTGAATGTGAAATAATATATTTTGCAACAATAAACCTTACATCCAGTTGAGTACATTGTATACAGTATTCCTCTGTTTAACACTGCACATTTTTGCAAATGTAGTAGGTCCACTATGTAAACAGAAAATTTCACATACTATGCAGTTTCTACATAAATAGCCAATACTATCACAATATACTGTAATGAAAAGAGTATGTCATGTGACAACCAAAAAATGTGCATGAACTTATTTAATGTACCCAATACTGTAAAGAGATATACAAATACATGCAATGAGTATTGCATTATAGAACCATATAAATCAATTCAATACCATCACATGGTAACTAGGTATTTTGGTAGTCAAATTAAATGCTAATGCCCTGAAGGAAATTTAGAAATTTTAGTGGCCACAATGAAAAAGGTACAATATTAAACACAACAACAATAATAATAATAATAAAAAACATAAAACAACAACAAAATAATGATAATAAAGGACAAGACCAATTTCTTTTCTTCTTTTAATGAAAAAGACAGTATAACTGTATTAAACATTTTACAGCAAAGTCCACTCAAACTGACCCTCACATTTTGAAGATGAGACTCTCCTCCATTATATTTCAAATAACGAGTCAACTAAGAAAGCCTATACCCTCAAAAAAAGAAAAGAAAATGTAAATCAAACTAGGCAAAGTGTGTCAAACATATTTCCCATAGCGTCAGGGGGCAAAAAGAGGTTGTGTTGGATATTATTTAGAACTACAAGCTTGCACATTGCAAGTCATAAATTAAAGGTTGTATTTTTATGGAAGTGTGCGGTTTCTTGATGTTTACCCCTGGAGTACATGGTAACGTGACAACACAATGCAGACCCAACTTTTAGGTGGTCAGTCAGCTGCACAGCGCAAATCTTCCACCCTAAATGCCTTTGGCCACTGCCTTGGTCCCATAATTCCCTGCAAGTTTACAGATCTGTCCGTGCCTTGGCTGCGTTGGGTGCATACTTGGGCATTAACTCATTGATCTTGCGTATGAAGTCAGATTTCTCCACGCATCCTTTGCAGGATTCACCCCATTCTTCCAAAATTTTCTTCAGATCTTTCACTTTCAACTTCTTGAGGTCAACGGAGCTCAGGTCAACTTGTTTATCTAGAAGAAGATAAATGCATTTAATGACTTGCAATATATTTTGTTTTTGGGCTGGGCATGGATATGATATGGTTACACATGCATACTGGTCAACCACTAAACAGAAGCAATAAATTAATCAGAGGAAACTACTTTTCTATGCAAACAAACTTCTCAACTTACCATATTTCAGTTCACAGATTTGACTGTCCTTCTTTTTGAGCTTTTCACAAATCTTATCCACTGGCACATGGTGACTCATCGGTTTGGTAACTTCATTGATCATTTTTGTTGCTGCATCACTTGTTGCCCCTATATAATAACACTGCGCGCACACACACACAAAACAGATACAAAGTAAGAATAAACAAATAATGCAAGAAAAAAAGCACAATTCACTGATCTGATACACACAAAGACTTACAAAGCGGTTCTCTTTCCCTTTGGTATCTTTGCAAAATTTTAGAAGAGCGTTTTCGATGGAGTCACTGTTGAACTTGACGTCGTCATCGCTTAGCTTCTGGTAAAACCGTTCCAGGAAACCCACACAGACTGCAATGCAAAAATCGTACACAAAGAACTTTTATTTTTCTTTGAAAATGACTCATTAACAAGACATCTTTACGGCTTACAAGCAAGTTCTACTTTATAATACAGCAATATCTAGCTGATGAAAAAATATGCCAGAGAACAAAACTTGTGTATTCACAATTAAAATATACTTGTCTTTTAAGGTGTTTTTTTTTTTTTTTTTCCCCTATAATTCTTCCAGGTAAGGAATTCCCTGATATTTACAAGTGGAAACCCTGTTAAACACTCTGATCAACACAATTAGTCACATTTCATGAAATAATCCAGATAAATATTATATATCATTATATCAGTTCATTTCAAAATTATTTATTTCTTGATCAGTTTATAAATAGAAAAATTATGACCAATATTTGAATCGGTGTGCCATAGATAGTTCTGAATATGAAATGCGTATTTATTTACAAGGGTTTCTGATAATAACCTGAATTACGCAATCCACTGTTTAAAGTATGATATGAGGGTCCAAAAGATTTTCATTGAAAACAAAAGAAAGGTGACCTAATTTACAAAATTACATAAATAAATGTCCTTACAATACTAATATAAAATACTTTATATCATTAAAATACTTATTTTCTAATATATTGTATTGGAAACATACTGTATATCATAAATATACATTATACAAATAATTATAAAATGCGTTTAGCTTAACAGTACCTTAAAACCTAAAGAAAAAATAATGATTAATGAACTGAATAACTGAAGTAGTTAACAGTTAAAAACGAACACCAAAAATACACAATAAAACGACCTAAAAATTAAACATACAACACAGCTAAACTAAAGAAGATGAGTAAAACGCAGAAGTGAGATGCTCTTGACAGGGAATGTGTTTCCTCCACATGTTTACACTATGAACATATTATACAAACTCACCTTCACACTCTCCATCTTTCAAAGCATCACTGCAACTCGGAACCAGCGCCAGGGCCAGTGCCACAGAAAGCCCACTTAAATATAGCATCCTAAAACCAAATAAAGGTGACTAACTACTTAAACACGGTATCAAAAAGTGCTGGACTTAGTTTTGAACGATCATTAAAGATACCGGCTAGAGAAACACGCAACGTACCGATTCAACAGCGCTTCCTATTGAAAGTACCCGCCCACTCTCCCATCTGATTGGTTACCGGTCCACTCTTCGCTCGTCTATTGGCTGGCTCATGACGTCGCAACACGCACTGTTGTCTGAATGGATGTGCAGTGTTCATCCCGGGAGTGAGTCCAGTTGGCGGCCTCTGATTGGTTTTGAAGGTGAACTTTCCTGGTGACGATCACGGCTTGATGATGTGTGGTTTGCACCAGCGCCATGTTTGTAGTTCTCGGTCATCCTGTGACACTTTACATAAATTAACTGCTATATCATTCCACTAGGCAAACTGTGCTATTAATGGACGCTGTTTATATCATTAAGTATACTATAAAAGAAGACCATTTTGTGATATTTCTCTGACATAAACTGTATAGTGGTGGCATCAGAAGGCAATACCATGGTATGCTAGTTTCAAACATGTGACTTCAATTCCAAAATCATCATATGTTTGCTATAGCTCTTTACACAATAAAACCACAGTAGCCTTCATTCAGGTAAGAGTTATGCTACTCTATAGGCTAATGAATGTAAATAATAACCAAAAAGCTGAACTGGGTTTCCAGGACTATATAACGGCCAGTTCTCACCAAGAAAGATAACTACAATGAATAATATAAACAATATTAGTTGACAATGTTGTTTATTATGAACTTACTTACGTTGTCTGACACATTAAATGCTCTTTTAAAGTCTGATGGATTCTGTTTGGATGTAAATGTTTTATTGTTCATTAGCTGAAAAATGAGTTGTTGCATGTTGACTTCTCGATTCTCTTAAAGGGTTAGTTCACCCAAAAATGAAAATTCTGTCATTTATTACTCACCCTCATGCCGTTCCACACCCGTAAGACCTTCGTTAATCTTCGGAACACAAATTAAGATATTTTTGTTGAAATCCGATGGCTCAGTGAGGCCTCCATAGCCAGCAATGACATTTCCTCTCTCAAGATCCATTAATGTACTAAAAACATATTTAAATCAGTTCATGTGAGTACAGTTGTTCAATATTAATTAATTAAAGTGACGAGGATATTTTTGGTGCGCCAAAAAAAACTAAATAACGGCTTATATAGTGATGGACGATTTTAAAACACTGCGTCATGAAGCTTCAGAGCATTATGAATCAGCGTATTGAATCAGCAGTTCGGAGTGCCAAATCACGTGATTTCAGCAGTTTGGTGGTTTGACATGCGATCCGAATCATGATTTGATACGCTGATTCATAACGCTCTGAAGCTTCATGAAGCAGTGTTTTGACATCGGCCATCGCTATATGTCGTTATTTTGTTTTTTTTTAGGCGCACCAGAAATATTCTTGTCGCTTTATAATATTAATATTGAACCACTGTACTCACATGAACTGATTTAAATATGTTTTTAGTACATTAATGGATCTTGAGAGAGGAAATGTCATTGCTGGCTATGGAGGCCTCACTGAGCCATCGGATTTCAACAAAAATATCTTAATTTGTGTTCCAAAGATAAACTAAGGTTTTACGGGTGTGGAACGGCATGAGGGTGAGTAACAAATGACATTATTTTCATTTTTGGGTGAAATAACCCTTTAACGACATAACATGTGTTCATTACATCAATAAGCTCATTGTTTCTACCTTAAATTAATACATTGTTAGCTAACTGCAGGATTTGTATATGTACATTTCTGAAATCCATCACCTCTGATATCTCTAAATCACTGTAAATTGTAACGTAGAGACATGCGTTTTCTTTAAAGTTGCTTAGAAACGACATGTATTGTAAAAAGCGCTAGACACATACATGTGGATTAAATTGAGTTGAATTAACTTTATGGTTATATTTTCGTTGTGAACCGCCATAAATTTCATTTCGGGCCAAGTTGTTTTTGGTGGGTCATATATTGTGTAATACTTTTGCTATTTGTATAGTTTTTCAAGGTTCTTTCAAGAATTTGCTGTCAAAAAAATAAAAAATAAATAATAATAATAATACATGAAACTTAATGACTCAATTACAACTCCAAGTAAAGGAAGGACGGCAAATATCAGTCGATAAAACATTATCTTTAATATTAGGCATTATTAATGAATTACACGTCACAGCGGTTAAGTGAGTAGGAAAAAAAAAATGTGTATTTACATCTAAAATCCACACCACATTTATTCATGCTAGCACAATATATACAGAAAAAATACTTTGAGAATACTTGTACAAAGGTTTTCATATTTCTGCATGGTAAAACAAAACGCTCTTCAGATTTCAATGCAAAATACACAAAATAACTGTAGTGATTAGGCCATTGAAAGATTTTTTTTTTTCTTTTTCACTTGTTTGCAATTTAGTTTTAAAAACACATTTACATCAGAAAGTACAAGGCAGACAATTAATCTCAGTCTATACATGATTTGTCCCTCTTGACCATATAAATACAAAGCTTTTGAAGGATTATATACACAAAAGAAAGCCAGACATGGTGTGGTACGAACTGTAATGCAGGCCAGAGCGTTTAGTACCCCTCTTTATGTACAGAGACAAAAAAAAAAAAAAAAAAAAAAAAACTTTTTCCCTTTGCTTTGCACACCCATTTCATCCTCTCACATTACCAGAAACTGTCGTTTCCAATATATGACAATATTTACCTCATTCAAGTCATCAATCCTTTCAGGAAAATAAACCCAATATTTCATTAGCAATTCACACATAACAACAGCATTGATCTGGAATTGAATTATAGATGCTGATCAGGGCAACCTCATCATGTAAAAAATAAAATGTCACCCTCAATCTGAAACTTTGAATCCAAAACTGTCAGCTTGCCTCCATGGAGATATCAAACATGTAAAATATGTACACTTGTTTTTACATGGTTGCTTGTGCCAAATGAGTAACCTTCATTTAAAGCATGAGGTTTTAATGAATTGTGATTATAATACTTTTTTATTTTTATTTTTTTGCTTGGATATGCAAGCAAAATTACGATGGTGAGCGAATACAAGACACACAGTATCCGTCAGACCATATTTACATGCAAAATGTCAAGAAAGCATAATAAGAAATGCTCAAAACAACAAATATTAATGCTTTTTAGTTGATCAGTGCTAATATTCACAGAATGGGCTGTGACGGATATACTTCGACACTCTGTCTTATAACACTCAATCTTTGCATAGATTCCAGTTCCTTCCCTGATCACTCAATATTTATGTGTATAAAAATGATTTATATCGTCTGAAATAACCCTAAAATGAATAAGGTTAATATAAACAATTATTAATAACTCATCAGTCAACCCATTTCTATGTCTTTGGAGACATAACACACTTACTTCATCATTATATGTCTTTATAATTTAGTAAAGAAAATAATATTGAATAATATACAACTGCATACCATCAGCAGTTACCCAAGTTTTACTTTATGAGGAAGTACAAATAGACAGACAATGGCAGTTTATGTCTTTTCTGACTAAAGGAAAACAGATGGGAATATTTTTAATGTAATAAACATTTATAGAAGGCCCTCTATCATGTGTATTTGCTTTCTCTGGCCATAAAAAGGCCATTAGTGATGAACCATCAGTCATATCAGCCATTAAGATTCATGCATTTCTCTCTGTACATATCCTGCCATGAAAAGTACAGTTTTCATTTCACAAAAGCACACTTAAATGCTTTAAGTTTACCTAAAAACTTGCCTTTTGCCTTTGATATTCTGGAGCTTAGGTACATTTCATACTATGAGCAAGCTTAAGTATATACTTTTGTGTTTGCATGCCCGAAATAAATTAAAAAAGTACCTTTTAAACCCATAATATATCCCCTTAATTAAGTGATACAAAACCAAATTAAACCACATCATCAATTTGTTTGGGGCCTAACAGTGCAGTACAAAAAATAAAAAAATAAATAAAATTAAAATAAATAAAAAAGAGATTATTTATATTATAGTTTGCACAATTAATGGGAGAATACCCCTAATAATAATAATAAAAAAAAATATTAATAAAATAAAAGATATGCCACATCAAGTGAAAATTTCTGTGACAAGTAATTTGTCTGTCCGCAATGAATGTGAAAATACCATATGACACAATGTAATCACAGCCAATCAGAATATATGTGAAGTTTAAAGGGGTCATGAATTGAGAAATCAAATTTTCCTTTATCTTTTGACATGTAAGAGGTCATACTATAAAAACATCCTGTAAGTTTCAGAACTCAAAACGTCCTTGTTAGTCCAAAAACAGCTTTTATTGAAACCAAGCTCTGAAAACTACATGGATTTTGTCACATAATGATGTAAATTCAACGCCTACTTCTACATCATCACAGCTTTGGTCCCGCCCACTGGCACATTCGTGAGGTGAGATGAGATGAGAAGAGAGATGCAGGATCTCTGGAATAACATTACCTTCCAAAGGATCCTAATGCTTGGAAAGTGTTTCTTTATTTTCAACTACAGTTGCAAGAAAAAGTATGTGAACCACTTGCAGAATCTGTGAAAATGTGAATAATTTTAAGAAAATAAAGGAGATAATACAAAATGCATGTTATTTTTTATTTAGTACTCTCCTGAGTAAGATATTTTACATAAAAGATGTTTACATATAATCCACAAGACAAAAAAAATAGCTGAATTTATTAAAATAACCCCATTCATAAGAATATGAACCACTGGTTCTTAATACTGTGTGTGGTTACCTGGATGATCTACGACTGTTTGTTTGTTTTGTGATGGTTGTTCATGAGTCCCTTGTTTGTTCTGAGCAGTTAAACTGAGCTCTGTTCTTCAGAAAAATCCTCCAGGTCCTGCAGATTCTTCAGTTTTCAAGGATTTTTTGCATATTTGAACCCTTTCCAGCAGTGACTGTATGATTTTGAGATCCGTCTTTTCACACTGAGGAAAACTGAGGGACTGAAACACAACTATTAAAAAAAGGTTCAAACATTCACTGATGCTCCAGAAGGAAACACGACGCATTGAGAGTCAGGGGATGAAAACTTTTGAACAGGATGAAGATGTCCAAATTTTTCTTATTTTGTTTAAATATAAATTTTTTTTTCATATAGTACTGCCCTTCGGAAGCAACAGAAGATACTTTCATGTTTCCCGGAAGACAAATTAAATACAATTTACCTTGATCTTCAAATTCCAAATGTTTTCACCCCCCGTCTATTAATGCATCATGTTTTTTTCTGGAGCATCAGTGAATGTTTGAACCTTTTTTAAAAGTTGTGTTTGAGTCCCTCAGTTTTCCTCAGTGTGAAAAGACGGATCTCAAATCATTTAGTCACTGTTGTAAAGGGTTCAAATATGCAAAAGATGGTGGAAAACGGAAGAATCTGCAGGACCTGGAGATTTTTTCTGAAGAACAGAGCTCAGTTTAACTGCTCAGAATAAACAAGAGACTCATGAACAACCATTACAAAACAAACAAACAGTCGTAGATCATCCAGGTAACCACACACGGTATTAAGAATCAGTGGTTCACATACTTATGAATGGGGTTATTTTAATAAATTCAGCTATTTTTTTGTCTTGTGGATTATATGTAAACATTTTTATGTAAAATATCTTACTCAGGAGAGTACTAAATAAAAAATAACATGCATTTTGTATTATCTCCTTTATTTTCTTAAAATTATTCACATTTTCACAGATTCTGCAAGTGGTTCACATACTTTTTCTTGCAACTGTATGTGAATGTCTCAATAGAGCATTATTTGTTTGTTCAGTACATTTCACTGTGGATTCTTTGGTAAACCAGTTGCAATTTCGATGCAGACTTTGCAAACAGACTTTTACTGTAAGATATGGTCCGGACAGTAGTGCCACAACCTGTAAGTATCTGTGTTAATTCTAATGCCTGATCTGTGATCAGTGATTTCTGATATGTAATGATTCATGTACAGTCAGACGTTCTTTGTCTCAAACTCGTTTAATGCTGTTCCTGAAAATAATCTGATATTTAAATTGATTAAATTATATACAGAAAGCGTATTGTGCGACAAATCTCTTATTTACATCATATTTGCACTGTTAGTTATGATGAAAGCATTTGTGAGAGTGCAGAAATCGAGTTGCAATGAGATACAGAATAGTATAATTCTGTAATGTGTAACACTTTTCACCATTAGTTAATATCAACAGCTGTAATAGTTAAATTGTAGTAAGAGTTTTCAAGAGAGTTCCAGATATAATACTTATTTCATATGCAAAGATGTTAGCCAGTCATAGAAGTAGCCGTTTACATTTAAGTCTCACAGCAGACACGCCCCCTTCCAACAGAGTGTTCAAATCAGGGTCAAAAATGGCCTTTTATTTCTAAATTATGACAATTTTTAATGTAAAAATCATACTAACATTATACTGTAAGTGCACCTCAGGAAACATTATAAAATCATAATAAAAAAATGCAGTTCATGACCCCTTTAACAGAGTTGTGTGATGCAGGATTTTGGACCAGTGAGATTTAACTGTGGGCGGAGCTACCCATCGTGACACACATCACCTGACAAGTAAAATTAACATGGGAAATATAGCTTTCACAACTTGTCACTTTTTTGGACTGGGTGTTCTTGCTTTCCTTTGGAAAATGAAATTAAAATTGCCCAGCAAATTTAGGTTTCTCAGCCACATAAATTGATCGTAATATGCAATGTTGCTCAAATCAGAAATAATTATGATGATGTGGATGAGGATGTGTACATATACAGTATAAGCAATATCTCTAACAGACCCTCCCTTCAAGTGATGTAGGGTAATATTATCATCACCACTGAAGAGAACATGCACATTGTACATAAAAATTAGCTTTTTAAATAACATATACTTTCAAGTCATCAGAAGTTAATATGCAAACACCATCAGGTACTGAATTTGCATCTATCAGCAGTTGAAAGACTTTAGAAAAGTTACTCAACTCACAACAAAAAACGCACTCATGAATCTTGCCTCCTTTCCACCTTTAAAAATGTGATATAATCTTTCATAGCCATATAAAGTATGATATTATCTAAGCTGCATTTATTCTAACTCTGTATTTTTTACAATACAATTATATTAAAGTCTTGAAATATTATAATGGCTCTCTCTAAAAATATACTTCTTTATGAAAACTGTCAACTCAGAGGAACAGAAATCAATTCCCAAAGGAACCTGCTGAGACCAAAAGCCGCTTTACTGTGAAGAGACATCTGTGAAATGGCTTTGATTTAACAGCGCTTTGGCTGTTGTGTTATTAGCGTAACGGGGTAGTAACGTTTAGAGTGGCTGATTTGCTTTCGCAGCACGACAATATTGTGGGTGTAATGAGGCTTTACGAAGATTGTAAAAGCCTCTTACTGTCAAATCAGTGCAGATTCTCTCTGAGGAGAAGCTTCCCGCTACCGTGCAGGGGGTAGCAGACGGTCTGTGAAGTGTTTTAAGGTCTCTAATGAAGTGGTAGCATGTTATATCAACCGCTGTGTTAACAAAACCGCATCTGAGGCTTTTACAATGGGCATGCTTGGTCGATGAGGAGATCTTCAAACTTCTTCAAAGATCATCTGAAATCCACCCTTATGTAGCGAGATGTAATTCAACTTAATTTAAATTTTAGCCACTATCTAAAGAACCACAGATCCACTTTTGCACTTTCTAAATTATTTCAGTATTTAATAATAATGATAAAAGGCAAAACTAATAAGGTTTTTGGTGCTCAAAGGTTAAGTGCTAAAGTGCAACCCAACTAAAACTGACACAATGCCTATTGGTAAGGTTTGTCAACACTCTTTTTGAAGGTGTATGTATTACAAATTGAAACTATTGTAATGATGATTATGAAGTGTTTTCAAGTTTTAGACCTTGACAAGACGTGTATCTATCTCTGGGGACATAAAACTCTTGGATCTGGTACACCTCAAAACCACCTGAATCACATTTTGTGCTTCCTGTTTCATCTGAAAGTCTCTTTTCGTACCATTACAACTTTCGGGATTCTTACCATATATGTATTATCCAATCAACATACTGATATTAATGAGGGGAAGTAGCTTGGGCTCTACAAGCAGTTTGAACTCAAGTCTCCTGGGCAACTCCCAACCAACAACCACTAAGTGCAAAACAAAAAATCTCACTAGCATGTAGAAGCTCAGCAACATGGCAAGCACTTCTTAAAAGGTGTAAAAGACCTACACTGGATACATGGGAAGTAGAGGAGAAGGTTCAAATCAGTCATTTCTTGGGACTTTCCAAAGAAACCCAACCACTTATCACACCAAAGCCAACGGTACAAGCTTGTTCTTCATCTATTCTTCACTAATGCCATGTTCCCATGCCACCTTGGCCTGCTCCTCCTTGTTAGTGAGCAGAGGCTGGGAGATCTTGCGGGGCATGGGCCTTGGAACCGGCCTCAAGTCCTCTTCAGGGATGCACCCTTCCCTCAGGTAGGGTTTGGGAGGCAGAGCAGGTGGAGGCTCATGGTGGTGGTAGTGCGGGTGGGCGATGTGTACTGCGTGTGGGTGGTGATGGTGGAGATGGAGGTGATGGTGGTGGTGGCCATCGGTGGGTATTCCTGGGGTTACACCCAATGGGGCTGAGTGACTACGGCATGGAGCGGGCTTGAGAGGGTCCAGAACTTCAGGCTCGGAGACGCTGTAGCGCACGGGGAGGTAGGGACTCTCGGCTTCCTCTGTGTCCGTGGTCCAGGCCTGGCTGCTCGGCATCGAGTCCAAGGTGTCGGCTCGAGCCGGAGGCTCGGAGGAGGATTGGGCGAAGTTGCTCTCGCTCAAAGAGGAGACGCCACTGCTGGCGCTGCCGGACAAGGTGGAGTTACTGCCATCCAGGCCCGATTGTGGACTGGTGGGTGAGGCAGGTATAGGGTGCAGGGGTGACTGGTGAGGAAAGGTAAACAAGGTTTTTATATTCAATACAATGTATCTGTTGCAATGTTTAAATGTAAGACCAGTAGGATAACATTAGGAAGACCTAAGAGCAATGGTGCTCAATCCACCTCCTGGAGAACATCCAGTTCCAACACTGCTGTATCACACTTGTTGATTTGAACTTCCATTAAAGGAATAGTTCACACAAAAATTACTATTCTGTCCTCATTCACTCATCCTTAACAACATGAAGGTGAACTTGTCTACTGACCTACACTGGAAAACTGTTGAAAAAAAAAAATGATTCGATACTGTACGTCAGAGACATGTTAACATGTTAGCTTCGGATTTGGATTTAAAGTTAGATCTCCAGGAGCAGAATTGAACACCTCTGTCTTAAAGCTGCTAACATAACTGAAGTGTACCTTTTAACTGTGACTAATTATTTTACAGTACAATAACACTCTTGAGATTTTTATTGCTATTCTATTTAGATGCTTCACCATCTTTGACTGTTTATTGGTGGTTTCTGGATGACTGACCCTTACGAAAAAGAAGTATACTTCAAGTTCATTTTATGAAGTATGCTTAAGTAATGTTCAAGTATATTTTTAAGTATGCTTTATGTAGTAAGTATACTAATATCAATGCACTAGTAGTAAACTTGTTAATGTACTATTTCAATACTGCTTGGGACTAAATTGGCCTACTTTTTAGTATATAAAAGTATACATTTAAGTGTACTATAAGTGTAATAGTAGTAAACTTTAAGTGCACAACTACGTTTCTCATTTCAAAGTGAATTTATAAGTATACTAGTAGTTTACTATTCTAATACATTTTTTAGTTTATGAAAGTATACTTTGAAATATCGCTCAGTAAACTACTAGTTTAGTAGTTTTATACTGCAAGTATACTTGTAAGTTTTCTTTAAGTGGACATAACATCATACTTATAGTTTACTATTTATATATTATTTTTGCACTTTAAGTATACGTCTATGTTCGTATATAGGTATTCATTTTTTATACTTGAAATATACCTGCAACTTTACTTCAACTCTTTCCATTTAAAAAAACAAAACATTTATTCTACAGTAGCTTTATGCATCCTTTTTTTTTTATCAACACTTGAATGTGGGTAGGTTTCATTAAAAAAACCAAGATTTTAAACAAAAAGCTGTGAAAAACGCATTTTTGTCAAAGACTACATCCAAATCAGATTCAGAAGGACAATAAAAACAGTAGATTGTGTATAACGCATAGATGGAGATGGAGTAGATCACGTCCATCAACACCACCAAGGCTTTCCTCTTCAGGGGTTCGACATTTCATTCGGTAACTAGGCAGTTTTGATTTATATGCTGTTTAATGTTTGATGATCATGTTGTTTTGATAGCGCCCCCTAATTCAGTCAGTGCCAGGGAAGAGTAAATTAGATTTGAAGTAAATTACTATGTACACTACAAGTGGACTAGCCTACACAAAAATGACTGATTACTTACACAAATTACTTACACAAAAATTCAGATACTCAGAATTAGTAACATATCTGGTTTTTTTTTTTTTTATAAATTAATATATTTTCGAAAGTTTATAAGACAGTATGTAAAACTGAAAAAAAGTATTTAATAGGCTACTCAATCAAAAGTCAAAACTCAACTACAAGCCAAGTATACTTAGAATATTTAATTATACTTTTAAGTATATCTCAAGCAAAAGACTGAGTACAAGTATAGGGTAAATATACTTAGACCTTTCTGTTAATACAAGTCAAGTGTACTTAAGTGCAATTTTAAGTTTATTTCTGAGAAGTACATAAAAAGTAGACTAAAAGTATACTTTAGTATCTTTAGTTTAAAAGAAGTATACTAATAGCACACTTGAATAAACTTATTTTTCGTAAGGGGAAACTTAGAAATCTTGCTGTAAAATCTATCAACCTTCTGCTAAGTTAAAATAACTTATTTTATCCTACTGATCTCCCTTTTATAGAGAAACTACAAGCCAAACACACACATACTGTACACACACATTGATTGCACTACTGATGCATACATATACAAATGCATATGAAACGATTACAATAAGAACCCAAAACACTAGCATCTTAGGGACACCAAAAACAGTTATCTTCAAAACCAAATTCAAGATCTATTTTGCTCGGGGTGTTTTGACCGGAGAACAGGCAGGGACATCCAAGGTCAATCTAGTAATGCTAGCGCGAAATGCATGCATGAGGAGGACTAACAGGACACATCTAGACGGAGGATACCTTTCTTAAGGAGCGCGCGGGGAGAGCTGGAGGGAGTTCGCTGATCTGGTGGTGGAAAGCATCAAAGTGCATCGAGAAGTGTCCTAAAGGGGGACACACAGTTGGACAGAACCAGGGTTGGAAAGAGCACACACCGGTACACACTCACGCGTAAACAATTGTTGGCATGCACATTCACTCAGCAAGCACTATGAAGGACACATTCTGAACTTAGCTGATGTTCAGAGGAGAATAATGGCTGGGGAAGAGCAAACGAGGAGGAAATGACTCTAGATCATGTGAGGATATAGGCTAGAAGCAAAGGATCAATGATCAAATGTGGGGAAAAAGCTATTGAAATGAAAGGGAGGATGTCACACTTACGACACATTTGGGCAGTTGACATGACGTTTAACATTACTGTAATCAAAACAAACTTGTGCTGCTGGGAGCAGTATTTCTTTTCTCAGTATATAATGGCCAGCATTTTTCCCCCTTTTTCTTATAAATTATTGGCATATGTATTTTAAAATAAAACAAAATAAAATATTCAAATTGTGATTATATTTTTTTAAATAGTTTAAAGATCACATTAAATGAAACTAAAAATTAGTCCATGTCTATTGGTGTAAAGTCCCTGTATATGCTAGTGCAGTCCTAAAAAATGACAAAATTTAGCAGATATCGCATTTAAAATTTGTAGTCTTACTCTTGGCAGAATATGTTGGTGTATACAAATTTTTGTCCAATAAAATCCAATCTGAAATGAGAATATCACCTTAATACATACAACCTGCAACTGCAAATAACAAATTATGGTTATGTAAGTTAAAGACTTTAATTTAGTTTGGTCTGTCAATATATCCTGTCCCAAATTTCCTGTTTAACAGGACATATGTGAACATAGAGTAGAAAACGTTGCTTGGCAAGCCATTTGTTGGTGTCTTTTAAGCTTATCTTCAATGTGGTTATGTGGGAGGATAACAATGTGTCCAAACAGCTTAACAGTGAGAAATGCTGTAATATGAGAAAAAAAAAAAAAAAATGTTTTATTTCTTTTGTAATTATGCATGCAGTTTTTAAGACCTTAAAGACTACATGGGACTACATCAAACCAGGGTTTAAAAAAAAAACCTTAGTCGGTTCACTCTGAGCAGAATCAGTATTTTAATGTTTCTGTTCTGCGTTCCTTCTATCATTCCGAAAACGGTTTAATGAGAAAAAAAAAAATACAGCTTAATAACATATTTTTTTTTTTTATTTATATACTTTATACTAGAACTTGAATTTAAAAACCTCATACAGTAGCTCCACTCGCCTCAATCGTGAATGAAGTCCTGCACACATTTTGGAGCGTCTCTGCTTGTTTGCAATGCAAGGGTAAATAAAAAAACTGGTTCTTTGAAGGAGTACAGTATTTTCTTTATTCAAAAGTTGATGTGTGTAAAGACTAATGTTTTATGTATGTGAGGAGTGGAGAAGAGTGTCTTAGTCTGGTATTTGCAGTCTAGTCATAGCCAATCCAGTCTTTGCGTGACATTTTGTCTTTTATAACACAAGCTTTTGGCCAAATATATTAAAGGGGACCAATTTGCACCTTTTTTTTATTCAATATGTAATTTAAGTCTCAGGTGTCCCCAGAATGTGTCTGAAGTTTCAGCTCAAAATACCTCACAGATGATTTGTTATACCATGTAATAAATACCCATTTTTCGAGTACTAGCAAAAACATGCTGTTTTCGTGCATGTGTCTTTAAATGCAAATGAGCTGCAGCTCTCCGCCCCCTTTTCAAGGTGTTCCTTCAACAGCTCCAGCCTGCATCAGATACTCTGCCAAATACTAACAAACCATCGACTTGGTTTTGATTATCTATATCACGATCACGCTCATGGACATTGCAGTTCTTCTTCATCATTAAAGTTTATTATCAGCATGCGTTTTAAAGCTATATTAGTTTAAACTTCAAATGTATCGTTTTCTGAGTGCACACATCTGACATCTCTTTCATGTGTTTAAAGGGGTGGTTGATTATGATTTCACTTTTTTAACTTTAGTTAGTGTGTAATGTTGCTGTTAGAGTAGGGTGACCATATGTGCCATTTTCCCAGGACGCGTCCTGTCCAGGATTTCTAAGTTGCATAAAATGTCCCAGTTTTGGTTTTGTTTTCATATTCGCAGAAGGTAATGACTGAAAAATAATTTGACCAATAGCGTGCATTATACATAATCGACCAATCGTGGCTTGCGAGAAGGCTGAATCTATAGAGAACGGTCAAAGCATTACAAATACGACAACATTTTAATGCATTGCATGAAGACTGTCTATAACAACAGTGGCTTGCACAGACCTCCGTGTAGAAATCGCGTTCCGGGGCACATCGATATGACCACTTTCACGATTAAAGAGGCAAGGGCTCAAGCCATTTTAGGCAATTTACAAATCCTGGACAGGACGCATCCTGGGAAAATGGCACATATGGTCACCCTATGTTAGAGCATAAACAACATCTGCAAAGTTACGATGCTTCAATGCAAAGGGAGATATTTTCTTTTAAAGAATTCTATGTTTAAGGACTACAACAAACGGCTGATAGGGACTGCAACAAGCTTCTTCCCGGGTTAGTGATATCACTAAATCTAAAATTTACATAAACCCTAGGGCTGGGTATTGACACAATTTTCACGATTCGATTCGATTTCTATTCACATGCTTGCAATTCGATTTGATTGTGATTTTGATTCGATATTGAATATTTTGGATGTAGTATATCAGTTACAGTACATGGCAAATTTTCGAGAGGAAAAAAATCTCTAATTACAGCTAATGCTGTAAACTACACATGGGAGTAAGTTGGTACTACTTTCCTATAATATTGAAGGTTAAAATTAACTTATTTATATACTAACACTTAAATTGACATTATGATGGCGGCCGATGCTGGCCAGTACTCGGTCTTGATCCTATTGGATCTATCTTCAGCATTTGATACACTTGACCACAATATTTTGATAAATCATTTACGTATTAAAACAGGTCTTTCTGGAGTGGTTCTTGACTGGTTTTCCTCCTACCTGAGCGACAGAACATTTTGTGTGTCAATTAATAATATTCTGTCTGAGATGACCCCCTTGACATATGGAGTACCCCAGGGCTCAGTTCTAGGTCCCATTTTGTTTTTATTATATATTCGCCCTCTTGGTAAAATAATTCATGGTTTTAAAAATGTATCTTATCACTTTTATGCTGATGACATCCAGTTGAACTGTTCTTTTAGAGATTCTGAGTTTGACAAGTTAACTGATTTACTGGACTGCTGTCCTGTATAAAGAACTGGTTATTTAATAATTATTTACAATTGAATACTTTAATCTTCGCTCCAGACCATAAGTTATCTCAAAATAAACAGCACCTTGGCTCCTTGGGTTCTTCTGCTCAGACGAGCCTCAGAAATCTTGGTGTTATGTTTGACCAAACTATGTCTTTGGACAGTCATTCTAGACAGCTGGTCAAAAAAATTTTTTATCATTTGAGAAACATTTCTAAATTGAGGGCGCTATTGTCTAAAGCGGACTTGGAGATGATTACGCACGCTTTTATTTCTTCTCGTCTTGATTACTGTAACTCTCTTTTTACTTATTTAAAAAAACCCTGCTGGGTCGTCTTCAAATGGTGCAAAATGCTGCAGCCAGGCTTTTAACAGGAACCCGCAGAAGGACTCATATTTCACCAGTATTATCCTCACTACATTGGCTTCCGGTCAAATTCAGAATTGATTTTAAAATTTTAATTTTGACTTTTAGAGCTCTGCATGGACAGGCCCCCCAGTACATTACTGACCTGCTGACCCCTTATTCTTCCTCCCGTACTCTTCGGTCTTCAGGCCAAAACCTTTTAATGGTTCCTAAAGTTCGTTTTAAAACTCGGGGTGACCGGTCTTTTCAAGCAGTTGCACCTAGACTCTGGAATGCCTTGCCCCTGTCATTGCATGCGGAAAATTCTGTAGAATCTTTTAAAAAGCAGCTGAAGACATTTTTATTTAAACAGGCTTTTGGTTGAATGGGTTGTAGGGGTGCTTGTGCTTTATTGTTTTGTGTTTTAGGGTTTTTTGTCATTTGTTATAGTTTTATTTTGTTAGTTTTGTTGTACTCTGTAAAGCACTTTGTGATCTATATCTGTGAAAGGTGCTATACAAATAAAGTTTACTTACTTACTTAAATTACACTCGATGATGTTTTTTTTTTATAATAAATAAAGTTTAGAATTACATAATCATATTTCTACTTCCATTCGTTTTTTTGAAATATAAACATTTAAATCGTGGCTGTCCTAACTGATTTATTCAAACATGCATTAAACATTGAAGAACATTATAATGAATATGTAACGGTGCACAGCTATATTTATCAGAATGCTGCTTTCTAGAGTTCACTTTTCTAGTTGACTACTGAGTTTATGGTCACTGAATATGTTTTTCTGAGGTAAATGTGATGTTACGTGACATTGTTTACAAGCTGTTTTATTGACGTCTTTCCGAGGTTGAAACTGATTGAGCTATTGAGCTAGACATGATACGGATTTCGTTAAGTTGTACTGTATATTTTAACATACCTTCAGATGTTTACTCATGTTTATTTCGCGCTGTAACTGGTATTAAAGCGGAGAGGATGCTCACATGCTCTCTGTGCTGCCGCTTCTCTTTAACTGAGGTGCTAAAGCGATCTATCACATCACATTAAACAGTGCCAAAACGGTATTTATTTTTTGAATCTCATTATAAGATGGATGTCATTTGAAATCTGAAACTTTGCTTCATATCAAAAGTAACAAAGCACAAAGATGGGAGGCGCGCTTCATGTTCTGTTCATTCATCAACTGAAAACAGACTAGACTAATCGATTCTTGGGATTCAAGAATCAATATCAGTTTGTAAAAATGAGAATCGATTAAAATCGAGAAATCAATGTTTTTTACCCAGCCCTAATAAACCCTACCCCCGAGAACAAACAACAATTTTACGCTGTACTGCTTCACAAACAAGGGTCAATTCAGCATTGGATTTGCACAAAAGATTAACATGATGGCACATGCTAGTCGATGAGTTGAATCAACTCCACAGCAACTACATAAATTTATCCACTAACCGTTCAGAAATGTCCAAATGCATTTTATAGGTTGTAACTTCTTCCTAAGTCTCTCCATCAGTGTCCGACACTGGTTTGAACAATGTAAGGCTGAACACCTGAACCCTGCGTGTAAGATTCTCCAGCTTTGTTGCTGAGCAACCCTCTTCTGGAAAGCGGCTGGGAGCAGCAGCTCATTTACATTTAAAGGGACGCACACAAACGGTTTGTTTTTGCTCACATCCAAATAGGGGCAAATTTGACAAGCCATTTTAAATGATCTGTGGGGTATTTTGAGCTGAAACTTCACAGACACTTATAAAAGGGGCATTATAGGTCCCCTTTAAACTGTCAAATACACACAAGGTTCTGTCAAAAACACAAATTTCACAAACACAGTTGGTTATGTCTGTGAACGTAAACAGCAGGGACAAAAATCGCTTGTGTATATTAGATCTGTGGCGTATTCCCTTTAAAAACAAAACTAATCCACTGCGTCTTCAGCGGCTCATTGCTTACGAGGGGCTTATGGAGGTTGTGACTTGTGCAACAGCTAAATTAAATATTGATTGGCCAGCCGAGAAACAAGAATTACAACATAAAAGCAAACTGGATGAAAGATTTTTACCATCCAGATCACAACCTCCTTGTCTGGGATTGCCATTCTTTCCCGACCTCCACACCAAGGTGTTGAGCTTGTGGAATAGACCTGTGTCTTACCGTGTATTTAACACCCAGACATCTAATTATTTGAATATTATGGGGTTGAAACACTATGGCTATCTGGCGATGCCCAGGGCTGAAGAGACACTTGCGAGCTATCTCTCCCCTGAGTCAGCATCATCGCTAAAATCCCCGACGTAACCCACCAAGCCTCTTAAGACTACTTCAGCGCTGAGGCCGCGGCATGCCTGCACACTATGTCTATTCTGCAGGCATACCAGGCCGACCTATTAAAGGACATTGATGAGGGCGGGGAAATTTCTGCGGACGCAATTCGAGAATTTATCTGGTATTAAGGTCAAAGACAAAAGCTTCCTTTTGAACTCCACTTCTGGCCTATTTGGCAACGCTGTCACCTCAGTCATTGATAGGTTTCAGGAGGTGAAGAAACAAGCGGTGGCGTTCCAGAAAATTCTCCCCTGCCGAAGTCATGTGTCCGAAGCTGCTGGGCAGGAGCAGCAGAGGCAGACCGTGAGCTCCTCACACAGAGCACAGCAAAAGCTCAGCGTCGCCACTCGGGCTCCTCCTCCTATGGGTGGCATTCGCAGCTGAAGTCTTCAAAGGATAAGACAGATCTGAGGACTGTCATTATCTCTAAGAAGGCTTCGGCGAAGAAGTCCTGACGCCAATGGCGCCAGGCTTCTGGGGGCAGTCCCCTCTGGGGAGAAAGGGATTACACCTCATTATACGGTGACCGGTTTTTCTCGGTGCCCTCAGGGGGCCGTTCTGCTAACCCTGCCACCTCGTGTGCTTCAGGGTACAGCGGTCTCCAGTGATCCTCCGAGGAGGGTCACAGAGCAGTCAGTTTGGTTGTTCCCTGCCGGTTCACCACTTCAGGACACTGGTCTGGCTGCCCAACCAACACCAGAGGCCAGTCTCGAGAGACTGGTTCCCTTAGTAGATTTTCTGACAGAATGAAAAGGTCTGCCAAATATATCTCAATGGGTACTGCATATAATAGAAAAGGACTACAGAATTCAGTTCGGATCTCGCCCCCAGGGGTTCAATAGGGTCCTCTCTACAGTAGTGGACCCAGAGCAGGCTCTGGTTTTGGAGCAAGAAGTTCTGACTCTCTTGCGAAAGGGGGCTATAAAACAGGTTCCTCCTCCCAGCAAGCTGTCAGGGTTTTACAGCCGCTACTTCATTGTTCCAAAAAAGGACGGAGGGTTGCATCCTATTCTATATCTGCGCTTCTGAATCGCACAGTTCAAGATGCTTACACTCAAGCAGATCGTGTCACAAGTCAGGTCAGAGGACTGGTTTGTAACAACAGATCTCAAGGATGCGTGTTTTCCATGTATCCATCCATCCACAACACAGGAAATTCCTGAGGTTTGCTTTCGGGGGCGAAGCGTACCAATTTCGGGTACTTCCTTTCGGCCTAGGTTTATCACCCTGCACTTTCATGAAATGTGTGGATGCAGCTCTGGCTCCTCTGAGACTCCAGGGCATTCGTGTGTTAAATTATATTGACGATTGGTTGATTCTAGCTCAATCTGAACTCATAGCAGTTCGGCATTTGGGGGGCGATCGTGAGTGGTCGCTCGGCTCAGGGTCTGTGGCAGGGCCATCTTCTTTCCTGGCACATGAATCAGCTGGAAATGATGGCTGTGTTTCGAGCTCTCAAGCACTTCCTCTCAGACCTGAGGGGCTTGTGCGTACGGACAACACATTGGTGGTCTCCTACATCAACCATCAGGGGGGTCTGAGGTTGTGTCACCTTTGCAAGCTGGCCCATCAGATCCTCCTGTGGGCCCAAGGGAAGCTGCTCTCACTGAGGGCAGTATACATCCTGGGGCATCAAAATCAGAGAGCAGACGTTCTATCGAGGCAGGGGCTGAGGCATGGGGAATGGAGGCTCCACCCTGAGGTGGTGGAGCTCCTGTGGAAGAAATTCGGTCGAGCGGAAGTAGACCTGTTTGCATCTCTAGAGACGACACACTATTCGTTGTGGTTCTCCCTCACTCATCCAGCTCCTCTCGGACTGGACGCTATGGTACAGACATGGTCAAGGCTACGTCTGTATGCATTTCTGGAGAGGGTTCGCCTGGATGGGGTTCGTCTCCTGATAGTAGCCCCATTTTGGCCGGCCCGAGTATGGTTCTCATACCTGGTGCCTTGCTTCATCGTATCAGAAGCTAGTGTTCTTTGTTTTGGGTACGCTTTATAGTTTCCTGGTCTGTGACGTCACCCGCCTATTCAGGGAACCAGGGTTACATATGTAACCTGAGACGTTTACACAGAGACAATAAAGGTATTGTTTTCAAAAACTTGCACTTTTCAGGCCCCCCAAAATGTTGTGTAAATAAATGGCCAAAATGGATGAAAAGTTTCTGTTTTTAGTTGAAAACAGTGTTGTGTAAACGGCCCCTTAGACTACATTTAACTTCATTAAACGACCATTTATTTATAAATTTCATTATTTTATGTATAAAAGGTGCACAGTTAGAAAATAAATTATATATATATGAAATAAATGTTTTTATTTCTCAACTATACATTTGCTATTAGATTTAATCACACAGGTGTGATCCAATAATGTCCCTTAAGATGCAGCGACAGTTGTTTAGCCCAGAGGAGAATATTTAATGAAGCCAAGTTCAATCGAATAAAGATTCCACTAGAATTCAACAATGTACAAACATTTCAAGTAGACACCTTTTTTGAGTTCTTAAAGGGTTAGTCCACCCCAAAATGAAAATTCTGTCATTAATTACTCACCCTCATGTCGTTCCACACCCGTAAGACCTCCGTTCATCTTCAGAACACAAATTAAGATATTTTTGATGAAATCCGAGAGCTCTCTGACTCTTCCATAGACAGCAATTTAACCACCACTTTCAAGGTCCAGAAAGGTACTAAAGACAGTCGACGTGACTGCAGTGGTTCAACCTTAATTTTATGAAGCGACGAGAATACTTTTTGTGATGAGTCGGCGTTCTGACATAGAACATGGAAGCGCAGAACGTAAACAGCATAGGAGAATGATACAGAAGAGAACATGTTGTTGAATAAAGTCGTTATTTTTGTTTTGTTTTTGCACACAAAAAGTATTCTTGTCACTTCATAATATTAAGGTTGAAACACTGCAGTCACGTGGACTATTTTAACAATGTCTTTAGTACCTTTTTTGGACTTTGAAAGTGGTAGTTAGATTGCTGTCTATGGAGGAGTCACAGGGCTCTTGGATTTCATCAAAAATATCTTAATTTGTGTTCCAAAGATGAACAAAGGTCTTATGGGTTTGGAATGACATGAGGGTGAGTACTTAATGACAGAAATGTCATTTTTGGGCGAACTAACCCTTTAACTCTATTGGCTTCATGTTTTCATAAATTCTTCTAAACAGTACGTGCACACTTTGGCAGATACACATTCCAAATGTCTGTCAAATGAGCTTGTGTAGCTGAACACACCATGGCGCCGTATCATGCATAGATGATCCAAGTAGTTAGTGTCTTTTATAACATTTCAAAAGTAAAAGCAATGGGTTAATGAAATGTCTTTCTCTTCAGTGAAACATTTCCTCAAAGATACTGTTTCTTACCGGGAGGGAGGGTGCGGGGGGGAACGGGTGGGGCCATCACACTCCCGACATGAGCAGAGAGGAACGGCAGAGTGTCCCTGGTGCCACTGTCCAAACTCCAGCTGCTGGGAGCTGTCAACACTGCCAGAAAGAGCAAAGACCACCATCACTTTACACATCACTACTGACCTGCTGGATCCTCATCTGAAGGTCAGATATCTCAGGAATTCCTACTTAGCATGTTGAGGTTTGGATTCTGGTGTTTCCAACCGGACACTAGCTAAAGTAGACTAATGAGTGAGACTTCCTTAGAAAACCAGCTGGTCGACAGACCTCTCCAGCTAGGCAGTGTTGGAGAACATCATGCATGATGGTAAACCAGCTACATTAGCTACAAACTAGCACTAACCAGACTGTGCCAACTCTGTTATCCACTGTTGTTTAGAGAAATTGTTATTAACAAGTGTATGGTTTATCAAAAATCAGCTTAACAAGCAAGACTTCCTTGGTAAACCAGGTTCACCAAGAAGGTTGTTTAACTTAGCTGGTGAAGTTGGTTGACAAGCATCAACCTTCAACAACAAAGTTGAACAAAATTCTTGGTGAAACTGGTTTATCAAGGAAATCTTCTCAAATCAATTTCTGTGAACAACTATGGCATTTTCAGGCTGTTTAGTGCTGGTTTGGAACTGGTGTAGCTAGTTTTGCTTCGAAGACTTGGCAAGAGTCTGGTTTATCAACTGCAAAAATTAAGTCTTAAAAATTAAGCGGCCATAAGCTCAAACGTTAGAATAAGGCTGGACTGTGTGCGGACTATCTTGACTTTCAGTGCTGCCATTGGTCTTTGATCAGCTGGGAATATACCTGAAACTGTCGCTGCATCAAAAAATGCCTACTTCCCAACTATATAGTATGTGAACAGTGGTACAACAAAAGAGTAGTATTTCCGAATACATTATTTGAAAAAAGGAGGAGAAAATACCCAGACGACCTACAACTTTCGCTGAGATTTTGGAGTGTGCATTTGATATATGTATCGTGTTTACTATCCCATGAGGCCATGGGAGAGGAGACGTGAATGGAAAGTAAGCAAAGCAACTGGCATAGTAGGTCACATGACAAAGCCAACATGACCGATATAGTACGTCCGGAATGCATTCGTACTGCACAGACACATACTAAATAGAACATATGTTTTAATTGGTCGCAAAGTCAGTAGTACCTACTCAGACTGTATGCACTTTTTGATGCAGAATTGTTATTTTGAGTATTGTGATTTCTGCCTGGGGTGAGGGGATTGTGGGTTTGTGGACGGATAGAGGGGTACAGTGGGTTCAGAGATTCATACACACCCAGTCATACCTTTATCAGCCACAGAGAGATTAGGGTCACTGCAGGGTTTGCAGGGACCAATGACCTGATGGTATAGAGCCCTCTGATGGTTAGTAGGCTAGTGGAAAAAAAGCAAAATAAAAACAAAATATGTACTTTAATGTTACATTACTGCCATTATCTTACCCTCAAAACTGAGGTCCTATCATTTTCTGACACAGTTTAATGGATTTGTGAAAATGCGAATTAGCTGCATCTTGTGGTAGACGCACCTGACCGTTCTCGGTTATGTTGGGGTACATGGCACTGCTGGGACGGTCCCTGTGTGGTGGTAGAAGCATCAACATCTCTCGGTTGTGCCTGTATCTGTCAGGTAGTGATGGAGACCCAACTGGAGAGAAAGGAAATTAAACATTGTTTAGTTTTGAGCTTTTGTAAAAGATTTGTACGTTGAGACTAGAAAAGTCATCTTTGAGCTGAGTTGTTCCTTTGAGTGAAGCTAGAAGATATTGATTGTCACCACAGTAAATCAATGTTCAAATCACAATGCATTATAGTTCTCAAACAATGGTTGGGAAACACCAAAAACTTGGTTGTATTATAAAGTTTATTGTTGCTTACCTCTGATGCTGCCGTGCCCTGAGTTGATCATCTGAGATGGAGCTGAATGCGTTGAGCTCAAACTGGATGATGATGGACTGGGCTGAAATGTTACACAGGGGGGAAACAGTACTTTAAAAGATCAGACAATATATTCTTGGTAATTGCTATGGTGTTCTGAAGGTTGCTAAGGTGTTGCTATGATATTATGGGTGGTTTCTGGGGTGTTGCTAAGTGATGCTAGTGATGTTATGAAGAATTTAGGGTGTTCTGAAAGGTTGTCAAGGAATTGCTAGGTGGTGGGTGGTTTCTAGCGTGCTGCTATGCAGTTGCTCAAGTGTTGCTAGGGTGTTGTTAGGCAGTTTCTAGGTTGTTCGAAAAGGTTTCTAGGTTATTGGTAGGTGATAGGGGGTTGTTAGGGTGCTATGAGTGTCACGAGACATTAAGACACTGCTAGGATAGTATGGGTGATTGCTAGGGTATTGCTAAGAGGTTGTTAGGTTAGATGTTCTTGGTGGTTGCTAGGGTGTTGCCAAACAGTGCTAGGGCATTGTTGTGCAGATGGTAGGGTCTTCTTCTGGGTTGTTAGGAATTGCTAGGTGGTGGGTGGTTGCTAAGATGTTGCTAGGTGGATGCTAGGTTTCTATGGTGCTCTAAGTGATAACTAGGGCACTACAAGGTGGCTGCTAGGTAGTTGTTAGGGTGTCCTGAGTGGTTACTGTGGTGTTGATAAGTGGTGCAAGGGCATTGACACTGGATTCTGGTGTATTCTAGGTGGCATGTGGTTTCTAGGATATTGCTAGATAGATGCTTGTGTGCCTTAAATGGATGCTTGGGTGTTTTGGTTGGTCACTAGGGTGTACTTGTACACCAAATGTGTGTATTATGAGCTCATGTAGCCCACCTGCATACGGTAGAGGTCCTCCGGGTGCTCCATCATACTGTCTGTCAGGATGAGCAAGTTTCCCGTCTCACTGGAGGTGTGAGAGGAGAGAGAAGAGGAGGAGTGGCGGACAGACCCCAACACATTCAGAGGGCTAGAGACAGACAGACAGAGAGAGAGCGAGACAGGGGGAGGAGAGGGAAGGGAAATACAGGGATGGAAAAGAAAAGCAGGAGAAAGTGTGGAGGAAGAGGAATGCATGCAGGGATGAGGAAAATGAATCAAGGTGAAGAAAAGAGATTGTAGGGTCATAGAACACAGGCAGCCATGCAAGTATGAACGAAAAAGAGGAAGACAGAATAAAGGAGAAAGAAAGAGGAGTATAAAGCATGCACACAGAAAGATGTCAAACATATGTGAGGTAAAGTGACAGAAGAGAGAGAAGGAGAAAGAGGAACAAACAGAGAGACATGAGAGACACGTGGCGGAGCTGAAGCTAGTGTGTTCAGGGTGGGCAGCATGAGTGTGTACGCGTGTTCATGAGGAATACACGGTCGAGGAGTGTTTGTGAAGAGAAAGGAAGGACTCTGTCTACAGAGCAGGGATCTCTCTATAACCCACAGACATGTGAGTAGAACACACACAGACTACAAAAATTCATTCAATACAATATGATATATAGAGTTTCCTGTGAGGTGCAACACATGAAATAAACATGTGGAATAATGAAATCCTGAATATAAATACACAAAGTTTGGACCAGGGTTGTTATTGTTAACTTAAACTAAAAATATTAAAAATCATTTTCGTTACTAAAAATGACAAAAGTTACTAGGCCTTTTTTTTTTTTTATTAACACATAAAATTACTAAAACAAACTAAAATTAATAATGTAATAACTGAAAATAAATGTAAAAGCCCATTCAAAATATTAAAAACCATAATAGTATAATAAATTATACTAAAATAACACTGGTTTTAACACTCTTTTTCTTTCTTTTTTTTTTTTTTGTAGAGAAATAAAAAGTTGTAATGTGTTTATTTTTATTTTAAATGGGTGAGTTAGACAATATTTTTAGACAGTATTTTTATTATTTTTGATAAAAAAAAGTACTAATAAAGAATGAGTATGTGTGTCCACTGGTAGAGTAGATACAAAATTAAAACACAAATAATAATAATAATAATAATAATAATAAAAAACATTAATTCTAAATCATTCATTAAAATATAAAACTAAGCATAAATATAGAATATATTATCTAAAAAATTGAAATAAAAAATCTAAGAACATGAACTAAACAGTTCCCATATTTATTTTCTTTTTGGCATCACATCTGGAGCTATTATATCTCATAAAAGGTAGTAATACCTAGTATACTGCACTCATGTATACTAAGTATGTTCAATGGATTTTCATTAGTGTGCAATCTGTGCATGAATTTGATCGGCTTTGTTAAATTAAAGGAATGTTATAGCTAAGCTCAATCTACAGCATCTGTATTGTGCTGTCGAATACCACTGAAAATAACTTTGACTTTGTACATCAGATTGTAAAAACTGAAACATATAGTATGCTGTTCATGCTCTAATATGTTCTCAGGCTTGTATACATAGTTTATATCCAATAGATACACATGTGTGCATGCAGAACGGTATCTGTAAGGGTGTATTTACCTGTGTCTGTGCATGAGCTTAATACTTTCAGGACTCATGGGACTGTGGGTGGTGAGGATGCCGCGTGGGGTGCTCGCCCCTGAGCAGGCCGGACTCAACTTATCCAGACCGGGCAGGCCCTGCAGGGCCACATAGAAACACTACTCTGAATATCCACACTGTCTGCATTGATGCCAACACAGATTTAATTTTACATGCACGCTCATCTTACAAGAAAAAAATCATATGATACTGAATCTACACAAAGAATGAAGTGAGAAAATCAAAATGTATTTAAAGAACCCCATGAAATACTTTCAAAATTACAGGTTTTTTCCTACATTGGCATTTCCTATTCAAACAGGAAGTTTGGGGCGTGACATATTGAATGGCTTGGACATTACTGGACCTAACCAGAAATTAGGTTACGTCACAGATGCAATTAGCATATTGTCATTCTAGAGAGCATTTGATTGGACAAATATTTGGACACGCCCATGAGTGCAGGATGAGTCATCAATGATTTTGGCTTGTTTTCCTAAAAATTTTAACTTCTAGGTGTAAAATAACAAATAAATGACTGTACCTCAAACTAACAGATATGGACTGAATCCACAAACTTGTAATAAAATCTAATAATATTAATTAAATAAAATTTGAATACATTTTGATTTATTGGGGTCTTCATCTAAATTTTTATTTATTGGGGTAAAATTCTAATTTTGTTGACAAATCTGTCAATTCATAAGAAGCAGGTATGAGGTCTCACATGACAGAGGCTGCTCCTCATCATCTGGAACTGGTCGATTAGCTTCTTGTGCAGGGGACGCATTTCCGGGTGCACCAGTTTCTCGTGGACGGCCAGACCCACACCAAGGATATGAACCTATGGGGTTTATTAAATAAGGATGATTATTTGACCTTTTCAAAATCTTGTTTGCATTGTTAAAATGAAGAAGTTGTGTTCACCTGTTCTTGCATCAGATCCTTGAGTTGGGTGATCTTCTCTGTATCCTCTGGGTGACTGCTAATGTACTCTTTATCGAAGAATGCCTGCGAGACAATAAGCATAAAAACGTTCAACAACTTATAATGATCTGTTCTTTTATATAAAGGCTGAACGTCTGATGTTCATTCATTTGATCAACAAAAAGCTCGTCAACGCAATAGAAATGTGAAGAAAGCAGTGCTGCTAGTGTGAAGTTTCTAAAGCACAATTAGAAACAATGTTCTTTTCAACTTCGCAATGTTAAATTTGGTAGAGTTCGCAGTAGAGAGTGCACCACTCACTTCCTGGTATCTGGCGATACCCCCGTTGACAGCTGCATCGATCACCCCATTCAGGCACATGCTGAGCAGGTTAATGTTTCCGTGAAGCTGCTTGTGCTGGTACTGACTGATCAGGGTGCGCAGCTCCTGGTTCTTATTCTCCACCACGTAAATGGCGTTCTCCAGTGGACTAACTTCAACCTAGAGTACATGACGTACGTATACGGTAAACACAGGTGCTCTGAACGTATACTCATTCACTTCAGTGAATCTCTATATTATTGTGACATTATTATTATTATCTTGAGTTTAGTTATAAATATACTATAAATGAGAGATTTTTCATATTATTAATAATTACATATATTTCATTAATTAAAGGTACATTTTTTTTTTTAGTTTAAATTGATTTTAGTGTTTGGATAGTTTATATGCCAATTAAAGAGGTTTTATGTAATTAATTATTTATGCAAAATCATATAAAACATGTTAATATTACATATTAAAATATGTAAATTCATGACTTCATGAAAGTTCATTTTTAAATTAAAAATTTGTTTAAGCATTATAGATGTAAATTAGATTTTTTAAATTTAATTATTTATGCAAAATCATATTAAGAAAACATCAAATATGTAAATCCATGACTTCATGAAAGTATTTTTTTTTTTTTAAATAAATTGTTTTTATTTTTATTTATTTTTTTAAAAATTATTTTTACTGTTTGGGTACTTTAAATGTAAATTAGAGATGTTTTATTTATATAATAATTTATGTAAAATTATATTAAAAACATTTATTATGTAAATTCCTAACTTCACGAAAGGTAAATTTTTAAATTTAAATTGTTAAAGGCAAACTTTTTAGTTTAAATTGATTTCAATGTTTGGATAGTTTAAATGTAAATTAGAGATGTTTTATTTAATTAATTATTTAAGCAAAATCTTATAAAACATATTAATATTACATATTAAAATATGTAAATTCATGACTTCATGAAAGTTCTATTTTTAAATTTAAAATGTAAGCAGTACAGCTGTTTTTTTTTTTTTTTTAAATTGAAAATAATTTTAGTGTTTGGGTAGTTTAAACGTAAATTATAAATGTTTTATTTATTTAATAATTTATGCAACATTATATTAAAAACTGATGCAATATGTACATTATTGACTTGAAAAGTTCATGAAAGTTACATTTTTTAATAAAAAAGTTAGTGGTTGGGTAATATAAATTTAAATCAGACATTTAATTAATTTATTAATTATTTATGTAAAATCAATATTCCAATTTAAATGGATAATAATAATAAAACACTAATTTAACATATTTTATGTTTATGGACAAAATCTTGGCTGTTCAGCCAAATTATGATTTTATTTTATTTATTTATTTACTTTTGCCCTTATTCATACAGTACAGTACGGAGAGCAGACAGGAAGAGAAGTGGGATTGGAGAGGAACAGAAGCCTGGACTCGAACTTCGGTCAAAGCGCAACCCACAAGGCTATCAGCTCCAAAAAAATTATGAAAATTTTATTAAATTCAATTTTTCTTAGAACACAGTATAATTAGGTAGTGATAAGTGTACCAGCATATAGTACAGAAAGACACTTGCTAAATTATTGACTGGAAAGCTTTGAGATTCAATAAGCAAACCAAAATGGTGGCCTCATTATGTTGATGATATATTCAGACTTCGTTTGGTGAGTCACCCACCAGCTCACGCTTATCCACTTCAAACCAGCGGGAGATCCCGGGCAGAGGGTGGGTGAGGATGAGTGTGGTCCGCTCAATCCAGAGACTCTGAAAAAACACAGACATGATGCAACTTCAGCCAACGCCTGATGTTAAATTCATTTACCCACTAGTCTTTCCTAGAGATGAACTTCAAATTCACCTTAAATTCATTCTCCCTGTCTTTTGGCCCTTTATGGAAGGGCCGGTCGTAACGGAATCGTCTGACATTATTGACTCTGTAGAAACTTTTGATGCGGTCAGGCACGCGGTCCATCTGTAGCACATCAATGTTTTCTGGAACTGGAGTCACAGCGTAGATCTGTAGGTCTATGGAACTTTACATGAAGGAATAAACAGCTGCTGTATTTCGAACAAGCATGTTAAAAGGATAGATAACCCTAAAAATTAATAGTCCGTCACAATTTTATGTTGTGAGTGAAATGAGTGAATGAATGAGTGAGTGAGTGAATGAATTTATGAATTAATTGATTAATTAATTAATTAATGAACATATGAATGAATACTGTTGTGGAACATTTTATATAATTAAAGGTATATAATATTATAAATACATAATATTACTTTTTTTTGGATGAGCGTATACAAAATATTTAGTGCAAAATCAAATAAACTACAAACTAAATCTGCTTTGAAATTTACCATTAAAACAACCCTTTATCTTACTTTTGTTGTACACCAATATAAATAATATAAATGATGCTTGGTTTTGTATTGTTAATGACATGAAAATTCGCTCACCCTGACCTGAAACGCAAAAAAAAAAAAAAAAAAAAAAAAAAAAAATCCTTATCCCCTTTCCCTTAAAAGACCCCCAAAACCATGTAATATTCTAATAGTAAATCTTGGCTGTCCAGCCAAATTATCATCTTTTATTTCATTTTATTTTATTTTATTTCATTTAGTCATTTCCTTTAAAAAAACAAAACAAAAAAACAAACAAACATCTAATGGTTTTATTATGGTGAAGGATACACTGAGCATCACCCTGTAAAATCCCCTCATCTGGTTGATTAGGGTGCTGCATGGAGATTGCTTGTGGAAATTCTCCCAGCATTCTTTGCTGAAAGGCTTCAAGCCTCTCGTAGTCATGCCCCCGACAAACAAACTCCTTATTCTGTGTAGAGAGAAAAAAAAAAAATCTATAAATAAATATATTTATAAATAAATACTATATAATTAATTGTTTCAGTTCTTATTTATTTTATATTTATTTTAAATTAAAAATCAATCCCTTAATCCTTACAATTATGACAAACAAATAGAGCGTGTAAATATTGCAATAGCTTACCCTGAGGAAGAAGGGAAATTTCCGACCATAAAATCCCACCCTGAAGAACTCCGGCTCTAGTCGCTGCTGCTCCATGATGTTGTCATAATACGCCGCCTCCATTTTCTGTACAGAAAGAAAGAGCTAAATATTCACACAGCATTGACCTCCTTCTGAGCATAATGCATAACAGTACATTAATAGCTATGCGGTCCACTCAAAGTGCTGTTATATAATCTCTATTCATATATTCACATTTTAAAAAAAAGAACATCAAAAAGCACTGACCCGTATCCAGCTGAGACTCTGATAATCGTACAGGGACTCGTACTGGAAGGCTAGTTCTCGGCACAGCGGGATGCCATACTCCCAACACTGGGAAGTGAACAAGGGCAGGACAGCAGTTTTGATGTGCAATTTAAAACTAGAGTTGCATTTCCAGAAAAGCAGAATTCTGGTATGTTAAGTTTTAGTCAAGTTTATAAAAACTTAAGGTTTGCACCTTGTTTATCGTCAATATGCAAATGAATCTAAGAAAGGTGAATCTGTATTCAGTATTCAGTGATTAAAATTAGTTACATTTGATTTTTTAAATGTTAAAAATGTTAAAGTACCCATGAAATTAAAATCTGCCTCATCTATATTCTATCTGTATATTATAGATCTTTGAAATGTTTAATCAAAATGTCATAACTGAACCTTCCAGTGAAAAAAAAAAAAAAAAAAAAAAAAAAAACCTCTCTGGTGACGTATGCAGGATTTCTTTAATCATTTAGTTTGTTTAAACCCCTCACCTTCGTCAGACTACTTTTGAGAGTGACTCCCACATCTCAACACATCTTTTTTTGGACCCTATTGACATTCATTATAAGGTTTGAAAGTTCGAAAAAATTCATTAATTTGTTAAAGTTGCGATGAACTGGAAGTAGCATCAGATTGGGTGAAACGCCGCAACAGCTTGAAGCTGTCTGGACTCAAGAGAAATTCCAAATCTGTATGTACTGATGTCAGAAGTAGCGCAAGCGCATGGAGTATGTCAGAAATAGTATAGATAAAGTGGCATTATTTTACGTGTTTGTATTGTGTTACATCAAGTGTACACAGTATCACTGATTACAATGGGTTCTCTTTACTTTTGTCGCATTGTGCCACTTGTAGACATGGTGTAAGGCAGAAATTATCCACAGAAGTGTGAATAGAGTCTGTACGTTAAATTCCTCTGATTAACTGGCCATTTGTCTCAATAACATTATAGACCAATCCTGCCTTAGCAACAGTTGACATCCATTTTGTCAGACAATATTTTGCTCTTTTCTAATGTAAGTCTCATTGTGTTTGGACAACTTAAGTTTGAATTTTATAGAAATTGCTCTAAATTGCTCTGAATTGCTCTGTTTCCGGGACACAAAGTGGTGTCTGTAAATACCTTTCCCTTGTTGAAGTAGTGGATGACCTTACGACAGAGACCCTCTTTACGATGCCATTCGCTCTGTGCAGGATAGTGCAGGAACTCTCTGAGGGGTCTTTCCTCCCAGTGGAGCAGCTCCCAGTACAGCAGGAGTGTAAACGCCGCCTCTGTGGGACACAACGGTTGATATGGTTGAAATACTCTTGCGTAATATACTTTATTTTACCTAAACTGGTAGAGCACGGTGCTAGCAACGCCAAGGTCATGGGTTTGATTCTTAGGAAACACACAGTGATAAAATGTATACTTTATATGCACCGATTTTGCATTCCACTATGCTTCTTTTCCATTGGTTTTCTATATAAACATGCACCAGTTGGACGTCTGAATGTTACATTTGCGTCTTTTGCAGAGTCACGCACATGACATGGCGTTCTAAAAATGTGGCAATCAAATTAAAATAAGTTTAAAAATCGTGACTGTAGACCTTGCATTGTTTTTTCATTCCACTGCACTACGTCTCATATTTTTAAACGCAATTCTGTGTGATGTGGCCTATGCTGTTTTTAAATGTGCAAATGTGAAGTAACTCTGAATAACTCTCTCACCTGTGTAGTTTTCGGCCTGCAGGTGCATGTCACACAGCTTGTGAATGTATCGGATGTACATCTCCTCCTTATTAATTTCTGACTTGTAGAAATTCTACAAAATTACATCATATGATCATCAGGTTACTTTTGCTTGATTGCAAAAAAGCCATATAGCATATATTAGGTTCACAGAGGATCGAACGAAGGCTAAGTCTCACCAGCAGGTTGACGGTGCAACCAATTTTCTTGTTTTCAGTCTCATCACCTTTCATGCAATCTCTGCCGACAAAAGAAACAGAAAGTCTCAGTAGATACACAATGCCACGCCCACTGACCATCAAATCTAATTGGCTGGTTTCTATATAATTTCTAGAGACTTTCACTTTATTTGTTACCAAATTACATCCAATTTATTAACTGTTAAATGCTGTACAACAATGAGCTGTGGCTTTGTCAGTCAAATGGCCACTTCCTGTTTAAGAGAGCAGCTATTTGTCAGAAAAATCTGCAATGTGGACAGGAAGTGAAACAAATTAGTTACGATAGAACAAATTATAGCTAAATGAAAATATATATATATAAAAAAATAATAATAATAAATAATACACAAATATCAATATATTCAAAATATTAATAAATACTATAAAAATAGTGTATAAAATAACACTAAAATAACACTCACACTTATCCTTAGACACTAGATGGGAGTTTTACCTGTAGTCCAGCAGTCTTTCCATGAGGCGCGTGACAGAGGTGACAAAGGAGATGCCTGTCTCCCTCCAGGTCTCCTGCTCAATCTTCTCCAGCAGACTAGGAATAAACGGCACGCATATACATAATTTTTTAAGGGCACTTCATGGGCTGAAGGTAAAAGAGGGGCTTGTAATGGAAGATCCTTGCATCTGATTGGTTGAACAAGGTTAGTTTCCTCTTACCTGGGGTACGGCCCAAACAGCTGAGTTCTAATAATCCCGCAGCACAAGGCAAATCAGAGACACTCGGGTTATGACATGAGACTCAAACGGGTGCATGTGTAGCTGTGTGTGTCAGTGGAGAAGGCAGAGGCAGCGTGTGTGTGTGTGTGTGTGTGTGTGTGTGGGTGTGTGTGTGCACTTACAGTAAACTGAAGAGTTCTCTGTAATTCTCGTCTCCTTTGCCTTCAGACACCAGACTGTCCAGCTTGTCTATCAGTTCTGCCTCCACCTGCACCGCAAACATGAACTGAATTGTGCGCCGATAATGAACAGATGACAAACGAATGGAGAATTTTCTATGGTTTTTGCCTTTTTTGGGGGGTAGCACCAAGTAATGTATATATATATATATATATAAACATTTATTATTATTATTAATAATAATAATCCAGAATAAAATGTCATTATTAATATTACTTAAAAGTTTTCATATCCCCCAAATTGGTTTTCATCCAAATTGCCAAATAATATTAGATCAGATGCTTTTTTTTTTTGTTAATAAATACATACATACAATGATCCTTCTTTGTACTAATATTTTACATTACAGTTAAATTTATATTAATATATTATAATATATATTAATGTATAGTATAAATTCCTATTAATATATTAAATATTTCTTTATACTAATCTTATTTCATTTTTTTTTTTTTTTACTTCAAAATGGCATTATTTCTCAAGAATAGCCTGAATATACAATGATTTTGCATTAGCTTACTTATTTATTTACTCATTCCATTCTATTCATTCATTTATTGTACACTATGTCCATCGTAACAGACATCATAAATAAAATATGATAATAAACATTTAATTTATTTATTATCATTTATGGTTCCATTTAAAGTCAAAATGAACATAGTTGTATTTGTTTGTTTCCTTTGAACATAACTCAGAGTAAGAGAAACAGAAAAATAGCCAAGAAAAGACAGAAAAGCAGATGCAGGTATAATGGACCTGTTTGAAGTTGCCGTTCTTTCTCTGTTCCCAGTCCATCATATCGTGGAAGATGGGGATCATTATATTTCGGACTTCATTTTGAGGTACGAGCGTCACACCCAAAAATGGGCCAATCATTCCTGGTATGAAGTGGATCTTATTCTCACCTGCAGCCAAACCAAGCAAACCGACAACCGTGATTATTCATTAAAAAATAATGTTTAATTTTCACGTGACAAGGTGTTTCTTTAAAGCTGATATAAATCAATTTAACATAATGAATACAGAAATAATTTGTTTGATCTACTCTTTTACATTTGTGGACATAAAACTATGGTGGTTATGGGGGAATTTCTGCAGTGCAGTACCTTCTTCCACCTCTAGAGTTCAGTACTGCTTTTCGGAAGCAAGTGAATGTTTGTGTTTGTGTCTGTGCATGTGCAGAGAAATGCAGGAAAAGAGAATGAAACAGAGTGGAAAGACAGAGAGAATCAAAACACTCACCCAAATTCTGCCACATGCTAAATAGCTCATAAGCCATCATGACCCTCATATCACCATACCTGCAAAAACAACAAAAACAAACTCCTCTAAACCCGTGCAAGATTGTAAGATGACTGAAACAAACAGCATACATTAAATATACAACAGACTTAGAAGAACAGGAGAGCTACATGCTAGGCTGAAGATTACTGACGCATGCCATGCGGCAGACTTCCGTGCATTTCTGCACCTACGGCTTTTTCTTTTTAAGCATTTGACCAATAGCTGAAGGAACCCGTATTTATTAATCATGAGATGCCGATCTCATGGCTAACAACAAAAGGAGGGATAGCTAGACAGAAAAAGATGGAATACAAAGAGATGTAGCATTTACTCTGGATGGATTTAATATGGATTAGCCCTCACTACAACACTCAAATTATTATTATTATTTTTTCATATTTAAATGAGTATTCTTGATTAAATTTTAACTTAAGCTCTACTGACAGCATTTGTGACATGATAACAAAACCACAGATTTTTGTCCTTCGGTTTGTAACAAAGTGACAATGAAAGTCTGTGGAGGGAAAACATTAGAATCTGTATACATTTAGAACCAACAACTTTGATTTCTTTGTAGGGTCTTTAGATCTGAAGGTCATTACAGTGTGTGAATAAGCAGTCTTACTTGTCAAAGACTTTCTTCCGCTTGGCTGGTGTCAGAGTCTCCAGCTGTAAACTGGGCTGGTTGATGAACAACACCACTAGACTGAAGTATGAATTCCACACCTGATGGAAAAAGAAACACATAAACACTTAGTCATGTTACTGTGATGCTTTCTGTGCTGCCAAATTTCTTTAACGTAGATCTTGACAAAGCTTTGAAGGAGCATTAACATAATAGCATTACTATGGATATACACAACTAATTGATTCTTTGGTGGGTGTGTCTTAGCTCAAGCCCCTCCCAGAAAGAAAGCCACACCTTCCATTTATTTTTCATGTCACATTTGCCATTTCTTGGCAAATTTTGGCAAATTTTTCGGAAATTTGGCATGAGGGTGCAGATTTCGCAACGGGTTCAGCTAGTCATGCTTGGATAGAAAGTGACTTGTGAGCTGTTTCATACATCCACACTACTGACAATTAACCTTTTTTGCCATCAAAAAAGGACAAATTGACCTTTTGACATCACCTTAACGCTATCAACTGATATCTCAATATTCAGTAGAATTATTATATGTTAATTAATTACTTGCAAATATTTGATACATATTAACCAGTATATGGTTCGTTTTGGGCACTTTGATGCTAGTTTTAGCATGGCTTTACTGGTCAAACTGATCTACCTGCAACTATTAACTACCTTAACCAGTTTAGTTTGGATTCTGGATTTAAGCTTCTCTACAATGGTCTATGTGCTGTTTCTTTCCAGGGGATATTCAGTGAAAGCCCACACTGACAGACAGGGCCATGTTTTTCTCTGAAAGATAACCTTCATTAATAATTCAGGAGATTTGAACTTTTCCAGTCTCCCTGGTTAGTGGCACCATCTGTCTTGATCAGGGAAGAGAGCTTCATTAGAGTGGATTAGAGAGAGCCAAGAGTGTCCAACAGCAGGACACCATAAAGGCCCATATCAAGCACATTTGTGTACATGTGAATGTGAACTTCAGAAAAAGAGATGTGTGTATTTTTGAAAATCACGCAATGTGCACTGTGTGTGGTTGATGTTCATCACAATCACACACCTTAAAATCAAAGTCAGCATCCGTAAAGCTTTTATGGAGAGCAGGCGACAGATACTGAGTTGTGCTCACAATGATACTGCAAGAAAGAGAAAGGGATAATCAGAAAAAAAAAAATCTTTTTTTTTTTTTTTTACTGATCACAAACCTCTGAAAGGTAGTTTTATTCAAAGCAAAACAATATGTTTAACATTATGTAAAACTGTTCTGGAAGGAAGCAGAAAGGGAAAAAAGGGGAAAAATGGTTCTGGAAGGAAGCAGAAAGGGAAAAAAAGGGGAAAAAATGGTTGATTCTCACTTGCTGGTCAGCAGTCGCATGACGTTCCAGTCACGCGGGAATATACTGAGCTTCATCAGGTTTCTGAACACACAGAAAATCTTCAGCAAGAACTCCTGCAAGAGACGGGATTATATATATGCTGGTTAGAGGAAAACATTTCATTATAAAACATTCATATGCTTGACTTCTGAAATTCACCTTTAGCTCCTCTTTGCTCTGGAAATTGTCTAGCAGGTGTTGAAAGTGAATGTCCGACATTTGACGCAGGAGGGACAACAAGCAGGACACATACTCCCCCTGCCAATCAAAAAGCAGGCAAGTCCTTGTGAGTCAATCAATCTGTTAATTTGGCAATCAAACAGACAATCAAACGCATCCAAAGGGAGCGGGGGAGCAGAATGAATGAGAGACATGAAGACACTGTGGGATGAATTCACTAAACAGTCGCGGCACTTAGTCTCAGCCTCAGATGGCACGCCACAGACCGCCTACAGTCTTTTCACTGAATTTCTGAAGTATTTTGCGGACAAAAATGGAAACGCTTGCTGAAATCACCAGTTCGAATCTGACTAGCTGGCTTCACACAACTTTTTTAATCAGTTGATAAAAATTACTTGTTGGTCAGATGGTCTCTTTCTGTCCAAGTGGGCAGTTCTTGGCCAGAGTAAGCTCCAATGTGGACTAGACTTACTGTTAATCAAAAGTCTGGTAATGTGAGACTAGTGCGTGGTATTTTAGCGCAAATCTCTTTGTCTGATTCACTAACCACCCACAATTCAATGACAGCAGGCACAATATGCGTATTTATATTAGGTCACTGTCGTTCTACATTGGGCAGCCATGCCTGTAAATTCCATGTAAATGACGCTCTTTGTAGAATGTGACGGTTTTATAAATGTCAACACAAGCTTACCTGACGCAGTTGACACTGCAATAGTATCGGCCACAAAATATAGACATTTTTTAGTGATCATGGTAGTGGTAGTGCCTCAAACAATGATTAAATGATTTTAACCAGGCATGTATCCAGATGCAAGATTTATTCGTACATACTTTCGGTATTTTAAATACTTAATTCAGGTGCTAATAAAACTCAGACAATGTTTGCAAATAGGTGATGCTGTCAAAGGGCGCAGTTTATTCTTAGTGAATTCTCCCGCCTGATTAGACCATGCTTTCTTTTAACTACATATAGACAGACATGGTATTATTTTCTGCTGGGTTCTGTTTGTAAGCAATATATGATGAATACATTAACAATTAAACATTAAAAGCAAGCGAGTGTAAATCAAAGGATGCAAACCCATACATCAGAGTATATGTTCTAATAGTTGTGTTCTAATAGTTTACTGTTGATCTTAGTTTTCCCAGCAGGTGTCACAACAGACTAAACATAAGAGACGTGAGAAAAACATGCATGGATGAGTCTCACGAAACCTGTCAAGAAACGTCAGGGTCATACTTCATACCAAAATCCAAAGAAATTAAGTCATTTTGAATGTGTATTTTACAGAAAGAAAGCAACAACCCACCCCATAAAATGCTAAACATATGCTTCATTATCTCGACGCAAAACAACATTTTTAGCTCTTTCTTTTGTTATAGAAATATGACCAGGACATTTCTGTGCAGTTTTCATGAAATTCAGCTGCATGAAGACATGTGTGAGTCAGTGAGTGAGTGTGAGACATAACCAACATATAGCCATGAATGCGAAAGAGAGAGAGAGAGAGAGAGAGAGAGAGAGAGAGAGAGAGAGAGCTTTTAGAACAGACCTTTATATATATATATATATATATATATATATATAAAGGTCTGTCAATTTAAAACATTAATTGGTATGATTAATGTTGGAGATGATGGTAGGACTATTTTCAAAGGTTTAATGTTATTGTTGAAATTAATCTCTCTATGAGGAACACTTATGTGATTTTGCTTTCGGAACTTGACTGTTGCACTCTATGGCAGAAAAGGAGAGTTCCAGAAAGATACTGGGAAAGAAACAGAATATGAAGAAAAGATCTCAGTAGGGATGCTGCCAAGCCGGTGGAGGAGAACAGAGATGAAGGGATGGAGGGAAGGAAGGAAGTAGAATATCAGATTTGTTAGTTACTAACAGTGATCTCAGCCGTGCACTGTGGACAGCGCTGCCCTCTTACCGCCTCCTGAGACTGAGATTTACTCATGATGGCCAACAGCGTCTGCAACAACACATCCAACAAACTCTCCACCATCATCTCTACCTCCTCCTGCACAGAGCTCTCCTGCAAACAGGAAAAGAGAAACATTGTTTACTTGATCAATGTCACCAACAGGATGTTCAAAGTTTTGACGACGTTCACATTGACTTAAGTGTTTGTACCAAAGAGCTGCTCTTAATAATGGAGAAAATGCTGCTCAGGATTCCTGAGCAGATCAGAAGCTCCTTCTGTTGCCGAAGATGCAGATGAATGTGATGGAGAACAACAGGAAGGAGAATTCTCCTTGATTCTATGTAAAGAGACAGAGGGATGTTATTAAAGCAATACACCTGATTAAGATTTCAGACATTAAGATTGTCATAAAACAAGCAAAAATTGCACTTTAAAGGGGTACAACAGCTTGGGACAGAACCATTAAAGCGACAACTTTGCATCTTATCTATCCCTAAAAGTTGCATATTAGTACTTTAGAGTAGTACTGCAATGAACTGCTTTAGGGGTAAATAAGATACAAAGATGTCCCTTTGAGTGTACTGCCCCAGTTGTACCTGATAAAGGTAAAACAAATTAAAAAAAAAAATAATTAGCATATTTCTTTAATAAATACCTGGAAAGGAGAAAAGCCTGCTATCCACCGTTCGAGCAATGGACTGAAGCTTGACCACATCCATGGACTGACCGATGTGGACCGTACTAGGCATGCTACCCAGAGTTCCTCTCACAAACTCTGCCACTTCCTGTACTGTGAACATCTGAAGGAGCTCGTCAAAAATGGCAGGGAAAGAGTTGAGCAGGGCAGCCTGAAGAGATGGGAAAGGACAAGAGAAAGAAAGGTTGAGATTTGCATTTTGGTCATGGTTTGTGTTCCCCTTTCAGATAGCTCAAGATGTGAAGGGACTGTTGGCCAAACACGGGATGGACATCACCTATACAGCAAGAGATGAAGTAACAGTGAGGTTTCGTCAAGACCTCATGGTTACTTTGTAGATTATTGAGTCAGTAAAGTTAAATTTTCAAAAGGAAGATGCCAAACCATCTATGGTGCTATATTAGAGGCCTTTAAACCTCCTGGAGACCCACTGCCCAGGAGAGTTTAGCTCCAACTCTAATCAAACACACCTGAACCAACCATTCCGTCCTTCGGATGAGATGTGAAACTGAGGTCCTGACTCTCTGTGGTCGTTAAAAATCCCAGGATGTCCTTCGAAAAGAGGTGTGTAACCCTGGCATCCTGGCCAAATTTGCCCATTGGCCTCTGTCCATCATGGCCTCCTAATTATCCCCATATACTGATTGGCTTCATCACTCAGTCTCCTCTCCACCAATAAGCTGGTGTGGGGTTGGCATTCTGGAGCAATATGGCTGCCGTCGCATCATCCAGGTGGATGCTGCACATTGGTGGTGGTTGAGGAGATTCCCCCTTCCATATGTAAACACTTTGAGTACCCAGAAAAGCGCTATATAAATGTAAGGAATTATTATAAAAAATTCAAGGTCACTTGAAAATTACAAGCAGGTGGGTTGAAGTAGGTTGGAACTAAACTTTGCAGGACCGTGAGTCTCCAGGAGCAGGGTTGAAGACCGCTATAGAGTCACGGGCACAGCCAAAAATTTCTCAACTAGATTGGCATTGTGATTCATAATTGAGACTTATCTATTCCTTTATTCAAAGCTACCATTACATAAACTTCCACATCTCTTGCTTCTGAGGACTTCCCTTCCCCACTTTGCTCAACATTCCCATGGTGCGATCCATTACAGGCAAGGTGATCTCTGGTCACTGGTTCAATGCCACTGAAGAGGAAAGGTGAATAATTGAGGTGTTTGGAAGGACTGAACTTTGTGCAGAAGAAGACTTGGTGTCAAACACAGCAATCAAAACCAAGAAACACACCAAAGAACCCAGCGGAAGCATTTGTTGTCAGTGTGTTTGGGTTGTTGGTTCATGTTGGGGTCTGGTGTTCTGAAAAGGTACTGAATGGTTGTATGTGACTGTAGTTTTGGGCATTGGGTTGGGTTGTGAGGGAATCTCCGTTCCATTACTGTGGGGCAATTCATCAAGCTGCATCTACTTACAGACAGTGGAGAGGGCCGTGGGGCATTACAGCTCAACGGCTGCAAGCAGTTGCCCTGGATGGCAGTGGCTTGTCCTGTAGTTGGCTGGGGACCCTAGGGGGTACAGTGAGGTTGGGCAGGATTGGGTCAGGATACAGGGCAGGGATGGAAAAAGTCCACAAAGGTACAATATGGGACAATTTAGGAAAAACATTAAGTCAACAAAAAAACAAAAAAAGACTAAATTTTCATCAAAGCATTTGTTCAAGAATTGTTGGTAGGATGGACTGTAATGTGTCCAGATTCTGAGTACAGCCACTTTTCTTTTTCTTTTTTTTTTTATTCTTCGGTTCCTGGTGGATCCATTGATCCACTGATGAATGCTGGAGGCATGAACAATAAAATATGGTGGCAACAGAAAAAGTCATGTGGAAGAAATACAACAAAGGTTTCATTACCTAATAAAGATTTACCTTGTACATAATCTACATAAATTAAAAATGTCAAACATTAATAGAGAAACATTTTCTGTACAAACACTACCAATAATTAAACAAAAGAGACTTATAATAAAGTCCATCTGTCTACAACCCCCAACCCCTATGTATTAAACTTTGGCACATAAACTTTAACACATTGTTTGTCCTAAGGAACTCAATGATACCTCAAGTCATGAGCCTTACTGAGGGGAACTATTACCTGGTGAACAATAAAACATATATAGGGATCAGAATATCATAGTAACTTGGAGGAGGGCTAGTTTGACTTGGGCCAGTAAACACCCTACCTTAGCATCTACCTAGAAATGCTTTTAGCATCAATCTAAAACACCCTCACAACTGCATACAGTAATGTCCTGACAACCACCCACAACTGTACAAGTATCATAGCAGCAAGTACCATTCACACCATATTCAGACAATGTAAAAATAGTGGCTAATGATAGTACAGTTTCACAAAAACTTGTTTGGTGGCATCAGTGTTGGTGTCTCTCTATCGTCATCTTGAGTCCTCTTGTCTCGTATTCTTCAAATCTGATACTTCAGAACATTTTACATCTACTTCAATGAGCAAGCAATCTGAAGCAAGCAGATATCTTCTCAAACATACTCCTGCAGCCTTCAAGAAAAACCTTGTTTCATATGATCACAACTCGTTCTACATGAGAAATGATTTCACATGATTTCCATGAGATGGGCCTGTCTAAACAGCTTAGACGTACATGTTCTTCAGGGCAGAGATAGACAGATGCATAATTCTGATAGAAGACTAAACAAACCCGGGCCTCAAGGAAGCAGCTTTGATCTTGAGTCAACAACCATGGCTTCGGAGATCAGCAACTCGTTACAACTAAACCTTTCCTTTACAAACACATTACACCAACTTGTACTTGTTTGTTTTCAATGCTTAATTCTTTAATTAAACAGAAGTGAGATATAAATTAATAAATTAATTAATATGAAAAAGAGCACAATAACAAAACATTTACCTGTTACATCCCACTTCCGATTTCAAGCTTTTTATTTTTTACACAGTTCTACTTATACACCAGACTTCATGAAATGTGAAATGGTTCTTTTGTTTATATCTGACCTGGGTAAAAATGAGTGTCTCAGAGCTGCGGCTGTCCAGACTGAGGACAAAACGGATGGATTGGAAAAGCTCCTGGATGCTGGCCCTAAATTGGTCCTCCTCCATCCCACAGGTGGCCCGGGAGTAGAGGATCCGTGACTGGACGATGAATTTAAACAAATACTCTAGAGCCTGAAGGAAGATTTACAATTAACGTGTGTACCCTGAATATGTCTGAGCTTCACATTTATGCTATAAAATGTCTTTAAAACATTCCAGTTACAATAAATAGGGACAATTCTTGTACTTGTACCTTGAAGACAAAAGAACAATTAAAAAAAAAAAAAAAAAAATGTAAGAACATTTTTTTTTACATCAAGGGTGGGAAGTACTTAAGAAATTGTACTTAATTACTAAAATATTATTTTGGGGAATTTGTACTTATTTAGAGTGCTAATGAAGCTAAACATTTTTACTTCACATTTACATTAAAAAAAGCTTTACTTTTTACTCATTACAATTTCATTTGTACTGAGCACTACAAATATTATAACCATTGCTAAAGATAAAAAACTCTTTTTTTGAAAAAAACAACATTGACACTGTGATTAAATGGGCTGCTTTTCACACTTTGTGCAACAAAATTACATTAGAAATCTTTCATTGTCTTTCATCAGCCAGTTTTAAAAGCTAGGAAAAAGAGGTTTTACACCTAAATACTTAAGTACAAATAAAAGTGGAAAATTCTCACTTTCACTCAAGTATGTTTCCAGCTAGATACTTTTGATATATTTGACGCAGCACCCACACTTTAACTAAAGTATAATTTCTCTGTACTTTTACAGTGTTTGACATTTTAATATGAGGGTACTGTCAGAACCAAAATGAATCACCAATCAAACCAGCAATGACAATACATCTCAACAAAACCCTATACGGAGTGAATAAGAAATCCCAATAAAATTAGCTTGAGCTAGTTATTTGTAAAGGTCCTTTGAGGAATGCTCTAAAATGTTTTTTTTTTTTTTTTTTTCCTGTTTAAGCTGAATCATGTTTATTTGATTTTATGTGGATTTTTTCTTGACTTCCGTTTGTTTGGTTATACAGCATACTTGGAGGTCTTACCCTCATGGCTTCCTGGATGTGATCTTGTCGTACAACTTCTGCTGACCTGTCCATATACCACTTCAGACATCGAATCAACTCTCTGCATTTGGAATTGAACACTAGTTACACTATATTCAGAAAATATGAAATACCATTTATATTCCATTACTAAGATACGTTTGCTTAAACTATATCTAAACAAAAATATCCTGCGAAATTGATGAGCTCACTTGTAAGCGAGTGCTCCAGCAAAGTGCTTCTGGATGTAGGTATCCATCACAGGCCGGAAGTGATAAAACTTACTGTCCCGGAGCAGATTTATGATGAACACCTGGACAGAGATGGGAAGCAGAGGTCAGGAGGTTACAGATCAGGTCCAAAATTGCATCAGTGTTATTTTAGTATCATTGAGATACTCATATATTTTTATCAATATAGTCACTAATCATTTTTTTTTTTTTTTTTTTTCAGTTAAATTAAACACTGGTTGTCAGATTGAACAATGCAGCTGAATTTGACAGTATGATCACTAAAAAAAGAGATAATATTTTATAAACTTTGCAGAAACTTATCTTATGTGAATTTGGTTTAAATTTACACAGAAATCCCAAACTAGATAAGCTGAAGTCTAAAGCATCACGACAGCATGTTGCAAAATGAATATCAATGCAAAAAGAATGCAGCCTGCATTGGTTCTTTATTCTCCACACAGAAACATGACAGATGTATTCAGGCCAAGAGAGGCTAGAACATCTTGACTCTTTTTACAGGAGTACGAGAAGCTAAAGGCTCTCTGGAGACACCACTATCAAGCAGCTGTGAACGCCTAATAATGCCTGGATCCATGCCAGCTGAAATCTTCCATTTTTCAAAACAGACACACACATACAGCATGGAAACCTGCTGAAAGAGATGAATCGTGTGCATTTAAGGGTGTTCACACATGCAAATACACACTTGTAAAGTAAAAGTGAGCTCTTTTGATGAATGGAAATCGGACATGTTATTACAGCTGTGAATTATTAACATTAGGTAAGCTATGGCGCGGTCTTTAAAATGTAATTAATTAAAGTTTTCTAACCAGTGACTGAAACACCAGGGGTCCATATTTGTCTGTGTTGTCATCCAGAATGGAGAACAGTGTGTCGAGGATGTCTTGAAGAAACTGGAGAAGAAAAACAGAAAATGTGGGTGTAATTTACATTAAGCAGACATTAAAATCTGTCAATAATTATTTTTTTTATTATTATTAAGACAGAGCTCTCACTTTGACTATTTCTTCTCCGCAGACGTGGCGCAATCGCCCCAAAATGTCCATTACACGGTCTGGATGTGCTTTCCACTTCAACAAAGCTAGCAGATCGACTTCAAAAAACAACAAGAAAGTGTTATTACTCTGTGAAGTAGACACAACAACTGATAAACGGAGGGAAAATTGAATATTGTATGAAGTGTTAGTAAGTTACCATTCTGTGTTAGTTTGGTGGAAGAGAGTTGAGTGGATATCCAGATGGTCTCCTTAGTGCTGCGCTGGAATATGAGGCTGGACGGGATGTTTGGGCAGCCGTTGAAGTCATCTTTACAACAGGGCAACCCCAAGTACAGCGCATGGTTACTGAAGGTGGTGTTTTCATCACACTGATCCACATACAGAAAAGAGTTGTATAAGTTAGACATCAATATGCTATGCACTTTCTGTACCATGGTTATTATTGTTAACTAAAAGTATCAAAAACTATTTTCTTTACTTCTTTACTAAATAAAATAAACATTGATAACACTTTATTTTGATAGTCCACTTTAGACATTCTACTAACGATCTAGTAACTTTGCAACTACATGTCATGTATTAAAAAATAATAATGATAAAACCAATATAGACAATGACAAAAACACACAACAAATGTGTTATTGATTGTGTGACTTTAACTTGTCTGATTGCTATTAATTACATATGACTTGACTTTTAAACAGCTTGAATGTTTTAACTCTTGGCAAGTGGATAAAAAATTAAATCCAATTCAAAATGTGCTTACTGTTACATATTAATACAGGTGCTGGTCATATAATTAGAATATCATCAAAAAGTTGATTTATTTCACTAATTTCATTGAAAAAGTAAAACTTGTATATTATATTCATTCATTACACACAGACTGTTTATTTCTTTTAATTTTGATTATTATAACTGACAACTAAGGAAAATCCCAAATTCAGTATCTCAGAAAATTAGAATATTACTTGAGACCAATACAAAGAAAGGATTTTTAGAAATCTTGGCCAACTGAAAAGTATGAACATGAAAAGTATGAGCATGTACAGCACTCAATACTTAGTTGGGGCTCCTTTTGCCTGAATTACTGTAGCAATGCGGCGTGGCATGGAGTCGATCAGTCTGTGGCACTGCTCAGGTGTTATAAGAGCCCAGGTTGCTCTGATAGTGGCCTTCAGCTTTTCTGCATTGTTGGGTCTGGCATATTGCATCTTCCTCTTCACAATACCCCATAGATTTTGGCCAATTAAGAACAGGGATACCATGGTCCTTAAACCAGGTACTGGTAGCTTTGGCACTGTGTGCAGGTGCCAAGTCCTGTTGGAAAATGAAATCTGCATCTCCATAAAGTTGGTCAGCAGCAGGAAGCATGAAGTGCTCTAAAACTTCCTGGTATACGGCTGCGTTGACCTTGGACATCAGAAAACACAGTGGACCAACACCAGCAGATGACATGGCACCCCAAACCATCACTGACTGTGGAAACTTTACACTGGACCTCAAGCAATGTGGATTGTGTGCCTCTCCTCTCTTCCTCCAGACTCTGGGACCCTGATTTCCAAAGGAAATGCAACATTTACTTTCATCAGAGAACATAACTTTGGACCACTCAGCAGCAGTCCAGTCCTTTTTGTCTTTAGCCCAGGCGAGACGCTTCTGTTGTTCAAGAGTGGCTTGACACAAGGAATGCGACAGCTGAAACCCATGTCTTGCATACGTCTGTGCGTAGTGGTTCTTGAAGCACTGACTCCAGCTGCAGTCCACTCTTTGTGAATCTCCCCCACATTTTTGAATGGGTTTTGTTTCACAATCCTCTCCAGGGTGCGGTTATCCATATTGCTTGTACACTTTTTTCTACCACATCTTTTCCTTCCCTTTGCCTCTCTATGTGCTTGGACACAGAGCTCTGTGAACAGCCAGCCTCTTTTGCAATGACCTTTTGTGTCTTGCCCTCCTTGTGCAAGGTGTCAATGGTCGTCTTTTGGACAACTGTCAAGTCAGCAGTCTTCCCCATGATTGTGTAGCCTACAGAACTAGACTGAGAGACCATTTAAAGGCCTTTGCAGGTGTTTTGAGTTAATTAGCTGATTAGAGTGTGGCACCAGGTGTCTTCAATATTGAACCTTTTCACAATATTCTAATTTTCTGAGATACTGAATTTGGGATTTTCCTTAGTTGTCAGTTATAAACATCAAAATTAAAAGAAATAAACATTTGAAATATGTCAGTCTGTGTGTAATGAATGAATATAATATACAAGTTTCACTTTTTCAATGGAATTAGTGAAATAAATCAACTTTTTGATGATATTCTAATTATATGACCAGCACCTGTATATTATTTTAATATTATGTTTAACAATATTTTTAAACAGTAATTATAAAGTACTTGTAAAGGACAAATGCACATAATTTATGATGTAATTGAAGGAAGGCTGTCGATTTAACATTTTAATTTAATTAATTAGTCATGGGAAAAAATTATGTTAAAATGATTAATGCATTTAAAGCACCCGCCCCAGACTTATGTAGGTACATTTATTCTAATTTTACATGTCACACGAAGCAAGGCAACAACTCTGTTCACAATTCTGAGCCTACAAAATCTAGATGGGCAAAAATGCCCCTGTATCAGTTTTTGTCTCATATTTATATCATATGATATAGTTAAGCAATATCACAAGAGTAACGAGCGCAATATCACACGAGTGCTGTTTTTGTCCTGAATAGCACGAGTGCAAATGTGATATTGATTTAATACAACAATTCAATAAATAAGAAGTTAATACTGTTCCATTTTAGACACAGTATTGTCTGCTTTTGCTCAATTTTGCCAACAAAAATATTACCTATAAAGGCAGAGCAGAACTGTCTCCGAGCAACACACAGCAGTGCTTCGATTCTGAATGCAACATTTCTCAACAGCCCTTTCAAAAACAGAGCCATTTACTTCATTCCTGAATGAATCAGCTGTTTGAACGAATCAATCGAATGAATTAATTTGAACAAATCTAATGAATAAATGACTCAATGACTTAGTCATTAAGACATTTACCGCCACCTAATGACGGTAAATGTTCATTAACGGTTTAATTTCATTAAATATATTTCCATATTAATAATATAAAAATAAATCAATCTAAAACTACTTTTTGTAATGTCTATTTGATGCTTTTCTCATTTAACACAATAATGACTTTAAATTATCTTTTGGGGATAATTTCTCAGCCAAATTTGATGTACAATTAATTTGCGATTAATTAGATTAATTAAAGGCAGGGTAGGTGATTTGTTCCAGAAGCATTTTTTTGTTATGCTGGTTAAAAGTCTCTTCACATCCTGATAGCAATCACTACGTTAAGTTGTCTAAATGTGTTTATATGTATATATATATATATATATATATATATATGTATATATATATTATATATATATATATATATATATCATCTGTGGAAGGCGTAGGACCATAAAATGTTCATCCAGTTCCTCCTGAACCAAAACAACAAGCTTATGCTGCGTTCATGCCGTAACTACTGTAATTTGGAAGAGATGGAAAACCGTGACGTTTTACTTAAAGCGGTTTGTGACTCAAATTTATGCGTTTCAATGGCACTATCAACGCCAAAATTAATCTGCAGCAGTCAGGTGGTACAGGTCAGTGCTCTTTGAGTTGTTTATGTTCATTATTATTGAATTGTTACATGCTTTGACAAATGAGGTAGTTCAACGCCGTCTCCAGTCTTGTGATGCTTTGCAAACTCTGCTGTGTAAGTTCATGAGTTTTGAAGGAGGCGTTGGTTTGGAGACACTCTGAAGGGAGGGTGGGATTTAATGCTTTCAGAGCTAGCTTGCTATTGCTAGGTGCTCTAAAAATTGCATACCCTACCTTTAATTGCCACATCGTTTAATTAATTAGATAAAAAAATTTGAATTGCTTAACAGCCCTAGTTTAAAGTAATGGCAGAGACTGTCCTTACCTTGTAGACGTAAAGCTCATGGCTCTCATCTGACAGTGTGGTGCCGTCTTCCCTCATGAGAGGAGTGAACGCAAAGCCAAAAAGCTTCTTTTCTCCTTTGTCCTTTGCTGTGAAAACAATAAAATGGCAATATTGTCTAAAGTACTTGTTAAGTTTTAAGTGCCAGTAATTAAAATTCATTATAATAATGATAAAAAATCATTTCACTTCATGAACTAAGTCAAGGAACCTTGAATTTTGAATATGTTAAGTGTTGCATGCAGCATTTAACCCAACATGTTGAATAATGACTAACCAAACAATATCTCATTCATTTCAAAAATAACTTAATAGAAATGTTAGTTTGGAGAGAAGTTCATATGTAGGCACAATTTTAAATCGGTATTAGTTCATTAATTTTAATAATTTGGGCATAAGATCAAAATGTCAAGAGAAAAATAATTAAATGTGTCAAAAATTATACTGGAGGTGTATAAATCCTTACTTGAACAGTGTCTAAACTCAAAGCGCAGATGGGACCCCCGGAATCGGTCAATGGGGATTGGCAGTTTGATGACCTCACTCCAGCGTGGACTGTTGTTGTGGTAGAGAACGAAAGAGCGGTACTCACTGATGCTGTGTTCTCCTGAGCCCAGACTAATGCACTCCTGATAAAAGATAGAAGAAATGGAAATGGTTTGCTTTTATGTGGCTTTATAGTGTGCATCAAAGTTTGCGACACAAAAATTTATGATGGGCTTATGTAAAATACATCAGAAAATCCCAAACTCATTTACTCCTTTCAAACTGACTTCAAATTTGTTTGGACTAAATGATTCACCACATAAGCTACAGATCACTTGTATGTTTTTCAAAGGGATAATTTGCCCAGAAATGTGTCATTAATTACTCCCTCATGTCGTTCCAAACACGTACTTTCTTGCTTCTTTTTTGTTTTCCAATAATCATGGTGCAATTTCATGGAAAAGAGCAACCAGCACAATTTCTAAACAATTCTCCTTTTATAGATGGATTGGAATTACATGAGGGTGAGTAAATGATGACAGAACTTTAATTGTTGGCAAACTATTCCTTTATTAATGTAGTTTGACTTACTTTGAGGATCTCGCCGTCAGCATAGAGCACATACATGGTGACTTCAATGTTCTTCTGAACACTCTTGCCTCCTCTCTCAAAGTCTCCTCTCTCCAGCGTGAGGTAGAGGTCGTTGCGTATGTCACCTAAAGATCAACAAAAACAACATTGTTAGGTAATGAGTTTTTTGGTTTTTTTTTGCTTAGTGAAACTTGCACTGCACTGTTACAAAAATGTTGTGATTTGTGTTACTTATATTTTTGTTTTGGTGAATTGTTGCAAGAAAAACTCAACAATCATGTGTCACCACTTGGGGCCCAAAAAAGTTCAGACATCCTAGACAAAAATCTAATGATATATTTTCAAGAAATTGTTAGAGATGCACAAATATTTTGGTCACACATTAGTTTGGGGAACACATATTCACTATTAAATATGACTTTAACTAAACTCCTAATTTACTGATTATTAATAGCTAGTTAGGTAGCTGTTATAGTGGTTAAGTTTAGATATGGGGTAGGATTAAGGGATGTAGAATATGGTCATGAATATGGAATGAGGCATTAATATGTGTTTTATAAGTACTAATAAACAGCCAATATGCTAGTAATATGCATGGTAATAAGCAACTAGTTAATAGTGAGAACTGTTCCCCGAACTAAAGTGTTATCATATTTTTTCTTTAGTAAGTTTTTTGTGTTTGAATTTTAAATGCCACTTTTTAGACACCTTTTCAGAATATTATTGTTTGGTAACTTTTTTGTTTTCTAATTTTTGTTTGGTGAAACTACCTGAAGCTGTGGTTATTGTTGTTACTTATATTTTTGCTCTGGTGAATTATTGCAAGAAAAAGTCAATACTCGTGTGTCGCCACATGGGGTTCAAAAACATCCCTTATGATAAATTTTCAAGAAACTGTTAGAGATGCACAAAGATTTTTTTCTTTAGTAAGTTTTTTGTGTGTGTGTGTGTGTGTGTGTTTGAATTCTAATTGGCACTTTTTTCGACACTTTTTCAGAAGATCATTGTTGATCATGCTTGCAGATATTGGATAAGAAACAACATACATCAGTCTACTACGACTAACATAAAAAAAAAAATAAAAAAAAAGTTGGATAGATACAAAAACTGTAAATAGTTTTTTTTTTTAGCATGTTCCTATATCTATGTGTTTTTTGTTCAAGCTTAAAAGAAAATTTAATCTCGGATGGACCCAGCACTCTTAATTTAGCTTCACTTTTAAACCCTTTTACAGACTGTAATAAAAGCTATTGCTACATAAAGGTCAAATCATTTGTCCAGCTAAACTGTAGGAGCAAAACTGCACCCACTGGCTAGAAGAAATATCATCAAACTTGAGATTCAACCTGTCTTTTACACTATCATTCCACATGTGACCTTGGCTTTCAGATGACTCTTTCATTATCAACCTCATTCAATCCATGACACAGCAGCCCACATTCTCTCTGCAGAGCGGCAAGCATCTGAATCATAATACTCAAAATAAACATAGACTCTCTTTGGAATAGTGCTGAGCTCTTACCCGTCTACTCTGGGGAAAAAAAGTTTTAGCTGTTAGTGAAAGAAGTTGTGGGTTTAATTTGATTTCTTCCAATTACAGCTGATGCAATAAAAGAGAATGCGTGCATCTTCTGAGCGCTGCTAGAAACGATCCCTCCTGCTGACACTCACCCTGCAGCGAATACGCAGACAGTTATGAGTGTGGAGATGTATATTTCGGCATATACCTTAAAGAAAAGCTTAAATTTGCTTTGATGCACCAGATATCTTTACTGGGGGCTGATATAGTCAAGGAGAATGATATAAAGCACCTTACGCAATAAAACTCTTGCTCTATTTTGAGTGTAATGTGCATAATGAAAAAGTTTCCTTGACTTTTGCTTGCAAAATGAGAATAACTTGTTCATTCTGAGTAACAAAGAGCGATTTTTGTTTTTGTATTGACCTGTAAGAGAATTAAAATTTAAATTCCACAGTGTTTTAAATTGCTGTTGCTTGTTTGTTTGTTTTATTATAAGTGTCTAGAAATTACATTTGACAACTGCATTTTTTTATATTGCAAATGTTTGTGAAATTGGCCTGTTAACAATGGTTTTCAAAAAATGTTAAAGGGTTATAATTACTAACTAAAGCTGCAAGCAGCGATGAAAGGGCCCTCGCACCCGTGCCACCACCACCTGTTGGCTTTAGGAAAACAGAGCACGGTGGGCAATATGCATTTAAGTATATAAATATAGGAGGACAATGTCAGTCATTTGTATTTGCCACACTTCCTGCTACCAGCTGGTGGCAATATGACTATAACTACATTTTTCATGACGATAATAGCATGCTTTAGCACTCAGCTAAGTGTTGTTAGCATGTTTTAGAATGTTTCTAGAATGTTTAGCACTCAATAGCATATTTTAGTATGTTGCTAGTAGTGAATCACAGTGTTAAACACATCACTTCCTGTTGCCAGTGGCTATTACTATAAGTGGATATTGTCATGTAGATGTGTTCAGGGCATGACTCTTTTCAAACATGTGAAGTTTGGGGCAGATCGGACATTGTGTGCCTGAGTTACAACAACTTCCTGTTTCATGGCGTTAATCGCATACTTTAGCACTTAGTCAAGTGATGCATGATTTAATGTGTTTCTAGCATGTTTGGTACTTAATGGCATATTTAAATGTGTTTCAGTGAATTACAGTGTAAAGCATGCCATTTTCTGTTTTCAACAGGTGGCGCTATGACTAACTGAATATTTGTATGCAGATATCTTCAGGCCAGGACTCTTCTCAAACATAACAGCTTCCTGTTTCATGGTGAAACATCAGACTTTGTCAGGCCGCCACGGACACGCTGTTCAACGAAAACTCAAGATCTTTGCAATTTAACATCGCTAAGGCCTTATGACTAGACTGACGAAATATGATGCTGTTTTGTTAAATTTCTATGAGGAGTTAATCACAGTGTAAAACATGACATTTCCTGTTGCCTGCAGATGGCGCTATGACTGTAACTGAATATTGGCATGTAGATGTGTTCAGGCCAGGACTCTAATAAAACGTGTGAAGTTTGGGCAGATCGGACATTGTATGTCCGAGTTACAACAACTTCCTGTTTCATGGCAAAACATCGAACTTCAGACACGGCCTTCAGTGAAAACTCTAGATCTTCGCAATTTAACGTTGCAAAGGCCTTTAGATTAGACTGACCAAATATGATGTTTATCTGATAAAATCTCTAGGAGGAGTTTGTTAAAATACAACGTCTGGAAATGTCAAAAACTGCAAAAAAATTTGCAGAGAAAATTCTAAATATCTCACTTCCTGTTGGGTTTTCAGATTTTGCATCCAGGGACTTTTGTAGGTATTGATGGGCTGTATTGATATGTCTACCGAATTTCATACTTGTATGTGAAACATAGTGCAAAGGGCGCTTAATTGAAATTTTGTAGGTGGTGCTATCGAGCCATTTTGCCACACCTAATTCTAAAACCCATATCAGACATAAATAAAGAAGAATTGACCAAGCAATTACAATTGTGTCCTCACACCATCGGTGCCCGGGCCCTAAATATCTTTTAAATTTGCATTAAATAAATGAATAAATAAATAAATCCAGTATCAGTATTGGTAAACATATTGACAATATTGGCCTTGATATCATGGTACTTGATATCAGATCGAAAATCGTCCATTCCAAACATTCAGTGTCCCACAACATACTAGTGTTAGTGAATCTAACAAGAAGCAAATCTAGATAAGAAAGCAAATATGGCCACAGCTGCATTTAGAAACAGTTAATGGAATAGACAACACACTGTAAAAGCCTAAATAAAGCTTTGTGTGTTTGTCTGTTTGGCTGACAGTACCCTACAGTTTCACACCCCGATAAAAATGTTATCTGGCAGCAGCAGGCTGACTCCCTGTGAGCACTGGTATTTCATTGGATTGTGTTCCTGTTTAGATGCTTTCTGTTACGGCTACAGCGTTAAGACACTTCTCTCCACTGCTTCAGAGCTATTTTGTGGAATACAAGCCACATAATGCTCTCTATTCAGGCACAAATTGTTTCCAAAAAGGAACAATCCTGGTGCATTCCCAGCTGGAAAGAGGAAAAAATGGCCTGACAGCAGTAGCTAGTGTATAAAGAAGGGAAAGCAGATGCTACGGTTTAGTATCTAGGTATTTGCATGTGCTCACTTTCTGTTTTATGTATATTAAGAGGATGACAAAAGACAGGAACATGGAAACATCAGGTAAACTGACTTTTTTTAAAGGGGTGGTTGATTATGATTTCACTTTTTTAACTTTAGTTACTGTGTAATATTGCAGTTAGAGCATCAATAACATCTGCAAAGTTATGATGCTCAAAGTTCAGTGCAAAGGGAGATATTTTCTTCTAAAGAATTCGCTGTTTAAGTACCACAACAAACTTCTTCCTAAAATGTACATAAACCCTGCCCCTGAGAACATGCAACAAAGGGGGTGAGGCCATGTTAGGATGCTTTAGAGAAGAGGAAGGGTTGTTGTAGTAGAGCGTTGTTACCATTCCGCCATTTTACGCTTCACAAACGAGGGTCAATTCAATGCTGGATTTGCACAGAACATGACGGCACATGCTAGTCAATGAGTTGAATCAACTCCACAGCAACTACATAAATTTATCCACTAACCATTTAGAAACGTCCAGCTACATTCTAAAAGTTGTAATTTCTTCCTGAGTCTTTCCATCAGTGTCCAACTCTGGTTTGAACAATGTAAGGTTGAACACCGTTACTGACAACTGTCATTTTGACTGCGTGAGATTCTCCAGCTTTGTTGCTGTTGAGCAACCGAAGCACGAGCTGTTAAAGCTCCTTTGCATTGAAAGGGACACACCCAAATAGGGGCAAATTTGACAAGCTATAATAAATTATCTGTAGTGTATTTTAAGCTGAAACTTCACAGACACATTCTGGGGACATCAGAGACTTATATTACTTTTACAAGATATTACAACTTGTAAAAGTTGCATTAAAAGAGTCATGCCCCTAAGTTGTATTTTTGGTCTTTTTATGGCTAAAATGAAAATCAAGTGGATGATGCAATCCCAACCCATCACATCTGGCATTGAAAAAGAAATGTACAAATAATTCTTGTTGGACAAACTCATCTCCGGCTTATAGAAACTGTCATGAGAATGAATAATTTTCAAAGCTTGTGGCACCTCAAGTGTCATTAACATTTCATAATGCTAACAGTTCAATATTCCATCTAATTGCTGCCTCCAAGACTTAATATCGTTTGACAGACAGACATTGTTTTTTAGTGCAATGCATCCCAACGCTGGGACCATTTTTTAGAAACCTGCCGAGTTTGATCTTTTAAGGGAATAAAGTCAATGCAGCAATCTGAAATAAGATTACATGGGTTTTTCCCAGACATTGTGGTTCAATAGCATATAAGCCTCTTTCAGAAAAATACGTACCTCAGAAACCTAAGGAGCCATGGCTCTCAGAGGCCTATCGACTTATTGGCGTTTCAAAATGCTGAATTTAAAGAGCACAGCCTTGTCTGTGATTATAATTGAACCACCTCAGGTTGATCGATTTGTGGATGATAAACCAATCATTGAGCTCTTCAGAAGAAGGAGGAAGCATTTAACTCAGAGACAAATGAGAGGGGTCTACAAAAGAAGATGGAGGACCCATCAATCCACCTACCACTGAAGGACTTCTGAGACTACAAGACTGATGTGTGAATTTATGGACGAAGAGAAGAGATATTGTACATGGTTACGCGATTTTGACTGCTGGGGAATTCAGCCAGAGCTCCAATGAATTTTTAAAGAACACACAGTGACATGGTTTTATTAAGAGAGCAACTTAAGAGAAGACCCAAGGCTCCTTCTGAATCACAGGGAAGGGATTTCTTAACTAAACTTTGACGTGGCAAGAGTCCAGCTGGTTTTACAGGCCCTCTGAGGCTCAAAGCAGAAAGCCCGTACAGTCTGTCAAAATGTGGGTCATATACATTTATATAAGCTTGATTCTATGCAGTTAAAAGGCAATGAGGCTGATTATGTGCTGTTATATGCGATTATTGGTCTTGCTAAAGGCCCTTTCACAAGACTCGCTTCAGGGCTTAAGCATCGCTTTGACCTCCACATGAAAAGAATTGCAGATAGAGACACGGGAAGACACAGGGTTTTATGATGTTCCTAGGTAGTGAAAAAGCAAGAAGTGTGCACAGAAAACAGTGAAAACTCTGAGTTTAGAACAGAAAAAACTCTTAGTGATTCATTTGATACAACAGGACAGCAAAATTTACCATTGTTCACCAAATTTTCGCAGACAAAATCCAGTCATTTCAATAGGAATCAATGCAATTTGGAATTTCACGAAAGATTTCTCCATGCAGATTTCGCAATGAGTAGTTGGAATCGCCATGTTTATCAACAGAAAGCTGCTTGGTTTGAAAGTGACTTCTGTGTGAGCTGTGCTTCATACAAAACTACACTATTGACTATAGAAAATGGACCATAAAATTTTGACAATGGACAATGGGATTTTCGCTGATAACAACGCAGTAAAAACCACCCACAACACCCTAGCATTGAGTTATTATTTCATTTGAGTAGTGGGACAATATTAAAATTCTGGCTGATACAGTAAGTCGATTTTAATGCTTTGAACAATAACCGATAAATGGTCAAAATGTAAAAAATAGGGGAAATTAGTATGTCCAAAATATTAACCTATATATACAACTATTATTGTACTCACTTCAGTTATATTTTCTTATTCTAACTTCTACTTATACTCAGACCATGAATACAAAGTCTTGGCGTATCTCTTGGATTCATTCAGTCCTGAACGAAACTGCAATCATGACCTTCATGAGACTTACCTGGCATGATCACATCGGGGAAACCTAGTTTGCGTGTGATGGCCACGCCGCGGTTGAATATCATGGGGTTTTCCCTGCGCACCTGCTCCATGTCACCTCTCAACAGCTGCAGTGAGATGATTAGACCTGCACAAAGGGAAGAGTTCCGAGGAAATGTGAGACGACTTCATGACGACCACTATAATTATCCTTGTGATTACGTTAGTGTTTATTTAGTAAAATGGGCCCTTGTTTCAAAGAACGTACCAGAGAGATTGTGTCTCTTATGTTACAATTTTGTTCAGGTCTCTATGCCGACTGCCAGTAACTGCTACAATTCAATTCAATCAAGACATTGTTTTGGGTCTACAATGCCGCTAATGACCTGGCTCCCCGCTACCTTCAATCCTTCATTAAATCGTACACACCAGCCCGCCTGCTGCAATCAGTCATTCTGATTGCCTGGCTCCTGTCAGTTCCCAATTGGAAGGGTTTCTGTTCATCCAGGTCCAGAAATTTTTCTAGGCCTTCCCCTCAATGGTGGAATAAACTCTCAATTAGGACAGCTAACACACCAATTACCATTGAACGATACCTCAAGTCACACATCTACGATACTCATTTCCCCTAGGACTTCCCCTAGGACTAGGGCTACATTCACCCTAATCCACATACAAAACACATCTTTTTCTCTCTGTTTTGGCCTTCCATCCACACTGAGATGTCATTTTTGTCTTGGGAAAATTGAGGTTTTTTGAAGATGTTCTCCCAAGTGGATACATTTGAAAATGGAGAAAATAGAGGTATTTGAATACTATGATAGATATCTAAGTTTATACTGTTTATTTCATTGATATGCTTAAACTACAGTGCTCAGCGTAAATGAGTACATCCCCTTTGAAAAGTAACATTTTAAACAATATCTCAATGAACACAGAAGCAATTTCCAAAATGTTGACAAGACTAAGCTTTATATAACATCAGTTTAACTTATAACATGAAAGTGAGGTTAATAATATAACTTAGAATACACATTTTTCAGTTTTACTCAAATTAGGGTGATGCAAAAATGAGTACACCGCAAAACAAAAACTACTACATCTAGTACTTTGTATGGCCTCCATGATTTCTAATGACAGCACCAAGTCTTCTAGACATGGAATGAACAAGTTGGTGACATTTTGCAACATCTATCTTTTTCCATTCTTCAAGAATAACCTCTTTTAGAGACTGGATGCTGGATGGAGAGTGATGCTCAACTTGTCTCTTCAGAATTCCCCATATGTGTTCGATTGGGTTCAGATCAAGAGCCACTGAATCACTTTCACCCTGTTCTTCTTCAGAAATCCAACAGTGACCTTAGATGTGTGATCATTGTCATGTTGGAAAAGTGCACCAAGGGCACGGAGTGATGGTAGCATCTTTTCTTTCAGTATAGAGCAGTACATCTGTGAATTCATGATGCCATCAATGAAATGCAGCTCCCCGACACCAGCAGCACTCATGCAGCCCCACATAAGGACACTGCCACCACCATGTTTCACTGTAGGCACCATGCATTTTTCTTTGTATTCCTCACCTTTGCGACGCCATACAGTTTTGAAGCCATCAGTTCCAAAAACATTTATCTTGGTCTCATCACTCCAGAGTATAGAGTCCCAGTAGTCTTCATCTTTGTCAGCATGGGCCCTAGAAAACTCTAGGCGGGCTTTTTTGTGCCTGGGCTTTAGGAGAGGCTTCTTTCGTGGACGGCACCCATGCATGCCATTCCTCTGCAGTGTACGCCGTATTCAGTCACGGGAAATAGTCACCCCAGTTTGGCTTTCTACTTCTTTAGATAACTGCAGTGAACTTGCATGCTGATTTTCTTCAACACTTCTCATCAGAAGACGCTCCTGTCGAGGTGTTAACTTCCGTGGACGACCTGGACGTCTCTGTGAGATGGTTGCAGTTGCATCTTTTTTAAATTTTCGTACCACATTGCTACAGAATTCTGACTGATAAGTAAAGCTTTGCTGATCTTCTTGTAGCCTTCACCTTTCTGGTGTAAAGAAATTATTTTCTTTCTCAGGTCTTGTGACATTTCTCTTCCATGTGGTGCCATTGCTGAGAGCATGAAATGGGAAGGGGTCTTAACACCCTTTTATAGTCGACTGTCTGCTGGACACCTGTGTAATGAATAATTAGACTCACCTGTGGTTTAATTCTTGTTAAATTAGACATCTGTAGTCTAAAATTTAGCTTTGCTCCAGAGACTTTCAGTGGGGTGTACTCATTTTTGCATCACCCTAATTTGAGTAAAACTGAAAATTTTGTTCTCTAAGTTATATTATTAAGCTTACTTTCATGTTATAAGTTAAACAGATGTTATATAAAACTTAGTCTTGTCAGCATGAAATGGTTTTTGTATTCATTGAGATATTGTTTAAAATGTTACTTTTCAAAAGGGGTGTACTCATTTACACTGTGTACTATATGTTCAAATTTACTCGCAATTGTTGTCGTGTGGCAAAACATGAGGGCAATTGCGTTTTAGAGCATAGACTGAATGCCAATTGAGTGTGATCTGGACGCCTGGATATTTTGCTAATAAAACAATCAAGCCAGAAAAAATAGCATGATAACTTTATAATTTCTGGTCTATCTGTATCGTCTCAGTGAGCTTTTATTACATGATTTTAGCATTTTCTGACATTTCAGTGTGGATGGGAAACTTTTGTAAAGCGATTAAACGCTAGTATGGATGGAGAGCATACTAGCATAACCTATTTCACCTATTTCAAATGTATCAGGATTAATGTGGACGTAGCTTTAAGGTCTGTTCACACCAAGGACGAAAATTATAACGATAACAATAAAGACATAGTTTTAAAAACATTCTAAATATAAAAGAATAGCAACACAGAGTCCCCAACACAACTATAACGATAACGGCACAGAAAAACAATGTCGTTGGAATTACTTTTAGAAAGTTTTTTTTTTTTTCCAGCTGATGAACGATAAAAAACATTGACAGCCAATCATAATCCATCCACCTTTAAAGAGCTCGAGCATTTAAAGCAGCAGACGACAAAGCTACAGTGTGCGCTTAGAATAAACAAAGATACCGTTCGCTGGTGTAGTTATCATTATAGTTATTTTTATAGTTATAGTTATCGTTATTGGTGTGAATGAGCTTTTAGACTGGCCTTACTTTGTTTGCTCATGCAGCTCATTTTATTAAGGGTTTTAGGGACCTGATCTAGTTATTCAATATCATTTTGGACTCTTTTATCATTTCACAGATGTTCTGTTTGTTTTTTTGGAGGCTTAAGCTTTACATGTGACTTGTATTCTTAGTTACCAGGCATTGTAATGACTACTTTCACATTTTATTCTATGTTCTTTTAGGTATGATAGCACCTACTGAGAACATAAATGGACTTTAACATCATACTTTGCTTTATTACAGCAGAATTACAGAGAATTAGGGGCAAATCATACACATTCCTATAGTGATTTCAGCAACATAAGCGAAACATTAACTACAACAGTAAAGCAGGATAACAGACATGCTTTTTGCAAGGACTGTTCAGTTTCAGTGAAGCTAAACGTTTCTCATCTGATAACACTTAAATCAAGTGTACGACCGTTTTCGAAGTGCACTTACCGTAGTTAGTGCTGGGGGCGGTGTATTTGGTGCTGGACTTGCGGATAATGTTCTCATGAATCTGGTACCACTCATTTTCATTATTACACCTGTGAAAAAGAGAAGGACGAGGACAATCCATTAAAGCAAGAAAAATATGTTGTCGTATTGGTGAAGCAGGTGGAATCAGTTGGTGCATCCCAATTCATTCCCAATTGGTGCTGCAAGTAGTGTGTTCACACTGAAAATTCCAAAAAGAAAAAGTACACTTTAAATACCCCGATGATGCACTAAATTAACAGAAAAAAGTGTGGAATGTTGGACACTATATGCACTTAACTGTTGCAGCTTTAATTATGCATTGGAGGGGGAGGGGCTATCAGACTCTGATGTTAAATGACAAAATAACCTTATAAAATTCACACACTATTCAAGTACATAGTGTATAAGTGCATAGTGTATAGTGTGTCATCTGGAATGCAACTAGTGCATGAGTATTCTGGTGATTCCTAGATTCTTGGAGTCACAAATGTAATTTGTCAGTATATATGTAACTACTGTGGGCCCTATCATATACCCGGTGCAATGCGGCACCAGGCGCATGTGTTTTTTGCTAGGTTCACCATTTTCACGTCCAGCACCATGTTGTTTAAATAGCAAATGCATTTGCGCCCATTTGTGCACCCATGGGCGTGCTGGTCTGAAAACTAGGTGTTTTCAGGCGCATTGTTGGCGCATTGCTATTTTGAGGCAACTGAAATAGACTGCATCACTGACCAACTGAAACCTGGTCTAAAGTCAATGGCGCAATATTTGTTTTTTTATTTAAAGAGTACGCCTATATGCGGGTGCACAATGCGCGTACACTCTGCTTATTACACACACACAGGGACGCACATTAGCACACAAACATGCCAAATATTAAAAATAAAGGGATTACAATGTAAAAGATTATTATTGTGTGCATAAAGATAAAAATGCTTTGGTGAAATCCGACTTGTCCAGTAGATGGTCTGCTCGCACGCTTTAACCTCGCGCACGAGCAGATCCATTTCCTAGAGAAGCGTTCAGTTTTTCCGCTTGCAAATTCCGTCATGTAAATACCAAGTCCACCATGGCGCGAGCGCAACAGGCTTTTAAGGGAATGGGAGATGACACTCCGATTGGTTTATTGCACATTACGCACAAAACACACCCATTACTTATTAAGAGAATAGAGACAACCCTTTTAGACCGACCATTTTTCCCGTTCTTAAACTAGCAAAAGTGGATTCGGACACACCCAAAGTGCACTTGCAGCGTGCGTTTTAGACCATGCGCTTAGATCGTTAAAATAGGGCCCTGTATGTTAATGTGACGTATTTCTGAGTAGAACAGGATTTTCACTGAGAAAAAAAAAAAATTCATTGTGGGACTCCATCTTTTGTACTGCGAAAAGTTGCCGTTACTTTTCAGAATGACACATGATCAGGAATGTGACAAATGTGCCTTGAATTTTCAGTCATGAAATCTATTTTAAATAATAAAAAAGACAACAACTTAAAATTTAGCAGTTTATTAGATATTTTAGATATTGTTCTATGTCTAGGTTATTAAACATAATAAAAATAGGCAATCAATAATATAATTAATTTAAAAAGTTTTGTCCACTTTTTTTTTTTTTTGTACTAGAATTAGATTAGAATATATAAGATGATCAGCTTAGTTTTTAATGAATTTGTCCCTGGTGCTATAATCATTTAATAATAAAATAAAATAAAATATAAAATAAAATAGACATCCATAAAATTTACAAAATTTGTAATAATGTTAAGATGTTGAGATGTAACAGTAGGTACCATCAACTTAGTATGTAAGTTAGTGGTTTGTAAGTCAGAAAAATCAGTAATTTTTGAGAATGACCCTGGTGCTATAAAAGTTTAGGTTGTATCCAGTGTCTTTTTCTATAGAAAAGGGGGATATCTTTGACTTTGAGAGTAGAATAACCTACAATCAAGACAATTAACTCCAACTGGCACAGCTGCATTAGCATTTGCATGCGACATTTGTCAATTGCCACTTTGAACGATAGGATGGCGAGTGAAAGAACCACGCAGTCAAGTACAGCCAAGTGTTGAGAGTCATCACACAATGAAGCAAACACGACACTCTACTGCTTAAAAGTAGAGAAGTGTGGAGCTCCCAGGAGAGAGAACAGAGCCATATGCTACGTTCCAGCATCAGAAGCTGCTAAATCGCTGTGGGCTATCTGATGGAGCTTCGAGAACAGCAGTTTCTGGCCTGAGGGGAAGTGATATCATTAATGCCTGATCTAGAAGTGGCTAAACCCGCCGTGGCAGCTGAAAAGGGACTTCCGTGCTATGCTAATGCTAGGGTTTGTGGTGGCATAGCGGGCAGATGCTTTGTGGGAACTCCCACAGAGTCCATCTGGTTGGCTGTCATGGCGACTGGCTCCAAGGGCGTCAAGGGTGATTCTGGTCTGTTGCTCGCAGGGTCACAACGGCATTACACCAACACAGGCTGTTTGATGGAAAGTGCTACGTTCCAGAACATGAAGGGATATCTCATGCAAATCTGATCGGCTCAACTATTAGCCTGGTTTGCTGTAGCGTTACGAACCCAGCAGTCAACCACTAGATGTCCCCAGAAACAAACACAGCCTGAACAAGCATTTCCATGATGAGACCATCACAAACATACATACAATCTATCTATCTATCTATCTATCTATTGCTAAAAAAAACCCAATCCAATAATCCAATAATGAAAATTATGCATTATATTAGCACATTTTATAAATACAATACAATAATTACTAGAAAGAATCCTTGAATCTCATCTCATTCAAAAAGCTCTCACCCCCCGCGCACAATGGACGATTAATATGTTTTATTGATGGAGAACAGCCAGAGGTTCATCATGACATTGCAACTAATGCATCCCCACAGCACCAAGAGAAACAGCCTGTGAAAAGCACAGATTCTTCACTTCAATGTTACTACATTTCTCACAGTTTCACAGACACTGATGGCTTAATATCACATGATTGCTTGTCATTTTGATTGCTGGGGAATCCAAACAAATCTTGGCCCTTTTTCCCATCTTTCTCCACACATACACCTTTATTTTTTTTCTTCCTTGATTTCTCTTTCTTTTACCAGTTCTGTCAGTTCCCCAGCCAATAAAACAGAGGAGGCTTTCTGCATGGTTGCACACAGAGGTAATGAAAGTCTGTGATGGAGATAGCTAGAGGACACAACCACGTGTCACCGTCCACAGGGGAAGGGTTTCAGAGAGAGCTTCACAGCAGAAATAATGTATGATGTATCTTTTCTGTAATAAACAACAGCAAATGTAGGCTGCAGCTATTGTTACTAATTATTAACTATAGCAAATGTAATTAAAAATGTAGCCAGTTATTAGCTTCTTTCCAAAAAAAAAAAAAAAAATAGTATGCTGCCTACATTGACAGCTACCATCTAAGACAGCATACTAACTGAAATGGAACCTCACAACTGACTGAATTGGAACATTCACAATTAATTCCAATAGAGTGTGAGGTTAGCATGTTGCTATGCTAATAGCGCAATACTCTAGTAAGCATAACAATACACAGCGCATATAAATATTGGATGAAATATAAAATATAAAAGCATACTATCTGAAATGGAACTTCATGAGTGACTGAATTAGAATGTTCACAAATCATTCCAATAAATTATGATGTTAGCACGTTGCTACGCTAATAGCGTAATACTCTAGTTAGCATAATACACAGTGCATTGGATGAAATACAAAATATAAAAGCATTCTATCAAATGAAACCTCATGAGAGACTGAATTAGAACGTTCCCAATTTGTTCCAATACAGTTTCATGTTAGTATGTTGCTATGCTAATAGCACAACAATTTAGTGAGCATAACAAAACAGCACATACATATTGGATGAAATATAAAATACAAATACCGTGTACCTATATTGAATGAAACAAGTATAGTTTGGCATTTTTCTTGAACTGTCCACTAACTTTGATGATTTCTTTCTTTTAAATGTGACTACCTTATGAAAAAGCCTCAATGACATAAGCATGCCTATGACGCTTTAAAATGCTGTTCGAGGTAGGCAGCATCTTTTGGAACAGAGCTGTTCTGGCATGCAAATCTTACATCATTTATCAAAATGCAATGACAAATCTGAGTTTGATAAAACATCCTGTCAGTCATGAAGCAAATATGTTCCTCTGATCCGTACACTGCATAGTGTACATCAATTTTACATGAATTTGTGTTTACAATGTTCAGCTTTGCAAATCTCAAATGGTGGAGGCTACAATAATTCTCAGTTCTATTTGGAACAGAGAAGTTAATATATTCCTGAGTGGTTTTAATCCATCAGCGCTCAAGTGTTTTGTCAAGACTGTAGATTTAATAAGACGAGCGTGCGATTTTTCATTCATTGTTTAATATGCAGTTGTGCTCAAAATTATTCATACCCTTGGTAAATATGACCAAAGAAGGCTGTGAAAATAAATCTTGATACTTTTGATCTTTTATTTAAAAAATGTACAAAAATCTAACCTTTCATTGGAGAATAAGAATTTTAAATGTTTTTTTTTGTTTTTTTTTCACTAATACACATTGCTCACAATTAATCATATCCTTTTATTCAATACTTTTTGCAACCTCCTTTTGCCAAGGTAACAGCTCTGAGTCTTCATCTATAATGCCTGATGAGTTTGGAGAACACCTGACAAGATATCAGGGACCATTCCTCCATACAGAATCACGCCAGACCCTTCACATTACCAGCTCCATGTTGGTGCTTCTCATCATTTTTGTGTTGATTTTGATGTTTGTTTTGGATCATTGTCCTGATAGATGATCCAACCACGGCCCATTATATGATTTTTAGCAGGGACAGTCAGGTTTTGATTTTTTATCTGTTTGTATTTGATAGAATCCATGTTACCATGTATCTGAACAAGTTGTCCAGGATCTCTGGCAGAAAATTAGGCACAACATTAAAGATACAGCAGTACATTTTATTTTACACATGGGGTACTTTTTTTTATCCCTGTGCGCACTAAACCCATCTTGAGTGTTTGCTGCCAAAAAGCTTTTTTTTTTTTCATCTGAGCATAGATCCCATACCATTTGAAGTTCCAGTAGTGTCAGTTACTTTTCAAATGTTATATGGTCAAGATGGTTTTAGTGCAAACAGGGATAAAAAAAGGGGCCTAATTTTCTGCCGGAGGTCCTGGCCATCTTGTTCAGATTCTATCAAATACCAACAGATAAAAATCAAAACCTGACTGTCCCTGCTAGAGTCATATAATGGACCAAGGTTGGATCTTCCAACAGGACAATGATCCAAAAACAAACATGGGTCACTGAGCACAAAACCAAATTTCTGCCATGGCCATCCCAGTCCCCTGACCTGAACCCTATAGAAAATTAAAGAGGAGAAGTACCAACATGGACCTGAGAATGTAAAGGGACTGGAGAGATTCTGTATGGAGGAATGATCTCTGATTTTGTGTCATGTGTTCTCCAAACTCATCAGGCATTATAGGAGAAGACTCTTCTCCTATAATTATTTTGGAAAAAAAGGCTGCAGAAAGTATTGAATAAAAGGGTATGATTAATTGTGAGCAATGTGTATTAGAGAAAAGCTTTTATTTCATAATCCCCCCCCCCCCCCTTAAAATTCTTATTCTCCAATGAAAGGTTATATTTTTGTACATTTCTAAAATAAAAGATCAAAAGGATTAATAATGCAGATTTATTTGCACAGCCTTTTTTGGCCATATTTACCAAGGGTATGAATAATAGCTTGTTTGCAATCACGTGATTCTGATGATGCGCGGAATTCAGATGGAGGGCAGGAAGTGAAAAGCAGAATGGACGAGATGGAGGAAAGTCCTAAATGTACTGGTTTAAACACTATTACATATACGTATAAACAGAAAATCACAACATATGTTGGACTTGATTCTTACATTATAAAGAGGAGCAATTGTTCAATCAAGTTTTTCCCTTAAGTATGAGACTTAAGGCGTGATTTCCCCTTACCTGTTGGAATGTCTATATTATACGTCTATATAACTTAAGGGTGTTGCATATAAAGTCTTTGATATAGTGTTTCACGGCAGCGATGCAGGTTTTGCCGTTATAAAATTCTATTGTTGCCATGGACACGTTATTTGTTAATACAGATAGGGTATGTTACGTATGTAATTTGATCAATGTTTATGTGAATAAAGGCTTAAATTAAAATGTTTATCATATAAAGCGGCCGATCATGTCTCGTTAGAAGACTTGGATTGAACCTGCTCGCTCCGTGTAAAACTTGAGGTGAAGTTTTCTATAGAAAATTACACTTAAGGTACTTTATGCAACCGGGCATGGACGTACTTCTACTCCAGAAAACATGAAAAACTATGGAGGCATGCTACTTTTTTTGTTAGTGGTTGCATATGCAAGTTGTAATATGCACTCTTTCCTGCATTTTTCAGTCAATTTCTTGCATTTTTCCCCCTGATGAACAACAACTCTTTGTACATGATAAAAGCTCCTTGTGGTTTCTTGGTTTGATCAATTACAGCAATCATAAAAAACGCAAAACATAGGCATTTCATAGTGCTTCCTTATGTAGAAAATCACTTCCTGCACTCCATCTGCATTTCGCACCACCCCGTGACGTCAAGTGAACACAACCTATTTTGAGCACAACTGTAGCTCATAATAAAGGTAGTTCCCCAGTCTTTCTTTTCGATTTAATTGCTAAATCAATCAGATAAATGGCTCTAAAGTGCTTAGAAGAGACTTACGTGTAAACTTTGAGCACAAAGTCTTTCTCCTCTTTGAGTTCAGAGATGGTTTGGAGGACGTCGCTCATGGCTAGGACTGCACATCCATATGGCCGGCGGTACTGGACGTGAGGGGGTCCTTTCTTTGAGTCGTTTAACAGCATCCGGCCTGAACAAAAATGCGTTATACATTGCTGTCAGAAATGTACATCCTACCATCTGCATGAACTACACAAATTTTGTTCAGTAGACAATTTACATTTCAAATGACAATTACAAATGTCTTAAAATGTATATTTTTTAGTTATCTTTTTCGCATATCAGACAGTCATCGCTACCAATTAGATTCAAAATGTTTAATGCAAGAAGTCAAATAGATTTAAAAAATAGTTGAAAAAAAATAAATAAATAAATATATATATATATTTTTTTTAAATAAGGCTATTTATTATGGTTAATGTATAAAAATCTAGTTAAGTATAACAATAAAATAATAAATCATGTTTAATTTGACAAGTTATTCAGAATTAGTTTAAAATTTTTTATTTCATACTGACATTTAATAATTTTATATGCACCAATATAACAATACATATTAATAAACAGTGATATTTACATATATTTATTACTAAAACATGAAAAATGTCACACAACTGTTTATTTAACTAACTGTTTATTTAACTAATGTTTAAAAATCTAGTTAAACATAACAATAAAATAATAAATCACTTTTAATTTTACATATGAATTATTCAGAACTTATTCAGAAAATAACATTACTTTCATAAGGCTATTTAATAATTTTTATTAGGGTTGTCAAAATTAACGTGATTATTTTTTTCAGATTAATTGCAACTTTTTCATATTTAACGCAAAATTCGTTTTTTCCTGGCATTCTTTTCTAGTGTTACATTATACGATGAATGTGGAGTTCATTAGAGAAAACAGGATGTGTGTCAGATCCGATTCATGTGCATCAGGTCTTAAAGTGACAGGAGCCTAATAAACCTACTGATGTCATTAATGTTAATCAAAGAACAAAAGAAAAAATCACTCACTGCTCTTGGCTAAATCACTTTTGTACCTTTAATAAGGATTAATCTATATTCAATTTATAATTTATGCAGTGAAGACTGAGCAGTGTTTATTAACTGCACAGATGCATAAATTATTCAAGTTTACCTGTTAGACCTACCTGAAAATCTTAAAGCGCTGTTTACAAGGTTACAGTCAAAAACAACAAAAACTACGATCTTTTAACACAATTAATCATTAAAAGATCGTGATCTCGATTCAGACACCCAAGCAATCTTATTTCTAAATGACAACGATTCCGCTATGTCTATTTCCATGGTTGTTTGAAGCTGGATTTATACTTTCGCCTGACGCCGCATTGTGACACGTCAAGTATAAATCACTCTTCACGTCGCACGCGTCAGCGGAGCGTGAGCAGCACGTATTTTGATGCCCATGTTAATGAATGAGAGGGTCGGCCATCACGCTTCCAATGTGAACACTCTTATTCATTGATATGGGCAGCGAAAACACGCGCTGCTCACGCTCCGCTTACGGTTGTGACGTGAAACAGGCTTTAAACCAAATACTTTAGGGACTTTGGTTAACCTTTTAAAGTATGCTAATCGCACTGCAACATTCAAATCTGCGTTCACACTGCCGCTGATCCAGGAACTCCGGAGAGAGCAGCTGCCATGTAAATGTACAGTATGAAGCAGCTTCACAAACAGTCTTTTCAACCACACATTATCATTATTTATGTGTTACTAACATTTAAACAACAGGGGACAAATGTGTACTGGGATAAAAGTTCAGTTTGGGTATGAACAAAACTGACATCTATATGTTAGCGATCAAAATCACCTTTTTGAAAGTGTTTTTTGTTTGTTTGTTTTGTTTTACACTTGTGTGTATTGTATCGCTTATCTCATTATGCCAGGAGGTGGCGAAAATAGATTGTTTAAAAAAAGTGTTTGTCATTGAATCATCCTTTAAATTCATCCAATAATGAAACAAGTATTTATGAATGAGTCACAGACTGAAGCAATGAACATTTTGTCAGAACCTCTAGTAAATTACATGTTATGTTTAGTTGTCTAATGTTTTTTCTTCAGAATCGTGGGAGAATCGCAATCTCCATTTTAAACAAAAAAATCGTGATTCTCAATTTATCGAGAATCGTGCAGCTCTAACCAAAACAATAACGTTTTTGTGCATTTTGGCAGGGTAGGTAAATATCTGAACCAGTCTCACTGGGCCAGTAGAAAAAACCTTTAGCGATGAGCCCTGATATATTAAAGGCACAGCTAAATGTGACATTTATTAAAATGGGTTTATGTGAAGATTTTTTTTTTAAGTTCATTTAAATTAAAAGTTGTTATATTTTTTAAAGACTATTAAATGTTAAAAATAGTGGCTTTCAATTATACTGTAATGTTGAATGGTTATAATTAACGGCTAAAATTGAGGGGGAAAAACCATATAGAGACATCAGTATCAGCACTGGTATCAGTGATACTGGCCTTCATTCATAGTGCTTAGTAAAAAGATGCCATTAAACAAATATTTCAAATATACTGTATTTATATTGTTTCTACATTATTTTGGAGATTCAATGTGGAAGTTTTAGAATATAAATATAAAAAAAAATATTAAAAACTGTAATGTTAGGTGCGATTAATTGTGATTAATTACAGAAAAATGTGTGATTTGCTTTTCTTTTTTTTTTTTTTTAAATCGATTAACACATTTAACACACCCACCCGTCCTGCCCCAAACCTATGTAGTTAACACAATATTGTCTGTTTTAGATCAATTTTGCATACAAAAATATTACCTATAAAGCCAGAGCAGTTGTGCACCTCAACACACAGCTGTGTTTCCTTTCTGAATAAATCCATGTTTTGAATAAATCGGGTGAACCAATGATTCAATAGCCCATTTATAAAAAGAGCCATTTATTACTTCATTCCTAAATGAATCAGCTGTTTGAATGAATTGAATAAATGTACGACTAAATGACTTGCTTATTAAGACATTTACCGCCAGCTACTGGCAGTTTTAGTTGTTATTTAGAGTATCATTTCATTCATTAAAAAAAAAAAAAATCCATAACAATAAAAAACACTAAAAGGAGAGTTTACCTAAAAATGAAAATTTTGTCATCATTTACTCACCCTCATTGTTTCAAACCTGCATAACTTTTTCTTTTGCAGGACATATATTTTTGAAGAATGTTGGTAACCATATGGTTTTGGTTACCATTGACTTCCATTGTGTGAAAAAAATAAAAAATAAAAATAATAATAATAATAATAAAAATACTGAGACACTTGTCAAATTATTTTCTAAATGATGACAGTAAATGATGCCAGAATTTTCCTTTTTGGGTGAACTATCCCATTAATACCCATTTAAAATGCATGGCATTATTTATGCAATTGTAACTGCAGTATAATAAACTGTCTGTAAATATATCTAAATACCAATTCAGAAAAAAAAAAAAAAAAAAACATGGCTGTTGTTCAGGACCTAAAAGTTTATATGTAAATTTAATGTGCGCTTAATTTGAGACTAAATTTGCTATTAATTAGATGTATTAATAGGCACATCATGTAATTAATTAGATAAAAAAATGTAATCGCTTGACAGCCCTAATTATAACAAACTGTGATATTTACATCTATATATTTTGTGGCCTTTATTTTTTAAGGCTATTTAATAATTGTTATATGTGTCAATATAATAATACATTTTTCATTTTCACTTTTTTTTTTTTTTTATACAAATGAATCATCAAATTGATTTATTAATTGAAATGGACAGAAATCGAATCACATTTACTACTCTCATAATTTTGCAAAACTAATTCAAACCAATTTCAAACACTTTCACTCCTAATCATGATAATATGTAAAGATAACTCACAAATGAGGTTAAAATGGCCATTCAGTGTCATTTCCATTTTGAGACTGTTCTCTGAGAGCAGCAGGAAGTTGTGTCTCATTTGGGGGGGAGGTTGAATGGACTGTTCGAGCCAACCGTCCCTTTTTAAAATGGAATGAAACTTGCAATGCCACACTTATGTAACTACTCTAGAGATGCGATTGCTGGCAGAAATGCAATGCCTTGTGGCAACTCAAGCACATTTGGCTCCAAATGAAGGAAATGGATTGAGGAAGAGACAGAAAGGGAAGGACGCTAAATGAGACGGGACACTCACCCGTCCTGATGACCTGGGACACAATGTACAGATCTCTCTTCATGTCCTTGTTGCTTAGGTCCTGTGAGAAAATAAGAGAAGAAATTCAGCATCTTTTTTTCAAAAGTTAGTACCTATTTTCATATGAAATAACATATTATTTAGCCATAGCAATATCAATGCTGTTTATTAAATGTGTTCCTACCGTAAAGAGTGCGCAGAGGCGGTCAACCTTCTCTGGGTTTTTTGGGCCACCATTTTTGTTGAGTCTCACCATAAACTTTTCACTGGAGAAATAAAAAGAAAAAGTGGATTCTAGAAAAGTTCACATGAGTAAGTTGTCATTTAAAACGTTCATCATATGGGCAAGTAAATATAGCTAAATACAATGGATCTGAACTGGTTTTGCGTCAGACCCAGATTTTACTCAGGACATCTTTTTTTTTTTTTTTTTTTTTTTTTTACACGACAACAATGTACTAAAAACTGAAAAGTTTTTCCTTCGCATTTTTCGCGTACAGATGACAAGGTTGTCAAAATGATCCCCATTCACACAGATCTGTGAAAACTATTAAAAACGCTGTATTATTCATGCCAGGCCAGTAGTTGGCAATGTCACTTTGTAAAGAAACACTATAGACTATAGAGTGAACACGTAATACATGTGCGCATGACATCACTGTTTTCACAAATTTGCATTTTTATTGTTTACATGGAGACAATAACAGTATCATTTTCAAAAACTTGCACTTTGAAACCTGTTTTCAAACATTTGCAACGTACATGCATGTGTGTGTATTTATATATATACAGTACATGCACAGTACACACACATATACTATGTAAATAAACTTTTATTTTGGATGCGATTAATCGCTTGACAGCACTAAAACTAACTAAAACTAAATCTTAAATAAAAATAAATTAAATAAAAAAAAACTAAAGCGCATAACGAATTGACTAAAAATTAAACTAAAATTAACACGAAAACTAAAAATATAAAATTAAAAGCTAATTCAAAATATTAACTTTCGGGCTTTCCGTGCTTTCACTGTTATACGGTAGGAGGCGCTGTGACATCTTCTGAAAGAGTACAGACTCTCTGGATTAAAACACAGGTGAAAAAGAAGCAGAAACAAGAGATAGCATATGTCAAATAACGCGATCATCAACATTAAACAGCATGTAAATCAAAACTGCCTAACGTTACCGAATTAAATGTCGACCCAGGAAGAGCTATAGGACTGTGCAAGCTTTGGAGGTGTTGATAGACTCGATCTATTCCATCTATGTTTTGATCATTGTTCTGAATCTGATCCAGACGTAGTCTTTAACAAAAACACGATTTTCTCAGCTTTTTGCTCAAAATGTGGCTTTTTTAATGAAACTTACCCACATTCAAGTGTTGATAAAAAAAAGGAAAAAAAAGAGAATGCAATAAGCTAATAAAACAGTTTTTGTTTGTTTGTTTGTTTGTTTAAAAGCAGAGGGTCTGTTCTTTCTTTTGATATACTGCAAGTTCAGATATTCATACAACAAAATATTCTGGGGGCCATGACATTTTTGTGAAAACTATCAAAAATGCTGACGCTGGCTGGCAACTTTTTTTAAAAACGCTGGTGGGGAAAGAGTTAATAAAACTAAAATAAAAACTAAAAAATGCCACTAACGTACACTAATGTGTAAAAAACACTTTTATTTAATCAAAAATAAATATTATAAAAATTAGTGACAAATGAATAGCAGTACTTAAAACTTAAATTCATGCTAAAAAGTGTATAACAAAATAAAAATAAATAAATAAATAATACACAAATAACACTGGTTATTTAATTAATTTTTAAAAGGCTAGTTAAATATAACAACACAATAATAAATATCCTTTAATTTGACAAATATATAAATTATTCAAAACTGTTTATTTAATTAATGATATAGAATATAAATATGCGATTATAAAAAATAAGTAATTAAATCACTTTACAAACTGACAAATAAATAGACATTTTTAATACTGCTTATTTAATTTATGTTTATAAATGTAGCTAAATATAACAAGAAATACATAGTTTTAAATGTAACATTTAAATTGCTTTTACCAAAAAAAAAAAAAAAAAAAAAAAAAAACATTAGAAAGTTCACACATGAACTTTTAACTGTATTTAAATCTAGTTAATCTATAAAATAATTTGAAATATGTCTATTTAATCACATTACTTTTTATTTTTGAATTAATAGTGATAATTGACTCCATTTTATTTTATTTTATTAGAAACTTAATAACAGTTGACAGGACTATTAAATATTTTTTCACAAACAAATTAAATATTTTAATATAAAGGAGCACTTGTGGCTCCTTATGGCAATACATATGTATTTAATATCAATTTAAGAAGCGGACCCTTCTGAATTATTCCGGACCCCGTACAGGGAAGATGTGGGAATACACTGAGAAAGTTAATAAAGTGAGTTTCCAGTGGATGAAGTGAATTGACTGTGCTGTAATCAGATCATAGGAAACAGAGCTGCACACTTCCTGCCTGCTCTGATAGAGCATAATGGAGTCTGTGGCACCAGAGAGACGGTTACGAATACTGTACTGGCATACCACCACAATTGTATGACAGGTGCTGCCTAGGTATTTCCCGAAGGACAGATGCCACTTTTTTGTCATTTCTGAGGGACAAAACCGACTCTCAGATGAACAGAATTATGAGAAGCCAATCAGTGACTCTGTACTGGCAAAACAAGTGGCAAAACATTATGATTATAGGTGGTTAACCTATTCTGTCTATCTATCTATCTATCTATCTATCTATCTATCCATCTATCCATCCATCCATCCATCCATCTATTTTAATTTAATACAATAATTAATAAATAATTTCAATAATTTTATGTATTTTAATTAAATCAAATAAAATCAAATAAAGTGGTTTATTTGCATTTACTTTTGAATGAATAAATTGATCATTATATATGTATATTTTCAGAATTATATTAAATTAGATAGTTTATTTACATTTTTATTTTTGAATTAATAAATTGCTAGTTTTTTTTTTTTTTTTTTAATTAGGGACACTTTAATTGTATTCATAACTACTCTAATAATTCATTTATAAATAAATACATATTTATTTATTTTTTATTAAATAATATACAATCAAACAAAGTGGTTTATTTATTTTTTAATAAACAAATTGATAATTAGTTCCTTGATTTTATGGAAAAGAGCATGAACATTATGCAAAGTATCTCTTTTTGTATAATGATTGAATGAATTTACATTTTTATTTCTAAATGAATAAATCTATAATTAATTTCTTCATTTTAAGAAAAAAAAAAAAAAAAGCACAAACATTCAGCAAACTAACTCCTCTTATGTTCCATGTAAGCAAGCAAGACGAATTGGATTTTGAACAACACAAGGGTGAGTAAATAATTGCAGAATTTTCATTTTTGGGTGAACTAATTCTTTAAGCATTCTACATATCAAATAAACATTTTGTGTTTATTTGATGTTGAACTGTTCATCTATTCTCCATGCAGTGAAATACTGAAATGCTGGCAATGGCATCATTGGAAAATAAAGTTAAGCCCTAATGACTGTCTGAGTGCCAGCAAACTCTGAAATGTTATTTTTGAGATCTTAATTAGATATTAATTCATGATTTCAAGCCAGTTCTCCTTGCTGAGAATTCTCCACTTGCCACATCCGATCCACAGGAACCAGTCCTCATGCATATCAAATACACAGCATCAAGATGAAAACTCAGATCAAAATATCTCTATGCTACTTCTGCTGTTGGCACGAGTATTAAGTCTTCGGTTTTTTGGTCATGATACAGGCTTTGTGAAGGAACATGTATTTTTGTCATGCACAAACAAATGTGTGGAATATATTCGCTGTATATTCTACAACGTGTTTTAGTGCAGAGATTGCGGGTTGTAAACGATCACTGATATGTCTGTCAAGCACATGCATGCAGTTAAATTAGACTATAGTCTAAGGCTCGAGTTCAGTCAGTGAGTCCATGCTGAACTACAGAGCTGAAACAATAGTGGAAACCACGTAAAATTGCAGTGACAACTTCAGTGACCCTATTATAATGGGTGTTGATGCATTGCTCGCTTTCCATGTATAATTTATTCAAAATTTGAATAGTTGTTTTGTTTTTCATGCAGCTAAAAGGACCAATGTGAAATTTAGGCATTGGAATTACTGATGTAGAAAACAGCAATAAATGAATTCAGGAACACAGTCTCAGTTTGTTTTGGATGTCTAGCCAGATGAACTATACAACAATTATTTAAATAAATACAAGTTTTACAACCAAAGATTACATATTGTATAATTGTATTTTTTTTATTATTTTTAATGTATTTTAATATTGTAATAATTTCACATTTAATCTCCAAATTAATGTAGAAACAACATAAAAACAGTATATTTGAAATATTTGATCTAACAGGTAGGAAATATATATAAATTGAATAAAGTTATCAAACACTTTTATCATAAATTTTAAATTAAATATAGATTAATCCTTACTAAAGCTACAAAAGTGATTCAGTCAAGAGCAGTGAGTGATTTTCTGTTTTTTTTTTTTTTGTTCTTTGAATAACATTAATGACAGGCAGCAGCAGGTTTATTGGCTGCTGTCACTTTAAGACCTGACGCACATGACGCGGATCTGACACACATCCGATGTCCTCAATTCTTTAAGTTCATTTAACACTTTTTAACTCATTTAAGTCAAGTGTTGGGCACGTTACTCAAAAATTTAATTTATTACTTTATTACTAGTTATTCCTTTCAAAAGTAGTATTATTACTGTATCTTCTAGTGTTGTCAAAAGTGTTGTTACCAAGTTGGTACTGAAATTTTAAAAATGTGACACTTTGAGTGCTGTTGAGCGGATTCGTAAACACCTCTGATTGGCCATTGTGTTCACGCGCTCATCAGATATGTCTGTGATTGGCTTCAATGATCACTGCTTCAAAAACATGTTGTAAATAGACATCAATGAAGCTCTTCACCGAGTGCTTACACAGATACACACGGCAGTGTTTGAAAGCAGGCGTCTATCAGCACACCGGTCCACTGATAGACGCCTGCTTTCAAACACTCCCACTTTCACATTCAAACCCTTCCGTGTGCTTTCAAACGCTACCGTGCGTTGATCACTGTAGCCAATCACAGACATAATGTTGAGTGCATGAACACAATAGCCAATCAGAGGTGTTTACAAATCCGCTCAACAGCGCTCAAAGTTTCAGTACCGACTTGGTATCAAAGTCGGTACTTTTGACAACACTAGTATCTTCCCCATAAAATTCTTCTAAAATGTTACTAACAACATATTTCTGCCTTATCATTTGAATAAAATCCACATTTGATCACAGTCAGAAGTTATTACAAACACTCAATGGTGATTGAGAGTAACTTTTAAGTAAAAGTGTTGTATTAATCTCCTTAATTGTCATGTGTAGCTTGAAGCTATTTTAGCTATAATTTATCTGTTACCCATATACGATTATATTTCATTATATCACATAAGTTCGTAAGAAAATGTTTTGTTTTAGAAACAGATTTTTAATTATAGTAATATAATTTATTTCAGGATCAGAGGGATGTGGGTGGGCAAGCCATGTAATGCCAGACTAAAGTAATGCCAAAACTTACACAACAGTGTTCATATCATCTTTTCTCCTGACAAAATCAATGTAATGGCAATATTTCCATCCGCTGAATGTAAGCTTTTCCATATTCCAAGCTTGCCTACTGCACTGGTGACTTCATGTGCCTGTGCAAGTTGTGAAAATTATGAAAATAAATCTAGGAATTATTGGATTGTTGGATTTCAAATCAGTAGGGGTTAAAGGAACACTCCACTTTTTTTCAAAATAGGCTCATTTTCCAACTCCCCTAGAGTTAAACAGTTGAGTTTTACCGTTTTCGAATCCATTCAGCCGATCTCCAGGTCTGGGCTACCACTTTTAGCATAGCTTAGCATAGTTCATTGAATCTGATTAGACCGTTAGCATCTCGCTCAAAAATGACCAAAGGGTTTCGATATTTTTCCTATTTAAAACTTGACTCTTCTGTAGTTACATCGTGTACTAAGACCGACGGAAAATGAAAAGTTGTGATTTTCTAGGCCGATATGGCTAGGAACTATACTCTCATTCCGGCGTAATAATCAAGGAACTTTGCTGCCGTATCATGGGTGCAGCAGGCGCAATGATATTGCGCATGTCTCTCACAAATGTCTCCATGGTTGCAAGCAAGGGGTCACAGGCGCTGCGTAATATCATTGTGGTAGTGGTACCGCCAGACCCGGAGATCGGCTGAATGGATTCGAAAACGGTAAAACTCAACTGTTTAACTCTAGGGGAGTTGGAAAATGAGCCTATTTTCAAAAAAAGTGGAGTGTTTCTTTAAGGCATCAAAAATAACTAAGTAATGAGCTGTTTTATGGATGGTAACTGTAATATTATTACTGAAATCTTATTAGTAATTAGTTACACTACTTGTTACTGCAAAACGTAATATTATATTATATTATTAAACCTTGCTAATCAGTTGTTTATGGAATCATGTGCAATCATGCAAGAGAACATATTTGACACAGATGTGAATTTCTGATCTCACATGTCCATTATGTGTGTATGTGCACATAAATGAACGCGACTGCACATTCCAGCACATGCTTCACATGTTCACATTGACTCATCAGTTCCCTGTGCGTCCGCCTGAGGGAACGGCTCTGCCGAGAACAACCAATCATGTCGCTGGAAGGCGCCAACCCACTTCCCCGATGGAGACGGTATTGTCCTCTGGCAGCAGTGACAAGTATTCATTAAAATCTTCCAACATCAGCAGCGCTATTATTTCCCAGCTTTGTCCCATTCAAATGACTCTGCTGCGATTGTTCAAATCCTATTGTGTAGCGATCGCTCGCTCATGCCGCACACGGTAATAACACATTTAGTGTCTTGAGTGTCTAAAGGCTGACAGGCTTTCAGGTTTGCCGTATGATCTTCATAACGTAAAGAAACATGTTCAGAGAGTGCATTTGGGTTAAAAAAAAAGACAAGGGCTTCTGAACATGAAATGAACTTCTGGGGATTGTTGGCATAATGCAATTAACAAGATCAAATATTAAAGGCACCTTCAAAGCTGAATAATTAATCTGAGTTTGAATAGAGACAAGCAGCTGTCATGCATTTTAATCAATCACGAAAAGAACATAATGGCAATAATAATGGCAGATCCTGACTGGCAGCACTTATTTTGAAACAAAGAATTGGTAGTGTTTTGATGGAAAACTTGTGTCGCTTCCAAACTAAAGGTTTCGATGTTGACCCAAAAGATCAGTTTGCATGAAACCTTTCGTCTAAATGCATATCAAGGAACCAAGTCAGTTTGGAAACAGAGTCCAGTGCATTCCTGCAACACTGAAAGCATCAACAGATCAGAGAAACCAACATACCTGGACATGAAACCTTTTATTAAAATTAGAGTCGCATAATTTAATTGTATTTATTTGAATATATAAAAATAAACATACTGTTATCTATATTAAGCAGAACTTGAAGTTGTTTTTTATGAAAAAAAAAGTAACAGTAAATGTTACAAGTTTGTTAAAGACTTGCTGATGCGCAAGAATTACTAATTACTAATTCCACAATTACTAATATAGTTTTCTTTTTTTAAAATAATAATAAAAAAAATAACAACATATAATAACGATGATGTTAATTTTATAATTATTATTTGTTTGAAAACAACAACAACAACAACCACAACAACACATCGACATCGTCATCATTATTGTTGTTAAATAAATAAATAATACTTTTCTAAAAATGTAATTAATGGTGGTATGAATTGTTTTAACAATATAATAATAATAATAATAATAATAATATTTATTATTATAACAATATTTTATTTTAAATATTATTTTATTATTTTATTTTATTTTTAATATTTTATTATATTTTACAATTTTAATATATTTAATAATGATGAAAATAACAACAATGTGCTTTATTTTATTTGTATTACAAAATATTTTATTACATATATTTAATTATTTTTATTCTATTTTCAATATTTCATTATATTTTATTATTATTTTCCTTCTAAAGGACAAAAATAGGACAAAAAAGGACAAAAATAATTCTATAATTATTATTTGTTGTTTTTAACAACAACAACAACAATATGGAGGGCCAAATTACTTAATATTAAATCATTAAATAAAAGCTGAAATATTTAAATAAATTATTAAATACATAATTAAGTTGTTAATAATTTTTTTTTAAATATTATTATTATTGTTATAATAATAATAATAATAATAATACTTTTCTACTGATTCAGTTAATAAGATGTTATATAACATTTCATTTTATTATTTTTATTATAAAATATTTTATTTTTTGTTCGTTTTATTTTTAATATCTCATTATATTTTATTATATTCCTTTTAAACAACAACAACAACAACTTTATAATCATTATTTGTTGTTGTTTTTAATAATAATAATAATAATAATAATAATAATAATAATAACAACAACGTTATATTTTATTATTATTTTATATTTACTTTTTTTTGTCTTTCCTATAAGCTGCAACACAAACATTGTAAAATATCTGCAGCGCTGATATGTATGAAACTGCTATAGCTCCCAAATAAAACTCCCCCCACAGACAGGATTCTAGCCGGCACTGCAGATGCTTACAGTGTTATTGGAGTGTGTGAGCGTCCATGAATATGTCTGTCATGATGCGCATGTGTGACTGGAGAAACAGGTGGCAGACGGATTGAAAAAGAGAACCTTCAAACAGACAGAGGGACAGAAAAAGTGTGAAACTATTCAGGGACAGACATTGTGCCTCTTTAAAGTCAATGTCAAATTCTCTCCTGTTACAGAATAAATTGCTTTGCAAATGCTGTTTTACAAAACTTCAATCATCTGGAAAGTTCTTGCAACTAAAAAACAAAAAAAACAAACAAACAAACAGTTGCGTACAGTACGTTTCTCTTTTCAGACTTGACCAGGCATGATATAATTTTGGACCAAACTTGTGGCCCACTCCAGGGTCAGACAGCTTTTGAGAGGGAGGCAGAGGCACCATTAGCAGCCTGTCAAAACTGTGAGGAGTGGGTGGAGAGAGAGAGAGAGAGAGAGAGAGAGAGAGAGAGAGACAGCTCTGTAGGTGTGTTGTGTGAAGAATCATTTGGCCAGCTTTCCTCGACTGTTGCCATTTATATAACGTGATGCATTTTGCTGTATTTTTTCAAGATTTTAAACCTCTATGGAGTTAGTGAAATATATAATATATATGTGATATTATTAATCATTTCAGTAATTACAGGGATGAGTTAGCACTAGCAATTAAAACATCATGCCACAGTCCTTAAAGAACCATTTATTCAGATAAAAGGAAAAAAAAAAAGAAAAAAAGAAAGAAAAAAAAAAACAGACTGGACACTGAAAAATTCTTCATTTTCATCAGTATCTTATTTTTTCAGTAAAAAAAAAAATCTAAATGTCCTTAAAACAAGAGAAGCCGAAGTTCCATAGTTCAGAGAAAAAAGTCTGAATTGTGAGATACAATATATTGCCAAAAGTATTGGGGCCCCCCTCCAAATCATTGAATTCAGGTGTTCCAATAACTTCCATGGCCACAGGTGTATAAAATTAAGCACCTAGGCATGCAGACTGCTTTTACAAACATTTATGAAAGAATGGGTCGCTCTCAGGAGCTCAGTGAATTCAAGCGTGGTACCGTGATAGGTTGCCACTTGTGCAATAAGTCCATTCGTGAAATTTCCTCACTACTAAATATTCCACAGTCAACTGTTAGTGGTATCATAACAATTGGGAACAAGTGGAAGCAATTGGGAACAACAGCAACTCAGCCACGAAGTGGTAGGCCACGTAAAATCACAGAGCGGGGTCAACGCATGCTGAGGCGCACAGTCCGCAGAAGTCACCAACTTTCTGCAGAGTCAATAGCTACAGACCTCCAAACTTCGTGTGGCCTTCAGATTAGCTCAAGAACAGTGCGTAGAGAGCTTTATGGAATGGGTTTCCATGGCCGAGCAGCTGCATCCAAGCCTTACATCACCAAGTGCAATGCAAAGCGTCGGATGCAGTGGTGTAAAGCACACTGCAACTGGACTCTAGAGCAGTGGAGACGTGTTCTCTGGAGTAACGAATCACGCTTCTCTGTCTGGCAATCCAATGGACAAGTCTGGGTTTGGTGGTTGCCAGAAGAATGGTACTTGCCTGACTGCATTGTGCCAAGTGTAAAGTTTGGTAGAGGGGGGATTATGGTGTGGGTTTTTTTTTTCAGGGGTTGGGCTTGGCCCCTTAGTTCCAGTGAAAGGAACTCTTAATGCTTCAGCATACCAAGACATTTTGGACAATTTCATGCTCCCAACTTTGTGGGAACAGTTTGGGGATGGCCCCTTCCTGTTCCAACATGACTGCACAATAGTGCACAAAGCAAGGTCCATAAAGACATGGATGAGCGAGTTTGGCGTGGAGGAACTTGATTGGCCTGCACAGAGTCCTGACCTCAACTGAATAGAACACCTTTGGGATGAATTAGAGCGGAGACTGCGAGCCAGGCCTTCTCGCCAACATCAGTGCCTGACCTCACAAATGCGCTTCTAAAAGAATGGTCAAAAATTCCCATAAACACACTCCTAAACCTTGTGGAAAGCCTTCCCAGAAGAGTTGAGGCTGTTATAGCTGCAAAGGGTGGCCAACCCCATATTAAACCCTACAGATTAAGAATGAGATGTCATTAGGGCTGGGCGATACAGCTAAAAAAATTATCACGATATAATGTTTCATATTGATCGGTATCGATAATTATTGAAAAAAATTTAGTAGAAAAAAATGTTTGAATTTAACCAATGCATTTTTAAGGCAAACAACTAATAATTTTTAAACAAAGCTAAATAAAATGTAAACAAATCTTTCTTATATTTTATATAAAGATTAAATAAATAAGTGTTAAAACAAACTAAATTGAGAATTTTTTTTTTTTTTTTTTTTTTTTACAATTCTGAATGTCAACTAAACGAAATAACGTAATTTACTAGAGGTTCTGACAAAATATTAATTGCTGCAGTCTTTTTTAAAAATTTAAATATATTTGAATTAATTATTTAAAAAAAAATCTGTTTGGATGTATGATTCAATGACACGCCCATAAATACTCTTGTTTCATTACTGGATGAATCAAGTGTATTTGAAAGAATCTGTTGAATGAAGATTCAACGGCTAATACATTTTTTAACAGTCACTTGTCGCCACCTGGTGGTGAAACAATGTAATCGATTAATGCGTCATTTTCAGCACGTTCAAGTTTCTTTAAAAAGCTGATTTGCTCTATTTTGATCGATAACATAGACATTAGTATTTATATCTGAACTATAAACTTTTATCTCAGTACTTCTGTGATAATTTGAATATTTGTAGCACAGAAATAAAGATACTGTGTGGTTGAAAACACTGTTTGTGCAGCTGTTTATACTGACATGACAACTGCTCTCTCAAGACGAACTTTGAAGTAGATCAATTGTAAGACGTAAGGAAACCATGAAACTGCCTTAGACGAGCTGATATGTCCTTTTTTATTCACAATCTCCTCGTCACCGGCAGGTACAGCACTTATTTTCATGTGTTTGTGTTTTCTGATCTCACGTGGCGATTGCGCATCTGAACTCCACAGCAACTTGTGTGTCACTCATAGCGCGTCTGTTTGTGATCCAGGGATGGAGCGAGCTTAAGAGTTGTTCATGCAACCGAACTTCATGTCTGTTTACATTTTAATGCATTTAAGTGAAAATATATCGAGAGTTATATCGAACATTTTTTCTATCGCTATCAATTAAGATGTACCGTCGATAAATATCGATACCGTTTTACTGCCCAGGCCTAGATGTCATTAAAGTTCATGTGCACGTTAAGGCAGGCGTCCCAAAACTTTTGGCAATATAGTGTATAAACTCACAATTGTGAGAAATAAAGTCAGAATTGCGAGATACAAACTCGCAATAGCGAGAAAAGTCAGAATTGCAAGATATAAAGTCGCAAATGCAATAAATAAAGTAAGAATTGTGAGATATAAACTCGAAATTGTGAGAAATAAAGTCAGAATTGTGAGATATATTCTCACAATAGCGAGAAAAGTCAGAATTGCGAGATATAAACTCGCTATAGTTAGAAAAGTCAGAATTGCGAGATATAAACTCGCTATAGTTAGAAAAGTCAGAATTGCGAGATATAAACTTGCTATAGTGAGAAAAGTCAGAATTGCGAGATATGAATTCGCAAATGCGAGAAATAAAGTAAGAATTGTGAGATATAAACTCGAAATTGTGAGAAAAGTCAGAATTGCGAGATATAAACTCGCAATAGTGAGAAAAGTCAGAATTGCGAGATAGAAACTCGCAATTAAAAGAAATAGTCAGAATTGCGAGATATAAACTCGTAATAGCGAGAAAAGTTAGAATTGCAAGATATAAACTCGCAATTGCGAGAAATAAAGTCAGAATTGCAAGATATAAACTCACAATTGCGAGAGAAGTAAGAATTGTGAGAAATAAAGTCAGAATTGCGAGATATAAACTCACAATAGCGAGAAAAGTAAGAATTGTGAGATAAGGTGCAATTACCTTTTTTAATTTTTTATTTAGTTGCAGAAACAAGCTTCCATAATTTTTGATATATTTACAGCATAAAGAACAGAACATTTATTCTGATATGAATGATCGAACAAACTATTTTTTGACATTTAGCATAAGGAACAGAATAAGGAGAATGAACTGTAAATGTATTATGAGTGATGTTTCGACTTATTAAAGTTTTGAAGTTAGAAATTTTTCAAGTGTTTTTTTTTTTTTTTTCTAATATCACAATAAAACATCTTGTCTCAAGAATATGCATAATGCAGGAAATGTTTACAAAATTGGTTGATTTTGTCTGTTGGAAGCATAAGATTATTATTGAGTGATTAACACATTTCATTAATTAAACATTAATTATATATATATATATATATATATATATATTAACAATTAACTGCAAAAAAAAAGTCCTCTTGAAATAAGCAAATCATAATTTGATATAGAAAAAAGTCCTGAATGAGCAAAACTGAATAAGAAATTGAATGGGACAAGGTTAAATTGTTTTAAAAATGTAATTGAAATTGAAATTACATTTGTATGAAAACATTTTTAACATTTTTTATTTGGATAACAAGAAGACAAGATGTGCATCCGCAAAGTAAATAGAGTCCATTTTGATTTTACGTAGATTTTAAGATGAAATAGAAATGGTCAAAACTAACCATGTTTAACCTCAAAAAGCACTGTGGGTTTTGTTAGAGATATATGCATTCCGTCATAAAGAACTGCAGTGAGAAAGAATGATGAAAAACAAAGCTTAACTCGCTCAAAAAATGCTGTCTAGACTTGGCCAAAACCTCTCAGAGGGAATATAGAATGAGAATGTTCGAAATAAAATGTGAGAGGTAGAGAAATGGCTCTGTCTCCATGGTGAGCCTCATCAGCATGGGGTCTCTCGTGAGAACAGTCTCCCTCAGGACGAACACGAGCAACGTTCTAGCGCTTTCTGCAGATCAAGGCTTTGAAATCACGCAAATACAGTCATGCTAACCCATGATGTTTTGAGGGATGATGACGCAGCATGACTCCTTCAGGTAAGCCTAGAGTGAAACCAAAAAATGGTAGGGATGAGTAATACTGTGGGCGGTTTAAGGGGGTCTGACCATCCTAATTAATGTTGTTGTTGTTGTTTCTTTCAGCATTCAAAAGAATAAAAGAGTAAAGCATGACCTTATTGAACTGCTACTTCAAACAGAAACATTTAAGGGATCGTTTCTTAGTGGCCTACAAACGCTTCTCTAATTTAATTAATGAGGTGTATGAATTACTTTTTAAACACTCCCATTGGAGAAATTGTTCAGTGGCCTTATTTCTATTAAGATTAACACAACGAACTGCGGATGAAAAACAAAACAAGCGTCCATTATATAATAGAATACTATATATATCTTCATCCTTGAGTCTCAGTTGAGTTTATTATAGTCACTGAAACTGGACTTCCCTCAAGGGTGTTTCTAGCTCAAGAACTGGAAATCAATTCCTCTTCCTGTTTCTGACAAGCATTTTCTCTTCTTTTTTTTTGCCAACTTATATCAAGTTCCTTAAGTTCTGCTCGACTGTCAGAAAAGTTAAAGCAGCCCTTGCCTCAAAAAGCTGCATGACTTACAATTTGTAAACACAAAAGCAACCCAGGCTCATTGGAAAAATGGGCCTGTGCGGACATTTCTGCAAAATGATGTAACATCGTTTCTTGCACATTTCATGACACTTTCAAAGTGAAATGTCCAGTGAGTGCTGCTAAAAGTGTTTTTGGTTTTATCCAAAAGAGAACATGAATCTGGTAAGGTTTTATGTTGGCTGTTGTACAGAAATAAAATGTCCAGTGAGTGGCCCTAAAAGGTTAATGCACTATCATGTTTAAAGATAACATACCACCAACACTAAACCCTAAACTAGGGCTGTCACAATATCAGATTTTTTCCGCTACATGATTATCGTGGCCAAAAGAATTCACGATAAAGATATATCACGATATGTATAGAAATCTTAAAAAAAAATAAAAAAAAATAATGCTATCAATCAAATCCAGCAATTACAAACAATTTAACAATTGCACTTAATAGCATACCAGTTTGAAAAAACTTCCTTCTGTGAACGGCTGTGGCTGTGTCGATTAGCATTGCATTATTAATATACTTGGCTTGAAGAACACAGATAAACCATATACTGTCGCAATGGTGTGTTAATTCTCTTTATGTTTAATCTGCCAAAATGTCTCTATCTGCGTTTTATTCAGCTACAGTGATCGCTGGATGTCTTTGTCCATATTTGTAAAAAAAATATGGACGTAGTGTCCGTGACGTCACCCGTAGATTTCTGAAGAGCATTTTTGAAGCGAAAATGAGGCCGCTGCCATCTTAGCTGCGCGTCACCGCACGTCACTCCCGGATAACTGAAAATGAGCAAAGAGGCGGGACGTGGTTGGAGCTGAGGTGACTGGTTGCTGAAACCACGCCCGCCTAGCGCGACGTGATCATGTTAGCAGGCAAAGGAGCTATATATCTATCTATCTATAATATTAATAAAGATAAGTTATATCATTAGAAAGTTCTAAAGGTTTACTATCTACGGTGTCTTTTTTACGATATAGATGCTCCAGCAACAGTAATATTGTAATTTGTGTCAGGTGTGAAAATGACAACAGGCAAAATCATAAAGGGACTTCATACCTTTGTAATGAAATAGCGATCGCGAGATGAATACAATCGGTCGCACTTGGGTAAAATGTCCATGAGCATCCATTGAAAAACAAACAACAGCACTTTTTGTCCACAAAAGCATTAAATCCATGAAATATTGATACATTGTCCATTGTTTGCATCACATTTCTTCTGAATGATCTGCTCTCCATCATCGTTCTTCAAGAAATTATGCAATCTGAGCAGTTTATGTTGTAAAACTGTATATGATCGTATACATTAGACTCTTACAAACAAATGATCCCACGTACAAAGTATAATTTTTCAAAATAGTGCAGCAGTTTTAGTTATAATATCCAAGCAGTGCTGTCTGAGTTTTATATCCTCCCCTCATTGTCATTGTAGTAAATCTCACGAAAATTTAGCCAATGCCAAGACGATCCAACATGTGTGCATATGTACACAGACGTACATCTGTTTTGAGTCTCGACCATTAACGTAGCAAGCCATATTATTTTATAATTGTATAAAATAATCCAGAAAAAAGCACAAACACGGCAGAGATGCCAAATTCAGCAGCTGGAATTAGCTGAGGTAAAGTGACAGCTCACAGACAGCAGTGCAATCCACCTGTCACTCAAGTGACCACGCCCTTAATTATGCAGAACTTTAAGGCTTAATATAATTTAAACGGATGAGTTATAAAAAAATTCACCCCCCTCAGAGTTGTCATGAAGGGCAAAGTTAGCAGTATAGACCAAAACCACAATTTGAACCAGACTGTAAACATGTTTTTTTTCCTCTGTAAAGCTGGCCATTTTAACATGGGGCTTAATGAGATTTTGCTCTCTCCCTAGCGGCCAGTCGATAAATTGCAGTTTAAGTCACTTCCGTATTGGCTTCGAGAGAAACTGGGGGAGGTTGCCGCTTGGTCCATATTAGGGATTTCCTGGTTACTCATGAGTTTCACTTGTGGACTTTCTGCACGAGAGCGCCCTCCGGTGTCAGGTATGAATGAAACATTACATAAGAGAGTTTAATGTTCCATAATGCTCACATTACCCTATTTTGGGTTAAAATAGAAAAAAATACTGCTCTTTAAAAATATTTGAAGTGAACATATTAAAATCTATATGTTTTTATCAGATTGTGCACACTTTTGGACTAAAAAAGCCCAGAGGGATGTAAATATAATAAAACACGAAAATGTGTCAGCAGTTAACAGGTTAATGTAGCATTTCCTGTTTCAGGACTAGCAAAATAATTGCAACTTACTCTCTGTACAGTGGCCAAATCTGCAAGATAACGGAGGCGGAGGTGGGAGAACAGGTTGGTGCTTTTGCGCTCACTGTTGATCGGCAAGTCCTACAGACTGGGGTGATTAACAAGTCATTTTCGCACAATCCAAAAACTTCCACACTGTTAAGCGAACTTTCTTGGAGTGCGTATAGAGTGTCTGTCATATCCGACGACATGCTTTTACAAGACAGTAGTCTTAACACACACACCCAAAAAAGAGCATTCATCCATCATAAAAGTAATCTATACGGTTCTAGCGGGTTAATAAAGGCCTTCTGAAGTGAAGTGATGGGTTTTTGTAAGAAAAATATCCATATTTAAAACTTTATTAACTATAATAACTAACTTTCGGCAGACGGCTGTACACATCGATTTACAGCGAAAGAGTAACCTCTGACGCAACATTGGCCTCTCATGGTTCAAACAAATAGGGCTGGGCAACAAACTCAAGCTCCTCTTCTCTTATATCGAAATCCTCTGACAATCTATTTAAAAATCTTGTTTTAGACTTCTAATTCATGACCAGTGTTTTGTTTTGCTCTATCCTCTGCACTTCCGCGTTCTTCAATACGTCACGTGTCGGATTAGGGGTTACACTTTTTCTGTGTAAATCGATGCATACGGCCGTCTGCCGGAAGCTAGTTATTATAGTTAATAAATTTTTAAATATGGACATCGCTTAAAACCCATCGCTTCCCTTCAGAAGGCCTTTATTAACCCCCTGGAGGCATATGGATTATTTATGATGGATGGATGCACTTTTTTAGGCTTCAAAATCTCACGCCCCCTTCACTACCATTATAAAGATGAGAAGAGTGAGAATATTATTTAATATAACTCCTATTGTGTTCATCTGAAAGAAGATAGTCATATACACAGAGGATGGCTTAAGGGCAAGTAAATCATGGGATAATTTTAATTTTTGGGTGAACTACCCCTTTAAGGTGCAATACCAAAACCTACTGTACGTTGGGATGACAACCAGATACTAGCTCTGGATTATTTACAAGTCATATTATCATATGTGTACAATTAATTTTAAATATTACGGTTATCGGCAATACCGGTATATTGCGGCACCCCTAATTAACACAATAATAATATTTCATTTATTAAATATCACAATTATCGTCAATACCAGTATATCGCTACACCCCTACCCTAAACATACCCGATAGTGTTAACAAAAGCAAACGTGAGATAAAAATACATTTGCTGAGGCAACCATGCCATTTTTGCTTGCTTCTACAAGTCTTTGAGCTCTTTTATCATGACTCGCATTTTACGGTTTCCATACTCAAGTTCAGTGCTGTACCAGTTGAGCTACCAAGCAAGTTTACTACATCAGAAAAGGCATACATAGAGCTGGTTATGTGATGCAAACATAAAAATGTATTAGTTTATAAATCAGTCACTATAGTAAATGTGTTTTAATGTTATAAAGTAGTAAGGAACAAAAAAAGTCTTTATTAATCTATAATCAAAAAAAAAAAAAAAAAGTTGTTTTATTGCCACCAGATTTCATTTCAGCTGGAAACTGCAGTGAATTGTATGTATAGGTATGTTTTTGGAGATAGAGGCACATTTTTGTAGAGGCCTATGAAAATCTTGTAGTCTTAAAATATGACTCTAAAACAGTGTGATATTCTGCTAATAAGTTTAGTTTGGACAGAGAGAGTTAGTTAGGACGTCCTCTACCCTGAAAATGCTACGACTTGAGATGTCTTCAAGCATAGCTGAAGCAAAAAGATCTTTAACATGAATACTTCATCAAGGTCTCTTGTCCTTATCTCATCTTTCTGCAGTTTCACAGTGTGCCATTTTAAACGAGTCTCTGAACACGTAGGCGGTATTTGCGCAAGCTTTCATTTCTTAGACCTTGATGCTTTAAAAATGATGGCTTACTTTATTGCTTATGGAACCTCTTGTGCTATTTTTTGCTGTTCCTTTTGAATAATTACAGATGAAAGCCTCTTAATTGTAAAAAGTTTAAGTGGTGGAAGAATGCAATCATTGATTGCAAAAGCAAACATGTAAATTACATATTTCCTACCTAATTTGCTTGCCCTCTCTCAGGTCATACAGAGAGAAGAAGATGTCTGTGTCCTCGCCGATGGTGTTGTACGTGAAGCTCTTTAGGTTGACGAAGAGATGGTGCGGCACAGGCATTCGACACGAATCCCCGTGTCTTTGTCTTCCACCATCCTGAAGGAACAATACAAGTGAACAACAGCTTTACATTTTGTCATGATGTTTGTTATAGTATATGTTAAAGTGTTATGTTGTTAGATGTTATGTTGTATGTTATGTTATGTTATGTTATAATGCATGCTATGGTATATTGTCCCATGTTATGTTACATGCTATGTTACATCGTTACATGTTATGTTACATCATGCTACTGTATATCGTCAAAGACTATAGAATAACACAAGATGCGTCACTTATATCGTTTTGAATGGGAGAAAGTGCAATGCGCAATATGGAGGAATAAGTCCCGCCTTCTAAATAAGAGCCAATCGTCGATTGGTAAATTCATTGCATCACTGTAGCGGCCGTTAGAAGCTCCGGTTCCTACAGAAACAGTCAGACGCGCTGCGCATTAGCTTGGTCCAGCCTGAAAAATACAGTTTTTTGTCATAATTCGAGTGTTCAGAAATAAAATTTATGAGACAGTTGTTGTCAGATTTCATTGGTGATTTCAAATATGAAATTGAATCGAAATTTTGGCAAACAGCTTTGGAGAATATGATGTTTCCCCATTCAAAGAGATAGGAGCTGAACTTGCATGCATGAGGCAATTCAAAGATGGCCGCCGAGTGAAATGACTTGTCTTAAAGGGACTTTGATATCGTTGTTATCTTATATTGTTAAATGTTGTTATATAGTTATATGTTGTGTTATGCTATTATGTCATTGTGTTGCCACAACATAACATGTTACAATATAACATAACATATAACAATATACCACAGCATGACATCACAACATGTAATGATATACCACAACATGGTATTACACAACACTGCATAACATATAAATGTATAACATGTAAATCCAATCAGATATGCACAAAAACCAGATTTGGACTGACAGTCTGAATGAGGCTTAAGACACTTCTCGCATTTTAAATATGTATTCAAAGATATAATATAAGGATGCAATATAATATAATGTAATTAAATATAATAATTTATAAATTTCAAAAAAATATTGAGCCACAGAAGCATCTAAATTGAACAAAAATAAAAACATGCATATTTATTAGTGCTTGCAAACTTTTGGCCTGTTTTACTGACCTATATTTGAACTAGTGCTTTATACATTTACAACTGTAAAAGGTCTTTAGCATGACCAAAACAAGGTGTTTAGCTCAACTAAACATTTCATGTCACATTTTAGCCCATGGTGAAGCATGACCTACAAAAAGTTCTGCACATGTAAACGACTAAGCATTTCTGACAAGCCCTCAGATGGTGCCAAGGATGACAAATATACCTGGGATGTGCTTTGCTGGACGCTGTGCCTGCTGGATAGGTGCTGTCACCCGAGAGAAAGAGAGAAAAAGAGAAAAACAACTTAAATCCAGCCAATGTGTACAGTATATACTATGCAAAGCATGCTGACTGCAGTTTGACATATTGGCTGCACGTGCATAACAGGAACTGACATCCTTAAAACATAAAAATTGTCTATTATAATGATTGTGATTGAAACTGAAACATAATGTGCACTGTATATAATATATACTATACACTTTCTTGCCATGAAACCTCTTAAATAATCGCCAAACATAAAACAATATCCCATTAAAATGATTCTTTAGGGGTTGCAGAGTGCTTTGAGATTGAAGTATGAAAGGGAACAAAATGTCGTGTTTGATCTGCAATTGAGTAAATAAGACACTTGCTTAAGGGTTTAAATATTTTCCCACAAGACTGTATAGACGTACAAGAGCAATATCTAAATCTAGATTAATCATATTCACAGAGGCATCATCAGCACAAACCCAAGCAGAAAACACATGCTCATAATCACATGGTGAAACGCACACATACACATATCTTGCCCGGGAGCCTGGGTGACTTATGAGTCTGTATTTCTTAGCTTGCATCTTTCTCTCCAGTGCTTTTGACTGCGTTTAGAATAAATTACCCAGCATTCAACACAAACCCCCCACTGGTGAATGCACTGTGGGAATGGAAGCATGCAAAACATGCTAGTGTAAGGATATAAAATAGATTGCACCTTCCTGTTAAAAAGACAAAGTACTATGCTGTTCTGGGTGGTCTGATGGGTGCCGTGGTTGCTAGGGTACTTTGGTTGCCAAGATATTGCTAGGTGGTAGTCTAGTGTTCTGGATGGTTGCTAGTGCATTGCTAGGTGTTATTCATGTGTTCCGAGTGGTTGCTAGGGTATTGCTACTGATGCTTTCGTTAGTAAACACCACTAATAATTACCTTCTCAATAAGAACCAGCAAAAGAAATCATCAAAGCTGCATGCACTTTATCTCAAGATAAAAAGTAAGACTTGATATAGTGCTTGGCAACAAGGGATTGAAGTAGAGCTTCATTTGCAAACCCAGTAGAGGATTTCAGGCCGAAATGAGAAATGTCTGAAAACAAATATCTTTCCTTCTGTTCTCACTTTCACCATCAGGGAGGCTAAACGCATGCCTGGCGGGACTCATTAATCTAAAACAGCGCCTTGCGGCACTGTGAACATGGCAGATTTTACAGCCATGTTACAACACGTTTCTGTGAGACTTTAGTCCCTGACTAACTTATATCAATATATTGTCCTTTTCTGAAATAAAAACTGTGTTAATCATTAAATAGACTATATCCATGCATACTGTACATTACTACAGGTACAGGATGCCTGGCTCAAGGGTACAACAAGGCTGACATCTCATAGGGCACATATATAGTAGCAAGTACTGCTGTATGGGACTTGCTACTGCCAATACATGCATGACATGCTGCTTTGAGCAAGTAAGACATGCTGCTGTACAATATAGCATACATGAATTACCCATAGCAGATCTATACAGGTGGAGCTGGGGAAGGCGGAGAGTTTCTGAAAGCGGGCTGCAACTGCTACAGCAAAAGCTGACCAAGTATTTGATATCTAGAGGTCCAAGGCAGAACTTTATATTTTCTATGTATCTACCTATCTATCTATACAGTGTGTATATATATATATATATATATATATATATAATCTAATTGTGATTTACTTGTGATTAATTTAATTAATCGCAAGTAAATCACATTTGGCTGAAAAATTACCCCCAAAAGATAATTTAAAGTCATCATTGTGTTAAAAGAGAAAAGCATAGACATTACAAAAAGTAATTTACAAAAAAAAAAATATATATATATATGCCATATAAGTGCCATCTGAAATTTTCTTCTAAAATGAGCATTTTTATCAAGCTTGTATGTTTAGGTTCAGTAATTTCACTTTAATGGCAATTAATAGGTAATTTTCATTGACATTAAAGTGAAATAACTGAACATAAACATATGAGCTTGATAAAAATGCTCATTTTAGAAGAATGAAAATTTCAGATGGCACTTAGAGGCTTTTGCATCTGAAGTCTTCATATGTATATATATATATATATATATATATATATATATATTTATGTATGTATGATTCAACAGAACTTATTACACAAAGTTTTAGGCTTCAACGGCCGTGAGGGTGAGTAAATTATGACAGAATTTTCATTTTTGGGTGAACTATACTTTTAATGTTTTTTTTTTTTTTTAATAATATGGAAATATGATTTTTTTTATGAAATGACACTCTAAATAAGAAACTAAAACTGGCAGTAGGGTACGTTAATAATTTTAACGCATTATTTTTTTCCCATAACTAATTAAGTTAACACGTTAAATCGACAGCCCTAATGCATACACACACACACATACATACATAAATAAATAAAAAAATAAAGTAAAAATAATTAAAATAAAAAATAATTAATAAAATAAAAATTAAATAAATAAAAATAAAATTAAAAATAAATTTGTGATGCAAAATTTACCTTGAATTTTTATAAAGCATTTACAAATCACTACATATTTGCCAGTTTGTGCTTAATGAAGTTTACATTTATTTATATTTATGTAATAATGAATTGATAATTTATTGACATATTTTTTATTCAATTTAATTCAATAAATCTTGGGAATGTGGAGATCATGGAAACTTGATGTTTCCTATGAAGAATTATTCTCTTATTGTATCATAAAAATGAGAAAGGGTCCTCTTATGATTGTAAAACTGTACAATTCAAATAGAGACAGTCATTCTGTGTCATTACAGCACCATAGATAAAAAAAGAAACTTTAAAGGCCTTAAAGGTATACTTAATTTTCTCTGTTCCACTTCATTTTGCCTACTGTCATGTCCGCAGAACCTGATTTCACCAAGTGTAACATGTTCCTAGATCAACATCTCCATTGATCCTGGAACAACACTCCAATAAACCAGTCAGATTTGAGGGACAAATTTACAGGTTATGTCAAGTTTAGGCTTAAAACCAGGGTTTTGTGGATGCGCACCATCCGTGTGGACACAGAAATAAGGCTGCACATGGATGGTGTGAGCGGACCCTCCCGATGATAAAAATTACATCACGTGGACAGAGCCCAGATTGTTGCGGACCACACACAGCCGAAGTATACTTTGGGCTTAAGACTTTTTTTTTCTTGAAAGTGTTATTGCAACATCCAAAAAATAATGGAAAGAATATTGAAAGTAAACAGAAAATGAATAGACATAGTAAATTGTGTGAACAGTGCACGTGTAATTCAGAAAGAGAAAAGCTCGGCTCTTTGATTTAATCTATCTTTTGCTCCCCTGGAGACAATTCAGCATCAACTTCTAAGAAAACTAAAGGTCTTCAGTCTCTGCAGCTTCAGTGCTCTCTGTTGCCCGAGGGCAAGTAAAAGTCTTCTCACATCTATGTCTCTATGTTCTCCTCAGAAGCTCGTTTCTTTCTTCTCTTTCTTTATTTTTGGTATTTGTGTGAAACTCCTCCGCCTCCCACATCTCAAGCTATACAAATCTCTCTGTGACCTCAACATTTGGCTAGTGCACTTAAAAATCAAGTCGAGATTCTTGCTTTTCCTCTGAATTTATCCCAGAAAGTTAGCTAATCCTCTTAGTCAGGCACTTGGAATAGTTCTCCCTTCTCTTGACTAGTTCTTCCAACCTCGTTCAGTCTTTCTCCAAGTTTATAACTTCAGAGGTTGGAGGAAAAATGCAACAGACAGATTATTATCATGTTGCCAATATAAAATTAAACAACACCATGCATATCAAATTATTTAAATGTGCCTTTTTAAGTTTCATAAAGTCTGAAAAAATATTTAACATAAGCAAAAGAATATTTTAATAGCATCTGTGATTTAAACTTAGTAGCAAAAATACTGATGAAAGCGTAATATATATATATATATATATATATATATATATATATAGTAAATTATATAGTAAATTTTTATTTCCAATATTGTTTCTTATTAAACGCCAAAGTCTAACTGTTCCATAAAGCTGAAAATGCGCTATCAGGATTACTGGATAATAGAATATGCAAATGATTCATTCTGATGAGCCGTCTTGGGAATTTGCCCTCTAATGGAGTGTTTAAAAACATTTCTGCTTTCTAACTGTTCAGTTCATTCTACAGGTGCGAACTTGGCAACATCTGCACATTATGCCTACATTATGCACATATGCAAAACAGTTACAGGAATACATTAAAACATTAATTCCTGCACTCGTCTATACAGATGACTCACATATTAACTCACAACTTGCAGTAATTCAAAGCAACAAAAACACTCAAAACAGAGACATACAAACCACAACAGTCTTTAAAAAAAAAAAAAGGAACCAAGAAATCATTCATTTTACATCATAAACACTGCAAAAGCTTCTACTAAATGTTGTTCTAAGGCCCAACAGAAGGATGTTGGAGTGATTTACTGCTTCAGGGATGAAAATGCACACATCGGATACACATTTGAATGCAGTCAGTGTACTTACCATTTTGTAGAGATCTGAAACGCTGATCTGGTCCGCATCGACCATTTCAAACTCCTTCCTTGGTACCAGATCTAAGCCTAAGTGTCTGTTGAACACAGGAAAACAACAGGACAGAGATTAACTAGATTACTTGAGACTGAAATACTTAGAATGGATAATATTGTGGATAATAAAAGAACAGAAAATCTGTCAACCTGTTGTGGCTGGCATTAGGCCATACAGTATATTTTTTTATCCATCAGTCGCTACATTGCTATACTCTAATATCTAACGCAGTGGTGTGATGGCCACTAGATTGGAAAACATGACAAGAACGTTTCTAGACCGGTTTTACACACTACTTTCCAGACAACTCTGGTTTATCCCCATAGAGCTGTTAATATTGGGAGGATCATATGGTTCAGATGCACAGAAAGCTGCTAGCGCTAACGCTATGTGCAGCTGTCATATTGTAGATCTATAGAAACAGGTGTTGCCCTCATAACCCAACTAAAGTGATGGCATGCCATACTGTATCTTAATATAACATAAGCATTGCTCCTCCCAGACGTAAATAAAACCCCATCAACACCCTGAGCAGCCTAAATCACAAACTAGCATCAAGTAAGTGGGTTAGCAGCTAAACACATGAAATGTTAAAGCTGAAAAGTCACATCAAAGTTTGTTGAAATACACATTCTTATTACTAAACTATATTTGTTTACATTTGTTTGGATGTTCTAGGTGTTTGGTATTGGTCAAACAGAAGAAAATAAAGCTAGTAATGATGATGCTAAAATAACTAGCCACACTTAGCCCCCCGTTTCACAGATGAGGCTTAAGATATTCCCAGACTAAAATGCATGTTTGAGCTGTTTTAACTGAAAGCAACTTGCTCTGACATATCTTAAAATATGTCAGTACCATTGTTTTGTCTCAAGAGGCACACCAGTAATGTTTTTTTTTTTTTTTTTCGTTTTTTTTTTCTAGTGTATGTTTATAAAAGCTATATAATTGTCCTAATTGAACTAAGTTCTAATCCTGGCTTAGCCTAAGCCCTGTCTGTGAAACCGGGCCTTAGTGTTCTGCATGTCTGACAGCTCATTGATAGGTGTTTGGATGGTTGCTGGGGCATTGCTAGGTGGCTTGATTTTATTTTGTTCTGGTTGTAGTGCTCTAAATCAAAGCATTAGCATTAGCATCACTCAATGCCCCTGCCTAGCCAGGGGTATAAATTTGTATCTTTTTCTGAATATCTCAATACAAATTAGCTCTCCAGAGAGACATCTTGCATCATTGGCTTGTATCAGAGCATAAACAAATCTATTTTTTGATGACTTTGTATAAACAGACAGTAATAAACTTATTATGTGACAATTAGGTGTTCCTAGCAATTACAAGCTTGATATACTCCACAACTGCAGCCTGAATGCCTCTTAATTTGCTACGTCAAGACGTTGCTCAGTATATAAATGTCTTATTACTGAGGCTGAATTAACTCTCTTGCAGTCCTACACAAAATACTTTAACATAATATTATAATACATAATAGTAACAGTGACACTTGCCAAAAAATACAAGATAACTTCAAGAGAAAATTGATAACCTAAGAAAGGTATAATGAAAAACATTATTAGATTGTTTGAAAAACACTTGAGATGCTCTTCAACTCATGCTTCAAGTATTTATAGAACACATCGGTAAGTGCTCGCATCTCAAATCCATTTTATCCCCTTTACTCAATTATCTCTTAGTTTGCTGATCTGAAAACCTGGCAGTGATATACTGCTGAAAGCCCAGAACCACAAAGTGCCTCATAACAGAAGTGAATCTTCAGGTGACCTTGAAGAAGAGGGATGAGTGGTCAACATGACCCTGACACAGATGCTGATACACTACAATTCTTGGAACATCTGGCCTCTAAAAGATTGTCGGTTTGGATTACTCGGCTTTCATTCATCGCTATAAGAGGTGAACCCCATGACTCTTGTCTTGGAGGTCTGGTAAGATTGTAAGCTGCTTCTACGATGTAGATAATTGCTGAAAAAACAACATCTTTTATTCTGAAATTACTGTATTGGATTGACTTTTACTTAAAACAGCATCAAATATGAAGATCACAAAGAATTACATTTTTACTTTAATAATAAAACAGTGAAAACCATATGCTACTCGTTAAAAGTTTGGAATAATTATGATTTTTAATGTGTTTGAAAGAAGTCTAATAACAGTTAAACTAGTGGTTAAAGATTGTAACTGAAAATAACAAACCAATCCATTAAATAAAATTGACAGTATATTTTATAGTAAATTTTATATGGTTTAAAAATATATATACATTAAAGATGCTGTATGATTTTTTTTTTTTTTTTTTTTTGACTGTTCTAAAGCATAAAAATACCATAATATGCACATATTTAGGAAACATGCTCATTTCTATGGGCAAAAAAAGCTACAGGCAGTTATTCTACTTATAAATGTGCGTTCCATGTCGGAATGTCTGTTTTTGTTTTGGTCTCTGGGGTTCCGCAGCCACAGCCAATTTACCCAATAGTATTCAGACACCCCAGGTTGCCAGTTGGTGGAAAAAAAAGCTTATTGCAGCCATGGAAGCCAGCAAACGAACTGGGTTAGAGATGGCAGATTCTATCCGACCTAAAAAGCCTCGGCATACATATAAAAATTTCTATGAACGGGGATATTAAAACACGGATAAATCAGCTCATCAACTTACGGTATGTAAGTCTCCTCGTCTTCCATTGTCAAATACGCTCGCTCCTGTTGTGTGTCCTCAATCTGGCAACCTGTGTGAGCATCGAGTCTGAGGAGGAGGGGGCGGGGGAAACAACTCTCTCCAATATTTTGAAATTGGACTGCAGTACCTATTTCAACCTCTAGCTGTCAATATTACATACTGCAACTTTATTTATTTTTCGCAAGTGTTTTTATATGGCACCTTATTTTTTTATTATTATTATTTCATCTTTTTTTCATTAGTAGCTGACTGAAACTTCAATTTGCAGTATCAGCAAATGGATATTGGACATAGAACTTTTGAAAATCTCTGAAAAAGATGAAATAATGATGCAAGAACTGTAAATACTGACACTCAAAACTCAAAAGCTGTGAAGAATTGCACAGCTGTGTAGGTTAGAAATGGGGGCGGTATCTGAAGGACAAACACGACCGCCTTTCATTGCAGTAAAAAGTCAATTTAGAAAAAAAAAAAAAATCTCAATCTCATGTTGTGTTGGTTCATTTGTCCTCGGTGTTTGCATTTGAAATCTCAATGTAATTCACATTAACCAGGCAGTGAATAACAAATGTTACTGTTATCCTCATGTCTTCGCTGAGTTGGGCCAAGTCAGGGTGACAAAAAAGCCACAGCAATCCATCTCTAACGTTTTAACTCTGTTGACTCCACGCACAGGAGGCCTTGGCCTCTAACACATTAAAAGTGCTGGCAAATCTCCATGACACACAAGAGTTTATTTAGACACTCCTCAATTGAGTGAAGCATGCCAGGACTGGACATTAATATCAACAAATTATTTGGAAGCAGAACAAATGCATGACAATCTCATAGACTTGTTTAATAGGATGTACAGTATTTCGAAAGATCAATTGACACATTTTGTCTGACACATAAGAGACTGTTTTTTCCCACAAGATTTAGACCCATGTGGAAGTTAGCATAAAGGCTAACATTGCTAACAACACTTTAAAGGCATCTTTGCTGGTTCTTCTGCAAGAGTTAGAGCAATGGTGGAAGTTAGCATGATAGCTAACATTGCTAACAACACCTTAAAGGCATCTTTGCCGATTTATACACAAGATTTAGACCTATGGAAGTTAGCAATATGACTAGCATTGCTAATAACACCTTTAAGGCATCTTGCTGGTTCTTCCTTATGATTAAGACAAGGTTTTTCATTTGTGCAGGGCATTTTCTTGGAGGTAAAAGAGAGTAACTCACTCATTGCCCCAGTCCAGTCGTACAGTGATGTGGCGTTTGACTTCACGGACTTGATCCTGGGTCAGGTGGCCTGAAAGCAGTTGTCGCCTCAAATCAATCAACTCGTTCATCACGTGACGGAGCTTGTAAAAGAGGTCAACTTTATGCTTCTGTGGGGAGAAAAAAAAAAAAATATATGAACAAGAAAGGTAAATATTTATTTCATCCATCCACTAAAATTGTACTAGACAAATGTACAGTAGTTGCATGTTATACATACCATAGTGTCAGTAAATGATCATTCAGTAAGTACATATTGTGCACATTGTGATTCAAACTTACTGATGTTTAGATAAAAATATATTTTAATACTTGAAATTCACTGGTTCTTCAACTGCACCATATTCATCTACCATGGCATTTTTACGGTACTTCAAGGTACTCCAAAGAATGCCATGGTATGGCATTCCAATGGCATCAGACGCTCACGGGGTAACACGCTGATCCAACAAAACCAGATGAACGTGTCAATTAGTCTGCTGACGCAGTGTGAATTAGCCTGTAAGGGACAGTCACACTAACAGCATTCACATTTGTACATAATTCTTTCAACACTGCTCAACATTGTTTTTGTGTCACCGAAATAAAACAATTCAGGTCGCCTTGCTACAAATCACTATCAGTGAGAATGGTGTTAGGCTGCCTTCAAATGATGTTGGAATTTCAGTACTGTAGATAATCAAAGACAAAGATAGTCAAAGAAGTGGAACAACCACCGAGCATCATCTAAGCACATGTCCCAAACCGCAAGGCTTCCCCTCCAAGTGATGGTTGATAATGACTCCCTCATCTGCCCTCAGGGAAACATGCAGCAAACAGATCTGTGCGTCTGTCATACCGACATGCTGTGCCGGCTGTGCGTGCGGTCTCCAGTGTCCTCCATCACTGAAACATCTCAGGACTTGAGTTTGACGTGCTCTTGGAAACAAAGAAGGTTTGTCTGGAGTTTTCACAAGAATGTGCCCCTGGATACCCACATGTACAGAGCATGAAGTATCTGTCGGTATTTCATTCCACAGTGTGTTGTTGGTGAAATCAGATGGGATTTGGACACTCTCATGAAAAAGCCACATCCATCAAATTCCGTTATACTCACTTGGACTTCTGTACTGGAAGTATTCTTTTTCCCTGACTGCTCTTGGCTCTAGAGACTGATAGCTTCCCCCTACTCATGGTGGCATCAATAATTACTCCTCAATGATGCAAGCAGAACAGCATGATTCATATCCTGCTAGTCTCAATGGTAAGTTTCTTGGACAAGATTCTCAATGACCAGCTGCAGATCACAAGTCCAATTCCTGTTAGGATGTCGCTTAGTGCCAGTTTGGGGCTCCTCTAGCTGGTGGAACAGCAGTTTTCTGACCTTGGTGGGGAAACTAGCATCCCATGCTAGCTAGACAAGTATGGATTCCTACACTGGTCCAAACTGGATTATGCTGGTTAGTGCTGGTCTAGCTGGTGGACCTAGCTGGTGGACTTACATAGTGCTGAAGTTAGTTGGGCTAGTTAAGTACTCTCTAAGGATGTTTGGAATGGTTGATTATTCATCTAGTCACCTAATAATCATCTAGTCTGCTAGTGAAGTTCTGTGGGTATACATTTTAGAAACCTAACAACACTCTCCAAGATGCTGCATCTCTAAATTCAACTACAGCTATCAAAACATCACTTTTGCCTTCAACAATAAATTTCAAGACAATTGCTGTCAAGTTAAATGTCTCAAGATGCTTGTATTATATTGCTGCCATTATCTTTTGATAACTCTTTACTGTTTTGTAACTATTCTAACAACTTTTCACTAGCAGTTCACTGTGGAAAAATTCAGACTAGCAAAATAGCATTGCATTGCCCTACACTCGTCTCAGCGACCCAAACACATGTTGACCAATCATGTTGACTGATATCAAACTGAACAATCCAATCAGATATAATATACTCAACTAATCTGCTGCCCATGCACTCATTTCAGTACCAGCTAAAACTTGATCAGACTTCTGACTGTATCTCAATGATAGGACTTAATCTGATCAATGAGATTTGGGCAATTCCATTTGCTCTGATCTGTTGTATGAAATGAATGAAAGATGTACATATGTATCCCAAATTCTCTGGGCCTCTACAAAGGATTTCATACATGAGATCTAGTTTAAAAAGACATGATGTTTCTAGCTTTTCTCCATGGCTGCCGTGTAAGGTATTTTGGGATCTTGGCACAAGTAGATTTTAGAACACAGTGTGGGGTCATCCACCCTCCAGTGCTCTTGCTCTCTCTCCTTCCACAAACATGCCAATCCATTTACCCAATGAAAAACAGATTTATCAGCCTCTGCGGTATAATGTGATTATGATTGTTTTAAGTTGGCTGTCGAGAGACCTGTATCAATCCTTGAGCTTTAACTGAAATAAAAGCTCAGATTGACAGCCTCCCCCACACCCCAACAGCAAGAACCTCGCCGCCTCTGCGTTTTGTGAAAGATGGATTGAATCCAGTTCAATCCATCAGGATTCTCTACCACTTAAGGGGTCCCTAGTCAACGAATGACATTGATATTTCAATAGGGTATTCAGAACAGAGACTTCAAATGTCAACAAAGATTTTGTGTTTGGAAAAGACATCTCATGACTGCTGAATCTGTTTTAGCAGTGAATCTCTAGTAGTTATCCACAGATAATGCATCTGAGACTGCTTAATGGTAAAACCAATAAGCGTCAAAGTTATTGGGAAAAAAGTAAGCGTTTGGGTGCCTACAAACTAGAATTTACCCTGCAAGAATGATGTGAATTTACTGACTTTAATTGGGACTTTAATTGCATCACAAGTTCCTTTAAGGAAAAACTGCAAGGGTTTGCAAAAGGGAAAGTGGTTGTGATCAAAAGTTAAAAAGATTCTACCTATTGCTTTTCAATTGTTCTCTGAAGTAGACATTCATTGACCAATGAGAACTTCAGGAAGTCGGAACAGTTGTGCTTTAAGAAAATCCTTTCCAGACTTCTATTATAATCTTGAGCATTGTTGTACATCAAACATGTCTTTTTTTTTCTTTTTTTTTTTTTGAGTGTACAAGAGATGTGAATTTTTTGGACATGAGACCATGGTCAGTAGCGGTTGGTTAATACATTAGCTAATGTTAACAAAAAGAAAACTTATTTACAAAGCACCATTTACACTGTGGAAAAAAATAAAGTGTGACAACAACATGCTAAAATAAATAATTGGCTTTATACTGTTACTGTACTGAAGCCAGAGCCAATTTTAAACATTTTTTTTTTTGTCTCAAATACCATTCCAAATAATATATAACTTACTTAATAAAGTAATAATATTGAATAATACTAATACTACTAATAAAATAAATATTTAAAATATTAATCTAATATTATTGGTAGCACTTTATTTTACAGTCCTGTTCATCATGTACATACTATGTACTTATTATAGTAATTGCAATAACTGGGTAATAAATAGGTTCTAACCCTGAACCTAACCCTAAACCTAACCTTAACCCTTGTAGTTACCTTATATTACCCAGTACTTTCTAAGGTAAGTACACTGTAAGTACATGTAAGTACACGTACTGTAAAATAAAGTGCAACCATATTATTTTTAGTGCTTTAATGCCATCACACCATGATTTTTGGACTTTCTCCATGGTATTCTTCAAAGTACTATGTAAATACCTTGGTATATAAATATAGCAATCATTCAGTACCGTTACTTTTTGTAATGGGAAGATTTAGCTGAAGAGCTCAGATGGAGACACACATGCAAAGCACCATTTGTGGACTGTGCTTTAGGGAATACAGCTGAAGAACAGTTTGCAGTTTGTGAGTGTGTGGGAAGAGGAGCCACTGAGCACTGAGCAGTGTGAAGAACATGTATTTATCACACTTTCCACAACTGCATGACTCACAGGCTTTAAATACAGAGACTGAATTGAGCTACAGTACAAGGTGTCAGAAACACATTATACCATGTCCAGCTCTCAGCCAATGCATCGACATCTCGTAGAAAAATAGTCTTAAGAAATCATATTAAATGAATGCTTCACTCTTGTGCATGATCAAGCATTTTGATTATTAAAACTAAACTTTAGCCACTCAAGGATATGCAGAATGGCAGGTGCAACACGGTCAGGAACAGCACACTGTTCGGCAAACTTCGCTCCATGTCCTACTCTTATCGTTTAGTCGTATACCACCTGGAATAACAGTAGGCCTATATTCTTTTTCTGGTCCATAGGAATAATAAAATCCATATTATTTCATAATGACTAAGCAGATCAAGTTGACAAACACTAAACAGGAGTCAGTGACATGCCAATACGCGTTGTAACGGCCACCTAATGTTACATTCTGTTTATGACATGAATGTTGATTAAAGATGACGACCTGTTGCATGATTGTTATTGTGCGTATGCACGATGTTCTTGTGTTCAGATTAAGGAAAGAGCTTGCATGGAAGACAGAGAGATGGCCGCTCTATCACTGACTGTTATACAACAGTATCTTGTCTATTCCCTTTTGTTTTGTTTGCAGTGTTTTGTTTTGTTTTGTTTTGTTTTGTTTATCAGAGTGTTGATTCTATATAAGCACACTTATACTACGGGGCTGTTGAATGCTTGAAACTGATTGGTTGACGAACGTTCTAAGGTGTGCAATTATTTTCAGGGAAACGCACTGCTAAAGTAGTCCCAGGCAGGTCTTGACCGCATTACAGTTCCATATCACTTCGCCAAATGATTTCAGTTATTTCAAAGATCCTTACAGCCTACAACCGCAAAAGAACCAAAACACACAACGACACTGACCAAGCAAATAAATATAGTAAACAATAGGATAAAAACGACAAATTATTTCCATGTTTTTTTGCAACAAAATTACGTTTTTATTATGTGCGGAAAGCACATACTCTCTTTCTCCCACTCTCTCGCTCATTCAAACGCACTCACACAGAAACGTGTTGTCATCGTTGCTCTGATGATTTTTTCAGTGAAATAGTTTAACAACTTAAAAGCTACATGACATTTATCACTAGCGAGGTAATAACACCGCTGTTCTTGGAGCAGATAAAGTTACAGTTTTGCTATTAGCAGAAGCGCTGCTACCGAAAACTATTGAGAGACACACAGATTTATGTAATTCACATATGCTTAATCTCTCTCTCTCTAATAACTGCCTTAATAACTGTATTATTCTGCTATCAAGGCTCAAGCCTCCGTCACCAGCTCTAAAATGATGTTTTGGAATTAGCAACGGAGGCTTGGGATTAGATCCGTAAGAAATTAATCCTACACACAAGAGCATTTTAAGGACAAAAACCTGACAAATGTCTTGAAATAGATCATCTGTTCACGCTGACAACATGTTTTGAGGTGTGGAAACCGTAGTATAAGTGGAATAATTGACGACAGGCCATTGAATTATTGAAAAATAACGCACACCCGAGGTGTAACGGCCACGACCTCGGGTGTGCATTATTTTTCTAATAATTCAACAGCTTGTCGTCAATTATTCCTTACATATTCAACATAAGACCAGCCATGCACTCTATATACTGCTCTCACCTCCCACTGAAGTCAAGGAGAGCAACGAACCTTCAAATAGCATCAAAGCATTTCTCATTAAAGCCCTGTTTGTTTAGCTGGTTTAATGACCCATTATGACCATTAGCTCTCAGGGGAAAACAAAACTATCAAGTTCATCTTAGTTCTCTGACTTTTGGCTTTTAGTTTACAAAACATCGGGTGAATACAATGAGCGCTTTTGAGGAAGAACCAATAACAAGATCGAAGTTTATCAGGTGGCATTTAACCATTGCTAAATACTCAGAGTTACTATTTAACAGCTGAATAAGCAACAAAACATAACACATGCTTGGAGTAATGGTGACTAGCTGCCATTTAATAGAAAGTATTAAAGAAGCTAGTGCTAAAAACAAACAAAAAACAAATCCTAATTTAACATGTTTGTCTAACAGGAAACAGACATATTACACAAAACATGAATTTGTAAACCATGAAAAAGCCATTTATTAGCTTTCCATGTCCTCCATTTGAGACTCTTCAGTCAGTGATGGAGTGTGACTCACACTGTTTCACCCACGCTCTATACAGTCACTGCTGATCCTTCAGGAGCTAATGCTAATGCTCACCTGCGCTAGCCGACTCATCTCGCCCCACACGCAGGGGCTCTTCTCTAACCACACATTAGACTCTCAGGTTTTTTTACGGGAAAGAAAACAGATGGGAAATGGTAATCTCAGTAAGACTATTAGCTAAGGATATGTTAGCGATTGTAAAGAAAAATGTGCGTATACAGTATACTACGCAACTTATACAATGGGGGCAAATCGGTAAAACCAAATGACAATATTGATGCAAAGGGGACTCTCACTTGAAATATAAGTTCTTTAAGGAAAAAGACAGTTTATCTTGTCCGAATGCTTCATTTAAAGTACAACTCATGGGAAAGCTGCCACATCTGATACTAAAATGCAACATTAACTTAAGGGTAGTAGGTTTGAATCATTTTCAAACAGTATGACTGTTTTGCTATTTTTATGGTTAATTCTTCAGGGTACTGTCCTGTCTGGAAGGCTTCAGCACTTTGAGATGATTATTAGCAGTGCAGTATCATGTTAACGCAGTCAACTAGCGTAAAATGTTCCAAAATAGCTAAAAAAGTCCATGTGTCTGCAGGGTTTTTCCTGCACTGAAAATATTTTAGGGGGCACCAAAATATATTTTTGTCCCGGCAAATGTTTCTTTGACAATTTAATGTAATGATATCTGCTGTTCTGCCGTAGCCGGGTGCTTTTTTTTTTTTTATGCTCACGTGAGTGTTTGTGTAAGCGCTCTGTGAAGAGCGTTTTTATTTACGTGTTTTTCCAGCGTTGAGCTCTGTAGCCAATCACAGACATATGTGTTGAGTGCATTAACACAATGGCCAATCAGATGCCATTATAGTAAGTCAGAATCCGCTTAAACCGCACAAAACAGTGGATCTTTTGTTCAGCGTGATTGCTGCATGCTCACGAATTCTTTCATTATAACCAACAGAGTATAAACACAATGCTAATAAGAGATTCATTGCACAGTGTAGACAGACGGGCTCATTGATTATAACAGAAGTTTTTTTCAAGAGTGTAGCTTTGTGTACCTCGCATTGTAATTGACAGCTTCAGTGATTATAATGGCAGCGATCTTTGCTCGCTTTCTGTTGTCATACAGCTAACTACACATTGCAAAGTTTCTGGATTAACAACCGTATTTAAATGCATGATAAAAAAAAAAAAAAAAAAAAAAAAAAAACATAGCAATGGATGGAAAAAAACAACAACCTTAAAAAAACTCTGGTCTGAGTATGCTGTGGAGGTATTATTAAGTAGATGACGATCATGCAGTGTATATATAAGAGAGTGTGTGACTTAGTGTGTATGTGCACTAACTGGCTAACACACTAGCGGCAAACCTCTCATGGCCCGACATGACCTTTGCTTAGGCCACGCAATCTCACTTCCCTCGCAGTTACACGCTGCCAAGCAGGACTGTCAGTCAGTCAGTCAGTGTGTGTTTGCGTGTCTTTGCTCTGGGTCAACAAAGGGCGGTGGAAATGACAGACCATATGGGAAGGTCAGACAGTATTGTGGTGATTTTGCAAAGAGAAAACATGCAACAAACTGTTCAGAGACCTGCAACAAACCTCATGTGACCTAGTTGATTTGAAATTCAGCTCTTTTTTACAATAATTTTACAGCAAACATCCAGGCGAGTTCAGATGAAACTCATCTTTGAATTTTGACGGGAATGAAAACGAGGCTGTGAGGGATAGACATACATCTCTTCAGTGGGTTGTACAGTTATTTAATGTGTTTGTTTAAATCTAAAGATTTACGAGGAGTCGCCAACCTCACTCTAATTTGAGGGTTAGGGATGAAACGGTTACCAGTTCGATGATAAACCACAATGCAATTTCTGACTGTTAGTATCACAGTTTAATATTTTAATCATCATTAAAACCATATTTGATTGCCAGGATTTGAAAATACTGTCCAGTATTAAGCAAATTAAGCAACAGTCTCACGCAGACATAGGCATGCAGCGCAGGTTTCGTTTTGTCTGAAAAAAAAATTTAGTAAGAGGTTTTACAACCTTTACAAGCGAGAGCTGAGGAAAATTAAAGTATGAATGAATTCTATGAATGTATCTCCAAAGGGAACTGACTGCCATGAGAAAAGTTTTGATGGCATCTTCTTTTCATCTTTCCTCCGTGTAATGCGTAGTGTTTATAAGTGCAGCATTACTTTGTTTACAGAGGTTACCGGAGAAACTGATCTATTTCTGCTGTTTCATAAGCGCCACCTACTGACAGAGAGTGGATTTACATTTTCATTCAGCCTACCTGCACATTTTTATGCCCTGTTGATTTTTTTTTTTTTTTTTTTTTTTTATCAGTTAATGAAAAATAAGCTAATGCCCTTAATGTTGTTAAGGATTTTGAATGTGAAAATAGGGGTCTCCTGGAAAAAAGGTTGGGAACCACTGATCTAGGAGCTCTATACAGCTCTATATACCTACTGATCTACTTATATTTCTACTTTTCATGCTTCATTTAATATTAGTGCTGTCAAAGCGATTAGTCGCGATTAATCGTATCTAACATAAAAGTTTGTGTGTATTATATATTTTCAAACTTTTATGTTAGATGCTATTAATCTCGATTAATCGATTTGACAACACTATTTAATATGAATTATTAATTAATACTATCAACCATAATGTTCAGCCATAAGGTACAATAGCATTTGTAACAATCTATAATTAGACACAAGCAATAAATTGTATTTCTATGATAAGACAAATCATGAAATGTTACGCGAAGACTTCTGGGAACACTTCTGAGTGAAAACTCAGAAGAAGAATTGAACTAAGTCTTTAATCATGAATCAGATGTCCCAATGGGTCTAAGCTAAAGATCCAGTCCAAGAACTTGAAGAAGGTGAAACATCTTTCCACCTCCAGCAGCCATAAACACTTTACAGTGATACTCTATCTTCTGCTTAACAGTATCTTGGAAACATAAGGAGAAGGAGCTGCTAACCTGTGCAACCGCAAGTCACTTTGGATAAAAGCTTCGGCTAAATGAATAAATGCAAAAAGATCTTAAAGGGACAGTCCACCCAGAAAACGCATACTCTTGTTCTTAACTTGCAGTTCTGTAAGTCGGTCAGATGTTGATTCAGTAACCACTAGATTCAGCCAACTGATTCAGTTCAGTGAAGGATTCATCAAACTGATTCAAACAGATCTTTTTGATTTATATATTAAATCAGTGATTGCCAAACTTTTTTGTCAGCTGAACCCCTTTGCCCTAAAATATTTATTTGAATGACCACCTGAGATTTTAAGTTAATATTTAAATTATTTAACAACACATTTGCATGTTCACTGTTCTCTGGTGTCAGTAAATGGTCACATGGCATGCAAGTAAACAAATTAAATATTTCATCTTTTTTAGTAAGTGATTATTTTACAGTTATGTATTTGACATTTTTATGATTTAATTAATTATTGCCAATTCATTATTTATGAACCCCAGTTTGGGAAACCGACTCAGAGTCATTTGTTCGTGAATTAGACTAAACTTTTGTCTTATTTTTAAACTTGATAGTCCCAGTCCATATTCACTTTAGTTATATGGAAAAGAACGGCCAGGATAAAAATTCTCCTTTGTGTTGTTCAAAAGAAGTCACAAGTAAAGGTTTAGCACGACATGGGAATCAATAAACAATGACAGAATGGTAATTTGTCAGCAAACAGCAAAAAACCAATATGACCACTTCAAAAGGTTTCACGAAACAAGCGCAAAAGATTTTAAAATTATTAAATACTGTGTTGTGAAATGTTCTCTTTATTTTTTTGTACAAAAAGTGAAAGAGACATGTGAAGGCCAAGTATGGTAACCCATACTCTGAATATGTTCTTTGCATTTAACCCATCCAAATTAGTGCACATTTGGAGTAGTGAGTAGTGAACACACACACACACTGCAAACCATGAACACACACCCAGAGCAGTGGGCAGCCATTTTGCTGTGGCGCCCAGGGAGTGGGGGTTAGATGCCTTGCTCAAGGCCACCTCAGTCATCTCCTGCCAGTATTGAGAATCGAACTCGCAACCTTCGGGTTACCAGTTTGACTCTCTAACCATTAGGCCACTATTGCCCCAAAAAAAGCAACTAAATTTGATGGAAACGAGTTTAGAATGACATGAGGGTGAGTAAATGATGACAGAATTGTCATTTGTGGGTGAACTATTCCTTTTAACAGAAAAAAAAAACAACATGACTACTTCAACACATTTTATGAAACAAGCATAAAAGACGTGAACATTAGTGAATACTGGGCATTTGTGATGCGAAATGCTCTTTTTCTTACAAAAGAGCAATTAAATTGGATGAAAATGAGTTTACAACGACATGAGGGTGAATAAATGATGACAGAATTGTCATTTGTGGATGAACTACTCCTTTAAACAGAAAAAAAACAAAACAATGACCACTTCCACACATATTATGAAACAAGCACAAAAGACTTAAATATTAGCAAATACTGGGCATTCACTTTGCGAAATGCTAAATTTTTTGTAAAAAAAAGTGGAATTAAACTTGATGAAAAATGAGAATAAAAGTCACGCAACAAAAGACAAACCCATCATGTACCACAGCAACCCTCAGAAAGCATCACGTTCTAAGGTCATAACCCTGGTTCTACCTGAGGGCCTGAACGCAACTGACAACTACAAGCACAATATCTACTCTGTCAAACAAGACCAACATGCCTTGCAATATGCATCAATGCGCTATATGGTCTCAAATTTCTACTTTTGACGGTAAAGTAAGAAACGGCACTACTTACCGCTATAGACCATCATGTCTTTTCTCCAACTGCTCCTGTGCAGCCGCCCTAAACATGCAGAAATCATAGGCTGTCAAATACCTCGATCCCTCTTCCTCTGCAACTGGTCTCTCCCTCTCTCTCTCTCTATCTCTATCACACGCGCATTCAGACACACGTTGCCACCCACGTCAACCAGGAGCGCATGCTTTCCAGAGCAGCGTGCAGTATACATGTAGAAACTCTTCCTCTCGCGCGCTCTAATTTATCGCAAATCTATTTTGGACAGCGCTTGTGATTGCGCTCCCTCTTCCTGAAGTCTTGCCTTTCTTTCCCTCATTCTATTGGACTTACCTAACTAGCGCTGTGTGAAGCTCTCGGCAGCCCACACGCACACACACACGCTCCCTCCCTCGCCGTCTCTGAAGAAACACAGAGGCATGCCAGGGATGCTTGCCATTGGACGAAACCGCTGCCAGTTTGCTTTCCGGAGCTGTGCCTCCCAAACACGCTGTCTTCAGCTGACAGAGATGAGTGCGAGCCTTCCCACTGAATCAGTATCAAACACCAACATCATGCTAATATCCAAAAACAAGACTTTCACATTTAATGAAAATGTGAGTGGTACATAAAAGTCACTGCTATTATGCTAAGGTGTTCAGGGTGGTTGTTAAGTGGTTGCTAGTGTGTTCTGGGTGATTGCTAGGTGGTTACTAATGTGTTCTGGTTGCTAAGGTGTTCAGGGTGGTTGTTAAGTGGTTGCTAAGGTGTTCTAAGTGGTTGCTAGGTGGTTGGTAAGGTGTTCAGGATGGTTGCTAGGTGGTTGCGAAGGTGTTCTGCTGCTAAGGTGTTCTGAGTGATTGCTAGGTGGTTGCTAAGGTGTTCTGGGTGGTTGTTAGGTGGTTGCTAGGTGGTTGCTTACTAAAACTATCAAATATTGTTTTCGGTATTGAAATAAAAGCAGAAATAAAATAAAATATACATATTAGATGTACAACTTAAACTTTAAAAAACAAAACAAAAGCACATAAAGTGACTAAAATTTTAAAATTAAAATAAACACTGAGAATATAAAAATAAAAGCTTAATCTAAATATTAAATCCTGTAATAGTATATAAATAATATTTTATGCAGTTTTCTGGCAGATACAGAAAGGCAGATAATTATTTCATGATATGGCTGATAACTGATAAAAGGTAGATATTAAAAATCTATACTATTCTTTATAAATAAATAAATAAATAAAGCAAATTTATGCATCACAAAAAAAATGTACAGTATGAAAAAAGGTAAAAGTACAAAGATTAATATGATTTGCCAAAGAATATATTGAAGTGTTATTAAATTAGTGTTTTTAAAGAGTAACGTTTAGTTGAGAGTTAGATGATGATAATCATTTTATATAATAATCATTTAAAAATTTATAATAATAAACATAAATATCCAAAATTGAGCAAGATATTTCCAATATGGACCAATACTGATAAATTATGTCCAAAAGAAGCTGTCTTAGCAAGCATGATTATGCTTAAAAAAAGTGAGTTCAATCACTTTGATGATTTGAGGTATTATTCATGTTCTAACATCTTTAAATATGTTCCTCAGCAAACACCACTGATGTGATAGGCTCAAACATTTCTCATGACCACCTAATTTCACAGAGATGAGTGGCAAATGTGGCGTCTTGGCAAGCTGACAATGTTCAAACAAAACTACCATGCACCACCTACAATCATACTGATTAGGCACATATTGCTGCTCTAAAGCAATGAATCAAATCCAAGCCCACAATCTTGGGCTATTCTGTCCAGGTGCAGCTATCAGATTGTTCAAATATGGATTCCAGGAAGCTTTTGTCAGATCGTGAGGCTGATATTCTCACTCATGGATGGGTATTACAAATTGTGTGAGTCCTTGAAAACAGCGAGAGATCCGCAAGAAGCCACACTAGCTGAGCGAGGCATCTGTGCGGCCATATTGTTATGAAGGACCAGTCAGTCTGTGGCACTGATGCTGAAACTGATCCATATTGTGTAAGTGAACTTCCACTTGCAACAAAGCAACTTTTTGTGTTGTAAGTAGTGTTGGGGAACTTGGGAAAAGAAGTATGTGTGAGTGGAAAAGTGACTAAAGGTGAGTCCATCCTAAAGTGGTCTGGGTAAAGGACAACAATGTCATCAAACACTTAATGCTACAGAAAAATTCAACTAAATGTGATGTAAAATCACCATTAAAACTTGGTAAGCAGGAAGAATATTTCCTTAAAGGTTAAGCATGTCATTTTTGCATCACTAACAGCACCAAACAGAACTGCAAAAATAACTCTCCCCATCAGCCACTGGTTGAATAAACAGGTAGCCCTGCCCTAAACTCACACCATAGGCTGAGAGAGTCAGCTGACTAAAACAAGCAAACTGCACTTCTGTTTAGTGCCACTAGAGCCAAATTATACACTTGCAGTTTAGAATCTTTGCTCATTTTTAAAGTGATTACTTTGGAGAAAATTAGAAAACAAGCTTCAGCTTCGACTGGGAACATTGTGTTTCAAAATATGATATATAATGGTTGGACTGAAACAGCTCCAACAAATAAGCTCCAAATGGTCCTGGATAATAATGCAATGGGTGGGGGCGGAATGAATCACAATGCATTATGGGTAGACGGTGAGAGAGCTATCCTTTGATAGAGAAAAAATAGATTAAAGCAGAAGACAATGAGGTCTTCTTCTTGTTTGTCCATATCTGTGTGTCTTTTTTTTTTCTTTTCTTTTTTTTTAACCAAGTTTACAGCATGAAACATTCATAAAACTTTAAAACAGGAATCTTCCTGCTGTGACTGGATACACTGAGCTCACTAAGAAAGAAATATCTGCAATTTCACTGCACAAAAGGGCCAGATAAATGAGGGGTTTGTGGGTAGGAGTTGAGAGGACTAGAGTACAATACCAGAATCTTCGATGGAAAAGTTCAAAGATGAGGAACAACCTATAAATCAGAGATCATTTCCAACGAGTCACACATATCTTCGCTAATGGATTGAGACGTGACAGGCAAAAATAAAGCTAAAAATACAGCCCTCCTCCATCATATCTTTTGTCACTGTGACTCTATATATAAAGTGCAGTCGATCCCAGATCTGCTTGTTGTAAACCTGTTGGGCACGCTGCTCCTTTATGCCAGAATTCACCGGAATGTTCCAGCTGAATGAGTCACTCGGTGTGAATCATCATCCTGAGTCTCAGAGCAGCGCGGAGCCCAGAGAGACTCGGTTAACACTGTATTACACACCTTATATCCCGCCGTCACACATGTATAGCCATCACTGGACTGTACCTGATACAATATTGGGGATCTTTGCACACATATATCCTTTACATGTCTATTTGACGTGAGCATTTGCAACTGGAAGTGTTTTTAGCATTTTTACTAATTAGGCAATATCACATGAGCAAAAGATCAGCATGGTTGTGACTAACAGCATAATTGCAATTGTGATCTTGCTTTTACACAACAGTTCAATTAACAAGACATTAATATAATAATTACTATAAGATAAAATGTTATATAATATAGAAATTATATACATAAATTATATATATATATTATATTATGTAATATTTTAAAACTAATCATATTAATGAAATAATATTGTATATTAATAATTATGTATAAATATATTAACAATAAGATTATTAAGATTATTTAATTTAATAGACACTGTCTATTTCTGATTTGTCATTGAAAAAATCCAAACAAAGCCACAAAAGGATCAACTGTTTAATTCCTGAATGAATCAGTGTTTATTATTATTATTAAAATTGGTTAAGGCAATGATTCAATGATTTATTCATAAAAAAGTCACCTATTTTGTTCCTGAACGAATCTGTGTTTTTGAATGAATTAATAAATCAGTGTTTCAGTTGAGGGATTGATTCAATGACTCATTCATGCAAAGAGTCACTTGTTTCATACCTGAACAAATCAGTGTTTTTGAATGAATCGTTTGAGTGAATGATTTGATTATTCATTCATAAAGAGAACAATGAAATAAAACAATAAAAATGCATTTGAACAAATCAGTTAAGTAAATCATTAAATGGTTCACTCTTACAGACAGTTACTTGTTTTATTCCTGAATTAATCAGTGCTTTAAACAAATTGAGTCAATGATTCGCTCACAAACACAGTCTCCTGTGTTGTTCCTGAACAAATGAGTATTTTTGAATAAATCACTTGAGTCAATGATTTGCTCACAAAGACAGTCGCCTGTTTTTTTCCTGAAGGAATGAGTATTTTTGAATAAATCAGTTGAGTCATTGATGTGCTCATAAAGACAGTCACTTGACAAATCAGCATTACTGAACAAATTAGCTAAATGAATGATTAAATTATTCACTTATAAAGACAGTCACTAATAAAGAGAAATTTTGTTCCTGAATGAATCAGTCTTTTTAAACAAATCAGTTGAGTCAATGAGTCAATGATTTGCTAATAAAGACATTAGTTGTGTTTGACTTGAAGAGGCACTGCATAGACCAATCGGTGTATGACATCAAAGCATATAGAGCCGTCTGATCACGAATCACTCTCGCGGTACTTTGATGTCATACACCAATGGGTGTTTCAAGTCAAACTCATTTAATCATTTGTTTAATTTCTTAACAAGTCAGTGTTAATAAATAAAACTATGCTTCTGAACAAATCAGTTGAGTAAATGATTAAATGATTCACTCGTAAATAGTGGTGGGAATCGCAGGGTACCTCACGATATGATACAATCACGATATACGGCTCACAATAACGATAATATCACGATACAGCGATTCTGCGATAATCGTTATATTGCTAGACAGTCCTTTAATGATACATCATGATATCTGTCTAACTATGAAAACAAAATGCCAGTGAAAAGGTTAAATGGAGATTTTCTCTCTTTATTAAAGTCTGTGATTGGCTACAATGATCAATGCATCCAAAACATACTGTAAATATACATCTTACAATATGATTCACACGGGAGCGTTTGAAAGCAGGTGTCTATCAGAGGATCCCTAATATATCCGCTGATAGACGAATCTGCTGATAGACGGCTGTTTTCAAATGCTCCCTTGTATATCTGTGTAAGCGCTCGGTGAAGAACGTCAAAGATGTCTACGTTTGTCACATCAATGGTATAAAAGCCTAAGTGCGTCTAGACTTCGAACTTAAATGTGCCTAGGCCAAATATTATTTTACTCACACTGCTGTTCGCCATCCCATTAAAAACCTCTTTTCCTTAGGCTAGTTAACTTATGTTCACGTTTCCCTCATTCATGTGTTGAATGCCGCCTTGAAGTAGTGACGCTGGGAGCAGAGAAATCTATTTAGAGCGCCTTATTTTATTAATTAAAATATCAATATTTGGCGCCAGCGTATCGATTCTCATATCGCACAGAGAAGGACGACGATATATCGCCCTATTGATATTTTGTCCCACCCCTACTCATAAAGCTAGTCACTTATTTAATTCCTGAATGAATCAGTGCTTTTAAACAAATTGGTTGGTCAACGATTCATTCATAAAGAGAGTCACCTGTTTTGTTCCTGAATAAGTCAATGTTTTTGAACAAATCACTTGAGTGAATGATTAAATAATTCACCCATAAAGACAGTCATTTGTTTCATTCGTGAATCAGTGTTTTTTAACAAATCTGCTGAATGAATAATACAATCACTTGTTCATTTAGTCAGTCACTTGTTTCATTCCTGTATGAATCAGTACTTCAGACAATAGGGTGATTCAACGACTCATTCATAAAGTCAGTCACTTGTTTTGTTCTTGAATGAATCAGTGCTTTTTAACAAATTGGTCGAGTCAATATGTGTGTTAGACTTGAAGCGGTACTGCGCAGACCAAACGGTGTACAACATCAAAGTATCGCGATAGCAATTAGAGAGCAGACGGTTCCGTATGTTTTCGAATCGCTCTCTACTTCGATGTCGTCGGTCTGCGTAGTGCTGCTTCATGTCGAACACACCTAATGATTAAATGATTCATTCATAAAGACAGTGACCTGTTTTGATCAAATCAGTTTTTGACCAAATCAAGTCAATGATTTAATGATTTGCTTATAAAGACAGTCATTTGTTTTATTTCTGAACACAAGAGTGTTACTGAATGAACAAGTTGAGTGAATGATTCAGTGAATTGCACATATATTGAGTCACTTGTTTCATGCCTGTATGAATCAGTGCTTTAGTGAATCAGTGGTTTTGAATAAATTAGATCACAACGTTTTTCAAATTGTATGAGTTTGAATGTATAAATCCAAACTTTAAGATGTTTATTAGCTGTTTGTGCATAAAATGACTCTTAAAAACAAAGAAAAAAACAAAACAAAACTGAGTATCCAAATACCTTTTGGGGTAACTATACTGTTTTGTGCTGAATTTTAAGTGTGAAAATTCTTCCTGACAACAAAAACATTAATCATTCATACAGATACAAGTAATACTATATGGAAATAACTCACAATTTGAGATGCCTACAGACAATCTGATCAATTTCATTCTGATTCACTTTCATTTTCATTCTTGTGGGAGGCTCAGTTCAAAAATGCCAAAAATAAAGATTATCACTGAGTATCGTCTTTGGTGATGAAGTGTAAAAATTCCCTCTTATTTTAGTTCGTCCTTTCTTGCTATCTTTTTTCCTCCACAAACGCACTCAGGCTATCTGTCAGGTCATCTCCGGGTATCTCCTGTTCTCTCGTTTCGCTCATCAGTGATTGATAACACAACTGCACAACTAGTTGCTTAGCAACCTTTCAAAGAACTGCAGGGCAATGCAGGAAAATTTCTGACACTCCACAACAAAACTATCTGCATTAGCAAACACGTAGCACTTATTATCAACGAAGTGTTATGCTTTACGCTTTAAAGACTGTAGATACATTAAACATGAAAATAAACTGCCATTTTGAGCACTTTATATGGAGAATGCAATATGTTAATTATTAGGACTCCCCTTGTGACATGTTATCATAAGTGTGCATGTATTCAGTGAGTGAGTGAGTAATTAGACTGATTCAAACCGATTGTCTTTTTGAGTCTTAAATCAACCAATTAGATCGAGCCATTTTTAGCGACAGCACAGTGTTAAAGGAGACGACAAACAGGCTGAAGCATTATCATTAAGCCCAGATAACAATAGGGCTAAACACTAAAAATACACAGGAAATGGAGTAGGGTTGCCTTGGGAAGGTGGTAATATGCCTCATTCTGAGTACAAGCTGTGCATTAAGAGTTCTCTGGATCCTCTTGCCTCTGGAAAATTCCGGTTTGTCTTTTTGCGATCGAGACGCCCCGCTGCGGCCATTTGTGAAATTTGTTTAGACAAAGTGGGCACTATGGTGGGCGAGAAAATAAGAGAAAGCGAGACAGACGGAGGGAAAGAGGGAGGGTGAGGAGGAGTAGAAGAGATGTAGCTAAGAAAGAGAAACTTGACATTGCTGAAGAGTAAAAAAAGTTATGAGAGTTATGTTTGAATACTATGGGTGGACAAATTATTAAAAATTAAATAATTAAATATTTAACTATTTAAACAAATCATTATATAATAATTAAATTTTTAAGTAATAAATTCATGTTTTAATAAAACATACAAATCATTAATTACTTATATTTAAAAATGAAATCAGGGATGAAACAAACTCTCTTTGAGCAAATCATTGACTGAACGGATTTGTTCAAAAACGAAGTACTCAAAATTAAACCACCAAATTATTAAATCACCAACTGATAATTCAATTACTTATTTAATTATTAATTCAGGAATGAATCAAGTGACTATTTTATGAGCAAATCATTGAATCCGTCACATGGATGCTCTGTTTAATGTATTTTGGTTTCATTTTCACTCTGTCTGCTTTGTTCCCGTTTGCCTGAGTTCTCATTTGCCTCCTCTTGTTTGTTAATATAATTACTCATTAGTTCCCTCATTTGCTTCACCTGTGTTTACCTAATTATCTTTGTTTGCTCCTAGTATTTATATGCCTGTGTTTCAGATCTCATTTGTCGGTTCTCGTTAATGTTTATGCTAGTTTGGTTATGGTAAATCTTCTATTAATAAAGTTTATTGCACTGATCATCTTCCTCATCCTGCTTACCTAGACAGAATCATTCACTCAACTGATTTGTTCAAAAACAGTGATTTATTCATAAACAAATATTCCAACAAACCATTAAATAATCATTAAATTTGTTGATAAAAATATAAATCTTGTTAATGAACTTAATTCACCAAACTATAAATACTAATATCTGTTGTTTCATGAGCAAATCCTTCATTCAGATTTGTATAACACTGATTTATTAAGGAATGAATCAGTGTGAGCACATACTTTACTCAACTGATTTGTTCAAAAACAAATTATTCAAAATGAAAATAGTTAAATATTTTAACAAATACTTAAATTAATGTGTTATTAACTAACGAATGCAAGTTTTTATGTTTTTACCAATTTGCTGCCAGATCATGATCACTGAAAATTGCATTGTATTTGACATAAAACTAACTAGACTAAATCAAATAAAAAAGTCATAACTGAAACTACAGTATTTCATTTTCTCCATAGGAATATTAATGATGTCACACGCAGGTGGAGTAATAATTTTCAAGATGCTGCTGTAATGAACATGTCACCGAATGACTACTTCACTGTTTTGTTCTATGTGACTTTGTTTTATTTGACGTTTGATTCATTGCGGGTTTCCTTCATACGTCACACTCCGGAATTTCCTTGTGCAATGCACCACTGTTTAGTTACGTCATAGGGGGTGGTTTAGAGACACTCAGCATACCCAGTTAAAGAAGTCACCATTCATCACTGTAATAAAATATAATATAATCAATAATTCAGAAATGAAACAAGTGACTATTTTATAAGCAAATCATTGAATCATTCACTCAACTGATTTGTTCAAAAACACGCATTCATTCAGCAACGAAACAAATATTTAAACAAATCATTATATAATAATTAAATTGTTAATAAAAACATAAAAATCACAACTTAATTATTAAATCACCAAACAAATAATATCTGAATCATTCACTCAACCAACTTGTTCAGCATTCATTCAGGAATAAAAACAAGTTACTCTCATTATGAGTGAATTATTTTACTCAACTGATTTGTTCAAAAACAAATTACTCAAAATGAAAATAGTTAAATAAATATTTAAACAAATACTTAAATTAATGAGTTATTGATGAATGCAAGTTTTTATTATGTATTTAACAATTTGCCAGAGCTCGATCACCGAAAATCACATTGTATTTGACACAAATCTAAGTAGACCAATATAATATAATATAATATAATATAGTAAAGAAAACAGTTATTGATCATATTTAACTTTGGTAACAGGTTTTATTTAGGGTACAGTAGATGTCATATCTAATTTTTCAAGGGATAAACGTTGAGACTGCTGGTTTAGGTCAGCACAGAGTCTAGGACACTGAATGATTTCAAAACCATGAGAAAAACCTTGTTTACCATAATTTGGCTTCTAAAATAAGTGTATTTTTTTCTGTGTTGTGTTTCTCTGCAGACAGCAGCATCAAAGGAAAGCTCCAGTGCTTTGGAACAGGACACTTCATTGATGAGGGTCTGGTACACCGACGTCCACACGATTTTAGCTTTGTAGTGTTACCTAAGATCTGAGGCAAAAAGACATTTCACAGGCTGATCCGGACAGAGGTCCGGGTGCCGAGCATACGAACGGATCGCCCCCTCACCTCTGTGGCAACTGCCATTGGAGAGGGGGGTTGCCTTAGTAACAGCAATTTGGCAGGCTTGTCAGACACTATGCGCCAGCCCACACAGTTCACTGACACTACGATTCCTGCTGTCGGGCAGACAGAGGCGTTAGTACGGAAAAAGGCCAATAATGACCAACAATCTGCAGCGTCACGGGAATATAATATCAGCATTTTGAGTTTGTTTTTGCTCACCAAGGACTTTACACTAATATGTGAGAATTGAAAGTTTTGACATTAATTTTCTGAAATAAAATAAAGCAATAATTAATCAAACAAAGTAGTTTATGTAGCATAGTTTATCTTCATGTCATTTCAAACCTCCTGAATGAATTTCTTTGTTCAGCAGAACAAAAAGTAGATATTTAGCAGAATGATAATGCTGCTCTTTTCCATACAATGCAAGTGAATTACAAAACAATTAAAATTGTAGTTGTTATCTGCTTACAAAGTCTGTCAAAATTCTTAAACTTTATTTGCAAAAACACGACACACATCACAATATATGCACTAAGCAATGAAGTTGCGATTTTCAGTGAGTTATTCAGTAAAAAGGTAAGATCTTCAATGTATAACAAGAATTTTTGGCCTTTTTGTTAAATTATAATGAAAACAGAAAATATAAAAAGGAAAACTTATTCAAAATATAAAGAAAAACTATAAAAGTATGATACTAAAATAATACTGTTACTTATTAGTATTAGTTTTAGGGTATGTTATGTTAACAAATATTAGTATTAAGTTTCATGTATACCAAAAATACAATAATAAATTAAATTCCAATAAAATTGTTAAAAAAAAATAATAAAAAGATTAGACAATTTGTATTGTTTCTTTTTTTTTTTTTTTAATCTTTGAAAATTATGTTATTATATTATCCCATATTACTATTAATTTTATGTGCACATTTTTTTTTTTTTTTAATTCTAATTTTGAAGCTGTTATGTTTATTTAAAAAAAAAAAAAAAAATGTTTCTATTAAGTAGCTACCTAAGAACATCCGGGGTGTGAGTGTGTACAGTTTACATTGTAGAACAAAACATTCAAGTATCGTCAAGTTATGTTTACCACAAATCTTATTTTACTCATAAATTGAAAAACCTCATTATAAAACCCCATTGGAAAATCTCGAGGGAACCAGTGGCGGGTTTTGACGTCGTTTCTGCACCACTCTATTTGTTAGATATTTAGGCCACTAGTACAGATGTTGTTTGAACATGTGCGTCAATGCCGTTTCTATGATTATTCAAACCGACAAAAGTGTCACATCTAGAGTAGCACTTCAAAAATGAGTGTCTCGACATTTAGAAACATTTTGCTGTCAACAGGACCGGCAATTACAATGATGTAAAACCACAATCAAGCCTACAGCCATCTAACACAAAGGCTAATAGGATCTGTAGTGTTTCTTCAAGATACCCAGGGTAATATCTGTTTCATGTTGTCTATTTAGCATCTGGCCTTTCTCAACACTTTGTCATGCTGCTTTCGTGTCATGACGGAACGTATTTACAACAGTGACACAATGTCGTAATTATCAATGGGTAACTAATTGGTAATGGTCACAATGCAAGTCAAAATTAAGCCAACCAAATTCTCTTATTCCAACCAATATTGCATTACGACTTCCTAATTTGTAACTCAGCCAGCGACAGTATGCACCAAAACAGAACAATGCAGAAAGCTAGTACACAGTCGACAGCTGACCTCCTCAAGAAAGTTCTTGACGATGGAAAAATGGTGTGAGTTGTCTTTAACACATAGCCAGAGACACTTTGACCCCGACAGTTCACCTCTGTCTTTCCCGGACGCAGAACGAGTCAATGTGTGAATCTCTGCAGAACATACCACAACCTGGCACAACAATTTGCCTCAGGCTGTCACCACACATTTCACCTTCCCGGGTCGTGACCCATCAGCATCTGTACAAGTCACATTCAGTATGTGTACCATTCAACATCAGCTAACGTATTAATAAAAGTTTTGGAGGAAAACTGACTGGAGGTAGAGAAACTACTAAAACCATTAGTAAACTACTAATAAAACCCACCATGCTATGTTTACTACAAACGTTTTTCGCGTAAAGCTACATCCACACCACTAGGTGTCAGTATAAATCTAATATGACTCTTACCATCTAAGAAGAGATAATGTGATTTTATAAAATCAGAAGTATCAAATTTGTCCTATTTTCTTCCATTGTAAATGCATTTACAGATTTTTGCTGTCTTTACAGAAAACAAGAAATGAGTCAAAATTATTTTTGTGCATTAAGCCATAATTTAACGCTGTCAAGTGAGCTTAACTCACATTAAACCTGGGAAATTCTGTTAATATTGGTTCATACAGATTAATTGTTTTGTCTGCAAAAAAAGCTATTGCCTGTCAATAGTTAGCTTCTTTTTTAGCAACTAGCAAAGTAGCTTGAAACATTTCACTTCAATAATGTTACAAACAGGATATTGAAAGCAAAAAAAAAAAAAAAAAGGTAGCTAATATAGCTCAAAAGATACTATTTAGCATTATTCAATAGTGACTTTGTGGCGTAAGTGTCAGGGGTTGTTTAAAGACAATAAAAATTATTATATTTTGATGAATCGTGTACAATAAGACACAGAAAGTGTATTAAGAAAGTAAATAGGGTCCATTTTGATTTCATGTTGACTATTCTACAGCTGTCTTTCTTTGCAAACAGTGGCAGGAAAACATGCTAACCACTGAAAATCTTGTACAAATGAAACATGGCCAAAACAAAAAAAGACGAAACAAAAACCAAAACAAACTAAAACAAAACAAGACAAGATGAGACAAAACAATGACAGAACAGAAACCAGAACAAAAACCAAACCAAAATGACAAAAAAAAGACCAAAACAAAACTGAACCAAACCGAAACAAAACAAAGACAAAACAAAACCAATTCAAAACAAAACCAATTCAAAACAAAACCCAAAACAAGGCAAGACAAAACAAAAAACATGGATTTTTGTTCAGTCTAAACAAAGCCCAAAATCAAATGCACTATAAACAAGTGCACTATAAACATGATGGCAATTCTACAGCTGTCTTTCTTTGTCAACAGCAGCAATTACCACATGCTAACCATTAAAAATCCAGTTCAAATAAAAAATGGCTGTTCTGAAATGGACCAGGTTCCAGGTTTAGACGGAAGGTGAGAGAATGAAAGGTCTTCTAGCATGGGGACCATGGGGGAGGGGAAGGGGCGATATGAATGACAGTTAACCAGGATGAAGTGACAGTGTGACATGAGGTTTCTTCACACTGATGGAATGAAAATGAAAAAAGCTTTCACACATGTGCTCCTACATCTTTGTTGGTTCGCCCTGCAGGCAACATCGCAAATAGAGGCTGCACCAAACGGGTCTTGACGTTAACAAAATAACTACCTGTGTGTAAAAGAAGCCTGGCTGAAGCATTAAAGCAGCATGTTACATGTGCGTGGGTGCATCAATAACAAATAAATGAATCACAAATAAAAAACATTTGATTTTGGGATTTGTTTAGACAGACAGTATCCTATCCTTTTATTGTTTCTGTTTGATGTTTTTGTGTGTTTGTTTTGTTTGTTTTGTATCTCACTGAAATCTGTTTGTTCTCTGAACAGAAAAAAATGAGATTCCTCTTTTCTGATTTTCTCCTTTTTCTTTCCTGTGGGTTATTGACACAGGGAAGTAGAACCACACTGACAGCTGCATCCTTCTGCATGAGTAAAGATCATTTACCGTAAAGATGACAGGCTGACCGCTTAAGCGACTGCGAGAGAACAGCGTTTTAAAGCATGATGCATTAGAGAACGATCTTGAGCTAGTCGAAATCACTATCAGAGTTAAAGCAGCGATGTACAGTTCTTGTCGACAAAATGATTCTTTTGAGTCAGACTCAGATTAGTGGTGAATAATAAATTAAACAGAGACTACACTGTGTTATATAGAAACATAAGAGACAGATAGATTTGAATGTTGCTGAACAAATATTTCTGGACAGTTTAGATATTTTAATGAGCGATGTACAGTACAGCTCATTTCATGAAACATCTGAGAAACTGAAGCACTTTCCCATAATCTGAGGATAGTCATAAAAGATGGTATTACTTATAATCGCAGTTGGTCATTTTAGCTTGGAGCCTCAACGCATCTAGCAAATATATGCATGACTAAGCCTTAAAACACATAAAATATGCACATATTTGGCTCAGGTCACTCATTCAGTATGTTCTGTGACAGGCTGCAGTGGAAAACGACGCTTTGAGGATTTTCATATCATGACACAAAAATTCACTGTCACTCCGCACTACCCAGGAAGGAACCTCATCCCAATACCACAGATTTCTGTCCGTATGCCAAGGCTGCAGATCAATCACAAGTCTCTCTGTGACCGTCTCCTGACCCGGTGTTGCATTTTAAAAGCGGTTGCCAATAGGGAAACCTGTCAGTCAATATAAAGGCAAACTCAGCATGCCCCATTAGTTTCACACAGAAATAGTGAACACAACTGAGAGGTCAATCGAAGATCTGAAACAGACGCTTCTAGCTACGATTAGGATTAAGGATTAAATTAAGCAAAGTATAGAGCTAATCAAGGATTTGTTGATCTGGGTTTTATTTTAAATTGAGTTGTGTTGCACCACTTAATTTTAAACACATATTGACAAATCAGGGACTAGAATTCTAACTTGCTATTAAAACCTCATTTTATGATTAATTTTCTCTGCCATGATGGATTCGCCATTGTAATTAAAGGGTTAGTTCACCCAAAATGAAAATTCCGTCATTAATTACTTACCCTCATGTCGTTCCAAACCCGTGAGATTTTTGTTCATCTTCGGAACATAAATGAAGATCTATAAATATATACAGGGCCTAAAACTAACTTTTTGCCACACGTGCCAATGGCCGGTGACTTAAGAAAATTTACCAGCCATGAAACAAAAACAGGCAGTTAAGACACCAATATTTTAGATACTATCTTCTATTCCAATTTTGATACCACAGCTAAAACCACTAACTTAATTATTATAATTTTAATAGCCTACACTTTTAAAGACAAGTAAACAGTCAGTAATAAAATGAGAACAAATAATCAAATTACAAGCAATAGCACAAATAAATGCAATGCATCAAAGATACAAATTAAACAAACAGTGCTTTTTAGGCAGGTCTAATAGTAGTTTTCAGGTACAGAAATACTGCATAGTCTTCATGTCCTTTTTAAAGTCCAAGAGCAGTGAGTGATTTTTTTTTTTTCCCTTTGTTGTTTGGTTAACATTAAAAACGCAGACAGCAGCAGGATTATTAGGATGCTGTCACTTTAAGACTGAATGCACACAAGGATCATGTGTTTTCTTTATCAACTGAAGACATAACTATGTTTACTAGGATACTAGCTGAGATGGGCATTTTTTAACATAATCTTGTGTGAATTTGTCCGTTCAAGCACAGGAAGGCATGAAAGAGAGTTCTTAGAATTTGCGCGCTGTCAGAGACGCGGCTGTCAGAGCACGCGCTTCAGATGTTTCGGATTTTGAACTTCCCACATAGCATGTGAGTAATGAATTCCCTTTCGCGTGTTCGAGCGCTTTAACATTTACATTGGAAAGGCTGAAACTTTAGTGATGATGCAGCACTGACCTGTCAACTGTACAGAGCATTGCTCATGTTCGTGTTCTCACAACATTGCATTGTTAGATTCATAAAAATGTTACCGGCCATCTGGCGACTGACACAGTTTCATGTACTCACCAACACCCATTTTTACTCGCATTTGGCACTTTGGCATATATATACACTATATTGTCAAAAGTTTTGGGACGCCTGCCTTTACGTGCACATGAACTTTAATGACATCCCATTCTTAATCTGTAGGGTTTAATATGGAGTTGGCCAACCCTTTGCAGCTATAACAGCTTCAACTCTTCTGGGAAGGCTTTCCACAAGGTTTAGGAGTGTGTTTATGGGAAATTTTGACCATTCTTCTAGAAGCGCATTTGTATATATACATATATATATATATATATATATATATATATATATATATATATATATATAAACACATACGCAGTATCTCACAGAAGTGAGTACACTCCTCACAATTTTGTAAATATTTTATTATATCTTTTCATGTGACACTGAAGAAATGACACTTTGCTACAATGTAAAGTAGTGAGTGTACAGCTTGTATAACAGTGTAAATTTGCTGTCCCCTCAAAATAACTCAACACACAGCCATTAATGTCTAAACCGCTGGCCACAAAAGTGAGTACACCCCTAAGTAAAAATGTCCAAATCGGGCCCAATTAGCCACCTTCTCTCCCCGGTGTCATGTGACTCGTTAGTGTTACAAGGTCTCAGGTGTGAATGGGGAGCAGGTGTGTTAAATTTGGTGTTATCGCTCTCACTCTCTCATACTGGTCACTGGAAGTTCAACATGGCACCTCATGGCAAAGAACTGAAAAAAAGAATTGTTGCTCTACATAAAGATGGCGTAGGCTATAAAAAGATTGCCAAGACCTGAAACTGAGCTGCAGCATGGTGGCCAAGACCATACAGCAGTTTAACAGGTCAGGTTCCACTCAGAACAGGCCTCGCCATGGTCGACCAAAGAAGTTGAGTGCACGTGCTCAGCGTCATATCCAGAGGTTGTGTTTGGGAAATAGACGTATGAGTGCTGCCAGCATTGCTGCAGAGATTGAAGGGGTGGGGGGTCAGCCTGTCAGTGCTCAGACTATACGCCGCACACCGCATCAAATTGGTCTGCATGGCTGTCGTCCCAGAAGAAAGCCTCTTCTAAAGATGATGCACAAGAAAGCCCGCAAACAGTTTGCAGAAGACAAGCAGACTAAGGACATGGATTACTGGAACCATGTCCTGTGGTCTGATGAGACCAAGATAAACTTATTTGGTTCAGATGGTTTCAAGCATGTGTGGCGGCAACCAGGTGAAGAGTACAAAGACAAGTGTGTCTTGCCTACAGTCAAGCATGGTGGCGGGAGTGTCAAGGTCTGGGGCTGCATGAGTGCTGTCGGCACTGGGGAGCTACAGTTCATTGAGGGAACCATGAATGCCAACAGAGCATGATCCCCTCCCTTCGGAGACTGGGCCGCAGGGCAGTATTCCAACATGATAACGACCCCAAACACACCTCCAAGATGACCACTGCCTTGCTAAAGAATGTCTTCAGACCTAAACCCTATTGAGCATCTGTGGGGCATCCTCAAACGGAAGGTGGAGGAGTGCAAGGTCTCTAACATCCACCAGCTCCGTGATGTCGTCATGGAGTGAAAGAGGACTCCAGTGGCAACCTGTGACGCTCTGGTGAACTCCATGCCCAAGAGGGTTAAGGCAGTGCTGGAAAATAATGGTGGCCACACAAAATATTGACACTTTGGGCCCAATTTGGACATTTTCACTTAGGGGTGTACTCACTTTTGTGGCCAGCGGTTTAGACATTAATGGCTGTGTGTTGAGTTATTTTGAGGGGACAGCAAATTTACACTGTTATACAAGCTGTACACTCACTACTTTACATTGTAGCAAAGTGTCATTTCTTCAGTGTAGTCACATGAAAAGATATAATAAAATATTTACAGAAATGTGAGGTTTGTACTCACTTCTGTGAGATATTGTATATATATAATAAACATAACACAACATTAAATAAAATAAAATCACTCCTTAGTAATTTCTAGCACTTCTAGGTGGATTGATTTTCAGTTCAAACCGAGTCAAAACTAACAGATGATATTAACATACTTCTACTAGCATCCACAGCAATGTGAAGATGACAACGTGCATCTGCCAGACCAGAAACAGCCAAACTGCAAACAGCAAATTCAGAAAACACTGTTCATTAATTAGTCAAATACATTTATCGCCTGCATTGGCTTCTGATAAGAGTGGTGGCTTTGGTCAGAGTCCCAGATACATTGAGATCTTAATTGAGACAGTTGCTGTTACAAGCCATTACAACAACTATTTCCACGTGACTGGCTGCTTGTTGTCCTGCCCACATTTCTAACCAGAGCCGTGGAGCGTGAATCTTCGCTATCTGCTGAGCTGCAGCCTTTCAATGCTCTGTGTTCGCCTTGTTATGCAATCTAAATCAGTACGAATTAGTCATCCTTGATTCAGCTGGCCACCAAATTAGCGTTTATTTTCTGAGCCGCATTAGGAGTGCTGTCAGAATCCTGGAAGCCTTATTACAAGCTTTCATGTCTTTGAATTGGTGAAATGATTGAGAACAAAAAGGTGTTTGAGGAACCATGTTGCGGTTTAAAAATAGTCCTCAGAGGAAAATGCAAAACTTTTTTTTCTATGCTGTGATGGGTGATGGGAAACTGCAAAAACAATTTTAATCAGTATTTAAACATTTTAAGCAAAAACTACATTCAGATACTATACAGTATTTTAAATAACATTTATTTTTCTTACCCCATTAGCAAATTGTTTTATTCTTGTTCTAAGCATAATAACTCAAATTTATTAGATTTAGAAACAATAGCCACCCTATTTTTAAATAGGGTGGCTATTTATAAAATAGGGTGTATATATATATATATATATATATAAATTTAAATAATATCTATATTTAAATAGGACTATTTTTAAACCGCAACATGGTTCCTCAAACACCTTATTATTATTATTATTATTATTATTATTATCATCATCATCATTATTTTTTTTTTACCTGTCCATGAGGCTTTGCTTTTGATGACTACTATTGTTATTATTTTTATTATTGATTTTCTCTTGTTGTTGATATTAATCATTATTAATTTGATATTAATCAATATTATATTATTAATAATAACAATAACCTGTACATAAGTCTTTGGTTTTTGATAACTATTATTGTTATTTTTTATTATTGATGTTCTTCTTGTTGTTGATATTACTTATTATTAATATGATATTAATCAATATGATATTAATACAACAACAACAACAACAACTATAATAATAATAATAATAATAATTATTATTATTATTATTATTATTATTAGTATTAGTATTACTATTATTATTAGTTTACTTGTCCACAAGACTTTGGTTTTTGATAACTATTATTGTTAATATTTTTTGTTACTGATGTTCTTCTTGTTGTTGATATTGATCATTATCAATTTGATTTGACAAAATTGATTGATTGATTGATTGATTGATTAATATATTAGTAATATAACTATTATTAATAATAATATTATCAATAATAACAACAATAATAATTATTATTATTACTATTAGAATAAAACATTTTAAGAAAAAAATCATAATGTCTGTTTGCAGTTAAACTGAGTGCTAATAAATGGATAACGAACGTGTACAAAAATGCTGTGTCATCTTTGTGCTGAGCAGTAGATAGTCAAAATGGCAGTAAGCAATGACGAATGATACGAATCAACGCTGTTAAAATCTCTGTGGTTACGTCATGTCTGACATCCCAAAAGCCTTGACAGCCATGGCGAAAGCGAGATAGAGAGAGAGAGAGAGAGAGAGAGAGAGAGAGAGAGAGAGTTCCATTGTCATGTCGTACACTAATGCTTGGTAATCCTCAGTACAGGCTTACATAAAGGGCTCTGTCAGATCTCATAGTCTCTCTGTGCAAGGAGAGCACTGCATTCACCACTTTCACAAAGCCTCTCCTGCCTGAGAATTATTCAAATCATCTTCATGTGCCTTTGCCTAGGTAACTTAAAAGTGGTCTTTGATATTCAGTAATTAATCTAAGATAACATTCACAAAAGCTTTCGGAGGGAGGGCAAAGAAAAATAGACTATAAAACATTATTCTCTCTGAAGATTGATAAATGCTAGAAGCTTCTCAAACACTGCTACCAAAATATTGTACTGTCTACTACATCAAGCAGTTCCATAATACAGTTTCATCACTGCAATAATCCAGCCTCGCCAGTAATATTTGTTCTTGTACCATAGGCAAACTGTGACTGCCCACGTCTGAGTCAAGATGGAGGAGGAGGAGTGGGTCAGATGGTTTGGTACTTACTACATACAACTGCTTCCACAGGACAGACCACTCCTGCAGTGTAGAGGTGACCTCTGTAATGATGGGGTCCTCCAGGGGGACCACTGTCTCATATTGCCTGTACAGAAACAGATGCAGAAAACAACAAACATTGACCAGAGGTTAGTGTGATTACCCACCAAAAAGTAGTATCTTTTCGGCTGCTTTGACTAAGTAGATATTAATATTAACAAATTTTACTCTCTACTTGACTACATCATTAAATAAGTATATATACTCTTAACTCCAATACATTTGTGATGAGTAATGTAATTCTTTGTTACTGGCAAATTCCATATGGAAGGGAGCATCCCTATGCCTTACTCCCTTCGAAGGGCAGAGCCCTTGAAGTGGGGACTTTGGAGGGAGCAGGGCACTTGCGTGCCATCAAAGAGCATAGAACCCAAGAGGCGAAACTCTGATGCTTTTTGGGTAACAGCCACTAGGTGTCGCTTCGGTAGCGCGGCAGCCATTTTGGGGTGAAAATGCCAACTGGACAACAGAATCCATCACATCTTACGCACCCAAAATCAGCGAATCTCACAGTCAAATCAGAAGCACAATAGAAAATTTCTCAAATTCAGTAAATTTTATGACACCTACATTAAATGTTGTATTGTCTTAACCTATATATGTTTTATGTCATCAGTTGTTTATGTCATCAGAATCCAACCATTACACATCTGAGGTAATGTAGTTAGCTTACTTTATTGAGTATTTCCATTTTATGCAACTTTACATATTTACTATTAATAGTAAATTAATAAGTAATAAAGTTAAGATCATTATGTTTGTAGTGTGATCCAGGGGATTAAAGTAGAGTAAATTACTCCACTAGGTCTGAAATATATATTATATATTAAGCTACAAACATGATCTTACAGAACATGATGCATTGCTATGTTCCCACTTTTGGACACAGTGGCTGTGTTTTTTTGTTTACATAGTCTTGCTTAAGACAACACTGCAAAAACAGTTTACTGTCAAGCTGTTATATTCTGTTATATATTTATTGTCCTACATTCCCAATTTTTCTGATGCATGTCCTTAATTTAATTTCATATATTGGTATTAATTCAGTGTTTATAATGCTAATACTTGAACTTCAAATAATTTCAACCCAAACTGACTGGGTTTCTAGAGAGCAAAGGTTTTGTGGAGAAAAAAAAAAGTGGAAGACTTAAACACAAAGTCTGTATAATAAACCATTAAAAGGATTTGATGATCACTAGTCTAGTGTTTGTACGTTACTCTGTGTTGTCATCATTCAGGTTTTCAGCTTTTTTTTTCAGCTTTTTTTTTTTTAACAAAGCAGCTGATATTGCCATAGAAGCTAGTGGACTGCCGAGTCGCTTTCACCCCAAAATGGCGGAAACGCAGGGCTGCTGCTGGGCGCCGGTGTTGCAATGGAACGTTCTATTGAGTTTCGCTTCTTGTCAGTGTATATTCTTTGGTGCCATTATGTAGCCCTTTTGAATGCACTTGGCGTAGGGAGAAACATAATTTCTTCATTATGTTCAGCTAGGATGTTCCTATGACAACGCAGCATGGTGTCCATCATCTGATTAGCTGTTCTTACAACAGAAATTTCTTATTATTGCTGTTAACATAGCTGTTGCAAATGAAGAAACATTTTTATATATTTTAAAATGTTATATATGTGTGTGAATGTATTTCTCCGTTCTGAACTTCAAAACTTGCCGTCTCATCTTTGGACAATGCATTACTCAACACATTTCAAACCTATGAAACTTATTTAAACATAACATGACAAAAAATGTGTCAAGTATATCACGAAAAAAACAAAACAACTTGAATTGTTATGTTTGTTAACTCGACCTCTCCCGCAATCTAGCTTTAAAATGAATGAATCACAAGTATTCGCTGGGTCACATGACCATAAATAATAAAATTACTTCCTCGAAGTGACCATCGCATGTACCCTTCGCTAACGGCCTTGTGGAAGGGCCCTTCATGAAGGGATTCAGTTGTTCACTTTCGTTTGGAACACCCCTACAAATGGCGTCCCCTTCTCGAAGTGCCCTTCAAGGGTGCAAATAAGCCGTTTGGAATTTGCCCTACATTTTGCATGGTACCCAACTTTTTCTGCAGCAGTTTATTTCTGCTACAAAAGAAGTTATATCGCCATCTACAGGGCATTGAAGGTACTATATCTTCTCACTCACCCAAACTCGTCAAGGTTACTTTACATGAATGTGAATGCATTAGCAGGTAGTTGCTGAATCACATGGATCACATACGAGATGAAGACATGGCTGCAGACGCTGATGAGGCCGAAATCAGCAGTCCAGTGCAAGTAGGCTTTGACTTTTTTAGGCTTTAATTATAGTTAACATTATTTTATTTATACATTATATTGAAGATACCTTTTTGAAGGATATTAGTTTACTTATGCCCTTTTTGAGCACTTAACTGAGACTTGAGTGTCTGTAGATGTTTAGGAGGCTGCTGTGTCAATTGCAATATTGAGGTGTTCAGTTTTATTTCGAGTTTGCTTGCTCTCATGTTTCTTGTTTTTCATTGGCATGACACGTAGGTGTTGAGGTCTAGTGCATCTTTAAGCTTACATACAGTATGGGTAAAGTACTTAAGTACTGTTAAAATAGACTTTTACTCAAGTTGTATTGAAATTGGTGACTTGTAACTTGTAATGGAGTCATTTTTGCTATAAGATATCTTTACTTGAATATGGTTTTCAGGTACTCTTTATCCCTCTGATGAATAATATAGTATAAATTAAGTTTTATAAATTAAGTTTAATTAAATATTTTTTGTTTAAATTTTATTTTATTTTACGAATAAACTGATGCAGAAAACAACAAACATTGACCAGAGGTTAGTGTGACCCGAAAGTAGTGTATTTAAATAAAAAAATATATATATCAAAATAGCACAAATAACATTTTATTTATGTATAAATAATATTTGTTTGTTTTATTTATTTATTTTTTCAGATAAAACACATCTATTTATTTACATTTACACCTTATTTATACCAAATAAGGACAAGACCTTTGATATGTCTTGCTGTAACTTCCTGTTATAAATCTGGAAGAAAGTAAAAAAAAAAACCTTGCGTTCATTAAGGCATCCCATGGGGTCTTTAAATAACAGTGTGCACAGAGGTATATCATCACAAATCAATTCCATAAAATTCCCCCTGCTTCATCTTCCTGCTGTCTCTTTAGCTCTTCCTGTCCATTCATCTCTCCATGTTTTACCTCCAGTGTCCTTCCTCTGTCCTTCTCTGACACTGAGTGGAAATAGATCGATTTCTTTGTTCTGCTTTATCATCACATGTGTCCAAAGTAACAGCTTTCATAGAGTCATTATCCTCTTTGTTTTCCGAATTCTAATAAGAGGCTATAATTCGATCCCAGGACTTTCCAAAATTTGTAACTGAAGTGACAAAAACATATCATCATATGTTTTAAAGCAGTGATAAAAAAAAAATTGTTAACATTGTAATTATAAGACACATTTATTGAGCATGAAATCAGCATATTATAATGATTTCTGAAGGATCATGTTAGTAAAATAGTAAAATACTGTTTATATTGTATACTTGAACAAATAGACCAAAGGAACTGACCAAAAATTTTTGAACGATAGTGTAATTCATTGTTATGAGCTGATTAAACAGTCATAAATAATGCTTTTTGTAAATAATAATTATTTATCATTATTAATACAATATACATGGTCTTGTTTAATAAAAACACTACACAAAAGAGAATTAAACAAAATAATAGAAACGTGTAAATAATGTTAAATATTTATTTATTATTTTAAAATATATTTATGTAAAAAAATATTATGATACTATATATTTAAACAAATACAATATATGTGTCCTAATCTTATACTGTTACTGACATGGACAAAACAATTACTGTAAAGGAATAATTTGTATGAAAATGAATCTTATTAAATTGTGACAGCCCTTAGTTTTGTACCAAAAATGTGCAAAAGTGAATGAGAAGTGTACAGGTGAGTGTACAGCTAAAAACCGAAGTATACTTTGGGCTTAATGCAAGTTCAGAGCAGGTGCGGATAAAACAGCGCTGCAACATCCAGTGAGAAGCGTTTAAATTCGACATGCACATCACAAATCACTTGATGAATAAACTAGTCTAACAAGTCTGATTAAACAGCCTCAACATTCCCGACACGACTGACGAGGAAAACAGGAGAAACATTGTCATGAACGAACAAATTAGAAGGCTTTTAAATCCCCAAATAATCAACCTTACTAACATTTAACATGTTTACCATGTTTGTAAGTGGTACTGTAGTAACACTGTGTTAACCATGGTGTTTATCATCAATACTCATATTGAATACTATGCTATTGATATAGTCATGTATATTGTATTTAATTTATTAGGAGATTAAGGGTAAAAAATTTATTTTGTTTAAACCATTGCAGTTTCTTTGAGTGTGTGTATAATGGTTAACAACTCAGCAGCACTGTCATAATATTTTAATTTGCCCCAACAAAAATTAGATGTTTACTTTATAGATGTTACTGTTTTTAATATAATTTTACTGCTGAATATGCATTTCAGTTTAATTTCTCATTTTATAGGCCTCCGGAAAGAGATTGGGACAACCCCCCACCCCCTTGGCACACCTCAAATTTTCAATTTGATAATCTGGCCCACAAATAAAGCTAATTGAATAGCCTTGCTCTGAGATCTGGTGACTGTAGAGGCCATTGAACTCATTGTCATGTTCAAGAAACCAGTTTGAGATGAGTTAAGCTGTGTGACATGACACGTTATCCTGCTGGAAGTAGCCATCAGAAGATTTGTACACTGTGGTCATAAAGGGATGGACATGGTCAGTATCAATACTTAGGTAGGTTGAGGCATTTAAAGGGGACATATCATGAAAATCTGACTTTTTCCGTGTTTAAGTGCTAATCTTAGTGCATCTTCCAAGCCAAAAAAAAAAAAAAATGAAAAAGGACAACCCAGTAACTTTGTTTTGGTAAGCCTTTCTCTGCAAGCATGTGAAAAAACAAGCCGCTCAGATTTCGCTTCCCTAGTGACGTAGGAAGGGGATCTTATTATAATATTAACGCTCCTTAATCTGTTTCCACCCACGGTGCCGCCATTTTTTTTTCGTAAGCGATAACGGTGTACCAGTCCTAACGCCATGGCAAAAGTTTGAGCAAAGCATGCTAACTGTTCTGTCGTTGGCTGCACAGATGAACACTGAACACTATTTAGAGTCCCAGCCTCAAAGGAGACAAGAGAGCAGTGGATTTATTTTATTTTCAATGGAAATTGTTCAGTTGTTCCTAAACAAGGAAGTGATACCAACTGAATGAGGCAAAGCTGCAGATGAAGAAAATGTAAGTATTTTTAAATCGGACTGCCTCACAAACAAGGGTCAATTCAACGCTGGATTTGCACAAAAGATTAACATGACGGCACATGTTAGTCGATGAGTTGAATCAATGTAACTCCACAGCAGCTACATAAATTTATCCACTAACCATTCATAAACGTCCAGTTGCATTCTAAAAGTTGTAACTTTTTCCTGAGTCTCTCCATCAGTGTCCGACTCTGGTTTGAACAATGTAAGGCTGAACACCGTTACTAACAATCCTCACTTTGGATGCGTGAGATTCTCTAGCTTTGTTGTTGTTGAGCAACCAAAGCACAAGCTGTTAAAGCCCCGCCCTCTTTTGGAAAGCAGGCTGGGAGCAGCAGCTCATTTGCATTTAAAGAGACACACAAAAATGGCGTGTTTTTGCTCACTCCCAAATAGGGACAAATTTGACTATAATGATTTGTGGGGTATTTGGAGCTGAAACTTCACAGACACATTCTGGGGACACCAGAGACTTATATTACATCTTGTGAAAAGGGTCATAATAGTTCCCTTTTAAACAATGCTCAATCGGTACACCAAAGTGTGCCAAGAAAACATCCCTCACACCACCAGCAACAGCCTGAAACGTTTATACAAGACAGGATGGATCCATGCTGTCATGTTGTTTATGCCAAATTCTGACCCTACCATCTGAATGTCGCAGCAGAAATCGAGACTCATCAGACCAGGCAACGTTTTTTCCAATCTTCTATTGTCCAGTTTTGGTGAGCCTGTGTGAATTGTAGCTTCAGTTTCTTGTTCTTAGCTGACAGGAGTGGCACTCGGTGTGTCTTCTGCTGCTGTAGCCCATCTGCTTCAAGGTTTGACATGTAGTGTGTTCAGAGATGCTCTTTTGCAGACCTCAGTTATAACGAGTGGTTATTTGAGTTTCTGTGGCCTTTCTATCAGCTCAAACCAGTCTGGCCATTCTCCTCTGACCTCTGGCATCAACAAGGTGTTTTCTCCCACAGAACTGCCACTCACTGGATATTTTTCTCTTTTTCGGACCATCCCTATAGCTATAGCTACATTTTTGTATATGAAAATACCAGTAAATCACCAGTTTTTGAAATACTCAGACCAGCCAGTCTGGCGCCAACATGTTCAAAGTCACTTAAATCATCTTTCTTCACTATTCTGATGTTCAGTTTGAACTTCAGCAGATCATATTGACCAAGTCTAATAAACGCCTAAATGCTATGAGTTGCTGCCATGTGTACCTTATAAAGTGGCTGATGAGTGTGTATATATATTTTCTTTAAAACAATTTTCTGTGATAGCATATTTGTCAGACGTATTGAAACCTGGCTGTAAACAAGTTTGTGTAGCTTTAACTGTTGAACACAGCCCCTGGGATCTGCTCTAGCCTTATGCCTGAACACAATAAAGACATGTGTGCACGTGTGTTGCGGTAAGACTGTAAAGTTCTACACACGCAAACACCTGTAAAAAATCAAATATCAAAATATCAAAAGCTTAAACAAACAGGAGAAACTGTCGACTGACAGTCCCTGATGTGCAGTTTCCCCATGTGTTTTTGGAAATGAGTTCCCACTGGAAGTGATAGCCCGGAGATTCTCTGTTCTTTTTTTTTTTTGCTCATTTTCCCATTCTCTCTTTTTATACTGCACACGTGCAAGCACACATAGGTTATGTCTACATTAATCTGGATACATTCAAAAATGGCGTTTATGTTTTAAAATACTCTCCGTCCACACTAGCGTTTTCAAGTATTTTCCTAAACTTTCTCAAAGTTTTCTTCTCAAAAATATATTCTAAGAACGTTTTGCTAATGTTCATATTTGTTTATGAAAACATTATATCTCAATGTTCAAAACGTCAAGTGTTTTTTCTTGGTTAAGGGAAGATTCCATTTTATCACTTTACAAACATTATGGGAACATTACCTTTTAATGTTCCCTGCCCATTTCGAAACAAGTAGTAGTTAAACATCCAACTATAACATTTCATAAAAATATGATTTCTTTTGAAACCTGTATGTCATGTATTTAAATATATTTTAATTATGCATTTGTAATGATGAAGTTGCAATTCAATACACTTAAAATATATTAACTTTAAATGTAATATCAAATAACACTGCACTTTACATGTGCTTTATTATGTTAAGCCGCTTTTCCATCAAAATTACCCGGAACAATATGTCCCAGGAACTTTTAAGAAACATAGTCATGAAAGTGTACTCTCTTTAGGTACACTTAAAGGGGTACTTCACTGCTGGCAAAATGGGCTTACAATAAAACTTGGCTGCTTATACAGTAGAAAAGCGAAAAAATTGAAATAGGTGCTACCTGACTAGAGAAAACAGAAAAAGGCTGTCGTTTTCCCTTTTGCCAAATAGGTAGGAAAACTTCAACACCCATAATCCACTGGGCATGTTGCCATCTAAGGCCACTCCCACCAGTCTGCTATGGATACACTTACTAGAGTCAAATACGGCCTTGCTTTAGTAGGAAATACTTCTTAGAAAACTTTTAGTCACAATAGTGTCAATTTGTATTATTCCCAGGTGCAAGAATTCAAAGAATAAATGTTTAGCAGGAGTGAGTTACTTTCGGTTTCCAATGAAGGATCCAGCACATCGTAGGCAGTGGCTAAAGGCTGCAAAGAACCGTAAATATGGAGAGAACGCCACGACAGAAAATCTGAAAAACCTCAGTGTTGTCCACCTTTCAAATCGGATGACCTCAAACACAGTGTTTTGGGCCAAACTGAGGGAAAAAACTGAATGAAACTGCCATTCTCTCAGTTCTGCCTGAAGCAAAACACTGTCGCGTACAGGTACAAAAAAAGCTGTTGCCATGTTCCATTTTTACCATAATGCCGTTTCAAGAGTAGACGTAGTATAATACAATTTTCAGTGATAAACCTACCCTTACAATTACTGTTCTGTTAATAATATCTGTCGATCCGACTGTCTGTGAGCGAGGATACAAAAATGCGGAAGTATAATCTGTAGTTTTCCTGAAAGCCCTGGAGCTGACAAAAGTCTTTTGCTGACAAATAAACATGAACTTCTCCAGGTCCAAGTAACACAGAGAACAATAAAACATTGTTCATTTACATATACTACCGACATTGTAACATTGTAAAGCGGGTTGAAAATCAACGAAGTTACACTTTAAGTGGCCTTTTATTTTTATTAATATTATCTGCAAGTACAGTTTTTAAAAATATGTTTTTCAGATTTGAAGTGCTCAAGTGTACATTCAATACAATCAAGTTCACTTATTTTTCACAAGGGAAGATGATATAAATCAATTAATTCCCACAAAATACCATACAATATATGAAGCGTTTGAACCACCAAGAGCTCACACCAAGCTCGAAGCAAATATTTGATAGGGAGAAATGAGAGTAGAGGAGCTTCCAAAAGATGAAACCTCAAACTTTCAGACATGTTACGAAACTCATGAGACAGTAGGACAGGAGAAAGGGAATCACAGGACTGAGATAAATAAATGAATAAAATGTTTCTCTAACATCCATCTCTCTCTGTGTCACCTTTCCTCATCCAACCCATTTGTTTGAACAGCTTGACATAATTTAGTATAAAGACACTTACCCCCTGTTAGTGACGACAGCCTTCTTCAAGTGGACGTAGCCAGCTGGGAAGATTCCCTGCGAAACAAAAGGGAAGAAGGTTACATCTCTGCTTCTGCGACTATAAGCTTCCATGAGTGGACGCTCAGCCATGGGCGTCTCTGGGAATGTGACCGAGCAGAAGATGATTCAGTGGCCCTGCTGGATGCAGATCATGTCATAATCTTTACTTTTTGTGCTTATATTGCTTGAGGCTGAATCAGCCTCGGGAAGTTCCTGGTTCCTCAACTAGACATGTCAAAGGCCCTCCGAAGAAGAGGATTTGTTCTTCTCAGACTGTTCATACTTGCCTTATATCAGTGTCAAGAGTGTAGTGGAAGTAAGGACAGTTGAATATGAACTACCACGACTTAAAGAGATAGTTCACCCAAAAATAATAAATTTCCTCACCCTATTGTCATTATAAAATGGTATTACTTTCTATATTCTGTGGAACACAAAAGAAGGTGTTCTAAAAATTGTCTCAGTGTTTTATGTGTTTCGTGTAGCGCTTTGTTTTGTGCGTTTTGTTTTGTTTGGTGAATTTCATTTTGTTTTGTGTTTCATATTGTATTGTGTTTTGTGTTGTTTTGTTTTGTGTGTTTAGTTTTGTTTAGTTTCATCTAGTGTATTTTGTTTTGTTTCGTTTCTTTTTGTTTGTCTACACAATGAAATTCAAAGGGTTCCAGTGCTGTTTTGAACCCCACTGACTTTCATTATATGGATGAAAACAGGTGAAACATTTTTTCAAAATATATTCTTTTATGTTCTGCAGAAAAGAAAGTTATAAATAAACAAATAAACAAACAATTCTGAGATTATTTTGCATTATGTAAATCACAAATGTGCAAAATGTACTATAAGGATCTTTTACACTTCTTTTAAGCAAAACGTAGTTCACATTGAGATTTCTGACTTTTGATCGCAAGTTGTGGTACAGTATCTAAGAAAATCTGAGCACAGTTTGAGACTAAAATCTGTTCTGTAACTGTTGAGTAGACTTGTGAGATTGTTATCATGGTCTTTTTCTCAGGAACCGAGAGACTTAACCAAAAGTCTCCATTTGCTTTGTATTTATTATCATTGCTGTCTAGGACAAACATTTCAGATTTACTGTACATACTGTAAAGAGATCTCACTTGTGATTTGAGTCTTACACAACAGTGTTTGCCTTGAAATACATTAACTTGATGGGCCCTATCATACACCCGGCGCAATGCGGCTCCAGGTGCGACACAAGTGTTTTTTGCTAGTTTCAGCCCGGTACAGTTATCATTTTCATGTCCTGCGCCACGTTGTTTAAATAGCAAATGCATTTGCGCCCATTTGTTTGCCCATGGGTGTGCTGGTCTGGAGATGAGGTGTGTTCAGGCGCATTGTTGGCGCGTTGCTATTTTGAGGCGACTGAAATAGACTGCGCCATTGACCAACTGAAACCTGGTCTGAAGTCAATGGCGCGATATTTGTTTTGTTATTTAAAGAGCGCATTAGTAATATGTGCCTATAGGCGAGCGTACACTTTGCTTATTACACACACACAGGGATGCATCCTGCTCGCGCATTTTAACCTCGTGCACGAGCAGATCCGTCTCCTCGCTAGAGAAGCGTTCAGTTTTTCCGCTTGCAAATCCCGCCATATACATAGCGAATTCGCCATGGCACGAGCCATCTTTAAAAGTGATCAATCTAAGTGATTTAGGGGGTCTAAAAATGTAATTAATCACACAAGTTGCTTTAGAACAGTGGATTCTACGGACGGAAACACAGTTTAGCACAAAGCAAGAACATGCCACACAAACATCTCAGCTGAAGAATCCAGATGGTGGAGTTTCTTGCCACATACAGTTGTTGCCTAATTGTCTGTCTTCGCTGTTCACTTTCAAAGGTCAGATTAATTAGTAATTGAGGCCACCAAATGCTCTCAAACAAACCTCCATCTGCTGGAGGAAGGATTCCATGTGCATGGATGACAAACCAGCATATGCTAGTATTCATGAGATGGGTGGTCACTCGCTAATCGCCTCTTACAGTCATACATGAAGACCTCCTATTGCTTGAGGAGAGCTATTTTCATGTTGATGGAACATCCAGATTTTTATTTTTATTTTTTTCTATTTCTTTTTTCCACATAAAAGGGATGGGATAATGTTGCATTATGGTAAAACACATCTAAATAATATGTATCATTTTACCCCTTAAGAGAAATATCAATTATGTCAATCATTCCAAAAGATAAAATATATTATTTTTAAGCCTATTTTCAACCCAAATTCACATTACTGTAATGCGTTAGGAAATTTTACTTTATTTTTTCCCAATTTTTATTTTTACAACAATTGCAATTTTTCAACAATAAAGTGATGAGATTTTAGTGACAGTTGTGCTTGATGTGCTTCATTGTCATGAATGATAAATAATATTAGCGTTACAATAATTCAACAAATTACCATAAAATCAGGCAAAAAAATAATGGAAAATATAACAGAAAAAAAAAAAAAGTGATTTGGGGGTGAAATATGACCTTGACATGTTCTTCACATTTTAGGAGATTCACTTTAATGCCAAAAACCTTCTTTTTTTAAATCAAACAAGACACAGAAACTTGACAAAAGAGTAACAAAAGAAAATGGGTTAACAAAAAGACTTGAAGACGACTCGTTGGTTTAATCAATAATTCAAGCTGAAGGCGTGGTGTGTGGCATTTCCAGTCTGCGTGTGAATCACGTACTGATCCACATAAGGACTCTAGCATTGTCATTTTGTCCTGCATTCAGCATCCATTTTGGAGGCAGATAATATAGCTGCTCCTATATGAGCTGAACTGAGAGGAAATGTTATTGTAGGCCCTGCGGCGGCACAGATGTGCGTGTGAATACACATCATCTCCATCTGTTGAAACTCATGTTATCAGTGTGTGTGTACCAGAAGCATATATTTTATTTTATTATTTTCATCCTGAACACCAGAGCTGAGTGCTGGAAAAAAAGCAGCATGTGTCATGAAGGACAGGATCAATGACAGCTGAGTCAGCAAGAATGCTTTAAAGGGCCAGTGATAAAACAAATTCCTAAAAAACTAAATAATATAATATAATATAATATAATATAATATAATATAATAAACTTTCTCATGGTCTCAAAATTATTAAAAGCTCCGTGGACTTACTATAGTTCTGTCATGTACAGTTGCATGAAAAAGTATGGGAACCACTTGCAGAATCTGTGAAATCGTGAATAATTTTAACAAAATAAGAGAGATCATAAAAAATGCATGTTATTTTTTATTTAGTACTGTCCTGAGTAAGATATATTACATAAAAGATGTTTACATATAGTCCACAAGACATATTTGAACCCTTTCCAGCAGTGACTGAATGATTTTGAGATCCATCTTTTCACACTGAGGAAAACTGAGGGACTCAAACACAACTATTAAAAAAGGTTCAAACATTCACTGATGCTCCAGAAGGAAACACGATGCATTAAGAGCCGGGGGGTGAAAACTTTTTGAATTTGAAAATCAATTTATCGGCCAATTTATGCTCAATTTACATCCATCGGTATATCCGATATTGGCTATAGCAGGAAAAGACCGATATAACAAACCAATGGTTTTTTAATTAACTGCGTGAAGGCACTGAGCTGTATAATGTCTGTTGCATGATCCTAGCGCTGCTGTCTGCGCTTTAATGTTAATCAAAATAACAAAAGATTGCACACTATTCTTTACTAAATAACTTTTGCAACTTTCATAAGTGTAGCAGACCCCATCCGAATGATGGCCAAAATTTTACTGATGTTTTATTAAGTTCATTGCGCCCATTTTCACTCCAAAACAAATCACCATAAGAGCTTAAAACACAGAACAAGAAGTGCAAATTAAACTCTCTCTCATGCAAGTATCTTCTGTTGCTTCAGAAGGGCAGTACTAAATGAAAAAAAAAAAAAAAAAGATATTTCAACAAAATAAGAAAAATTTGGACATTTTCATCCTGTTCAAAAGTTTTCACCGCCCGGGTCTTAATGCATCGTGTTTCCTTCTGGAGCATCAGTGAATGTTTGAACCTTTTTTAATAGTTGTGTTTGAGTCCCTCAGTTGTCCTCAGTGTGAAAAGATGGATCTTAAAATCATTCAGTCACTGCTGGAAAGGGTTCAAATATGCAAAAAAAATCCTTGAAAACTGAAGAATCTGCAAGACCTGGAGGATTTTTCTGAAGAACAGAGCTCAGTTTAACTGCTCAGAACAAACAAGGGACTCACAACCATCCCAAAAAACAAAAAAAAAAACAGTCGTAGATCATCCAGGTAACACACAGTATTAAGAACCAATGGTTCATATACTTTTAAACGGGGTGATTTTAATAAATTCAGCTAATTTTTTTCTTCTTGTGGATTATAAACATTTTATGTAAAATATCTTACTCAGGACAGTACTAAATAAAAAATATTTTGTTAAAATTATTCACATTTTCACAGATTCTGCAAATGGTTTCCATACTTTTTCATGCAACTGTACAACTAACAGGCTTTAAACCTGTCAGATTGATATGGATCAGTGGATCAGGGAACAGTCCAATGCTGCATTTCATCCAAAGTCAGATTTTCCAGTTTGATATCTCAGACTTTCAAATATAAAGGTGTTCTCTATTGCTCAACACTTGATGACAAAATGGCAGCATTACCCTTAGCTTCGCAGGTGTTTAAAATCTCACGCTAAGAACCATGAAGAACAATGCTAGCTTTTGTTCTGCAGGTGTATGATTATCAACAGATTGTCATTTATTGTGTTTTACACTCCTGCAAACATTTATACATTTAATGAAGGAACATATTTATATGTAATTTCATAATTACTTCTATTGACTTTGAAATATGGTTAAAGTGCACTGCCAAACAAGCATTTATGATAAACTAAAATACACTTCAATGTCATTTCTATTGAATCTTCTATTGAAGTTGCAATTTGGTATACTTAAAATACTTTAAAGTAAAACTTTAAATGTGACATTATTCCCAAGTACACATGCGTTACTTATTTGAAAAGGTAACTCAGATATTTTCTTGTCAATTTAAAAGTAATGTGTTACTTTACTTGTTATTTGAAAAAGTAATCTGATTACGTAACTCACATTACCTGTAACGTGTTTCCCCAACACTGAATAATGTGTCACGTCATTTTACTAAATTTTGTCCACATTGTTATAATTTGTTACTTTGTTTTAGTTTAATCAAAATGAGGGGATAAATTAGTTCAATGTGGCCATGATTTGCATGTAATTTCATAATTACTTCTATTGACTTTGAAACACGGTTAAAGTGTACTGCCAAACAGGAATTTATTATAAACTAAAACACACTTTAATGTCATTTTAATTGAAACTTCTATTGAAGTTGCAAATTAGTATCCTTAAAATACTTTAAAGTAAAACTTTAAAGGGGACCTATTATGCAAAATTCACTTTTATAAGGTGTTTGAACACAGATGTGTGTCCACAGTGTGTGTAAACAACCAGCCTTTAATGGTAAAAATCCACCCAATCCTTTTTTTTTTATAATCCCCATTTATCATTTTCAATCTCTCAGAACACACTGTTTGATATTTCCCCCTACTCCTACATAAGAGTAGGGAAACCCCACCCATGACTGGTGACGATCTGCCCTGTTAGCATAGACACCACCCTGAATGAGAAGCACAGAGTCCGTCATTTCTGTTTACTCGCTGTATCAGCTAGAGATATACAATGTCTTTGCCAAAAAACATTACAAATTTTCTGTTGTTGGATGTACCAATGAACATATGAGGCTCCATAGACTCCAGCCATCTGAGTCACTGAGGACACCGAGGTTGTCAGTAAGTTATTACTCAAGGATGGATCAGTACAAACTGTTCGTGATCCTCTCCAGAGCGATACTGGTCACGGAAAGGGAGAGCGCGCACTTTATTACAGTCCATCGGAGTTGTTTTACGGATATAAAGTTTACCAGTTTATTAAGCACCCCCGAAAAGACAAAGTCTGTATATATTTGTTTACTGTTAGTTGTAACGGGTGTTTTTGTGTAATTCTTTTTTATTCAGCACTTATGGTGATTTTCTAGAGTGAAAACGTACGCTTCATGTTTTGTGTGATGTACAATAAACTTTATAAAGCTCATCAGTAAAGTTTTGGCCATTATTCGAACGGGGTCCGATACAACAGGCTAACAGGCTACTAATAGTGGATACAAGCAAGATGACAACATGAGTTATAACCGTAATTAAACTAAACTATACCTGTTCTATTTCCACACAGCATATATTCTCTGGCTCTGTAGGCATCATTTTCAGACTCCGGTTCGAACTGAACACCGCTAATGAAAGCTTCTTACATTATTAGTGCATGAGATTGTTCTGTCACCAGAGATCAGAGTATCAGCTCTTGAAGACACACACTAAAACGGCGCGTTTTTGCTCAACACCAAAAAGTGGCAAGTTTTTTAACATGTTATAAAAAATTATCTGTGCGGTATTTTGAGCTAAAACTTCACATACACACTCTGGGGACATCAGAAACTTATTCTACATCTCTTAAAAAGGGGCATAATAGGTCCCCTTTAAATTTGACATTATTACCAAGTGCACTTTTTAAGTGTGCTTAAAAAACTCTTTAATTTTTCTTTTATTTCTTTAATATATTTTATTATCTGCAATTTGTTTTTTAAACATATACTTAAGTTTTTCTCAAATTTTCTCAAAATGGCTATGTAGCCTAAGAATATATCAAAGGCCCTTGATTTGTTGTCTAACGCACACGGCTCAGTGCAGTGGTCTTACATAAAAGTTTCCAATATAAATGCTCCAGTAGACATAACATCCACCTTTCAAGTGTTCACTCTGTGTATTCTGTTACATGTGTATCCATGGCAGGTAATGCATGCGAGTTTATAGCTATCTTACACCAGGTGAGCCGTGGCATATGGGTAGGACTGTTGACCTGTAACTAACAGCTCTGCACTCAGTTAGAGGGCCAAACAAAAATGAGTGTGCTTCCCTTCCCTCGCTCCCAGCAGCCTAATGCTTGTTTAGCAGAAAAGGTCAATGCGGAGCCAAATAAGAATAGCAATCCTGCTGCAACCGGATAAAGAGCGAAGCCAACGAGTAAAAGAAAGATAGCGAGCAGCTTCTGCATGTCAGAATCATTCCTGACAGTAATTGTCCTCTTGATAACGCTAATATGTGTTTGCTTAAAAGAAATGAAAATTGACTATTTACTTTCCTAATAAATGTTCCTGGTCTTACAGTGCATGATTTATCAGTCCAAGTTATTTCCAAGGAACAAAAAATGCTTGTTTTCATAATGTTTCATCAAAATGTGATAACTTTCTCTGGCTCTTAAATAACTTTTCTGCTGAAAATAATATTAAGTATGAAATCATAGCCTGCTATTCCCTATCCAATAAAATGAAGTCGTGCCCTACATTATTTCCCACTGAACATTTTGTTTCTCTCAGAAAATATGTAATATTTTGTAAGTTAAATGCAATTTTCTTCTCTTATTTCGTTTTGGTGGCTCAAAGTGAGGAATATTCCACGTATGTGTCTCAACATTGTGTTTTGGAAGGAAAACTGAGTCTAACTAACATGCCAAAGCCAATCTTTACTCACTTTTGGCACATTACGAATATTAATTTTAGAGAGCAGAGGATTTTAATGAGCTGGATTAAGCTCCTCTCTAACTTGATAAACATATACAGTGATGAAGGTGAACTTGCAGTTCTTTGTAGGCCAGACAACATCAAGGTTTCCAGCTTTAGAAGGCATGTAAATAATTAAAAGCTTCTGAAAGCCGACTATCCCACTGTGCACTGCTCTTGACATTCATTAATACTGACTTTTGAATGACAGTTGAGTAAAACTCGCATAAAATTACTTCCTAAAATGCATTATATTAATTTTAAAAAATAAGATCATATCGTCTTATTGTAGTTTTAATCTTCAAGTAACTATTGCTCATTTTGAAAGTCTTTCCATGGCGAATTTTGCAGCATTACGGAGCCTTGCACATAATATGCGGGACAAAAAAAAAATGTATATCATGGCCATGAATTAATAATTCGTTTCTACAACTTACTAATACGCGCACGTTTTACTACTTTGTTCCCTCGTTTAAAGTAAATTGTGCACACGATATAATAATTCAGTGATGGGGAAAGTTACTTTTAAAAGTAATGCATTACAATATTGTGTTACTCCCTAAAAAAGTAACTATTTGTGTTAGTTACTTTTTATGGAAAGTAATGTGTTACTTGCGTTACACTGAATAATTCACTACTTTGTTTTATTAAATTGTGGCCACATTGTAATAATTTGTTACCTTGTTTTAGTTTAATCAAAACAATTGATTGATGGAATGAATTAGTTCAACATGGCCACAGTTTACTAAAATGAGTGAACAAATTAATAAATCATGTAAAGGAATCCTAATTTGTGGCCACCACTTACTGAAACTAAAGTCCTCAAGTCATGTGCGGGGCTCTGTACAGCACCACTTATAAGTTGTAAAAAAACATTAACATCTTTGTTAATTCATTGTAAACTTGAAACTCTATAAACTTCACCTTTATAAACTTGAGTATTTGTTCTTGTTGAACATTTGGATTTACTCACAAATACATTTATTACAAATAAGTTTGGGGTCAGTAAGATGTTTTTTTTTGTTTGTTTTGTTTTTTGTTTTTTTAAAGAAAGTAATACTTTTATTTAGCAAGGATGCATTAAATTGATCAAAAGTGATTTTACATTGGTACAAAGTTTTCTATTTTAAATAAATGCTGTTCTTTCTATTCAAGGAATCCTGAAAAAGAAAATTAAATCAAAACAAATCTTGAAATTGTTTTAGCATGTTATTGAATATGGCAGTGTTAATGTATTTGGTCTTGGTGTGCTAGATCTGCTACACTGCTGCTGTTAATTATTGCTGCTGTAGAACAAGTATAGACTGCTTATAGATACACAGACACACTGCTGTGAGCATGTAAAATAAGCTGCTGCGGCATAAACAGGCATGAATAAACCCCATAGCATATCTAAGCAGGTGGAGCTGGGGGAGGTGGAGGGGTTCAGAATACATTTTAACCCTTTCACCAGACTAGGCTGCAGCAAACACTGAACCAGACTATTTAAAACTACAATATGTAATATTTTTGCAGTAAAATATCCAAAAAACCACTAGGCCAGTGTTATATATTTTGTTCAGTTGAGTACTTACAATATCCCAAATGTTTCCAACTATTTGTAAATTGTGAGAAAATCGCGATTTTAACCAAGGATACGGGACGTGTACGTGAGTCATACCCGCGTTACCCTCAGTTTCCGGTTTTATATTGTAGAAACCATGAAAACACTAAAGACGCTTTACTACAGTGGTCTCAAACTGCCGGCCCGCGGGCCATTTACGCCCCCCCCCCCCCCCCTCCCTCCACCCGGCCCGCAACTGATCTCAAAAATAAAACATAATCTGGCCCGCTAAATTATTATTATTATTCTATAGTTGTCTTATACCATATTCCACATGCAAAGAAAAAGTCGCCGTTCTAAGGGGCCATTCACATATTGCGTAACATAAGTGGTCGCGTCCCTTTCTCCTTCTTTCCAAAGCGCTTTTGCTCCCGTGGCGTCTGTCGTCGCTATGCAACCATGAACTGCGCTCTCCACGATGCCAAGTAAGTTTCAGCAAAAGAAAAATTGATTTCTAGTTCTTGCATTAGCTCTACTACTAGATATATTTATGGAGATGAGAAATAATAAACCGCCCTGGGGTGCATTTCCCAAAACGAACTATGGTTGCATGTTCCATCGTTACCAATAAAGTTCAATGGGACTTACGACCATAGTTGGCTAACAATGCTTTCAGGAAACGCACCCCTGTACAGCTATGATCAGCTGTATGGCTGAGCTTTCAATGTTGTTAAGGAAACGCTGAAGCTCACCGGTTGGTCCTTGTCACATGACCTGCAGTGCGCTTGATGTTTTCATCTCGCCGCGGCATAGGCGTGCCTGGAAAAGCGAGTGTGCCGTACCGCATGCGCGTCGCGACCACGTCGCTTCTATTATGAGCGTGCTTGCCTAAATTACAGTAGAAACACTCACGCAAGTCGCGAGCATCGATTTAAACCACCGAAACGCGTCCGATACTACCAATAAACGTTACCGATGCTCAAACGGCATCTTGGACAAATGTGGCTCAGCTGTGTGAGCAGAAGCTCTGCCAGGTGTCTGGCAAGAAATAGAATAGTGTACAAATATATTCAGAGATTGCATTTGTTCAGTACAGTGTTGTTCAGTGCAAGATTTTGATGTTATTTAAGCTAAAATAAAGTAAGGGAAAATGTTTGCACTAACTGTTAAAAACTAATACTGTATTTAACAATGATAGAGACACTGCTGTTTACTTTTTTTGTTAAGTATGGCAAAAATATTTTAGTAATGAAATTTGAAGTAAATGAGAAATAATACAAAGGAAAGTAAATTTTCAGAAATTTTGCACTTTCTTGTGCTTGAATGTTAAAATGGCCCTCCTATGAGGTGTCAATCACAGCAACGGCCCCAAGCCAATTTGAGTTTGAGACCCCTGCTTTAATATATTACGTTTTATTAGAAAAGGGAACAACTGTTTGGTTACATTTATAGACAGAAAACCAATTATTGTTATATAGCTCAACACATTTAGTCTTATTGTATAAATCTAGTTTTCTTGATTTTTCGAGAGTACCATGCTTTTACCATGCCTCAGAGAAAAATACTATTTTGTCAAGTAGCTAAGTAATACAGCATTTTCTCCATCATACAATATGTTTTAAAATTAATTGCATGCCATTTATCAACACAAGCCATCTAGCATTTATTAATATGATATTCTAAAATTGATCTATCTTACTGCAGTGTGCAACAAATGTCTCACAACAGCCGCCGAGCGAACGCACACAGTAACGTTATAACATCATTTTCAACACACTCAAATGTATCTAATATGATAAACAGCACTGTGTTACCTCATACACTTGACCGGAAGAAGTGGAAGCGGTGACTGCGGCCTAATAAAAGTTCCGCTGCTCGCGAGGCGTGTGACGCATTCGTCTTTCATTACCAATCTCTCCAGCGGCCTCGTTCAGTGCCAACATCACTCGGCCCTGCGCTGCTTCATACTACGGTAACGTTAATAATATCATCCATGAACATGATTCCTGCTCGAGTCCCGTCCCGATTCTTTTCCACTGGCTGTGAGGTGAAGAAGACATTTCCCAAGATTCCGCGCCCAAACTCGGCGTCATCAAGCTACGCCTTTGTTTTGAATAGGCGGTTAAAAATGTACATATTGTAGCTTTAAATGTTGAGCAAGCAATCTCATTTGGCTGCAGGATCAGCAGAGGCCAATCAGCTTATGCTATGTGGTAATGATGTAATCGCTTGTAGGACCTATCAGATTGCGCCCTCTAGAGTTCAATGACTGAACTAGATATGTAACATTGTTTCCACAAAAATATTAAGCATCACAACTGTTTTCCACATTGATAATAATAGTAAGAATGTTTCTTGAGCAGCAAATCATCATATTAGAATGATTTCTGGAGGATCATGTGACACTGAAGACTGGACTAATGATGCTGAAAATTCAGCTTTGACATCACAGGAACAAATTAAATTTTAAAATATATTAAAATAGAAAACAGTTATTTTAAATTTCAATAATATTTACTATCTTTACAGTATTTTGATCAAATAAATGCAGCTTTGGTGAGCATAAGAGACTTCTTTCATCAAGAAATGGTTTATAAATATAAATTTCCATATTTATGCCTGATCTACTGATCTATGTTTGCTGAACACTTGTTAATTAAAGCTATAAGTGTTAGCAAAACATGTGAAAAACAACTGAAGGAACTAAAAATAGCATAACAGCCAAAAACAGCTACAGGAAATCAAGATTTGCCAACTGACCTCTAGAGAGGCTTTTACAGAGACGATGACAAGGCAGAGACACCAATATGTCAGGTTTAAATTCATCTGAGTAACAAAGCTATCTTTCCCTGCCCTCATTCATCTTGATAAAAAGGCAGGTTTTGTGTGAAGGGCCGTCTAACAGACTCTCTCCCCTCCGTCCCCCCTCTTGACCTCTCTCCCTGTGCGCCGCAGGTTGCTTTTCCCTCTGCCATGAGGAGTAATGATCTGTTCTAATCGGCAGGAATTTCTCTCCGGAGACCCGGCCGACTGTGGCCTGGATTCTGGAATAGAAACCCTCGTTTTGTGGAAAAGAACGGCCGTCCCAGATTTCAGTGTGGAAATCTAAAAACCTGCGGTGTCAGTACTCACTGACAATCATATTTTCTCACTGTTTTTCTCGTATAAATGGTTCTAAATCATGAATCAAACCAACTTGGAGATAAATCTCAATAAGACAAAGTTTGAATCGAAGTGAAGCATTTGAAAATAGACTGTACAAGACTGCTTGTCCCATAAATCAGCACAAATTCTGTATTTGGATAAAAACAACAATTTTTATTTAAAGTTTATGACAAAATATTTACCTACACTACAGTTCAAAACAGTTCTAATCAGCAAATGTGCATTAAACTGATCATATTTGACATTGTTACAAAATATTTCTATTTTTAAAAAAGCTGTTCTTTTTAATTTTCTATTAGTCAAATAATCCTGAAATCATTGTTTCAACATTGATAGTGTAATAATAAGAAATGTTTGAGCATCAAATCATCATACTAAAATGATTTCTGAAGGATCATATGACACTGAAGACTGGAGTAATGATGCTGAAAATTCAGCTTTGATCACAGGAATATATTCAAATAGAAAGCGGCTACTTTATATTACTATAATTTTTCAAAATATTACTATTTTTATTGAATTTTTGATCAAATAAATGCAGCCTTGGTAAGCAGAAGAGACTTTTTTTAAACACATTAAAAAACTTACCGACCCCAAACTTTTGAATGGTAGTGTAAATACAAATATAGAAGAAGTTTGTGGGCGTATGGCTTGTCTTCACTTTCATTTGGACTGCCATTATTTCATAAAATACTCAATTCTACAGTGTGTCCAAGTAATTCAATAACTCAAAAAAAAGTAGAAATAATGTATAAACACTTCCCACACTCTATCTTTTGTCATGGAGTTTGCACAATAGAAAATTAAATTGACATAATTGCAGCATGTGAGTGAAAACTGTGTAATTTAAAAAAAAAAAAAAAAAAAAAAGGATTATGTCTAGGACAAAATGCTCTGGATAAGCTTTCATTATATCCCAAGTGTGTTTTGTCTATTCGTCAGTACTTTTAGTCAAGAACCAGCTGCACAGGCGTTCAGAAATCTTCATCTTCATGTCAATCAAACGCACACATATTGTTTGGCTCAATGTGTGTTGTCTGTGCTAATCTTGCAAGCTGTTTGTATTTCTTGTCTTTAAGGCGGTTAAATATGTCACGTCTTCTTCTTTTTTTTTTACCAGATGATGTTAGGTCAGGCAACATTCAAACTGAATTAATGTTACAAGCCAAGATCAGGGAAAGGAGATAGGGAGATACATTCCCCATTTTTGCACCGGAACTATTTTTGTGATTTTCTAAAAAAGCTCGTAAAGCTAAATGAATGAAAAATATTTTATTTGGCACTCAAACTAAAATAAATAAATATTATAAATATGATAACATTATATATATATATATATATTATATATATATATATATATACATACACACACTACCAGTCAAAAAGTTTGGAAACATTACTATTTTTAATGTTTTTGAAGGAAGTCTCTTATGCTCATTAAGGCTGCATTTATTTCATAATAAATACAGAAAAAACAATGATTTTGTGAAATATTATTACAATTTAAAATTATGGTTTTCTATTTTAATATACTTTAAAATATAATTTATTTCTGTGATGCAAAGCTGAATTTTCAGCATCATAACTCCAGTCTTCAGTGTCACATGATCCTTCAGCGATCATTGTAATATGCTGATTTGACACTCAGTTATTATCAATGTTGAAAACAGTTGTGTTGCTTAATATTTTTTTGGAACCTGTGATACTTTTTTCAGGATTCATTGATGAATAAAAGGTTAAAAAGCATTTATTTAAAATATAAATCTTTTCTAACAATATAAATTTTTACTATCACTGTTTATCAATTTAACACATCCGTGCTGAAGAAAAGTATTAATTTCTTTCAAAAAAAAAAAAAAAGAAAAAAAATTACTGACCCCAAACTTTTGAACGGTAGTGTATATTGTTACAAAAGATTTCTATTTTAAATAAATGCTGATATTTTTTAACTTTTTATTCATCAAAGAATCCTGAAAAAGTATCACAGGTTATAAAATAATATTAAGCAGCACAACTGTTTCCAACATTGATAATAAATTAGCATATTACAATGATTTCTGAAGGATCATGTGACACTGAAGACTGGAGTAATGATGCTGACAATTCAGCTTTGCATCACAGAAATAAATTATATTTTAAAGTATATTAAAATAGAAAACCATAATTTTAAATTGTAATAATATTTCCACAATATTATTGTTTTTTCTGTATTTATTATGAAATAAATGCAGCCTTAATGAGCATAAGACTTCGTTCAAAAACATTTCAAATAGTAATGTTTCCAAACTTTTGACTGGTAGTGTATATATATATACAGTTGCAAGAAAAAGTATATGAACCACTTGCAGAATCTGTGAAAATGTGAATAATTTTAACAAAATAAGAGAGATCATACAAAATGCATGTTATTTTTTAATTAGTACTGTCCCGAGTAAGAGATTTTACATAAAAGATGTTTACATATAATCAACAAGACAAAAAAATAGCTGAATTTATTAAAATGACCCAGTTCAAAAGTTTGTGAACCATTGATTCTTAATACTGTGTGTGGTTACCTGGATGATCTACGACTGTTTTTTTGTTGTGTGATGGTTGTTCATGAGTCTCTTGTTTATTCTGAGCAGTTAAACTGAGCTCTGTTCTTCAGAAAAATCCTCCAGGTCTTGCAGATTCTTCAGTTTTCAAGGATTTTTTGCATATTTGAACCCTTTCCAGCAGTGACTGAATGATTTTGAGATCCATCTTTTCACACTGAGGACAACTGAGGGACTGAAACACAACTATTAAAAAAGGTTCAAACATTCACTGATGCTCCAGAAGGAAGCACGATGCATTAAGAGCAGGGGGTGAAAACTTTTGAACAGGATGAAGATGTACAAATTTTTCTTATTTTGTTTAAATATCAATTTTTTTTTTCATTTAGTACTGCCCTTCGGAAGCAACAGAAGATACTTACATGTTTCCCAGAAGACAAATTAAGTACAATTTACCTTGATCTTCAAATTCAAAAAGTTTTCACCCCCGGCTCTTAATGCATCGTGTTTCCTTCTGGAGCATCAGTGAATGTTTAAACCTTTTTTATTAGTTGTGTTTGAGTCCCTCAGTTTTCCTCAGTGTGAAAAGACGGATCTCAAAATCATTCAGTCACTGCTGTAAAGGGTTCAAATATGCAAAAGATGGTGGAAAACGGAAGAATCTGCAGGACCTGGAGATTTTTTCTGAAGAACAGAGCTCAGTTTAACTGCTCAGAATAAACAAGAGACTCATGAACAACCATCACAAAACAAACAAACAGTTGTAGATCATCCAGGCAACCACACACGGTATTAAGAATCAATGGTTCACATGTTATAATCTGTTTATAAATGTAAACATTATTATATGTTATAAATGGTATGTCATTTATAATAAAATAAAATAAACTTAATGACTTAAAGCTTAATGTCTGTGAATGTCATATCTGTGTGACATATATATATATATATATATATATATATATATATATAAAACTATTATATAAATAATGTACATAAAACAGCCATTATGAAAATAAGAAAGACATTTTGTTATTTGTCAATTTAATCATAATTATGGTAAGGCAGCGTAAGCTTTCTAAATGAAATAGTTGATTCAAGCTGACTTTTGAATCATCTAGTCCTTATCTCTCAGTATTCTCTCTGATGAACAAATCCATAAATAATGGCAAACAAATCTGCCTGTGATTGAATTATTTGACTTCTCAAGTTCAATTCTCACTCTCTTTCACCCTATTCTTGTTTCCATCAGCACAAAGCAGTTATAGACATATTCCTGATGCTGCCCTGTGGGCTCTGGCGTGTCAGTGTGTAGGCAGACGAGAGTGGGTGGAAAATTTCGGATGAAAATAATTGATCGAGGGAGAGAGGCAAAGAGATTTAAAATAGTGAAGGCAGAGCACAGCCAAACACAAACAATCACTTGCGGCGTTATGCTGCCTCAACACACAAATACTCACAAGACAGTAGCAGAGCTCAAATACCTGTTTAAAGAATTGTGTAGAGTCTTGTAAATGACATGATAATTACATGCAACTCTAATGAGATCACACATTATAATGAACACATCTTAAAAGTGCTTTACAAGAACATTCTGGGTTAGATGCAACTCTAGCTCTCTCAACAGCATCAGTGTTATACTGTCAGTCACAGACAGGTAATAATTTTGACTCGTCTTTCAGTTTGTGTGAAAGGTTTTGCAACAGACATTTGCAAAACAAAGGCTCTATTTACACCTGGTATTAAGATGTGTTTTGTTAGATCGGATGATAAGTAGATGAGGGAAACATATTCCCGTTTACCCCTGGTGTTTTACTCTCTTTTGTCCACTTCTGTCCTGATTTCTTTGAGGGGAGGGTCTATGGGCAGGTAAATGTATGGGCTTTTTCAGATCTTTCAATCCAATGGATGAAATAAACTTGTACAATTTGCATACAAATGCGAAAGGAGACAACAGAAAAAATACGGAGAGCATTTGCTTTCGTTTTTGCTCTGAGAGCCGCAAGACCACAGCGAATGCGGTGAGTATGTGTTAGAAATCAGGAATGATTTGTGCTTGCCATGTTTTTCATCTTCAAACCAAACTTGGGTCTTCAGCCGACAAAGTTTAAATCCCATCTGGCTAGCGCGCTTCCAATCATGTTTATGCATTAGGGCGGAAAGCAGGCAGTCTTTTGTGGCTGTTTGAACACAGTCGACCACATGAGCGTCTGCACTACAAAAACAATCCAGTCAGATGCGTTTTCGACTACCTCTGAAAGTGGTAAAAAGTGGACAAGCTCAAAACATTTTAGACCCTGTTTACGACTGTATTTAGCGTTGTCCACTTGTGATCCGATCGACCAAAACTCTTGTTAATACCACACTCAAAAAAAAGAACTTTCACTGTTGTTAGTTTCACTCAAACCACCCTTGTTCACATTACTTAAAAAACTCATGTAACTATATGAACTTAATTTGACTGCGTTGTTTCTACTAAAAATTAGTTTTGTCAGCTTTACTTAATAAGTGTTTGTTCAGTCAACTTAACATTGCTGAGTGAAATGCACAAATTAATGTTGACATAACTAACTGGGCAGTGGATCTGTAGTTCCCAGCATGCTTTGCAAGGGACTGCATTAGGAGAGTAAATTTAGGGATTAAAGTGTTATTTTATGTGTTTTTCAGTAAAGGGAAAGATGTTATTAGTTTATGTTAGTGTTTAATGTTCAGTTATGTAGGACATTTAGAGGAGTTTCTGTAATGTTTTTGAATTTTGTGGTTACCATTATGCAGAAGTGTGGCGCCTGTGTTTAGGCTGTGCGCACTCATATAGCTTGTCTGAAATGGAATTCCTGCTCTCAATTCAATTGAGTTTGTTCAGTGAGTTATTTTTTGAGTGCATTTTGTAGAGCAAATAGTTCATTTAATGAGGTAAATGAAGTCAATAAACGTGTTCACCTTAAATAATAAACATAACATTATCAACTACACATTATTAAACTGCACATATTAATATTATGTAACAGTGACAAATTCAAATGATTTGTATTTACTCAAAGAAATTTTGTCAGCTTTACTTGAATTTCTTTTGTTCATACAACTAAATTGTTATTTGTAAAAATTACTCAATATAGTTGCGTGGAACCACTTGACACTTCTTTAAGTAAATCCAACAATTCATTTTTTTTGAGTGCAGGTATAAACAGGGCCAAAGTGTCGCCATTTGCATATGTGTTTGCATTGAATGATGAATCAATTAATGTTAGATTGCTAAAAATCATTATCTAAGTGAATGTGCTGCAAATGTGTTAACAATTTACATTACATTAAAAAAAAAAAAAAAATGGTTTTACCAACAGAAATTTACTCTTTAACAAAATGTAAAAGTCACAAGAATTGTTTTATGAATTGTTTCATTGGTTTTATGAAAACTTTAGAAATTTATTCTGTGAGGATACAACATATTGAAAATTTATGTATGAACAGTTTTGCGAACACTTTACACAAAAATTGATTCTGTAATCAAACGTACAGGTACTGCATTATATGTTAGTTTACGCAATAATGGTTTTACAAATATTTTACAAAGAAATTTGCTCTTTAAACTAATTGTCAGTATAGCATAATGTGGCATTTTATGTAAAAATGGCTGTTAACACTTTATTTTAGTGTCCTTGTTACATGTAGCTACTGTAGTAATAACTATAAATAGCTGCATAATTACATGCAACTAACCCTAAACCAAATCTTAATCCTAACCCTAATCCTATAGTAAATACATGTGGTTAATTATTATTACTCAGTGCTTAAATGTATCATTACACTGTAACACGGATACCTTAAAATAATGTGTACCCAATGGTTTTATTTATGATTAACACAGAATTTTGTTGTGTAAACAAATGCGTTGGTGCTGCATGCTGAGACTGAAATTGCAGAAATCACATTCTTGTTAAAAGAGAGCAGGAATTCTGAGCAGTTTGGGTGGCAAGCTTTTCCTCGCAGCTCCAGGTAATGGCATGAGTTTCCCACCTCATTCACACTGTGAGTACAACCCTGTGGTTCTCACAGCGCAGGCTTGGCACGTGAATTTAGGAACAGGTGCCAGCTCAGTGTCACCTCTACAGAAGATTAGCAAGGATTGGCCGTTGACTGCACTGCTCAGGACTCTGCTTACAGTGGGCATCGCGGGCACCTCCGGCGGGCACTTTGAGGTCTTGCCACGTGGCATGCACACACACAGTGAACACAAAGGCAGCCCTATGGATTCTCACCTCGAGTAAAGTGTCAACTGGCATGCAGTGTGGAACACCTGCGCCTAACGGATGGCCAAAGTGAGGTATATGCAACAATGTTTGCTCATAGTTCATAGTGAGTTCATAGTAACATAGTAACATATGTAGGCTATGTATATCCTAAATATATAGTCTATTTGTTATTGTACTAAGTTAAAAATACTACTCTGATGTATAAATACCTAGTTCAGTCATGAAACTCTAGAGAGCACATGCTGATAGGTACTTTACATGCAATCTGCAAGCAATCACATCATTACCGCAAGGCACAAACTAATTGGCCTCTGCTGATCCTGCAGCCAATAAGATTGCTTGCTCAACATTCAAATAGTCTGGTTCATTGTTTGCTGTAACATAGTTCTGCAGCATGCTATCAAATTTACTCTGAACCCCTCCACCTCCCCCAGCTCCACCTGCCTAGATCTGCTATGAGATTTATGTATGTCTATTTATGCAGCAGCAGCTCACATGCTCACGTTTACATGCTCACATCAGCGTTTCTGTGTATCTATTACAAGATGTGTATTTAATTACAAATTAAAAAATTAAATTAAAACAATTGTATGTTAAGAGTTTTAAAACTATAAACCAATATAGCTTCAAAACAAAAGCAAGTAGTAAATAATAGTCTCGGAATACTATTAACAAGAGCTGTCATGATTGAAATATATATTCAGATTTAGATACATATTCTGACTTAAACTTATATGCTGTATAAACAGAAAAACAGCAACAACAACAATAGCAGACTACATGCTTGTGTTCATGCTGCAGAAGCTACCGAGCCTAAAGCTTTATTAAAATAAAGCGTTATTTCTAAGCTTTACTAAAGTTTGTATACAGCGCGCAAGGTTTATGCGCATGCTCCAAGTCTTATTCTTTGTTTTTAGTATATCTCTATTGCAGAATTACAGCGCCACATACTGATCTGGCATGTATACTACATCGTTTTGAGTCGTTTCAGTGGTTTCGTGTGTATGCATATATTTCTTGAGACGAGGAAAAAAAAAAGATTGGATAGGGAAAGCTCTGGCTTCGTGTGGATGTAGCCTTAGTAAATTAAACTTAATTTACTGTTTATCCAATTGATTTGTCAAACGTATTTGAATTAACAAAATTAAAAAAAGTTATCTCAACTTTTGAGAAATAAAATAAAGACAAACAAAATGAGTTGCAATTTTTTACAAATTTATATATATATATATATATATATATATGTGTGTGTGTGTGTGTGTGTGTTTGTGTGTGTGTTCTTATATATTCACATTAATGAATGTGTATATACAGATCTATTAATAAATATTCATAATTATTTAAGCAATATCAAATGTCAAATCGTACTAATGTACAATGTAAAAAATTATTTTTCGAAGTTGTAAATAAAACTAAGATTACTAGAGTATGTTTTACAAGAAAATACTATTTCAGTTTTTCTACTACAAAATGTCTTGTTACTTGCCATTTCTTTGTAATTGCTTGTGAAGTTTATTATTGTGAAGTAATTTTAATGTACTAAGTATGTTTTTTGTTTTTAAAGTCCCCCTGCAGTCAATAATTGTATCCTTTAAAACTCATCTTTGATAATCAAAATGACACATTTAGACATTTTTCCCCCTGTGAAAATTATTTCTTTATGCCTTAGAATTTCTTGAATGTAACTCTACAACCTTGCTTCATTTATTATATGCAGAACCATGAATATGCAAATTTGTCCCTGCCTCCACTCAAACACACCAGCTCGGACTACATGATCCACTCGCTCAACTGTAGTAAATGCTACACAATGGAAAGCGGAGATACTGGTTTAATTCAGAAACTGATTCAGAAGAAGAAGAGGAAGAGTGAATTATACAGGGTCGTCTCCAAGTCAATTCATCAGAATAGTTATGTATCGCGCTTTACAAAGTCGAACACATAACGGTAACTGATATGATTAGCCTTTGCATGACTATGTTATCAAACAGCTAATAATGTGTTGCTAATGTTACACAAACCATGTTCTCATTTGCCATCTCAGAGTCAGAGAGCTGCCTTCTTAATATCAGCATCTTTAGAAGTGGTTTAAACATCATAGAAAATCAGTGGAGAAAAGTGGTTACATGTTTGTGACACTAGAAAACGGGTGGTTTCAAACTGTGTTTTTGAGACTGTCTTTGGTACACTGCAGTTTTAAAAAGTAGCTAAGTATTAGTCTCTCGAAAACTTTTAGCACGTTTTTACTATTACAGCTCTCAAGGTTAACTAATCTTGAAAAGTGTTGCATTACATTTAGATCTATGGCATTAGAACATTGTAGCCAATGTGATATGTTGTTGAGCGCATGAAAGCAGTGATCTCAATTTCTGCACACTAACGAATGCTTTTATCGTAACTAGTGCAAACAGATTGTAACTAAGAGATTCGTTGAATAAAATGGGAGTTTTGGCCCATGTCCAGAACTCAGTCACTGATAAACTCGCGCTGTTTGATTGACAGTTCCAGCGATTGTAAAGGGAGCGGTCTTTGATCGCAGATTATTTTCATCCTACTAAGAGAAACAATGTGAAGTTGATCGTTTATTCTCTCCTCATCATTTCACTAACACACCAGTGGGCGGGGCTAACTTTGAAAATGATGAGGTAGGCGTTGATTTTTTCTGCGGAGGCGGTGTTTCACCTAGATAGGCACATTCCAGGACGAGTCGTTCGCTGGGCCTGGTATCAATAAAAGCTTTTATTGGACTAACAAGGAAGCTTTCAGTTCTGAAACTTCCAGGATATTCTTGTAGTATGATGACCTGTTATATATAAAAAGCTCAAGGAAAAGTTGATTTCTCAATTCATGACCCCTTTAAATAGAAAATACTCATAAATGGTGTTGACTGATGAATTTGTACATGGTTTGTCTTAAAGCATATTAAAAACACCACACAGACATATAAACAACATTGCAAACTTGGTTTTCACCACAGGGGGTGAATTATGTTAAAATACTAACCTATTAGTATTTGCCAGGTGAACGTTATATAGAAAACTCTTATACTCAGACATCAAAACAAAACTCCTGTTCATTCGTACATGTGATTTCTAGAATATTTTGCCTAAAGGTCTTTATCTTTGGTGGTTTGGATGAGGGCTTCTTCATAGTTTAGCCGTAGCTTTGTAAAGGTCACTGTATGCATAAAACTTTCCGGATGTCCTTTGTAGGGTGAACTTTACTCACACAAAAGAAAATTGTTGGAAAATGTCAGCTACTGGATATGGATCTGTCAACATATGGCTGAATGTAACATATTTGTATAGTGCTATCCGATAATAAGACTTGAGACTGCTACTCACTTTATACTGTAAAATTTATTAAAACAATTGAAACTTTACATAATGCTGTTCTGATGTCTTATATGGTGATTCCCTGTACATTCTAGTGAGGTGTATAGATGTGGAAAGAGACCATTTTCAACCGAGAAAAGGCAACAAATAAGCTCAACATGGCGCCTGAAGTAATACCTGTCTGTGAAAACAGCTGTGGCAGACAAGATCTAAGTTACTCTCCCCTCCTTTCCAAGAAAAACTGCCTTTTGGGAGGAATATTAGTGGTTCATAATGTCCTTGTCTCAACCTGGCTTGTGGGGTCAGGAAAAGCAGAATAAAATGCACAATCTTGTCCGTGAAGTAGATATTACCTGCTCGCTGCCACTTTGTAATAGATGTCATTGCTAAACTAAGTGTCGAAAAAAGCAGGTGTATTATAAAAGTTATTCAGATAACACTAAAAATGGAGCAGTGGAGTCATTACACACGGCATGAATATGTCTACAGGCAAAATTATTTTACATACAGTATATGTTCAAATAATATATTTAAAACAATAAATAAATAAGATTGCTGAGGATCTGGTTGTTATATTCGTGTCATGCAAGATCAACGGCGCTGCCAATGTATCTATTCACAACGTGATTTTGCAGCGCTGAGTATTGTAGCCAATCACAGGGATTTCTGTTGAAAATAATGACCAATCAGAGGTGTTTAAGTTACAGGGTGTCCTAACCAGCCGCAAAGGTGACAAGAGACGATTTTATTTTATAAACAGTTTCTATTTTTTTGCCAGGGCTGGAACAACAACACAAAGTATGGCAATGTTAATCTCAGCTAATGTTTATGTGCTTTATTTAATGTTAAAAGCATGTAACATGACTTTCAGTATCATTTAGTGCTCCCAGATTTGTAGCTTAAAATTAGCTTGACCGTTCAAACTGAGAACAAACAAGTGTATTCTATGACAAAGATTGTTTTAGTAGCTCGGTATGTATTTTTAATAATGTTTAAATGGTGTAATATTTGTGAATTTGATTATGTACTTCTTGCAAGTGCCGTCAAGTTTAATCTCTGGTGCCGTGCAAATGCCGCGAGAGCCCGCCCATACTGCGTTCTGATTGGCTGTGGTTTTTGATTGATTGACTTTTAGTTTTACAAATGAGGACAATCTTTGTAGGTTGAACAAAAATGTTGTTTGAAATGCTGGAAAAAGTTGTGTGAAAAAACTGGGACTGTCATGTCGAGGGAGTAAGGTTGGATGATGTCATCAGAGTCTGCCATGCCCTTGCTTTTGGTGAAATGACGCCACTGCAATTTACACAACAACGGCTTTACGAAAGAATGTGCGCAGAAATTAGTTTTGTAAACAAATGTGTTTGTGCTGCATGATGCCGCAATTTATGTAAGAAAGGTTTTGCGAACAATTTGCACAGAAATTTGTTCTGTAGATGAATTTGTCGTCACTGCATGATGCGGAAATTTCTGCAAGAGTGGTTTTATGGAAAATTTGTGTCTAAAATAGATGTGTTTATGCTGCATGAAGGAACAATTTATGTGCTATGGTTTTTGTTTGGAACACATTTGGAAATGTGTTCTATAAACAAATGTATTCGGTACAAACAATTTGAACAGAAGTTTTTTTTTTCTTTTTTTCAGCATGAAATGGTTGTATTTTGGAGTATTTTAGAAAGGCTGCATTACCAACAACAGCAGAAACAATAGCCCACGCGGCCTTTAAGTAAGCACTGCAAAGAGGGTCCCTTGCTGCTAAAATTTAGAAAGATCACTGCTACATATTTACAACCAGTCAAAGGGCATTTATTGTAAAACACATGTAGTGATTTCATTTTGTAGCATTGGGAAAAAAACAACAACAAGAAGAAGAAAACATTTCAACCATCTTCCTGTTGACAAGACAACAAAAGGCAAGCGGATATTATGGGTTTCATTTTTGTACGGGAGTATGTCTCATTGATTGAAATCATATAGGAATGTTAATTTATAGGGATGTTTTTTTTTTTTTTAATCAAAGACAGATCTGCAAAAAAAAAAAAAAAAAAAAAAAGTTACTTGCACTTCGTCATTTGCATAAAGCATTGCTTTTCCCTGCTTTCCAGGGCCCTATCAGAACAGTCATGGGTCACGAGTCACAACCTACCAGTTGAAAACTATAGTTCTAAAGTATATCTTTGCTGTGTACTTGACATTCAAACAGGATCACTGCAGAGTCTCTGGGTCAACAAGGAAACAAACAACCTGGACAGATTGTAGAATCCATACTATTGAGTATGAACAATGCATAAGTTTACCTTGATTGTAGGTTTCTTGGTGGAAAACCCTCTGTACCATCCTGAAATACACAAAACGCAAATGTTAGTTGAGAAACATTGACATTATAAATTATAGTAAATGAGATACTAACATCAGAAACAATATGCCAATGGGGTAAGAAAAACTTAAAATGAAAATATATTCTCTGAATATCTAATAATTTTAGATATTTTTACTAATATATATAGCCCGCTAACAGCTGGCTTTATTACAGTAATAAAGCTAGCTTTTAGCAAAAATATCTAAAATCATTGGATAAATGAATTACCCCCCAAACTGTTTAGGTGAAATACATCACACAACATTCAATAAATGTGTTGAGATGAAATCTAGTGCCTACTATGGTCAAGAAGTAAATTTTAAATGTGTTTGGGGGCATCTTACCCCAGGGGGTGTCCTAACCCCATGTCGTTTTTGTACATCCATTATGCACCCATGAAATATATATCCAAATGCCAGTTCTTTTTTGTCAACATACTGTATGCTGTGCGCACACATACACTTGACTTTTTGACCCTGAAAAAAATACTTCACTGTGTTGCTAATGCATTGAATCACATTTCCACAGCAACTATGCTGTGTTGAAGGCCATATCTTTTAGATGAGGTGGAACATGAAGACTGGAACTTATAGTACACTAAGGTCTAGGCCATCAATTTCACTGGCTGATGTCCAGAACATCTCAGAAAATCTGCCTCCCAGCAGATTCAACAAAATGCTGCAGAATCCAACCAACATCATAATAAGCTTTCAGTCCATAATAAATGAGCTCAAAGCATTCAAATCTCAAGTCTCTGCACAGTATGTCACATTATTAATACAGTAATAAAGCCAGCTGTTAGCAAGGTTAGCCACATAAAGGGCTACGTAATGGCATTTAATCATGACTAAATAGTTGCCTAGAGTATTTGTTGTTATGTTGTGATTAGGCCTGGGCGATAAAACGGTATCGATATTTATTGACGGTACGTCTTATTCGTACGAAACGAAAAAATGTAGTTTCACTTAAATGCATTAAAATGTAAACAGACATGAAGTTCGGTTGCATGAACAACTCTCAAGCTCGCTCCGTCCCTGGATCACAAACAGACGCGCTACGAGTGACACGCAAACAAGCTGCTGTGGAGTTCAGATGCGCAATCGCCACGTGAGATCAGAACACTCAAACACATGAAAATGAGTGCTGTACCTGCCAGCGACGAGGAGATTGTGAATAAAAAAAGGACATATCAGCTCGTCAGTGTGGCAGTTTCCTTACGTCTTACAGTTGATCTACTTCAAAGTTCGTCTTGAGAGAGCAGTTGTCATGTCGGTATAAACAACTGCACAAACAGTGTTTTCAACCACACAGTATCTTTATTTCTGTGCTACAAATATTCAAATTATCACAGAAGTACTGAGATAAAAGTTTATAGTTCAGATATAAATACTAATGTCTATGTTATCGATCAAAATAGAGCAAATCAGCTTTTGAAAGAAACTTGAACGCGCTGAAAATGACGCATCAATCGATTACATTGTTTCACCACCAGGTGGCGATAACTGACTGTTAAAAAATGTATTTGACATTGAATCTTCATCAATTTAAAATTTTAAAAAAGACTGCAGCAATTAATATTTTGTCAGAACCTCTAGTAAATTACGTTATTTCATTTAGTTGATATTCAGAATTGTGATCTCGGTTTGAAACAAACAAACAAAAAATTCTCAATTTATCCAGAATTGTGCAGCTCTAAATTTCTTTAACATTTATTTAATCTTCATATAAAATATAAGAAAGATTTGTTTACATTTTATTTAGCTTTGTTTTAAAAATGATTTGTTGTTTGCCTTAATTAAAAATGCATTGGTTAAATTCAAACATTTTTTTCTACTAAAATTTTTTCAATAATTATCGATACCGATCAATAAGAAACATATTGTGATAATTTTTTTAGCTGTATCGCCCAGCCCTAGTTGTGATGTATATCCGAGTGCAACGGCTTCTCGAACAAGAAAAAATGTAGGGTAGGACTTGATTTAGTCCATGGGGAATTGATTGGATGGTTGTGGTTTGCTATTGGTGGATCTCATGTGAGTGACATGTTGTCCCGCCCTCATACCAGTAAACGCATCATCGGAGAATATGTAAATGCAAGAGGTTGTCATTTGCTGCTTGTACAGCAAGGGTTTTTCAAACTAACTTTCAAACTAAGTCACCATAAATTCAAAATTGACCATTCTTTTTTTTATGGAATATTACAGTATTTATTATAAATGACTTTATAATAATCATTGATGAAATGACTGTGCACATCATTTTTTTTTTTAAAAACCATGTGCCCTCATAATCTTTAATCAAAATAACTTACCTTCCCTCTTGCAGTGACATCTCTTCTCTGATGATGTGTTACTAGCGCAAGGATAGGACAACCTGTTACTCACATGAGATCTACCAATACCAAAGCACAACCAGATCCACCATCCACATTCAATCAATTCCCCATTGACAAAATCAAGACCCGCCCTACATTTTTTCTTGTTGAAGAATCCGTTTCACTCGGATATACGTCACAATAGGGAAGAAAAGACTGTTGCAAATTCTGCTTCATGCCGGCTTTAATGATAAAGATGAAGAGCATTTTTGATATTAAAATACTTGCAATAATTGGTTTATTTCCCAGAAGAGTATAAACACTGTGACGCAATGTCAAAACATAGCTCTGTTTGACACCCCATGAGCATTCTGGCTAGTTCAACACAGAAACAAGCGCTCATCCAGTGGCATCTATAAGGCGGGGCTACCTGACCAATGGCAAATGAGAGGAGTGTTCAGGAAATTTTTGCAATTCTCTTTGGTGTCACTAGAAAAACACAACAGTAATTAGAAGTAAAAATATGCTTTATTAAGATTGTATCAATCAATAAAATATATTCAAATTTTCTATTAATTTTTCCAAATTGCATAAACATGCAAACAAGACGTATCTTTTATAATTACTCCTACTGGACAAAATGTTTCCTGGGGGGTAAAAACATTCAGCCAAATAGAAAAAGTACTGCAGGGAAAAAAAAAAAAAAAGAAAAAAAAAACCTTTATAAATGGCATTATAACATTATGTAGTTGAGTATAAATAAAGTTTATGCCACTGAATTTATGAAACAAAAATGCTGTATAATTTCACCAAATATTACAAACACATCTATATATTTCTCCAGTCTCTGGCTGTTTTCTGACACTGTATGTTTGGATAAAACAAGCCTTGGAGACATCATCAACCAAATTATTACTCGGCTTTTCTCTGCTTGAGCATTTTTCACTTAATTAGAGCCTAAATAACCGGCACCTCCTCTAAAGAGCTATTAAACTATTAGCAAATACCTATGGCAAAAATTCATAAGCAGCACCCCTGACTAATATAAGCAGATTTTCATATTTTCTAAAGAAAATGTGAGGGTGCTTGACCATGTATAACCCCTCTGGTCCTACTTGCCCCACTCCGAGCAAGATTTGAGCAGGCATTTATGGCATTAGAGAGGCAGCAGCGCTAACAAGGACGCTAAAGACCGTGGGCTCTAGCATCAGTCGCTAGCGCGCCTCTTAAGGCCAGGGAAGTGAGGTTTATTTGCACAGCTCTTACTAGCTGGCCTCCATTAAACTCACCCCCTAAGCCTAACTTTCATCCGGGTCACGGCACTAATGTAACCAGTCCTACTGGTCTTTAGATATGGCTCAAATACCTCCTACAATGCAAGTCTATTTTTTTCCATTCATTTTATCATTCATTTAGCAATATTAGGAAATTTCTTCAGAAATCACTTCACTCTTCCACAAGCTTCAAAATCTCTAACTTTACACCAAAGATGAAAACTATAACGATAACAATAAAGATTTAGTTTTAAAAATTGTTCTAAAGTCCGCACCACAACTATAACGATAATGTTTCTCATCATTTTTTTCCAACTGATAAGCGTTAAAAACATTAGCAGCCAAACAGAATCAGAATTCATCCTGCTTTAAAGAGTTTGAACATTTAAAGCAGCAGACGACAAAAATGCAGCGCTTATAATAAACAGAAGTATTGTCAGTTGGTGTAGATGCTTATATCGTTATCATTATAGTTGTCTTTCTTGGTGTGAATGGGCCTTGAATAGTAATAGTGATGCCTTACCAAACCCACTAACTATGTGATGATGGGACATTAGGACTCAGTAGAGAATCTGTATAAAAAGGGAAGTGAAATTGTCAGTGTGTGATGCAATCGTTAACGCAGCCATTTGTAAACAATTTGCTGCGACAACCGTGGAAAATATTCATAAGCTTGGCTGCTAACATCACTCACACCTGTGGCCATCTGTCTTGAACGCAACCCAGACTCAGCCGCATTAATCATTGCAGTCTATCTTTGTTAGTATTCTCCCCAGGTGCATCTTTAAAACGTAGGAGGTGCACTTTGTAATTAGCTATTTGGTTTATGCAAGGAATGAGCGGGCCACGTCCGTCAACGTTAGCCGTTTCCATTATCACTTTCCATTTAGCACCAAAACAAACCATGCTATTAGCTAATGAACAACATTCCCGGCAAAGAGTCTTGTGTCAGTTTGTGTGACATAAAATGTTACGGCTGTGTTCTGGGTCCAGATAGGTGTCAAGTCAAAACATTTTTAGCATATTAGCAATTGCAAATGATTTTCCCGTTAGTTAGAAGCTGGTGTATAGCAGCTAGCAAACAAGATGTTTAGGTCTTCTCTAGAGAAGAATACAGACAAAAACCACCACAAAAGTTGCGAGTGCCGTATACAAACAGTATGTGGAAGTGTTTGTGCTAGAGGCTGACTGTAGGCATTAGCTGTGATAGATTAGCAGACGGCTCATGTTTGCTGGTGTGAGACTTCCATGTGGACATGAGGAAACTCAGCATCAACACGCAGCTGCCAACAAACAAACACCTGATGAAATGTGTCATCTCTCTCTGTGTCTCTCAACAGGTTTACACTGCAGGGACTTGTTGAGCTGTCAGAATATTCACAGCTGTGATGGTGACATGTCTATCTCAAGAGGTTTTGCTCTTTAGGGGGCCACACCCTTGTGGGATGACTACTAGACCACTACTCTCTGTCTGTCAGTCCATCTATGTGTCTGTTTGTCTATCTGTCTATTTACCTGTCTATGAGTATAACTTTCAGTCTATATATATATATATATATATATATGTCTGTCCATCTATCTATCTATCTATCTATCTATCTTCGGTACCAAGTTGGTACTGAAATTTTAAAAATGTGACACTTTGAGCACTGTTGAGCGGATTCATAAACACCTCTGATTGGCCACTGTGTTCACGCTCTCAGCAGTTATTTCTGTGATTGGCTTCAATGATCACCACTTCAAAAACATGTTGTAAGTAGTCATCAATGACGCTCTTCATCGAGCGCTTATACAGATTATACAGACTGATCGCAGACCAGTCTGCTGATAGATGCCTGCTTTCAAACACTCCTGCTCCAGCCTTCAAAACTTTTCAAATTCAAACACTTCCGTGTGCTTTCAAATGCTCCCGTGTGTTGATGACTGTAGCCAATCACCAGTGTTGGGGGTATCGCATTACAAGTAACTTGAGTTACGTAATCAGATTACTTTTTCAAGTAACTAGTAAAAAACGAGTTACTTTTTCAAATAAGTAACGCAAGTTACTTTTTCACATTTATTGACTGACAGCTCTCCTGTCCCCATGTTGAGAGAAATAAAGTAAAGCAGAGGTGTTGTGTGCGCTGTGTGAATATGATGGTTATTGTAGCTCTAGACTAAATGTGAAAATGCATTACTCATCTCACTTGCACGAAAACATTCAGTATTCCTCAAAATTAATAAAAACAGTGAAATGCAATCTCAGAATTTTGCGTAAACCTGTAATAATTAACTATATTAAATTACACAAATATACTTTGTGTATTTAATCTCACCTAACTAATGTATTTGCTGCTGACCTTCAATGATCCAATTCAACCATACTAATAAGCAAAAATGACTTTAGATTAGATTTAGAAATAATGAGTGTTGAACTTCCTTTTCCTGTATCCTGTTCTTCTTTAATCCAGAATGGCAGCAGAGTTGAAAGGTTTGTTTGAGCTGCGCCCTCTACTGTAAATATGCATTTCCTTCCACTTTAGGCTTATTCATTTCACTTTTGGTGTGAAAGGGCCTTAATATTTGCCAAAAATAAAACTTTTTTGTTGTTGTTAAAAAACAAACAAGCCCAGGTGAGAAAAAGTAACGCATAAAAAAGTAACGCCAAATCAATGTAACACATTACTTTTCGTAAAAAGTAACTAAGTAATGCAATTAGTTACTTTTTTAGGGAGTAACACAATATTGTAATGCTTTACTTTTCAATCACAGACATATCTGATGAGTGTGTGAACACAATGGCCAATCAGAGGTGTTTACGAATCCGCTCAACAGCGCTCAAAGCGTCACATTTTTTAAATTTTAGTTTGACAATTTTTGACAACTCTATCTATCTATCTATCTATATATCTGTCTGTTTGTCTGTCTATCTATCTAGCTGTCTGTCTGTCTGTCTGTCTATCTATCAGCCAGCCTGCCTGTCTCTGTCTATCTATCTATCTATCTATCTATCTATCTATCTATCTATCTGTCTGTCTGTCTATCTATCTGTATGTCTGTCTGCCTGTCTGTGTCTGACGATCTAATGTACCTTTTATATCCCATTCTAATTCTTTTCTATTCTAGAGTCTTTTGATGCTCTTTAAAAAAACATGAATGCTGAACTGGGTGCTGTTTACAGTTAAAGGAAAACTCTCAATGAGCACAAACAAGTCAAATATCCTGTCGTCAAGTCTTCAGACACACACTTCTCTCGAAAGTTTCCAGCGGATGACACTGCAAAATCTTCAATTCTCAAAACAGAAAGCTTCAATCAGACCACTGGCCACTGCAGGCCACTGTGACACTCCAAAACCTGGAGCTTTCAAAAGCTTCGATTTTCCAGGCATCCATTACCTCAAAAGCATGGCACTGCAGCAAAACAATCAATACGTACAGCAAACTGCTAACCCTGTGAATCAGAGCACTGATTATCCCAGCCCTTGAGGCCAAAGCCAAAACTCTCACCTCACCTGGTGACCTGCAGCTAATACACTACACCCCACAAACAATCTGTTTGTCTATCAATACACATTCAGTCCTTCAGAATGTGCAGTACAGCACATTTTCAGAATTTTGTCATCATTTATTCACCCTCATGTCATTCCAAATCTGTATGACTTTCTTTCTTGTTTCTCTGAACATTCGTCAAACAAGTTTTGAAGAATGTTCAAGTCACTATTTACCATAGAATGAAAGTAGACTTTTTTTTCTATGAAGAACCAAAAAGACCCTGCAGTCCCAAAAACATCATCAATCTTGAGAATAAGCAACAAATTGCAACCAGAACTGCTTAAATACATTCTACACTCAAACACCTGAGGTAGAATGGCAGTGTTTTGTGTTTTGCTACTTTTACAGACTGAAACATATTTCTTCCCCCTTTAAAAGGCTGTATTTCACTGGCTGAGGTTCAATGCGGCATGCATCTCTCACTTTTTGCCTGCGGGCTCTGAATATCAGGCTGTAGCCATGACCATTGACAGCTCTTGGGAATGAGCATTTTTTATTACTGACCTTTAAACTGCGACACTCTGAAATTGAGCCACTTTTCTTTTAGGACCCAGAGGGGGCTGAAGCGAAAATCCATGAAAACTCTGTTACCTGGAAGTGAATTACGTTTCTGAATTACTTTTAAATTCAAATTGTATTAACATGCTGACCCACGTTTGTAATAAATGACTTTTTTCATTAATGCATTTAAAGAGAGAAGTCAATACCCAAAATCTTCACCCCACAAAGTGGTTTGTGCAATTTTGGGAGGATTTTCTAGGATTTTTCAACACTTCCTCTGGGAGATCAAGCTAGTCTCAAAGTTAACTCATTCAAGAAGAAATGCAGACAAAAGGTGACCATCAGCATCATTTTGAGCTGTTTCTTTTTGCTGGATCTAGAAGATCTTGCTTCATCTACTGCCTGGACAAGTGCTCTTCTCATAGTATTCCTGACAAAGGAAGATTACTCATGAAAAAAAGTGAGTGAAGTCTCGATCAATACTGGAGGACTGACGTTCCACAGCTAATATCACATGATCAGTCCTGTTATCTGAGCGAGCCAGCACATCCAGGCCAGGGTGCCGACGTACAGCTTTCATCAAAGCAATCGATGGTTCGCTCATGAATCAGAGCCCTTGTCCTGAGATGGGTACACAACAATCCCATTAACTGCAGGATTGAGGTAACAGTAGGCTAAAGCTAGATAATAGTGCAAAAAGTCACAAAAGAAAACCAAACAAACAAAACATAAATATACACTAATCAAACATTCATTACTGCTCTGTAGGCTGAAGTACAGAGCCGCCCAGAAATTCTGTTTTGAAAGTCTCTCGGTTCCATTTAAGTATTCAGATTTATCCTGGTTTCTAAAGTAAAGACTGCCAGCAGCACAAGTTACATACTGAGCGAAAAACGCAGAGACAGGAGATTTTGTCTTGTAATATACAGGGCGATCTGAACTAAGAGTGGGTGGAAAATGTTGCTATGTCTCTTGGCACTTTCCATGAAGAGGTTACAAAAAAAGGGATTGAAAAATGTATTTTTTTTTTTTTAACAAATGGTCTTGATTAACCTTCAGAAAATGCTTTCTGCCCACCTTGGGGGGTTAAATGAAGAAACAAACAAAAACTAAACTAAAAACTAATTCATTTAACAATGATTAAAACATAGAAGAATGGGTAACAGCGTTGAATTTGGTTACAATTTATTTTGATGGTCCACTTTAGACATTCTACTAACTATAAGTAACTTTTCAACTACATGTCAACTAACTTGCATTGGAGTATTAGTAGACGGTATAGACTGTTAGTTGACTGTTAGGTTAGGGTTAGTAGAATAAGTTGACATGTAGTTGCAAAGTTACTTATAGTAAGTAGAATGTCTAAAGTGGACCATCAAAATTAAGGGTTCACACTTGTAGTTCGATTCGTTTGGTTTGTTTGGTCCAGACCAAAAAAAAAAAAAAAAAAAACATTTAGTCCTGGTTCCGATTAGTGTTCAGATTGCCAATTTTATCACCAAACCAAAAGATACCGAACCTAAAGGCACAGGGACACTTTCACAACCTGATTGGTCAGATTTTATGACGTATTGCCTATTTAGAGACGGAACTTACCGAACATCCAAAACAATGCTGTGTGCTGAGATAAATGCGCTTGTTGTGTGTGCGCAGCCTACATATGATGGTATTTTGGCCAGCTGGGAACTCGTGAAGAGCTTATAAAATGTGTTAATGAGTCAAAACAGCGGCAGGATGGGCAAATTGCCTGTGATGTGGCAAATTCGCGTCTATGACGAGAAATACCAATATGCGTGAGGATTCTGTCATTTTTATCTTCCCGTTTTTGGTGCGTTTACATGTCTTTGGTCCGTGTTGCATTCATATATCATTCGAACTGCACCAGAGTTCGTTTGGAAGTGGACCGAGACCCATCTTTTCAGCAGTCTCGGTCCACTTGTTTGGTGCGCACTAGGGTTCGGATGGTAAGCATTAACATGTTCAAATGAACCGCACTAACAGAGCAATCGCACCAGGGTTCGTTTTAATCGAACCAAACATGATAAGTGTGAACCCTAAGTGTTACCCTGATTTTTTTTTTTTTTTTTCCTAATCTGAGTTGTCTATAGGGCGTCTATGACTCTATAGGGCGAGATAGTTTCGGACCAAATGTTGGTTTGTAATTATTAATAACTTACATTTCCCAAAACTGACAAAAAAAAAAAAAATTGATGTGAGACATCAACTTCTACTTTATTCATGGAAAGTGTCTTTTATATTATTTACACGATTTTTCACCAACACCTGTAAAAAAAGCATTTTCCAAAAACATTAGCTTAAATGTTTTATGGTACTTCTGGAGAATGACTTACCCTCACACTTTTCCAGGATCTGAACCGTTTCTCCAAGCTCTAGAGTCAGACCATGTGACAAAGATCCACGGAAACTACAGACCACTGGGAAAAGATAAAAAAGAAGAGGGAAATGAGTTAGATGCATATTGAAAGCGTTCAGAGACAATGCATTTTAAATAAAACCACAAAACAATTTGTTCTTTAAAGTGATGTGTGTAATTTGTGCTACAACTCTCCTGAATATATTTCCTAAACATATTTCCCTGTCTGCCATTGGTCAGATATCCCCGCCCCCTGCTCATGTTCTTGGTTGAGTCAGTGTTGCTGTGTCATGGCCCTGATATACTCACGGTGAAATTCCTTTTCGTTCTTCGCTTAGGGATTAAAGGAAGTTTGAAATACCTTTGCTGTTAGCAGAGTGAGCAGCGTTGAATTCGATGAATATGTAAATATGTGCTGCACGCTTTCCTCTACGACAGTGTTTGAAAAAACAGCAGTTAAAGTGCCCCTATTATGCTTTTTCGAATATTACCTTTTATGCAATGTGTAATGTAACTGTCTGTGAATGTAAACGATCTGCAAAGCTGTGAAGCCGAAAGTGCACGATAAATAAAGTTATTATCTCTCAAAAGAAAGAATCGACTCTGAACTGCTTAAAGGAATCGTTAGGAATTCGAATCCCATTTCCGTGACGGCCACACGTCACAAAGTAACACATTTGCCTAATGCCCGCCTATATGGTCTTCATTGGCTTTAAAGCAAGTAGCTTTACAGTATTAAATATGAAAAACAGTGTCAGTGTTGCTTTCAATTAGACATACAATTTAAATTTTTCTATAAAGCAGCTCTCCAGTGTGTTCATGTTTGACCTCGATGGACTGAACAGAAGAAATGAAGCTGAGAAGATTTCTTTTTTCAAAGAAGGTGGAGCCTCAGAATCACACCCATCTATTACATCATCGCCACCAACCAATGGTAGTTCAAAGGTGTTTATCAGCCGGAGTGAACTTTAACGGAAAGTTTGCTGTTGGAAATCCGTTTCAAACTCCAGAAACAATCTCCAAATGAACTTCATTTTGGCCTGATTTTATTCTAAATGACGTATATCGGGGCCTTCAAGCTGGTCGGACTGCTCAAAAAACAGACCAATGCGTTAGTGCCACAGAGACACAATATTTACACTTTTTGAGGAAATCCACCTACAAATGGTTTACTTACAAGTACAAGCACAAGTGCAATATGTAAGGGGTATTGCTTCGCGTCGGGGTTTATTCTGAGATAACAACCGGCTGGATGTACATTATCTCGCTTATTACACGGCTACTTGCCACATAAGTAAATAATTAGACACGAAATATTGATCTGAGTCTGCTTCCGCAGAGAAAGCAGTTGCTAGCGTGGCAAGTTCAAACTAGACGGAAACAGACATTTAAGATACGGTACAGTCATACCACATATTACACGGCATTTTGCCACATAAATAATTATGGGGATAAGAGATATAGATATAAGATTAAACTGATTTAAAATCGTACCTGTTTGTTATCTTAATCCATTACTGTGGACAAAACAATAGTCGCAAAATGGCAGCAGCTGCGTTTGTAAGAAATGAGAGAGCGAGTCCACGATACCAGATGACATAATTAAATAACTGTATACAAAATATTGGTTTGACTGCTTTGTATTTATTAGCTCAACAAAGGCATAACTTCCATGAGGAAAAAACGTTCCTAACAAGCGTATAGCGCTGCTGACTTCAGTTACCCGGATGAGCCTATGTTATCTGTTTTCAGCGGTTGTTATCGGGGAATAACATACCGCTGGATGGCGCCATTGACCAATCAGAATCAAGTATTCCAAGGAGCCGTGTAATAATACAAAATATACCATGGAGGCAGGGACTTCACAATTAGAACACATCAGTAAATTCAATTGTGTCATCATTTTGAGGAAAATAGCAGAGAATAGGGTGAATAATTGTCACCTGTCCTAAGGAGGGTGCTCTATATGTTCTCCATACATTTATTTTTCAGATGGTAAGATTTGAGGAATGCTTCAGTTATAGATGCACTGGATACTGTATTTGAAGCCTGGAATTTTTGCTGTTTTTTTTTTTAGGGATAAGCCAAAGCTAAAGACAAAGCTACTATCATATTAAGGTCATCTGTGGTCTATGCTTTTGCCGCTGGGTTCAGTAGAACAAAATGTGTCTAATTGCTTTTATTTGGGCCACATTGTTTTCTTCACTGGTAACTATAGTTTCTACCAAAATATAGTTGCTTTACTGTTATTATTCCTCCAGTAACACTGTGATAACTTGTCAGCCACCACTGTTATAAAGGTTTTTAATACTGATATTTTAATTTAAGTTTTCACTCAAATTGTTATGCTGATAATATAATATATAATGATTTTTTTTTAATGTTATCTACCAAGATTCTACTACGGTGCAGATGGGCAGAGCAACACTGTGGAAATAATAGGATTTATTTTCAATGAATGCATTCCGGGACAGCAAAAAACGGACATGTGCAGATTTAAAAGCAGAGATATTCTGAATTGCCATGGTAACATGGACAGAGCATCCCAGGGAATTATCGAATCCATGCTGATGAAAAAGCTTGTGTTAGAGAGCCTTGCTGTTTTCAGTTTTCCCGGAGTAGATATTTTTCCGTAACCATTGCGACATGGGAATCACATGGGAAAAATACTTCTAAAGTCAACATGGCATCAAAATATACTTACTTAAAACACATTACTGGTCTTATTGTGCACTATTTATTTATTGGAAAATGCATTTGTTTGTAATGTATTATCAAAATGCAACAATTTGCTCTTACTCTGAAATGACTTTCCTTTTTCGATGACATCACTGAGGCCATGCTGACTATTAACCAATAGCTTTTTAGGTATTGTTTTAGCAAAGTCACATTCAGTCTGGCTCCATTCTAGTGTGTACCACCTAATTTTAACCATCCGATCAATTCCAGAAGGATAAAATCTAGTCTTATCCTCCATTTCTTATTGATTATCCTGTTTAACTCAAGAAATGCATCACATTACAGAAGTAAAATGGCAAATGGCAGTTTATTTTAACTTTAATAACCAAACAATAAGCATAAATGTGTAAGTAAGTGAAATAGAGATGTCTTTGAAGAGATATTTTTGGACAAAGCACATTCCTAAAATAAACCCCTCCTTAGTCTACATTTGATTCCATGTGAATGCAGTTTTTTTTTTTTTTCAATCTAAACGCCCCCCATGGAAAATAAGCCATGCATATAATTTCATTATATAAGGGTGAGATTATAATGGTCAGACAGACAGACCAGATGAAATACCCGGAACAAAGCTGAGTAATTTCTCTGAATCCATCTGTATTTGTGCAACATGATCCAGTCTGGCTTGTTTTGCTGCTGTACACAGACGTCTGATGGGGCCTCTCAGAATCCCAAATTTATATCCATGTCTGCTCTTTCCAACATCTTGTCAAGAAGCAAACTGTTCTACAACACTGCTTCATGAAACAATGGTATAACATCTATTTGAAATCGACAATGGTTTAGATGACAAATAAGGCATTACATGTTGCATACATTTACTTGTATACCATATTCCCAATGCAGACAGGACTACTTTCCTTGAGGAGTTTCACAGATTCTGAAAGGTTCTACACTTTTTGAAGGAGGTTATCATTTTGATTGTTCAGCAGTAGCTATAATTGCTTTTATATGCAAAATAAACTTTTTTAAGGCCTAAAAAAAGGCCTAAAAATATAAATATAAGAATTTGAGTAATCATTTTTAAGGTTGATTTGGACTGAAAAAAAAAATCAGCATCTGAAAGCAATGATTACATTATCTCAACGGCATCATTCTCAAGACACCAAAATATCAGAGTTAACTATCAGAGAGGGACAGAGTGTCTTTCAGGATTTGTCATGTTCATTTACTCAATTTTGATGACATTGTACCATTTGTTATTTATTTTCAGAGATCACAGTTTAATATTTAATGCCTGTTAAGAAACTCTTGCTGCAGTTTCCAAGAAAACATGTGACTGCCGCCAGACGCATTTAGTAAATAATTCAATAGCTATTAAAAGAGCTTTTCATAAGTTAATCCCACTAAAAGACATAATGACATAAACAAATATGTGTTTTGAATAGGGAAGACTTTGCTATTAATGGTACCAGAACTGGCATTGTGATGGTCCTAATGCTATAAAATAAATAAAAAATGCTGGCCAGTTAATATGTAGGTCGCCGAGATGTCTGTAACTATCATATTTGTGTACAAATACCTGGTAAACACCTTAAAAATAGTGAAAACATCTTTCAGACAGAAAACAAACTGCCCCAAAACACACACTGAATACTATGGTATAAATATTTGCATGGCTACAAATAGACAGGACTGTTTTACGTTACCTTGACATTAAATATATGAAGAAACATGAAGTAATGTGTAAATACATAGCAGAACGGAAACATCAAAATCTTTTGTAAAGAACCTAATTTATTATATTATCCAAAAATAGGCATAAAAAAAATATATATATATATAAAAAAAAAATTGTGTATATATTAAACCACCCCTATGGTGACGTATACAGATGCTAGGCTAACCAATGTTAACTTACAACACAAAAATAAGCACAAAATATCCAAACATAGGCAATGAAATGCGGTTATTTAGTAGATAAACCATCTTTATTGGACGTATATATCTGCTAGGCTAACCAATGCTAACTTGCATCACAGAAATAAACATGAAATATCAAAAAATAAGCAATAAAACATGGTTATTTAGTGGATAAACCATCTTTATTTGACATATATAACTGCTAAGCTAACCAATGCTAACTTGCAACACAGAAATAAACACTAAATATCCAAAAATAGGCAATAAAAAGTGGTTATTTAGTAGATAAACCATCCTTATGTGACATATACTGTTAGGCTAACCAATGCTAACTTACCACAGAAATAAACATTAACAGTGCATCCAAAATCACGTACTGTTTGAGTAGGTACTACATTTGAATTTGAACTTATTTCACGACCGTTAAAAAAGTATGTTCTATTTAGTATGATATGTGTAGAATGAATGTAACCCGGACGTATATATTCGCCATGTTGTCATTGTCACATGACCTCGCTTCACCTCCATTCATAAATCCTCTCCCATGGCCTGATGGTATAAGTAAAGTGTCCATCAAATACGCATTTCAAAATCTCGCCAGAAATAGTAGGTCATCCTGTGACTTTTTGCCTACTGTTTTTCGAATACTATAAATTTGGACATACTACTCAGTTGGCGTACTGTTTTTCGCATGCTATATAGAAGGGAAGTATTCGATTTCAGACACAGCATAAATACCCAAAAATAGGCAATACAACATAGTTATTTAGTATAAACAATTATTGTGTGAAGTAAATAGCTGCTAGACTAAACAATATTAACTTGCAACACAAAAATAAACACGAAATATCCAAAAATAAGCAATAAAACTTGGTTATGTAGTAGATAAATCATCCTTATGTGAAGTAAATAGCTGCTAGACTAACCAATGCTAACTTACAACACAGAAATAAACACTAAATATCTAAAAATAGGCAATAAAACATAGTTACGTAGTAGATAAAACATCCTTATGTGACATATATAACTGCTAGGCTAACCAATGCTAACTTACAACACAGAAATAAACACTAAATATCCAAAAATAGGCAGTACATCATGGTTATTTAGTATAAACCATCCTTGTACGATGTATAGCCTACAACTGCTAGGCTAACCAATGCTAACTTGCTACAAAACAGAAATATACACTTAATATCCAAAAATGAACATTACAACATGGTTATATATGGTCCATATGTGACATACTGTATATACCTGAATGGCTGAAAAAAACACAAGAGAAATCAGTTGGGTGTCAACTGTTTTATAGCATGCAAATATTTTGATAACAAGAGAGAAGAGAGAAAAATATGGCACATCCTGAGAGGAAATGACATTTTAATTAAGGCAAATAGCTTGTCAAATTAGCATTTGTTGTGGCTCCTGCTAGCAAAAAGAGTCGCATAGCTGTATCCTTTGAGACGTGTGTGTGATTAGCGCAATTCGCAAGGATGCTATGACAGACATGCTAGCTGAGGGCAAGTTAACCCTTAGCACAGAAAGCAGGTCAGTAAACCAACCCAAGAGTGTTCACTGACTTCATGTCCGTAAACATGACAGAAGACAGTCATTATACACTTGGTATTTGCCTAGTAACAAATCAAATTTCAATCTGCATATATTATACTAACCCTATAGGCTAAATTAGGACATTTGCATGTGGCATCTATATACACACATTCTCATTAAACGAATGGCAGCTGTTGGAGCCCGTAAGGCCACACCTCTTCCTGCCATTCTGAATTTTGTCCTGTCATGCCAAAAAAACAAACAGCAAGCCAAATGGATCCATGCCGGCAGGTTTTATATGCGTGTCTCAATAATCTGCTAAACAAACAAGCAGAAAACACTAATAAATCTGGGTTTATGGAAGGGCAGGGAAGGGTTTGGAAGGGTTTTTTTCTTCTCAGATTTACCGAAGGATATTTCAGGCAGTCAATTGGAAAAGCAGTGAAACAAACAAGGTTTTTTTTATATTTAATTTACAGAGACATTTTGCTGTCTGTCATTAAAACTGCACTCAATCTATTAAACACTAGATGGCAGCCTCCTTAATAAAGAACATCTCTCCCCCAAACCTCACTGAGACTGTTCAGAATATACTGCCACATTAGTCTTACCATTATATCATGCATACTGTATGAAGTATGCACATTTTCTGTATGCATGCTATATTTTTCAAATTGTGCCACATATAACAGAGCACAAAATGATGTAGCAGCATACTACAATTTAAAACATTTATAGTTGCAAGTGTTTCAGTTGCTATTTTCAAAGTATAGTAGGCAGTATATACAGTAGTATATACTAGGCATTCAGTAATTAGTACATTAGAACATTAGCATTCTATTTACTGCATACTGTTCAGCTCATTATATACTGCAAAATATCTGTTCTGTTTTAAAATAGTATGATATACAATGATAAACATTTCAAATACTAGTATGCTACATTGTTGTCCCATGACCTTCATCTTCAAAATAAAGTAGGTTATTTTGCATTCTAAATTGTATAAATAAAAATAATAAATAAGTTGAAAAGGCTCACAAACTTTTTGAATCATTCAAAGGAATAATTCAGAATGAAACATTTTTTCTTAATTTATTTAAAATAAAAAATAAAATAAATTGAAATAAAACAAATAAAATAGCTAAAAAACTGTTTGATTTTATGTAAGTGTATATAAAATATACATATATAAAGATTTAGTTTACATTTAATATTGATTTTAAAAATCAAATAAAAAAAAAATTCTACCAAAGATGAAAACCTATCAAAAAAAAAAAAAAAAAAAAAAAAAAAAAAACACCTTTGCTAACAGTATCAGCAAAATCCATTATCAATAAAATGCCAGTCAGCGTGATTTGGAGCAATTTGTTTGTTATTCAATATTTTGCAAAAAATATAAGCGAACTTACATTCTTTGGCATTAAAGTTGCTACAAAAACAAATAGATTGCAAAGAAGTCGACTGTAAAGTAGAAGTTGGTTGATTTCTGAAGAGAATCACTATAAGAATAAATCCTTCTCGCACCTTTCCACTCTTTAAGTTTTTTAGCTTTTAGTATGAATATGTTAGCCTTAAGGTTATGAATAAGTGTGTGTTCCAAAACAATGACAAAATCCGCATTTAGGAGATATAAGCATTCAAAACTTACAGTCTCTCACTTCCGCTAAAATGGATCACAGATTTTCATGACATCACCGCGGACTTCAGCTTCTCATCAAATCTTCTGTCCAATCAAATGCTCTCTAGAATCTGAAGTCCCGCACCCTCCTACACTACAAACAGACACTAAAGCTGAGGCTGAAATCGGTCAATTGTTCACACATTTACTAGTTTCTATATGGTGAATGGCACACAGTGCACTATATAGAGAATAGGGAACGATTCAGACAGTGTAAATATGCTTTCCATTGACGCGAATGAAGTCCGTTTTCGTGGTTAGTGTCACGTGAACCGCCGCAGCGTGAGAACAGTTTGCTCTGGTCCAGAGACATGAGAGCGAATCATACGTGCGAGTCGGCGCAGACCACAAAACGTTCGGACACATTTGAGTTCTACAAACAATGCTATATTTTAAAGCAATATGGAGGAGAAACGGTTAGAGATTATGAGGAAAACTGGATTTTACGAGTTCAACGGCTCTGGACGAGCTGTGAAACTCTATTGGCTATTTTAAAAAAGGGGAGGAGCTTCTAGCTATATCCCACCCTGTCTTCCTTTTTCATTGGAAATTACATCAACACAGTGAATAAAGCTGCGCGTTCCAAGGCACTTCAGTGGGCCTTTAAAGGAATATTTCACCCAAAAATGACTGTTACGCCAGTATTTTCTTACACTCATGGCATTCTAAGCACCCTAAAAAAAATTTCACAATCCAAAGCATCAAAGCTCAGCTTCATGCATTGGTTTCCCCTGAGAGCAATACAGTACTTTCAGAATCTGACGCAAACTTTGGCAAGATGTTCTCATGATAGCCTCAGGGCGACAATAACGCGAATTGATAAGACAGAAAGCTTTTGCGCATTGTGTTAGCTGTGCCCTCATTTGAAGTGTATTTTACCTAAACACTTTGGACTTTCATTCTCAGTCTGGGCACACTGCCTGCAGCCACGCTAAATGAACTAAATGGGCCATTTGCCTGCATCCATCACAGCTTCTGAGGTGTGGAGGATGTATGTAAATTACCCTTTGATTTCATATGCTGTTCAGTGACCAGTTCAGGTGTTGTCCATGTGACAGCTGAGGATGTGACTGGGCCGGTCTGACATCAGTGGGTAGAAACGTGTGCCAAATGGGATTACATTATGTGTCTAAGTTACGATTTAACAGCTTCTGATTCTGAAATATTTGTAATAAATGCTACCATCTGGTACTAAAGTACTGCCAATACAAAACACAGTTATAGAACTGCTTGCCAACAACAAACCCCTAACCAAAGTATTAAACTTCAATGCCTAACTAATCCAGTAATGTGCAACGAATTATGTGCATGAATTATATTTTTGTAGGTGATCAGACTTACGTTTTTCGCCTGATGGACAAATAAATGGACAAAACGTAAGCTAGAATTACTCAATTACTGAGGAACTCAATTCATATCACTGGGCTACAATATCATGGAGACTTGGAAACTACTAAGCACTGCCTAGTTACCCCACAAAACACTAGGGGTGTAACAGTTCTTGGTTAAAAAAATTAAAAAATCGAACTGTACTGTTGTCCATCCACGGTTCAGCGCGCACTTGCACCGCGATTAAACTCAAATCTGACAAAGCAGCTATAATACGGTTTGTTGAAAAAAAAAAAGTGTAAAACAGACAGAAGAGTATGTATGTATCTGTATGCATCTTTCTGTTAATGGATGCATTTCACATGAGAATAGCTGTCCAATCAACTGTTTGTATATAAATCTGTTGCTGACATCACAGTTCTTCACATGTTGGTGTGCTGCAGTTCAGCATGGCAAGCGAAGGAGACAAGCCACTAATAGAGCCGCTGCCTGCATTATATAAATCTGTCTGGGAAAATTCTGTCTTCCCAATACGTTATAACAGAGATGGAAAGCTGCTCAGACAGCTTGTGAATACTAAATTGAGTTCTCTTTTCTTAGTTCTCCAGTCTTATTGCCCTTGACAAACAAATGCGTGAATTATGTCTTAGGGTAGGGACACACCAAACCGATGCCAATGAGCTAGCACTGATAAAAGCCGACTGTGTTGTCGCCTTGCGTCGCCTGCATCGGGGCAAAAAACTGCACATGAACACAGAGAGAACTACAGCCGTCTGTCAGCCAGCACGCACATTCTGCGCCTGCGTGTAAGAAGACCGCTGTCTATTTTTTTCATATATGTTTGTCTATATTCGTAATTCAGAAAGGGAGACCATCACTGCAGGCTGCAGATACACAAACCGTAAACAAAGCAGCACGTGCTTACCATTTTGAATATCATTCATGCTGATCGCTTTCTATATTCCACTCGGCTCGCGTTAAAGATTTGTCCAGGAAAACTCAGGTACATGATGTAAAATTAGAACAGCCTTCTGTCTGTACCATCTTGACTTGTTTGCTCACTGTTTTGCTATTATTCTCGCACTTCGACTCATTCACTAAACTAAAACGTCCAATCAGAGATCTCTCTCTTGCCTGACAGCCCAACGCCGATTTTACATGCTGAATCGTACCAAAAAAAACCTGATGGTGTCCGACTACAGCCAACAGTGCAGAACATACCGGCAAAACTTAGTCGGCCGACGCTTAAAAACTGAATAACTTTGTAACATAAATAAGGATTCATCTTTAATTATAAAGTGAAGATTTACATTTGATTACTTTGTTCAATTTCTGTACCTGAAAACTAGTGTTAGACTTACCTGAAAAAAAAACTGAAAAGCACTGTTTATTTTATTTGCATATTTGCTGTATCATATTTGTGATAGTAGTCCTTTTTTTCCTGAACACAGCACATACCGAAACCGTGACCCTAAAACCATGATACAAACATTACACCCCTAAAAAACACCATATCCACTACCCAGCAACCACATAGAACTCTATAATAACTGTTTAGCAACCAACAGAGCAACCGCCCAGAACACCCAAGCAAACAGTCAGAAAACCCTAGTAATCACTTAAGAAAGTCCAACAACTTTTCAGCAACCCCAGAACATCCTAACCTCTTACCAGTTGTCCAAAACACCCTGGCAACTGCCTAGCAATCACCAAGAACATTCTAGTAACTAAAACCTGCTTACCCAGAGGGGGTAAAATACTGCCCTGAATACCCAAGCAAACTCCAAAAAAAACAAAAAAAAAACACGCAGAACCATTTGCAAACCACCTACAACACTCTAGCAACTATATATCAATGCTAAAGCAATGTAAAATATAAACATCATCTTAATACAGTGTCCCAGAGGGGCGCAAACTAATTAACAAAGCAATTAATTAAACCACAATGCACTGGAAATACATCACAAAAGAATTAAGTCACAACACAAAAGATTTATATATTTATGAAAAAAGTCACTCAAAACAAAAGTTTCTATTGTTTTCATGCTTCTATTGAGAAAATCTAAACGAAAGACTGTCCATGTTATTTTACATTATGAACACTGAATGTAGCATCTTTAAAATATCAAACTATATGCTTTAATCTTTTATTCTCTTTCCTTTTGTTGTGTAGACATACAATCGCATATAAGATCTCACATTAAGTGGGTACGAGGAACATGTACGAAATATTACATTATATTTATGAAAGGGGTTAAAGGATTAGCATGATAAGACTGTATATAAATTGTGTTAATAACACTCGGGCCTCCCACAAAACAGCCAAACATATTGAATGATGAACACAGACAGATGGATCCCACAAATCCTTGCACTTCCAGACACACATTTGTTTACAGTTTTTCCTGGTGTCCCAGTTTAAACGGCAAGTGTCACACGGGGTGTCAGGAAATTCACTAATCCTGCTCTAAAAACAAAGAGACATCAGATACAATACCATCTGCTACACAATGAACACATCTACATGTGAGATCTCAGTTACTGACATCACTTCTCCACAGATACCATTTAACAGCTACCCCTCATTGTACGTTTTTGTGCTAACAAGAGCTATTGACTGCTACTCTAAAATACTGTCTGTGAATACAAAGCAGAACTACAACTCCCTGTCATGTAATTGTTACGGAGGCCAGCTGGAATGAGGTAGCTATGCAGGTAAAACCTCACTCATCTTTTTGTTAGCAAACAGTTGTGTAGCTAACTACTTTTATAGCTTGACTGCAGTGAAAGTAAAGTAGCTTGCAGTTTTATGACCAGCGTGTAGCTCTGGAAGCTATAGTTTACAATCAGCTACAAGCTAACACTGCTGCTAACTAGCCAGAATTAGCTAACTATGCCTGAAAAAAATACAAATCATTACGCTCATATACATCAGATTGAGCAATTATTTCATACTGTAGGTATTGTAGCACACACTAGCTGCTTCTCCACTGTCGGGCCAGTGCGAGCCAGGGCTAACAACGTGCCGGGTGGGGCCAATAGCCTCGGACCTGAAGCACTGAGGCCAAAATCAAGTTGTTTTCCATTGTCGAGCCAGTATCCCAGCAGCGCTATCATAAAACCCGCCCTTAACGCGCCTCCATAGAACAACGTCACACAACTCCATTAAGTCTTTTAAGTCCAAAGGCTTACACATTTAGAAAAACATTGATAAAAATATCATATGTTTACGTCACATTTCTTTAGAAAGTTTAGAAATCATCTATAATTATATATGATTTGTCTACATTCTTCAAGCAGTCTCTGGTATTTTCCATAAACATATGTATATTTATTATCGTAATGGTTAGCATAAGTATCCTTTAGCATCACATAAATACATTTCTGCCTCATACGGTGATCAGATTCCCCACTGGATTGCAAGCAAGTGATTTCAAACACTCGCTGGTGTGAGTTTTGAGTTGAAAATTGTTTAAAATGTCTTAAATGTTAAAGTCAACTGGTAGCCTGATATGGCTGAGATAATGGCCAATGGCTCTCAATTACAGCATGCTGCAGTTCCATTTTTCACCACAGATTTACATTGACAGTGACAGTGGAAACGTGACTGGCCCTGGCACACACTAGCACGCTCGTGGCTACTGAGCAGAAGGTATTTCTATGTAAATTGTTGGTAAAACCATTCTTTCATTTTTTTTATTTTTTTTAGCTTGACTGCATTTAACTACTTTAAACTAGTTTGTAGTTTTATGAGTAGCTTGTTTACAGGCAGCTTGAAGCTAACACCGCTAGGTAGCCAGACTTTGCTAACTATACTTAACAAAAAATGCAAATGATTAAGCTTATTTACATCAAAATGTGCAATTATTTCATAGGTATTAGCAAACATTAAGCAGAAGGAATTTCTATATAAATTGTTCACAAAACCATTTTTTTATAAGCTGTTGCATTCCATTTTTATAAAAAGTCACAGACACACACACAGAAACTTGTTCTGTATGCGGTTTATGAATAAGGTACAGTTTATTTATGTAACATGCAGAGCATTTATTTATGTACATTACCATTCAAATTGTTATTATTTTTTTTAAAGGAATTAATACTTTTATTCATCAAGGATGCATCAAGTTGCCCGAAAGCGACAGTAAAGACATTTATAATGTTACAACAGAATTTTATGTCAAATAAATATTTATTTTATTTAACTTTCTATTCATCAAAGCATCCTGAAAAAAAAAAAAAATCACAGTTTCCACAAAAATATTAAGCAGCACAACAGTTTATAACATTAATAATAATAAATGTTTCTTGAGCAGCAACTCAGCATGTTATAATGATTTCTGGAATATCATGTTACACTGAAGACTGGAGTAATGATGCTGAAAATTCAGTTTTGATCAGGGGAATAAATTAAATCTTAAGATACATTCAAATAGAAAACAGTTTTTTTTTTAATTGTAATAGTATTTCTCAATATTACTGTTTTACTGTATTTTTCAAATAAATGCAGATTTGGTGAGCAAAAGAGACATTCAAAAACATTTTAAAAAAAAAAATTACTGACCCCAAAAGTTTGAATGTTAATGTGTTTTTTTTCATTTTTATAAAGCAACTAATGGAGTTCATTGAGTTCACCTACGAGAAACTACACCAGAGCACCGTCAAGCAGAATAGGGTTAACATACAGTACAATGCCAGACAAACGCAGCCTTAATCCATTCTGCTGCAAACAAAAGCCAGCGTTCCACATTTAGTGCTTCTTTCAAATCAACCCTAACCAGAAGAGGTACGACCTCTCTGACTTCCCCTCCATCAAACTCTAATGTACTTTCTGCAGCGCACCAGTCAGTCTGTCTCTCTCAACCACAAAGGTGGACCGAATCGTAAAAAAAAAAAAAAAAAAAAAAAAAAACAGCGTGTTTTCCCTTGCCCGGGTAAATGCCATTGTGGTAGGAGACAGCAGGATTAGGGCAGAAAGCATTTTTGTTGGTTAGCCCAAAAGCAAGGGATTTTGAAAGAAAACTGCAGTCTGTGAAGGCGTTAATGACTGTGTCTGCATTGGACTGGACGGCTTGACTTCCTTCATGCTGTCTTGTCTTTTTCATTATTGTTGTGAGCAGATAGTGATCCTGTTGTGGAGATTGAGTGAACTTAAAATACCAATTTTATTTCTTATTTCTGGGAAAAACATCCTCCAACTCAATTTTTGTATTGTTTTCATAAACAGCTCTGGTGCATTTGCACTTTATTAAATTTGATTTCTGTGTGGAGGCCGTCCCAGATTTAATCAAGACATTATTTCAATTACATTTGGAGGGAGGGAAGGTGGAGGTTGGTGAGGGAGAGACAGGGATTTAGTGGGTTTGAGATGAAGAGTGGATACTATTATTCAGCTCGGCCTTATGGGTAAGGGCTCTGTCGTTATATTGGGGGTTTCTTGACTTTACCAAATCATTACTGTCTGTTACAGGTTGGGGAATCACTGTAGACAAAAGTTTGGTCCCCCAGCAACTATCTAGCATTAATGAAACCATCCAAGAACATCCTCACAACCACCTAGCAATATCATAGAAACCACACTAAAATGTCCATTGCAATATCATAGAAACCACCCAGAACACCCTAGTGGCCACCTGGACCTATCCATTCAAAAACTTTTGGGAGACATCAAAGTGCCAAAAATACAACATTCAGTCTTCCTATAATATTAAAATGAAATACATGCAGGATGCATTAACATGTCTATTCTCCACAACAGGATATTGCGCCAGTGTCTGTAGTTCTGCACATTTTGACAATGCAAATATTTTTAGCATTTTAATTGGCTGGATGAAGAACCGATGTCTGCATTGGTTACGTTCAGGAATACGATGCAGTCTGGCCAATGTCAAGGGTTTTGTCAAGGGTTTTCCATATTAAAGGTGCAATTTGTAAAATTTGGAAGTATCTATTGACAGAAATGCAATATAATATACATAACTATGTTTTCAGTGGTGTATAAATACCTTATATAATGAACCATTATGTTTTTATTACCTTAGAATGAGCCATTTGTATCTACATACACCACAGGTCCCCCCTCTATGTCAAGTTGTCATTTTGTGCCGGCATGTTTCTACAGCAGCCCTAAATGGACAAACACTCTACAGAGCGCATTTAGTCACTATGTTGTTCTTCTTCTAAATCGTTAGGGATTTTAGAGGCAGCTTGCATCGTCACTACGTTGAATACCCACGAAGAAGTAGTAGTAGTAGTCGCCTGGTTTATTAGAAGCAGAAACTGTTCTTTGTTAGAAGTAAGAAGAAACCTCATTGCTTGACTGGCTAACATACACTCTGCTGTCTCAGACGATTAAATCTTGTGTCGGCCAGACGGCCACCGTAGCTTCTCTATTTTGCTTTGAAAGGGAGGGTTAAGCTGCCGTTGGTTGCAGTTTGCAACCTCAACGCTAGATGCCGCTAAAATTTACACACTGCAACTTTAAATGAGAATGTAATATCCCTTTTGTAAACGTAAAAATGGTTATACAAGAGGGAAACCAAGAAATTCTGCTGCCACAGTGCTACTTGTTAAATAATGTGTGGTCACATTAGTGAACTTTCAGAAAAAATTCACGGGCAAAAAAGGTCCACAGTCTATTGTCAATAATGTAGTTAAGAAGGGTCTTTCAAACGAAACAGCTATCTTTCATGATGGTCCATGCTGAATTCGCATGAAAAACATAGAGAAGTGTTTCACTCTCATGAGAAATTCAAGAATTCCTAGAATTAAGTGACTGGATTCTGCATAAGAAAATTCATTGAATAATGGTAAACATGACCACACCTTTAGTCTCTATGGATTAAATGGGTCAATGGCATGCCTCTAGAGCTGTATGATCCTCAAACAGAGATCACGATTCTCCCAAGATTCTGAAAAGAAAAACAAAACTAGATATGCTCCGATATATCGGCCAATAATCGGTATCGGCCGATAAAAGCAAATTTTCACCCTATCAGCTATCGGCCAATAGTTTAAAAACAGTCGATAGTCAGGGCTAATATATCCTGTCAATCAGAAGAGGGCAGTTTTGAATTTGTGTTTTGTACAATTAAAATGCTAATAAACTAGTTTGATGATCAATATTAATAGTAATTATATGAATTAATATTAATTTGAGTAATGTGTTTGTTTATAACTGATACTAGTTCTGAAACAAGTTGATGAAATGGAGAAAATAATTTTTTTTATTTGCATTTCTTTCAAAATATAATCATTAAAAATATAATGATTAATTAAGAATTATAATGAAATTATCATTAAATTAAAAGGTGGTATAAAAGGCAGAACCCCAAACTATCTGTATTGTTATCGGTATCAGCAGATATCACTCTGAATATCGGTATCGGTATTGGTGGAGAAATTTAGTATCGGTACATCTCTAAAAAAAAAAAAACGTAATACTTAATTACTAAAGGTTCTGACAAAAATGTCAATTGATGCAGTCTATTTAAAATGCTTAACTAATCTGAATGAATTATTTAAAAAAAAAAAAATCGGTTTGAATGAATGATTCAATGACTCACTCATAAATGCTTCACTGGTTTCATTACTGGATGAATCAGTCTTTTTTGAATGAATCTCTTGAATGAATGATTCAATGGATACATTTTTTAACAGTCACCTGTGGCCACCTGCTGGTGTAATGATGTAACCGATACAATTGTTATTTGAAGCAAAGGTGAAGCAATCAAAAGGTGATTTGCTCTATTTTGATCGTAGACATCAGTGTTTATGTCCGAACTATACATTTTTATCCCAGTACTTCTGTGATAATTTGAACATTTGTAACACAGAAATAACAATACTGTGTGGTTGAAATGACTGTTTGTGAAGCTGTTTCATACCTATTCATGACAACTGCTCTCTCTGGCTCAGCGGCAGTGCCAACGCAGATTTGAATGTTCACGTTTGTGTTTGAATCGAGATTGCAATCTTTTAACGAGTAATCGTGCAGCTCTACGTGATGCTTATTTTTTTTTTTTTTTTTTGGATGTATTAATTTATTCACAAATACATTAATAATTTAAATCAATTATAAAATTACTTGAATACACATCTTCAGTGATTCCTAAATTAAAACCGATTTTAAGATTTTCGGGCAGCATGAAGTCCCAAATGGCATGCTGGTCCTGTCCTGATAACATAATAACGAAAATGCCTCATTCAACGAATACATTTCTGGAAAGAAAACCTCAAGTTTGACAATCTTTTATTATTATGTTTTATGAAAAAAAATAACTGTTTCACAGCTTATTAACATTTAAAAACTGCCTAATCAGAGTCATGTGGTGCAAACAACAAAGGTCATAGGGTGCAACCACATTCAAAATCACTCAAAAATCAATATTAAAATACAAATAAATAAATAAATAAATAAACAGGAAATGATAGAGAGGACCCCTGCAAACCCTCAAAACTGCATGTCAAGTCAGTTCAGGTTGTTAAATGTCATGTGGTGCGGCTCCTCAAAAACCTAAAGATATGAATGAATAATTCATGAAAAATCGTTTTACCATGAAAAACATCTAAAAGCATTTTGTAAATAATGATTAAGATGTGACCTTACATGTACTCAAGATGTATTTTTTAATATTTTAATATTGTTTGCATTTCCATTGACTTGTATTCAAGGTGTACTTAAATACAAGTCAGTGGAAATGCAAACAATATAAACAGTAACAATCCAAGCCTGCAAGGGATACACTTGTACCAAGGCTCTTTAGACGCAAAACCAAATTATTAAAGCATTAACAAAACAAATCTTAGCCTGAGACGAGCCTTCAGGGCTTGTCCTGTGCCAACTCTGAATCATCGGCTGTGTGGCAAAAGAGATCAGATCTCCATATGGTCGGACCACGTGGCCGTCAAACCGGTTCAATTAAACTGTGATAATTCTAGTAAACGCGCAGTTCAGTTCAACTCTGACACTAATTAAATGAGATTCCAAATTGAAGATGTCCAGCAAATGAATGTTGAAGTGAAATTAAAAATGCCACAGTGCATTCACTGAAAAAAAAAACACTTTTTAACGACTGCTGATATAATTGCTAGATAGAGAGCAGTGATGTTGTAAAGCAGATGTTGAAGCATTTGATGGCAGGGTGCTGTTTTGTTTTTTCACTTCTTATTTTCCTCAATCTATTCAAATTTCCTTTCAAGGGATCAAAAGCTTTGCTAATTGAGTATTTGAAATTATGCATGATTACACAAATTAAATGTTTTTTTGCTACAGCACATATGGGCTGCGTGCAGAAACAGTTGCGTCAACCCACTCGATGTTCTCTGCATATCTATTTGCAAAATTAATAGCAAGTGCTGTTCTTAATGTGGAAATTAAAAACAGCCCCAAAGCATTTACATTTATTATTACTTAATTTATATATATATATATATAAAAACAAACAAATGAAGGGGTCAGTAAATTAACCAATGAAAGTTACTGCAATGGTAAGGCTGACTGGTTTAATTGATTTTCCTTCTCATTTCATCTGAGCGAGCAGGGATGTCTTATGGCAGTACGGATCAGAACAAAAGCTGAATAAAGGATTATGTTGGATTAGCGAGGGGAAATTCTGATGGACAGAACATAAGACACAACTCAAACATAACAGCCTGTTGGCTGTACAGCAGGTAAGCAGTAGAGTGCGTATAGAGTTAAAGTGAAAGAGAGAGATAGAGAGTAGAGTGCGCATAGAGTTAAAGGGGTCATGAACTGCATTTTTTTATTATTTTATGTTTAATGTTTCTTGAGGTGCCCTTTTTACATTAAAAAATTGTCATAATTTAGAAATAAAAGGCCATTTTCTACTCTGATTTTAGCCCTCTGGTCTGAACCTCTGTTTGAAGAGGCGTGTCTGCTGTGAGATTTCAGTGTAAACACCCACTGCTGTGATTGGCTAACATCTTTGCATATGAATAAGTATTACTTGTGGAATCCTCTCAAATACCTTTACTACTTTTTTACTATTACAGCTGTCAATATTAACCAATCGTGAAAAGTGTTGATTATTGCGTTATATGTAGATCTATTCCCATCACATGAAAGGTTGCATCGATGAGCAGTGTAGCCGATAGCAGTCTGATGATCGTGTGAATGCAGTGATCTCCTCTTTCACCATAACTAACAATGCATCCATGATGTAAATACAGCAAGTGGTTCATTGTGCTGTGTAAACAGCCACTGATTATAACGAGAGTTCTGGCAAGTGTCCAGATAAACTCGTTCTATATGATCGACAGCTTCAGCCATTATAAAGAGAGAGTTCTTTGATCACTTTCTGTATATAATTTAATCACAATTTTAAAATGCATAAATACTCAGTACATATCAAACAGTCTGTAATAACAGACAAAGCATTAGTGACCACATAATAAAAACAGTTACTCACACTTGTGTGGTGCAACATTACTGTCAGATCCAATATAGTCAGCACAGCATGAGCGTTTCAATCTTTCTAAAAATCCTGCGTCAAATTGTGCCTTGTTTGTAAACGAATCCGCGGTAAAATTAAGTAAACAAAGGACCAAGTTCTTACTGACATGGTCTGGAACTTAATTAAAAATAAAGTTCATCCACTCTTTCCTAATGTTAGGATCAGAAGGAAGGCAAGGCAAAGACTGTGTTTTTCCACAGCTTGGCACTGCACAGCACTTGTTGTCTTCGGAGCCATCTTTATCGTTTAGTTTCTGCGTAGACCTGCGTTTGACTCTCGTTATTTACCTACTACATGCGCAAATCGGTGGGTGGGGCTAAACAGGCAGTGATGTAGAAACAGGCGTTGATCTTCTTCTGCGGAGGCGGTGTTTAGCCACACTATTACGTAATAAAGCAACACATTCCACAACCTGTTGTTTGGCAGATTGTTTTCAATATAAGCTGTTTTTAGACTAATGAGAAAGTTTTGAGTTCTGAAATTTACAGGACGTTTTTATAGTACAATGACATCTTATATGTTAAAAGATCAAGGGAATTTTGATTTCTCAGTTCATGACCCCTTTAAAGTGAAAGAGAGAGATAGAGTAGAGTGTGTATAGAGTTAAAGTGAAAGAGAGAGATAGAGAGCCTGTCTGTTACATAAACAGCACATTTGAATGACCAGTCGTGACTGCCTGTGAAAGGCACTAGTGTACTATAGAATCTCTTCAGTGAAACGTTTTTTAAAGTAGCTTTTGTACTTTCAGGCATTTTATATATTTAATGCATTTTACATTCAATTGAATGAAACTATAAAACATTTAAAATATCTTAATATTTAGGTTTAATTTTACTTAAATGCTTAATTTTATATAAATATTGAAATTATTCTTTATTTTATAGACACATTAAATAATCAACAAACATATATATATATTTATATACACATACATATACACACACGCACATACACACACACACACACACACACACATATATATATATATATACACATGTATATATATAAATGTTGATTATTTAATGTGTATATAAAATATAAACAATAATTTGTGTATGTGTGTATTACACACAAATATACATACATTTTCTCGTTAAAAATCTTTCAATGGTTTCTTTAAATCTACTTACAAATATTATGTTTATATATAATGTGATAGATAGATAGGTAGATAGATAAAACTAAATATTAAAGATCAGTGGTGCATCAAATATAAAATTAAAGCTTGTTACAAAAAAGGCCCAATTTAAAAACAAAACCAAAATAATTCTATAAAAATAATACATTTCAAAAGTTCACTTATTAAATAGATGTTTTTTATTACTAGATGGTTTTTATTACTGACAACTCATACATAGAATAAAATTGGGCCTAAAGCTGCTCTACTATACTAGCTACCACTACACGCCACTCCTGCTTTCTCTCAGTGAGTTTGGGAAAGCACTGCAAATTAGCAGTTTAACAGGAGGAAGCACCTTCCCTCAGGGTCCTGTTAGAATCAGTTAATCTGATCAACTTACTGACCTGGATATGTTTTGCTTGAGCTGGAGAAAACACGCATCCGCTCATGGACACGCAGCAGCGGCTGCAAAAGGGCGAGCGAATGCATGTGCGTGTGACGTACTGATGAATCTGTGTTGTAACTCACTTGCAGCATGCATTATGCAACTGGAAGATCTAAGAGGACCTTGAGCGGGTTGATTTTGTGTAACATTTCTCTTTATGGAAACAAAAAAAGCATTTAGCATCCATGATATAATGGAAAGTAGGAGTTGCAGGAGAACAAGGTGTAAACATTTATGGATAAATTTGTGGTGAAACAAGTCAAAGTGTCCCACCTGACTTTACAGGAATCAGACTCAGCCGTGAGGAGGAATGTGCCATGCAAGCTTTCTAAACTGAGTGTGGTTGAATTTCGCTTTTGTTGTTCGGTTGTGGGGGAAGGGGCATGGACAAACTGATCCCACACTGCTGTCCTTAAAGCTATTGATCCCCCAGTGAGCTACGTCCCTCGAGGGTTCAGCCTGTCCGAGTAGGTTTGTATTTCGGATGTGAACGTATCAGATGTTCCCCATTTGTGACAGTGATTTTGTATTAAAATAGGGTTGGTTATTTAAGGCAACTTGTTTAGAAAAACATGATGTTTTGACTAGAAAAATGACAAGAAATGATAAGAACAGAAAAAAGAGAAAATGTAATGAGCTGTATTTATGAACAAACTAATCAAGGTCTTCAGGATTAATAAAAAGTGAGGCAGGTGAATTTGATCAACGTTGGAGCTAAACTCTGCAGGAAAGTGGACCTCAGTGACCCCTTGCTTAGCCTATTAGCTTAGTGCTAACTGCCTATTAGCTAGCTAGTGTTAACTTCTTAAGAAACGTTCCTTTGGGGCCGTTTACGTGACACCATTTTCAACTAAAGGAAAACTTTTTATGCGTTTTGGCAGTTCATTTACACGACAATGACATTTTGGGGGTTTCAAAGTGCAAGTTTTTGAAAACGATACTGTTATCGTCTCCATACAAACTAGAAAAACGGGAATTTGTGAAACCAGTGACATCATGCACATGCGCATTAATAATACAGCGCTTTTAGCCGTTTTCGTGGCTCCGTGTGAATGGGGATCAATCTGGACTACATGTCATCTGTATGCGTCAGTTGCACTACACTGCCATTCACAACTCCTCTCTTGTGGCCTCATGGGATAGTAAAGTGTCCATCAGTTGCACACTTCAGAATTTCATTGGAAGTAGTAGATCACCCGAGTACTTCTCGCCTACTGTTTTATGAAAACTAGGAACTAGGGCTGCTAGATTATGGCAAAAATCATAATCACGATTACTATGGTCCATATTGAAATCACGATTATTTAACATGATTATTGGTGGCCAATATAATCAAAGCCTTTTTTCATGATACAGGTAATTTTAAATATCAGCAAAATTCCACAATTATCGATACTTCAGCAAAAACTAATATTAGGTTAACTAATGTAAGAAAAAGGTCCTCAAAATTATTATATAAGACAAGTAAACAGTCAACAATACAAAAAGACCAAAAAAATGAATTACAAAATGGAGAAATAAATACAACAGAATGAAAATACAAATTAAATAAACAGTGTTTTAAGTTTTTCAGGAAGATGTACTAACAGTGGTATTCAGATAAGTTATAGCCAAAAAACTGAATAAACAAATGTAAAATAACACTGCATATAACATTGTATAGTCTTACTGTACACATTAAATATAGATGAATCCTTATTAAAGCTACTAAATTTATTCAGTCAAGATCAGCGGATGATTTTCCTTTGTCATTTGTTGTTTGGTTATCATTAATGACGGAGTGCAGCAGGTTTATTAGGCTGCTGTCACTTTAAGAGCTGCACGGATCCAATATATTGTTACACATGCATTTTCTTTCTCAACTGTGTATATTTACTTAAGACATATCCCACTGTCCTTACATGAAAACTCTCCAAAAAGGCATTTTGGCATTTCTGCGTGCACACGTTTAGGCACGTATCCAAAGCCCATTTGCTTATCCGCGTTTGGCTCCGACTTGAATGTGCACACAGAAAGCCGCCTGGTGAACAATGTCTCTTTTGTTGCTTAATGCGCTTTTAATAACACTGTTTAATATCAAACACGTCCTGCAGTTTAGCAACAATAGACTGCATTTTACACCACTCACTTTTTTGTCTGATTTGGATGTTAAGTTTGGGCTTTTAGGGAGGAACGAAAGTGCACTGCTGTGATAAAAAGGAAGGTGCGATGGACGGAATGCGGCAGCGGCTCAATAATCGTTTTACCTCATTTATCTTGTTTTCATAATCGTTTGAAGCCGAAATTGAAAAATCAATTATGATTAATCACACAGCCCTACTAGGAACTCGTACTTACTATGTTTTTCACATACTGTTTTTCACCAACTATATCATAGGGAAATAGGTATATGCATATGCAGGGACTGTGTTCCAAAATATTATAGTGTGCAGTTCATTATTAGCATATTAGCACATTAACTTAAACTGCAATGTCAGTTTTCTTTTTCAGGTCAGCTACTGTCAGAGAAAGAGTTTGAAGAGAATGTTGCAGAGCATGTTTACAGCTAGCTACCGAAATCATAATACATCTGGTTGAATGCCACAGGCATTTGAAAGGAACTCTGTCACCCCTTCAGTAATGAGTTTACCGCCACAGAAAAATAAGGGTGCATGTTATCGCAGAACGTAGCATAAAATTAGCACAACCATTAATTACCTGGGACAATGGTCCATTATACAGTTTAACAGTCATTATAAAACAACATTTGACTGCTGAATGCTGCGATTGACCTACCAGAAATGGGTATTGTAGAGTGCTATGTAATGATATAAAATAATTGCCATTAAATACTCTTAAAAACAGTCCTTCCCCAATGACTCAATCTCTATCACTGGGTCTTGTGGTGAATCAGTAGGCAGCAGAGGCCTTGTCGAGGACAAAGCCTGGTCTTGTAGCATCACGAGGAGCAGTAGAGTTGTGTGGCGCGGTGTGGAGGATGGGACAGTATGTAAAAGAAGCTAGTGTGTGATTACACTGATATCGTCTTTCTTGCCTATAGTGCTAACACACTCATCCTGCAGCATCATGATATCACCAGTCGCAATCACAAGGGACCAAAGTCCCCACATATTCATTTCACTGCTTATTTCTCACATTCACATCGGACAACGATGCGCTATGAGGTGTTGTGTGAATGAAGTCGCTTCTGAATGTTAAGACAAATAGCAAGCAGGGGTGGGCGGTATGAACAAAATCTTATATCACACTATGAGTCATCTATATCCCTGTACACTACCATTCAAAAGCTTGCAAACAAGTTTGTTTCTGAAAGGAATTCGTCCTTGTGTTCACCAATGTAGCATATAATTAAACAAAATACAATCAAAAGCAGTAATGTCGTAAATACATTATTACTGTTTACAACTGTTTTCTATTTTTAGAAATTTAATTTAATAAATATTATATTATATTAAACTAAAATTAGAAATGCTATTTTGGCAACTAACTGAAATAACTAAACTAAGTTTAAGTTTTAAGTACTAAAACTAAAACTGTATAAATAAAGCTAAATAATAAAAAACTAAAATGACAAAAAAAACAACCTAAAACTTAACCTAAAATTAAAATGAAAACTGAAAATATAAAAGTAAAAGCTAATTCAAATATTAATAAATATTATGATAGCTAAAACATCACTGTGGATGATATACCACAATAAAGTGGTAATGTTTTGGATAATTTTGGATAATCCAGTGCATTAAAGAAATTACAAATTAAGGCATTACATCATCTCTTTAGAACTTTGTAGATGCAAACTAGTAGGTATTATTCTAAACAATCAAATGACAAATTATATGCATATACACTAGAATATAAAAAACAAAAAAACAATAAAACTAACATTATAAAACAGACAGTTTATACTTAGAATTCTGATTAGATGAGCCATTGTTGTGTAAAATAGCTCAAACTTACAAAAAGATATAACTTCACATCCTACAAATTTAACACTAAAGGCCAGTTCACACTAAGAATGATAACTATGAAGACAACTAGTGTTGTCAAAAGTACCGGTACTTCGAGACCAAGTTGGTACTGAAATTTTGAAAATGTGACGATACCAGCATTTCTGTAGTACCGGGAGTACCGAGAATCCGGGTATATTCGGTACCCACTGATAGGGCTGTGCCAGTATTATACGTGAATATGACACGAGTGAAGCACAAAGCTTTGTTTATAGAAGAAATAGGCTAATAGGTTAGCAATTAAATGTGACATCGCAGCCATGGAAACATTTTGGTTCATGCCGAATGAGAGAGGTACGTCATACATTTAAGCTTTGCCGGCTTTGTATTCTGTTTCTTGCGAATCGCGATCTGGTTACCCGATTAACAGAGAATTTAACAATATTCCATTAGTTATTCCACTGAACATGGAATCTCTGTTTCTTTTCCCAAATCTTCACTCACGCAGGGGATTATAAACGTTTCTTCCTTTTGTTCACTTTTAGGCCTATTATATTTGCATTCCTTACTGTGGTAAAGTAGAAAAAACACCATAGGACAGAAACCTTTTTGCTTGCACGTCAATTTCTATTTAACAGAGTTTGTGCTTGTTATTAGACTTGATAAGGCGTGTCAAGTTTATTTGTATAGTGCGTTTCACACACCAGTGATTTTTAGTTTTGTTTTCTCTGGCAGCGCAAAATCAAACATAGCCTGAATATCTGAAGATAAAACTAGCTCTTCAGACCTTTTACAACAAGTGTCAGATGCTTGTAACATCAGGAGATAACAAGAAGATAACATTCCTGATCGTGACCCACATCCCTCTCAAAGCGCGGTAGGCTATATGACGCATCTTTGTGTGGAAATAAAAAACGAATGTTTTTTTAGAATAATACTTCACTTTCTTATTATTTAGGTTAAAATTATTTACTGATATTTATTTCATAGTTTTACAGGCTGTAGTGTGTCGTTTCACTGAAGGAATAGCTAAAATAAACACGCACGTCTGTTTCAAAATGGATGTTTGAACATTTGTTTAGGCCTATTTATTTTTTTATATTTCAAAATTTATTTAATTGAGGTATATATACACATACAAACATACACACACTCCAAATATTTATATGTATGATTACCATCATATTTAATATGTTTTTAAAAATAGGCTAGTTAAATAAAATAGTAAAATAGTTCCAACAGATTTTCCTGTGTTACCAAAATTGATACCACAGGAAACCATTGGTACTGGTACCGACTACTGGAATTTTGGTACCGTGACAACACTAAAGACAACTATGATAACTATATTAGCGTCCACACCAACGCATAATATCATTCATTTATATCATTTATTATAAATGCGCACTGCAGTTTTTTTGTCGTCTGCCACTTTAAATGCTTGAGCTCTTTAAAGCAGGATGGATTTTAATTGGCTGTCAATGTTTTTATCATTCATCAGCTGAAAAAAAAAAAAAAAAACTTTATAAATATATCTTTATCATTTTACAGTTTTCGTCTTTAGTGTGTATGCCACTAGTTACGACGATGCTCTGCAACGTTACACAACTGAACTCTAAATACTACAAATAAAATAAAAAGTCACCAAAAATACAACAGAATCTCTACCGGCTGACACACAATTCACAGAAAACAAATGTATCTCTCATAGAGGATGCACTTCGCATCTGCTGATTTATTTACGAGTATGGCTGACTTATAGGACTTCAGATTTGCACAACAACACCATACGCCAATTACAACATTTACTATCTAATGACTGCGGTGTAACTCACAGCATGGCGTAGGAATTAAGTGGAAAAACTGTTAAGGTGGTGCTAGCGAACAGCATTAAAGCAAAAGATGTTCTCTTCAAATAATTAGAGGGTTTTATCACATCATTCTCAGCTGCTGGGAAGCTCTGTTAATTAGTCTCTCGGTTGAAATGTATTCCCCTTTTCATCAAGTCAGAATAAAACAGAATAATTACAAGAATAACATGTCAGAAAGCCAGTTGGTTTAGCCCTCAAGACACATGCACACAGAGAGGTAATGATGTGAGTTTGGATGTGAGAGCATTCATGCGTGCAGTCGCAACTGGGACAGTCGGCGTAATGTTGCAGCTCTGTACTGCCATGTGCACGCGACTATGCATATTTCTATTTTTTGGCTTTGAGCGGCTGATGCAACAAAATGGCTGAAATAATGGGTCAGCATTGGTCCTCTAGCTAGCCCTCATCAGAATTAATGCTATGTGTGAGGATGATATAAGCGAGCATTCGCAGGTAACACAGATGGTTAAATCGCTCTGAAATGCAATAAAAGGAAACACCAATAAAAAATGCATACCCTTTTCTGTGTCTTGAAGGTGCATGTTGAAACAAGACTATAAAGGCGGTGCATTTTTTTTATAAATTTGTGCAAGGGAGGAGCATGTGAAGTGTATGTTAATGTCTATGTGAGCAGGGGATGACTAATACAAAACTAATGTTTCAATCCCTGCGTGGATGAATCTGATGTGAGCCGTTTTGTAGAGAGGGTACAAACTTAAGACCTGGATAGTATTAATACTGTAACTCATCAAGTGATATGTAATGTAAAAATTGACTTATTTACTACTTATTAATTATTTTAGGAGTAAATCTATGTATGAATAATTCATAAATCTACTAAAAAGTACTGTGGTGGTACCATGCTTCAATAATGGTATCAGATATACAGTATAATTCCATGGTTTGATTATCATATTCATATATCATGGTACTATAACGTTCTTCAAGATTAATATCATTGTATTTCCATGGTTTTTTGATGGTATATTTTTAAGGGTTAATGTCATGAAACACAAGACATCTTTTTTTTTTTAATATATCATTTTATATAATTTTTTTTTTTTACTCTTTCCCCACCATTGACGGAATTTTACGGCTTTCCATGTTTTCAGTGTTATATGGTAGGGGGTGCTAATATGCATCTTCTGAAATTTCCGGTTCAAAACAGGCAAAAAAGGAGCAGAAATAAGCAGTTAAAGTATTTCTTATGCATGTTTGGTAGTCTTTAAAAAAAAAAAAAAATCTCAGCTTTTTGTCCAAAATGTTGCTTTTTTTATGAAACTTGCCCACATTGAAGTGTATATATAAAAAGAAGGCATGAAGCTACAGGGTTTTTCCTGGGTCTGAAATAGTCTTCGGTGTTGAAATTAATAAATGCTGTAGAAGCAGGTTATTGTTCATTCTTAGTTCATGTTAACTAATAAAACCTTATTGTAAAGTGTTACCATTTATTTTGCATTTACACTCAAAGACTTAAAGGGGGGGTATAATGCTATTTCATGTATTCTGACTTATTTACACTGTTAAAGATTCTCATGCTAAACATGGCTAAAGTTTCAAAACACGAGTTGGACGTATGACGGAGTATTTCTGTGCCAAAAATACTCTTCCAAATCCTCATAAACTTTGTGGTCTTTTTTCCGAGTATGGGCCTGTGTGACGTCAACAGGGTCGGAATTCCTTGTACGGGCACTTCTCCTGGAAGAGCGCGCGCGCACACACGTTGACCAGAGCGAGAGAGTAAGAACACACCCATCAACCCGCGTTTGGCTTTACGGAAGTCGTCGGCAGCGCTGCGCAGCTCACGGGACTTCACGAAATCAACAATGTCACTGAACGTAGTGAATCGCTACGCAAAAGCTGCGTGTGCTCGTGACTCTTTTGCTCCGCTCACACGGCACGCCTTCAGGCGCTCGGCCATTTTCGAAAAGACTCGGTACAGCGTATGTATCTTTTATAAATATGATAAAACTAAAGACTTTTTGGAGATATGAAGGATGCACTACTACTCTATAGGTACTCGAGATTAACATGAGATTGGCAGAAACTGTGTGTGATACCCATACCCATCTCTTCCCCCCTTTGACATACAGTAATATGAAAGAGAAAGAGATAAGCCCTTGAAGAAATGACTGACAGGAGGTCAAAATCTCTGCTATGAGGGGTCTCAAACGATACAGTACTAAACAGAACTAGATGCTTTGTTTCTTTTGGCAGAAGTTGTATTTCCACCTTTACAGAAACAACTTTTTATTGAGGTCAACAGTTACTGCTTTTACTCTAAGGTATATAAATATAATCTTGGGAATCTTGGTTGGGGGGGGGGGGGGGGGGGTTTATTGTGCCTCACTAAGGAGAGATAAAAGGAAAAGACCAGTGTCCTTGAAAGTAGACATGGGGCATACGGAAAATCAAAAGAGCCAAAGTCCCAGTGTATTTGCAAGCAGCTTCCCCAACACATCAGTCGGCCCCTTGCACTTTTCCTTTATCATTCACTCTCTCCCTTTCAATGTGAGTGAGTTTTGGCTCTATGCTGCCTTTTCCAATCAGCCGTGAATGAAGAGCCACGCTCCGTGGCACGGTCGGAGGACAGACTGCTCGCAATCTGTCAGCCTGATCTCAGCGGTTCCTGTGCTGCCAGGGATGCAGTTAATGAGGTCAGTGGCACTTATCTGCAGCGGCCAGGACAGCCACGCTCCTTCTGTCTGATGCCCAGGTGGCATCTCTTCATCCCCGGTGATGCCCTTTCTTTACAGTTTTTTTTCCACAGTGTATTTTGTACCCTATTTGGTACAACACTACAGTGATATGTTTGAATATACTGAATAGATGTATTTAAAGGTGTACTCACACTAGACACGGTTGCCTTGAACCGAGCGCGAACGCGATTGTCCCCCCTCCCCGCACTCACACTGCACTTAACGCTCCAGGCCGGAGCACGCTTACGTCATATGCGATGCAACTTTTTGAATGAAAGAAAACAGGAAGAAATGCACTTTCGCTAAGATACTGCCTAATATAGGCTATTTATAATTTATGCCGTGAATTACGCATTTTCAATAGCACGTATGAGAGGATCATTATGAAGGCAGCTGACGTTAATGGAGGAATTTGCAGCTTTACACACAAACTACAATTCCTGTTCATCAATAAGTTGAGAATCAGACCCGTTATAAACCCAAATACACTCGAATTAATTACATGAATTGATAAGTGTACTATCCAAGTAGCAATAAAGATGTTTGCCGTCATAATGATGACAGTAGCGCACACAAAAGTAGTAATTGTTCCATGCTCTGGCACGGTTAGCGCTCACACTGCATGCGAACCGCGCTCAAGCCCAACCGAACTACGCTCTGGCCCACCTCTTCCAAGCTGGCCAGGGCCGGCTAAACGAACCGCGCCCGGGCATGGAACGGAGCGATCACACTTGTCAAACGAACCGGGCTATGGGGGTCAAACGCGCTCGGACACGGTTCAGAGCGCCTAGTGTGAGTACACCCTAAATGTCCACAGGCTAATCATGCCTAGATATAAAAAACAAAACAAAAAATTAAAAACATTGTCAAAACTACTCTCTCTCTAGTGTCTCACAAGAGGACGGCTCCCATATCAGAAGAGAACATGCTTTGATGTATGGCCAGTCCTTTTTTGGGGGGAAATTCCTAGAAACAGGTTTCCCACATTCATGGCAAAACTGGAAATATCTGGGAATTTTAGAAACTCTATCTGGTAAAGGTCATGGAAATATATTGGTCAAAAAGTAACAAAGAACAAAAATTATTCTTTCATTAGTACTTTCCTGTCACTCTATATTTTCCTGAGCCCATTTCACAACATTTTCATCATATCTGATGACAGGTGGACCTGCTGCTCCGTATGTTTTCCATCGTCTCCAGTCACATGTAGATTGCATAAGCTTATTTCATCTATTAGATTGAAAGATCTGACAAAGTCCATACACTTACCTATCCATAGACCCTCCCCTCAAAGAAATCAGGACAGAAGTGGACAAAAGAGATGGATTAAAACACCAAGTGTAAATGAAAATGTGTCTCCCTCGTCTACTTGTGATCCGATCAACCAAAATGCATCTTAATACACTGTAAAAAGTAATACGCTCTATCGACTCAATAAAATTGTGGTAACAGATTACAAGCAATACTATTAATTAAATTCATTATTCCTTAAAAGTCAACCATTTAAAATGTGTAAAATTAGCACCATTACAAAAACCACAAACTGACATAAAAAGCAAATAGTCAAACTGCCTAACTAAATAAAACACTGATAACCATAATGGCGACCAAATATTTTCAATAAAATCAACATCAACATCTACACATCTGTTAATTCTTGTGTTTCTCTTTCCTTCAGTGATTCTGCTTATTATCAGCAGGTGTCTTCAATGCTGTCTGTTATTCAGATATTTTTGTTTAAATTTTACTTAAATTTTACTCGTTTTAAATGGTTGACATTTAAGGAATTAATTTGATTAATTCCAACTCAATTCTATTTGTTGAATTTAATTAATGATATTGCTTGTAATCTGTTGCCAAAATTTTATGAAGCAGATACAGCGTATTACTTTTTACAGTGTACCAAGTGTAAACAGGGCCTAAGATTCCCTTTTAGACAACTTAATTAATGCACATATGTTAATAAATAAGTTTCCTTCTAAAGTTCCTTAAACGTATTAAATTTTAGCAAGTTAATTAAACGTCTCCAGTCTCAAATTCTCACATCATTTAGGATATACACACTGTACACTGAATTTCATCAATAATTCAAAATGCATTTACCAAGATGCAATGTCTAATACTGTCCTGTAATATGTTTTGTTTTTTTTGTTTTGTTTTTTTAGTAACGATAACTGCAATTGGGTCTGTTATGGAAGCATACAAATATGATCAGACTGACTTGCATGCTCTCTCTGGCCATGCAAAGGCACCCAAAGATGGTGTTTCTATGGGATTAGGGTCCAGATGGTGAGTCTACACAGTAACTGGAGCAGTGGGCTAAGCCACCATTACACAGGCTTAAAGTCACTATAATCATTGACTTCTCTTAACGCTATTGATAATGTAACTCCAATGATCAGTAGACCATTGCATTAAGCATATAGACTTAATTATTTGAATCACATTGAAAGCACATTGAGTACTGGTTCTCAACAAAGAATAGAAAGCACAAAATCGGTTAAAAAAAAATCTTCGAACTGTACTATTGCTGCACAACAGAGACAATGGATCTGATTTTCATGGTTTTCACATAACATTGCTTAAGAACGGTTCAATTAACTTATTACAGAGTCAATCACTTGTGACTTGCTTCCTGCAGGGTTCTAACCAGCAACCTGGTTATCAGCTCTTTAATCACTTCACCTAGAAATAAATCAAGTCATGAAACACTTTAGAGTCATAATCAACTAGGACAATCCAAAAATCCTTTAAAATAACTTTAAGTCATTATGTCCACTTCTTCTTGCAAGAAACCATGAGAGAGAAGCAGCTCTTTAGGCCAAGGGCGTTTCATATTGTCATGCCCAGTAAATGGATTACTTAAAGTGTGTCCGGGTGTGTGCTGAGAGCGACGCTGGGAAAGCCATCCTGTCCTGAGGTGTGCAGACACTTGGCAAGGCCCGAGTGCCCTCCGCCATCCCAGTATCCTAGAAAAACAAAAGCCAACTGCAAAGCCCAAGGAGCCAACTCTGGACATCCTAACAGTCTGCTGCTGCCAGTATCCTTAGGGATTGCCTGAATAACTCAAGAAAATTTAGAAATTGACTGCAAAAATGGAAAAATGGCAATGACAAAAGCGTACTAATGGGTGTCAAAAAAGAGTCCTCTGCTGTGATACAGTATGCCTTTTATTGCTTTTCTGATTTTAGTTGAAGCCACAATATTGTAAAACACTGTCATTCTTACAATCCAAACAGGACAATTCCTTGTTAAGAAGCTGAACCAAGGCTGTCCAATTTTGATTTTAGAGGGCCACCTTCCTACAGTTTACTACCAACAAACAACTAAACCAGCTAAGCAAAGTCTTCAGGATTACTAGAAACACACAGGCAGGTGTGTGTGTTGGAGCAAGTAAACTCTGCAGGAAGGTGGCCCTTCAGAAGCAGAATCGGACACTCCTACTAATAAGCAATTCTTCTCAAGCACAGCATTTCTGGTGATGTTACAAAAAAATAAGTATAGGAAAAGATGGTGGTATCTTGAGTGATATATCTGTTCCAATGTATCTGTTCCAACCAAACCCTTTCATGACAAAATGGCAGCAGAGGATTTTAAGACCAAAACAATGAAGGTGCTGTCTTCAATTCAGAGTTAAAACAATGTTTTCATGGACGAGAAGGGAAATCGCTCTAAATCACATTAGCACAATCCTTTTGTTATGCTAAGAACCTTAAAGAAATCAAGTCTAAGTTGTGTTCATTGCATTCTTCTTTTGTCCTGTTGTGTTTAGGGACACATGACAATTGCAGATGACCAAAATAACTGCACCTTGCAAAAAGGAAGGAGAAAAGAACACAAAAGCGAAAGCCACAAACAAAAAGACATTGAGAGGCTAGAGAGAACAAACAAGCGACTCTAAGACAGTAAAGATGAGACAGGAAAGAGAGAGACAGATACTGGAACCATAAAAGTGAGAGCACATAGGAAAGAGGGTGGAGAGAGCAGACAGAAGCCATTGGACGAAGGCAGATAAATCCCCATGGCCAGATGGTGCTCGCACATTCACAGATTAGCAGCCGAGCTAAAGTCTGAAACGCATTCAAACACACACACACAAACAGAAAGTTACCTTAAAAGGAACAAGTAAAGGCTGTCAGGTACTCTAAATGGCATTAGTGTACAAAACAGCATTAGCTAATAACACATGAAGGTTCCTCCAGTGTGTCAAGCTGCCACTTTTAATTAATACAAGCAATAGGAAATTGGGTATGAAAGAAATCATGCTGACACAGCAGGGTGCAAAGGCTTTTCTTGACCTCTCTATCTTACACATAAATAGTGTGTCAATGTACTGCTATCCTCAGACCATTTGTGTGTCTCCTATAACCCTTTCAGGGCCATCTGTCATCTAGGGATGAGTCTGTTTGTGCATGCATATGTATATGTATGCTCATGTAGCTGACTCTAGGTGTGTCATTTCCTGCTTAGTATTGTTCAAGGAAAAGATCAATTACTTTATGTTTAAAATTAAAATAATTTCAATTAGCTAGTGCTCCAAGTCCTCAGATTGTCAGAGGCCTATAAAACCTCAGGTCACATGACTCAAGAACATCAAAGAAAGAACACCAGTGCCCTCAGCATAAGCTGATCACTAGGGTCCATAGCTACTTAGGGTGCGTTCACACTTGTCGTGTTTGGTTCGATTAAAACAAACCCTGGTGCGATTGCTCTGTTAGTGCAGTTCATTTGAGCATGTGTGAACGCTGCCATCCGAACCCTGGTGCGCACCAAACAAGCGGACAGAGACCGCTGAAAAGATGGGTCTCGGTCCGCTTCCAAACGAACTCTGGTGCAGTTCGAATGATATATGAACGCAACACGGACCAAAGACATGTAAACGAACCAAAAACAGGAAGATGATACCCTAAAAACGACAGAATCCTCACGCATATGGGTTTTTCGTCATAGTTGCGAGTTTGCCCATCACAGGCATCAGACGCACGTCTCCCCACAGCAGATCGTTTGTGTGTGTGACGGATGGATTCCCGCCGCTGTTTTGACTCCTTTACACATTTTATAAGCTCTTCACGGGTTCCCAGCTGGCCAAAATACCATCATGTGCAGGCTACGCTCACACAACAAGCACATTTACCTCAGCACACAGCATTGTTTTGGATGAACCGAACTACAAGTGTGAACGCACCCTTAGTCATCTCATTTTAGCCGACAAAAAAAATCTAAATTTTTTTAGTCAAATGACCTTTGTCCTTGCTTAATGTAGGTAAAGAGGTCTGGCACAAGAAGCGGCAGGGGTTGGGGCTTCTAAAGTTGTACCCAGGGGCTTTGCAGCAGTGTTGTAGTCAAGACCTGGTCATTCAATCCAAGTCCAGGCGAAGAACTCAGTAGGATGAATTTGAGTCAAGCGTGAGAATCTGAATCGGTCTCAAGTCTGAGTCAAGACGAGTCCAAATGCTTCATGACAAGACCAATACCATGAAAATATGGTCTTAGACTTGAGTCTGGCCTCGAATACTACAATACTGCCTTGCAAGACTATTATCTGGCTCTGATTGTGATGTTGTTTGCTAAGCTACACCATCCTTGGTTATTGTTGCTAAGTCAGATGCATTACATCCTGTAGTAGGGTTGGGTGATGTCTACCAAATTAGCATCAGACAATGTCTACAGTGAAACATTTCGATGGACGATGACATTGTCTGGGGAGGGTAAGTATATGCATGCGCAAATTGCATATACTCTATTACAACTGTTTATGAATGCTGTTATGGCCATGTCCCCCTAGAGGGCACAGTTGCAATGTTAATGTTTAAAGTTGTTAACTTGTTACCCGACGCTTGTGCATCTTGTTGTTGGCGTGTGCTGCAATTAAATGATGACTAAAAGTCACGGCGCTGTCTTTCAGTGTTCTATGAGTTCGACCCACCTATTGACGAATACTATAAGCTCAACTTCCATTGGAATTAATTAAAAATGCTCGCTCTGCACCGCGCCAGTGGACACGCACCGTGTTGCACGCGTCTGGAGAAAGAGAGAATGCGCACGGAGCTGAAAGGGCTCGAATGAAGCACGTTTGGCTTTAGATAAAACTACTAGAGGATATAGCGCTGAAATATCATTACCACAAGCGATCCAGAGTGCTTGTGGTGTGATCTGCACCGCTGTTTTGACACGCTGCTCACTTCGTGTTACCGTTCTGTCTTACAGTCCGGATAGAAACATGCCAGGGTGCGGACCGCGGTCTGTCATTTGAATATCAGTGGTGTAGTTTGTGTAAAACATTTAGAAACCTATAATTCGTTTGTCGTTTTTTGCACAATAAAATCTTTACTGTTTAAATTGTGTTCATTGAACTGTTTTGAATATAATTTGTATTGTGATCAGAAACAACTTCATTATGTTATTTTTACCTAATCAGAAAAAAATAAATAATTATTTGAAGTATCTGCACTGGGCGATATAATGTGATTAATTAAGATGTTTTTTTGTGGGCAGATTGCGGTTGGGCGGGCGGGGTTAGGGGGCGGGGAAATCATGATGCCTGCTCAACATTGTGATGTCTGTTGGCTATCAGCGATGGACAATGGCATCGTCAATTGGCCCAACCCTATCCTGTAGGAATAAACTAGAAATATCTGAGTAAACGTTAATTCTCAATGCACCTACAGATGCTGATCAACAGCGGATCAGCCCCTGTTGGCGTCTGCTGCCGTTGGTTGTAATTTGTTTTTGCTGACTGAACATGTTCAGTCTGCATTTGTCGGGTCGTGGAATGTATGAGAAGTGACTATAATTTGGTGATTGTCACCATTGGTCAGCGTCTGTATGGGCAGGATGAATTAGCCTTTAAAGGGTTCAAGAATAAAAGATTCTCTGAGAAAACAGTGGACAGCTACAGTTGTTAAGGTAGGGCTGGTCAGTAAAATGTTAAATGTTCAAAAAAAATAAGAGTTTAGTAAAAGGTCAATTAAGTTATTGCATATTAAACTGGGACAGGAGAAGGTATTTTAATACTGCACACTTTTTAGCTTTTTTTCAGAATGAAGGTAATTAAGGGAATCAAAAATGGGGCAGGTTCATATCCCCAAGGCTTGAGGGTCGAGTCCCTGGGCTACTCCTGTCTATTGCTGTCACATCAATCTCAGATATCACCAGCAGGACCACCCCGGAAAATAAAAAAAGGGAGATGAGAGAGAGAGGGTACACATCAAACAACATGTCACAGCTGCCGAGCAGAGACAACAGGATTAAACTGTCACATTTTTTTCTCCATTGTCTATATTTCTCCCCTTCTCTGTCTTACATCATTTCCTAACAAGACATGGAATGATAAAGCAACATGCGATAAATCCTATCTCTTACATTAACACTTGTTCATTTGCCAGGTGCCTTTATCTGAACTGACTTACAGCGCACTGAACATACTTTTTATCATTATGTACATTCCTGGAGAATTTAACACATGACCAAATGGATTCATGGAATCTCTTTCCTGTTAAATTTTTGTCCTAACCACCTACAACAGTAACAAGCAATGCTAGAAATGGGATTTTGCTAGCCACTTAATGTCTATTTCTATCATGTCGCACTGGGTAGTCCTGTCAGAAAAATCTCATTGGTCCAAATTTCTGCTCCATGTAAAATAAAGGCTAAATAAAACATTAATTTGACTGTATTTTTGGATTTATTTTGGCTCTAAGTAGCTACACGCTACACTAGTGGCCTGTCTTCCTCCCTCATAAACAACACGGATGAAACAGTAGTGAATAAGATATAACATGTCCCATTATGACTGGCTTTGATGTCAACAGCATGAGCTTTATCATCAAACAGGGAAGAATGTTGGCGAGATTTGCGCTAATGCCATTTGATGTTTGCTACTTTAAAGCATTAGCATCATTAGCACAGGTTCTGTGAACCCACACTAGTCTCTTAGCTTTTCATTTAACCTAGTTAAGATCACCTGATAAAAAGATGCAAGCTCTAAAACTTCAGTGGTGATCCTTTTAAGAGTAAGTGGATGGAGTGGTTTGTCATGACAAACCTCTTGATTTAATTTGATGAGTTGCTGGAAAACCAACAATGTTTAGTGCTGCACAACAGAAAGTGAGAGCTCTCATGGAGATATTAGCATTATCAGTATTTTACAGATCATAGCTTATAAGATTACTTCTTTAAACCATCATTTGTATATACTCTGATTTATCTTCATGTTTTACATCGTTAAATCCGGCTGGTCTACAGTAAGGTTTCCTTAAATGTGAACAATGGCCAACTATGAATTGCAAGAGAGTCCTTGAACATTCACATTTTTTTTAAAATAACATTCTAAAAAGAAACAGATTTCTAAGCTAACTGTTAAGCTACATGAACGTAACCTCTGTAATGTATTCAGTCAGATATAAAAGCCTTAACCAGCAGCCATATCACCCTGTAGCCCAAGACTGGTTGCCCACTGAAGTTAAGCAGGGCTGAGCCTGGTTAGTACCTGGATGGGAGACCTCCTGGGAAAACTGGGTTGCTGCTGGAAGAGGTGTTAGTGAGGCCAGCAGGGGGTGCGCACCATGTGGTCTGTGTGGGTCCTAACACCCCAGTATAGTGATGGGGACACTATACTGTCAAAAAGCACCATCCTTCAGATGAGATGTTAAACCGAGGTCCTGACTCTCTGTGGTCGTTAAAAATCCCAGGATGTCCTGCGAAAAGAGTAGGGGTGTTACCCCGACATCCTGGCCAAATTTGCCCATTGGCCTCTGTCCATCATGGCTTCATCACTCTATCTCCTCTCCACCAATAAGCTGATGTGTGGTGGGCGTTCTGCCGCAATATGGCTGCCGTCGCATCATCCAAGTGGATGCTGCACATTGGTGGTGGTTGAGGAGATTCCCCCTTCCGTATGTAAAAGCGCTTTGAGTACCCAGAAAAGCGCTATATAAATGTAAGGAATTAATTATTAATTATTGACATTAGCAATGCAGCAACATCTCCCATCACATTAGGTCAAGTGTTTGCATTCATTTAGGTTAGGAGTTGACTGTGGAGTGTTTATGTCTTTCACGTCATGTGTATGCAGATGTTTTCACCCTAACAACAATCAAGTAAATGCCGCACAACAATGTAAAAAAAAAAAAATAAATTGGTCACACAATTTGAATAGGCCATGTCAAATGTATAGAGACGTGACAAGAAATGTGATGTGAAAATAAATCTGTGCATTAGGCCCTGCACTGTAAATGACTTGCCGCTGTTTGTAATGTCATTAATAATAACTAACCTCTACAGTTAGAAAACATACAAAAAAAAAACATTCTGTCATTTGCTACATGCTATTGTTGTAATTTCATATTTATTTAAAAAAATATATTTGAATTAATATCTATTAAATTATCTTTTTAAATAGTTAAAAGCAGTGTGATCCAAATAAAATAAAATTTGTTTTGGTATCAAAAATCATGAAATTTCACTGGCATTGGCACCTGCTACTTATATATGCTATGCAAGTTCTAATTCACATAAAAACTCCATAGACTTTACAGAGGATGTGACCTACAGTACACTTAGTTGTAAAACAGTAAATGGTAAATGGTTAATGCACATTGTTTCCATTAGGGAACCCCATAGTAATCAATATTACCGCCTAAACATTTACCAGGGCTCCCACTGCTTGGGAAATTTGAAGTTTGCCCCCTTGCCGGGAAAGAGACAAATGTGCCCAGATGTCTCCCATGTACTAATAACTCTGTCCTCCTGCTAGTGTAACAATATATTAAACACACACATTTTTAGAGCACACGCACACACATTCCTTCAGCTGATTGACTATGACAGGCCTTTCTCCCAAGACAATGCATGTGTGGGGTGAATTATTCTGTGTTGTTTACCGGTTGCATTGACTAGGAAAGATTTTTAAGACTGGCATGTCCGTGAATTGCATGAATAAGTTAATTTCATATTCTGGAGAGTCATTATCTGGGTCATTAACATACTAACATTTGGAAGACAACAAAAGAAGCATAACCAATGAGGAATGCTTTGTGTAAAAAAAAAAAAAAAAAAAAAAAAATGGAGGTGGAAGAGAGACTAGAGGGCCCTATTTTAACGATCTAATCATGGTCTAAAGCGCATGGCACAAATGAACTTAGGGCGTGTCCGAATCCACTTTTGCTAGTTTAAGGACGGGAAAAATGGTCAGTGCGCCCAGCGCATTGTCTAAAGAGGTTGTCCATATTCTCTTAATGTGTCATGGGTGTGTTTTGGGCGTAACGTGCAATAAACCAATCAGAGTCTCGTCTCCCATTCCCTTTAAAAGCCAGTTGCGCTCGTGCCATGGCGTATTCGCTATTTACAAGGCAGAATTTGAAAGCAGAATAACTGAACGCGTCTATAGTGAGGAAACGGATCTGCTCGTGCGCGAGGTTAAAGCGAGCAGACCATCTACAGGAAAAGACGGATTCCACCAAAGCATTTTTATTTTTATGCACACAATAATAATCTTTTACACTGTAATCCTTTTATTTTTAAAATTTGGCATGTTTGTGTGCTGCTGCGCTTCCCTGTGTGTATAATAAGCAGAATGCACGTGCGTTGTGCACCTACATATAGGCACATATTACTAACGCGCTCTTTAAACAACAAAACAAATTTTGCGGCATTGACTTTAGACCAGGTTTCAGTTGGTCAATGGCACAGTCTATTTCAGTTGCCTCAAAATAGTAACGCGCCTACAACGCGCCTGAACACACCTCTTTTTCAGACCAGCACGCCCATAGGTGCACAAATGCATTTGCTATTTAAAAAACGTGGCGCAGCACGTGGAAACGATAACTGTGCCGGGCTGAAACTAGCAAAAAACACTTGCGTCGCGCCTGGCGCCGCATTGCGCCTGATGTATGATAGGTCCCTTAATGTCAGTTCTGATGCTAAAAATGAATGTATTAGAGTGGCCATTAGAGCATTAGAGCCAGACCCATAAAGAATTACTTGTTTCAATTAATATGGGTGTTTAGCACATTACATTACATTATATATGTGTATATATATATATATATGGAAGCATGGAAGATGCAAGAGGCAGAGAATGAGTAGAACTAATAGGTGTTTGAACTCTGTGGAAGTCTCTGTGGGCTCAAGTTCTACCCACTTCTCCTTATTCTATCCTTCCATCAATAAAAATTGCAAAAATGTCAAAGAGGTACACCTCATAGATCAAATAATAATGTCATCAATTAAATATGTCCCAAGTTCATTTGAGTACTTGAATACGTCAGCAAGAACAACTGTTGTGTAATGAGAAATTAGATTTGTGGAAATGTTGTTTAACTGATTTTAAAGGGGTCATGAACTACATTGTTTTACTGTTTTATAATGTTTCCTGGGGTGCACTTGTAATATTAGTATGCTTTTACATCAAAAATTGTCATTATTTAGAAATAAAAGACATTTTCCTACCCTGATTTTAGCTCTGTTTGAAGGGGCATGTCTGCTGTGAAACTTTAGTGTAAACGCCCACTGCTGTGATTGGCTGACATATTTGCCTATGAAATAGCTAAGTATTACTCTCCCAAAAACGTTTAGCACATTTTTACTATTACAGCTCTCAAGTAGTGATGGGCGGTAAACCGGTTCACATGGTAAACCGGTTTCAATTTTCATACCGGTGCGTAGCTGAAACAGCTGCTGTATCTATTTAATGGCCATGAAGCGCTACGTAGAGTGTATAAAGAGCAGACTTCTATTAACTGCATATCCTTCTTACACTAATGGAAACAACTTTATAACACAACAATAAATAACTCACAAAACTAACTCTCTTTAATACTGCAAATACCATGTAGAGCCATATGATTTCTGCGATGCAGAAAACACGGATGAAATCACAGAATCCAATCACAAAGCAGAACGTCACAGAATTTGGCAATTTTTGGATGAATAAATCAAAAGTAGGGTACAATGAATCAGATATCGATACGGATTAGTGTCTGTGAATATTAAAGCTAAAAAAGATTACTATTGAAATCTGAAGTCTGTATGAATGAGCGCCGCTGTTTCATCTACTACTACACATACTGAAGCACGTGTGATTTCGCAATGATTTCGCAATGATTTCAGTGTCTGCTGTGTCGCACTACTCTCAAGGTATTACATTTAGATTGTGGCATGAAAGGTTGCAGTGATAAACATTGTAGCCAATGTCTGTGACACGTTGTTGAGCGCATGAATGCAGTGATCTCGACATTGCAACTCAATTTCTGAACACTAACAAATGCTTTCATCATAACAGTGCAAACGTATTGTAACTAAGAGATTCGTTGAATAAAACGGGAGTTTTGGCGCGAGTCCAGTCACTGATAAACTCGCGCTGTTTGATTGACAGCTCCAGTGATTGTAAAGGGAGCGTTCTTTGACCGCTTTCTATATATAATTTAACCACCATTTAAATAACAGATTATTTTCATCCTACTAAGAGAAACAATGTGAATTTGACAGTTTAGTCACTGGTTTGATTTACTGACACATAGACAAAGAACATCTGACTGTATATGAATCTTTAATATCAGAAATCACTCATCACAGATTTCTGTCGAGTCCATATCGTAAAAGTCTGTTTGCAAAGCCTGCGCCGAAATGCGATTGATTCACCAAAGAATCCACAGTAAAATCACAAATACAAATAAAAAAAGCTCAAATGAGACATTTACATTGTTGAAAATAAATAACCATATTCCTAGCATTAGGATCCTTTGAAAGGTAATGTTATTTTTAGTCCTGTATTGCTCTTCTCTCCTCATCATCTCACTAACGTGCCAGTGGGCAAGGCTAACATTGCAATGATGAAGTAGGCATTGATTTCTTCTGCGGAGGTGGCGTTTCACCTCATAGAAAAGCACATTCCGGGACGAGTCGTTCGCTGGGCCTGGTGTCAATAAAAGCTTTTATTGGACAAACAAGGAAGTTTTCAGTTCTGAAACTTGCAGGATATTTTTATAGTGCAATGACCTCTTATATATCAAAAGCTCATTTCTCAATTCATGACCCCTTTAAAAGATTTCTAACTTTAATGTAATGTTATTGTTTATATTTCATTTTGACTTAAAAATGAGAAATTACTCTACTGTGAAACTACAGACCATGTATTTATCGATCAAAACAACCAAAGATCATAGATCATGTTAAAATGAGAATGATAAGCTAGCAACATACAGTATTTACGACAGACAGGGGGAAGATATGCAAAATATAATGTTAAATCTTTGGTAACTCAATCAATGCCATAGGCAGATTACTGTAAAAAGCTGAAAAAGGCAGAACGTAAGTGTCCACTTTGCTGATGGAACCACTATTTTAGCTTCTGGCTAGAGATCTAACTTAGCATAATGCTAAACATGCAGCTTATCATGATTAATTAATAATTGGAGCTATTTATAATACCCCACAGGACTGATCAGGCTTTCTTCAACAGAAATCTGCCAAACACATTCCTTACGCCAGGCACAACATAAATCAACAAGCATGCTATGTAACATCAAGCCATGTAAGCTAACATAACTTTTGCTAACTAGCTGCGACAAGCATCAGAATACTTTGTTGCTACTCCAGTTTGTTTCTTTGCCCAGGTTGTGCAGGGTTGCTCCACCTACAGAAAAATCTCACTAGTTAAATGAGATTAAACATTGATGGAGGAACTGACCAAGACTGATAGAGCCATTTATTCGCATATGGTGTCTGCATTGTTTTAGAGCAATCTATTCACCTCATTTTTCAAAGCATAAGTAAGCTATTTCCTATGAATGTCCTAAAAAAGTGCAGTAAAAGGTAGTAAAACTATCTGTGCTACAAACCAGCGTGTTTATGATTATGATAATAAATTACAATATGACAAAAACCAGTATGTAATACCTTGCACAGTACCATTCAAATTACTCTTATGTTAAATATAAGGTAAATAATAAGCGTAATTTAGTAGACAGAAATGTTTGCGCTACAACTGAAGTTTTATTTCACAGTATTTAGCTCACAGTTAAACTTCATTGTTTTGTATCAAAGAACTCTATATAGAAAAATCACACCTAAAGAACTAAACTAGACTAACTAAATTTCAAACATTATTAAAGACAAGTATACAGTCAGTAATATAAAAACAACAAATAAGCAAATTAGCAATAGCACAAATAAACAACTGAACAAAGTTCAGAAATTTAAATTAAATGTAAAATAGCACTGCATAATTTTCTTTTTATAAGTAATATATATATATATATTAATCCTGACTGAAGTTACAAAGGTTACAGTGAGTGATTTTCATTTTCTTTTTTTCTTTGATTAACAGTAATGACACAGACGGCAGCAGGTTTGTTAGGCTGCTGTCACTTTAAGACCTAATGAACGGATCCAATATACTGTTACACGTTTTTTTTTTTTCAACTGTTTATGTTCACTTAAGACATAACCAACTGTGTTACGAGAATATTTTGACATAATTTTGTGTGTGTTTGTATGTTTAAGTGCAAGAAGATGCGAAAGAGCAATTCAGTATTCGTGCACTATATGAGAGGCAGCTTTTTGTGCGCGCACTCTGGACATGCCCAGCACAGAAAACAGCACAAGTACCGAATTGAGTTCTCTTTCATGTCTTCAAGCACTTGAATGGTTTAAAACCACATTAAAATGCACATACAGGAATTAATAAGTGGATTTTACAACAAGTAACTGATTCCAGAATTGTAATTGATTTTCGATTCCCAACCATACTCAGCGCTGTCATTTTTAACACCGGACCTAAAGATAAAAAAAGGTTGCATGTTTTGACGTCACGCCTGTTTTTGGTTTCATTTAGATGTCTTTGGTCTGTGTTGCTTTCATAGTTCAGTTGATATTTCGGGGGTTTTGGTCTGCTTGTTTGGTGCGCACCAGGGTAGTGAGTATATATATATATATATATTTTTTTTTTCCTCTCTGATTAGTTATAGTGGTATTTTGGCCAGTTCCTGGTGTCTGATTGGTTAGTGATAGGACAGCATGCAGTCCAGAGTGGTGAAATAAAGTGAAACTATGTATTTCAAAGCATGCAGTGATACCTGGAATCACTTTTATCATGAAAATACAGTTAAGTGCAAGATGTGCAGCACTAATTGTAACAGAAATCTTCGTGCTTTAGTTTCAGCCCATGTTTCAGTGTTGTTGTTACGGGAAGAGCGAAGTTCACGTGCACAGTCGTGTCCTTTTGTGCAGATAAAAGTTGTGTTATTACATTTATGTTGCATTTATCAGATTAATCTCATATAGGATATGTTTGGTTTAGTTTATTAATCTGATAGGAAAGCGCTTCAGTTTACCGGTGTTCATTCACTCTTCAGCATCAGCTCAAACGGCAATGCCTGACATTATTGACTATGATTTGGTTATTTGTTCACTTGATTTGGGTCCGTTTTTGCAGATAATGTTGTAATGTTACGTTTATGTTGTGCATCTAGGATATCTGATTAATCTCATAGAATGCGTCATATAGACCAGGCTTCAGTTTACTGGTGTTTATTAACTTTCCAGCTTCGTAACAGTGTTTTAATTAAAATATTTTCATTATAGCTTGACGGACACGGCCCGCCCCCACATAAGACCCCGACCGAGAGTTCTCGCATACTCGTTTTTGAGATCTATCAGTACTCGAAATTAAAAATTGACAAAAATGCCCATCCCTAATAAATATGAACAGAAAACATTTAGCATGGAACAGGCAAATAGGAATGTGACATCCAGTGTTGGGGTAACACATTACAAGTAACTTAAGTTATGTAATCAGATTGCTTTTTTGAAGTAACTAGTAAAGTAACACATTACGTTTAAATTTACAACAAAATATCTGAGTTACTTTTTCAAAGAAGTAACGCAAGCTACTTTGTTTTCCCATTTTTTGACTGACACCTCTCCTGTCTCCATCTTGAGAGAAATCGTGAGTAAGGTGAGTAACATGATGGTTATTGTAGTTCTAGACTAAATGTGAGCATTTACTTATCTCATTGAATGAATGAATCAAAATGAATAAAAACAGAGATATGCAAAGCTAAAATATTACACAAACCTGCAATAATTAAATATGTTAATTAACACAAACATACTTTATGTATTTTTTTGAAGTAAGAGTATGGAACTCCTGTGTCTTATTATTCTGCAATCTAAAATGGCAGCAAAACTTAAAGGTTTGTTTGAGCTGCACCCTCTACCTCTACTGTACATGCATGAATTTGCATTTTCTTCAGCCTAAGGCTTATTCATTTAACTTTTGGCATGAAAAGGCCTTTGCATTTGCCAAAAATAGATTTTTTTTATTTTTTTTTTATCAAAAAACAAACAACCAAGCCCAGACCAGGTGAGGAAAAGTAACACGAAAGTAACATAACTCATTACTTTCCATAACAAGTAACTGAGTAATGCAATTAGTTACTCTTTAGGGAGCAATGCAATATTGTAATGCATTACTTTTAAAAGTTACTTTCCCCAACACTGGTGACATCTGATTAAAATGGTGTCGTAAAGATGCAAATAAAGATAGGTGCAAACAGAATACTATACAGTGACATCAACATTAGTTTTAACAAGCAATATGTTTAGTATCACAACAAATGCTACTGCGGTAGTGAAACTGATGTGTCATGCATCTAGCAGTTAGAATGTAACGATAACAGATACACTTTCAAGCAAAATAATCATAAATAATCAATTATCAATAATCAGATAATATATACCACACCCCATCAGTCACATTCAGTTCTATACTGCCACCTGTTGGTGCAGTTGTGTAACAACTTTTGTTATGTCGAGATCACGAGAAAATTAAGTCATAATAACAAGAAACTATGGAGCCCCACACATGACATGCTGGAAAAACAATTAAATTGTGCACACGACTTACTAATTCGTTCCCTCAATTTACTAAATCGTGCGCACGATTTACTATTTCGTTCCCTCGATTTATAAATCGTGCGCACGTTTTAGTAAATCGAGGGAACGAAATAATTAATCATGCGCACAATTTAGCCTACTATTTTTTTCCTGCATGTCTTATCCGGGGCTCCGTAAGAGATGTATAAATCCGTATGTCGAGATCACGAGAAAATTAAGTCATCATAACGAGAAACAACTTTTGTTATGTCAAAATCACGAGAAAATATTAAGTCGTGATAATGAGAAAACAACTTTTGTTACATTGAGATCACAAGAAAATTAAGAAAACAAGAGAAAAATAATAATAATCGATGGCCTCTTAGGGCTTCCGTATAAATGTGTTCTGATTGGCTGTGAATGTGTCATTAGGACTAGCTAGGACTAGTTATTCCAACAGCATTTATTATATACCATGTGCTTGAGAAACTGGATTGGATAGTGCAATTCTTTGATAAAAGTTGTGTGTTAGCACATTCTATCCCAAAGGGACTGGTGGCCTCTGACTCTATTGACCACAAAATGTGTGTTGAACTCAGTCAAACATGCTAAAAAAAGGCATATGAACTCAATATGAACTGTAGTGTGTTGTGATGTAGATGCGATGTGCTGGAAGCAGAATTATAAACCATATCTGCTAGCTACCGGAATTCATGTAGACATGAAGGAGGAACCCACTAACCCCCAGCACAAGGGAAGAATGGTGTGCAGTAGGAAAATGATGCGTACACTACACTATTGTTGAAACTTAATGGCACATTAGCATGTTCAAGGTAAAGAAGACATAAAAACAGTCATAGCGCAGCTCCATTAGCATGAGGACAGCTGGGAATTAGGTCAAAGTAATTGCCCATTTGTGGAAACACGAGAAGGGGAAAGGGACAAAGTGGGCGAGGAAAAAAAAAAAGATTTTTAAGATTTTTAAAGATTTTTAAAATGTAGGAAATGTGAGGATGAGAGGGGAGGTAGGACAGGAAACATAAACCCGGCAAAGAAATGATTACACATATGTGACAAGAGTCCACAAGAAGAGTATTTCGAGAAGAAAAAAAACAGAGCACAGGCTAAATAAAGATGAAACATGTACTCTGCTCGTTCATAATTTAAGGTAATTTGATGGCTTAGTGGCTGACATTGCTTTTTCTGTATGTTTCTATTTATTTCATGTTGCTAAGCCTGTTAAACTCAGCCACCCACAGTCTGTTCACTGATCATTGAGCATATTGTTTACAAATATGAGCTTTGTCAAACTGGCAAGCTCTAAACTGATTGGTCTATATGTCTTTCTTTAGTTTTGTCATTCTATATATGCATCCATCCTTTTTTCATTCTATATATCTATTTGTCATGTTGATCTCTCTATATTTTGTCCTTCTACAGTATCTATCTATCTATCCATCCATCCATCCATCCATTAACTTAGCACTATTAATTTAACTATTAAATTAAACTGTCTATTAAAGGGTTAGTTCACCCAATAATGAAAATTCTGTCATTTATTACTCACCCTCATGTCGTTCCACACACGTAAGACCTTTGTTCATCTTCGGAACACAAATCAAGATATTTTTGATGAAATCTGAGAGGGTTTTTTATCCCCCATAGATAACATAACATTAAGGTTGAACCACTGTAGTCACGTTGACTATTTTAACAATGTCTTTACTACTTTTCTGGACCTTGAATGTGGTAATTATGTTGCTTTCTATGGAGGATAAAAAAAACTTCTAAGATTTCATATCTTCATTTGTGTTCTGAAGATGAACAAAGGTATACGGGTGTGGTACGACATGAGGGTGAGTACTTAATGACAGAAATTTCATTTTTGGGCAAACTAACCCTTTAAATTAACACTATCTGTCTATTACCTTAGCTATTAATTAACTTATCTTTCCCTTAACAAAGGAATATATTCTGACACTCCATATAGTGAAACCCTAAACTGTCTTTTTGCATTATTTGTGCCTGGTAATGATTATTGTTAAGTGAGCCGCTAAAATCCATTTGGCCCCAAAGAGGGAATGGAAATGCAGTTTTATGTCACCACTAAGGGCTGTTTGACTCCAGCCTCCAGCCATGTGACCACACACACACACACACACACACACACACACACAGACAGGCCAGACAGACACACACATACACATGTCAGCTATAGTGAACATGCCATACACAGTCACCATTAACAAAGTCATTGAGGGCTAATCAATAGGCAGTGAGGCCTTTCAGAAGACAAAAGTGTTTAGTTCTAACAGCTGACTTAAGCCTTCTATTTTGGGCTTAGTGAAAAGGGCAGCCTGGCAATTTTTAGTAGAGAAAAAAAAATAAATCTGTGGACTAGCCATCAGCACTTTCAGAATGTTCTAGTAAGACTGATATGGTTGGGAGAACAGGTTTTGAGTAGTTTTTATAGCATTTCCCTACCTGTGAGACAATATACTGATGGTTAAAGTAAAAAAAAAAAGCTTTAAAATATTAAAAATATTATACTGCTGATATCTCTAGAAATGATACATGAGACGCAATCCATTACAAATAAGTAGTAAAATATCCAAATCCCTCATGCTAATCTACATTTGCTCTATAACACAAGGTCGGCTTACATGTGATTCACCACCTCGGCAGTGACTTGCTTACTAAACCATGCTAATTTCTGACTGTGACAACAGGGTTGTTATGGCAATGCTGGAATCCCTGTGCCAGAGTTCCGCAGGCCGGCTTCTGTTTCACAACGGTTGCCATAACATCAACGGAACTCTCAGACAGAATCCCACAATGCTTAGGGCCCTTCTGTCGGCCTTGTCTACAAAAGCAATAACGCACATCCTTATGAGGAAGAGATACTTTCAATCACAAACACAAAACTTGTACTTGGTTCTTAAAAAAAAAAGTTTAAAGGACAAAGAAATGAGAATATCAACATGCTAAAAAGAAATGATGGCACATATGTGGCAAGAGTCCACAAGAAGAGTATTTCAAGAAGAAAAAAACAGACTAAATAAAGATGAAACATGTACTCTGCTCGTTCATAATTTAAGGTAATTTGAAGGCTTAGTGGCTGACATTGCTTTTTCTGTATGTTTCTATTTATTTCATGTTGCTAAGCCTGTTAAACTCAGCCGCCCCCCAGTCTGTTCACTGATCATTGAGCATATTGTTTACAAATATGAGCTTTGTCAAACTGGCAAGCTCTAAACTGATTGGTCTATATGTCTTTCTTTAGTTTTGTCATTCTATATATGCATCCATCCTTTTTTTCATTCTATATATCTATCTGTCATGTTGATCTAGATATATTTTGTCCTTCTACAGTATCTATCTATCTCTTCTTATCTATCTATCTATCTATCTATCTACCCTTTTCATCGTTCTATATCCATCCATCATTTGTTTTATATATATCTGTCATTTTGTCATTCTAATGTATTTATACATCTAGCTGTCGTTTTTATTTATCCTCCATCCATCCATCCATCATCCATCTATTTTGACCTATCCATTCATCCAGTCAGCATTTTATTGTTCTATATCTGTCCGTCATTTTATCATTCTATACACACATATTATATATAAAATATTCAAAGTCCTTGAAAACATCCCATAATGATGCTCTGCATCAAAATCTGGGTTCTTTGCACTGCTAAAACATACACCATAAAAAAATTCTGGGAAGATAACAGAAAATTTTAGGCCTTTGCTTCCCTGGGGATGAGTGATGATCAAAGGGTGAGTAAATAAACCTCCATAAATGCATCACTGTGGGCGCCAACACAAAACTACACAAAGCCACTAACTCACAGCATCAGTCCAGTTCGTTCACGAAATATCACAATCTTGTAGCACATCTCACTGATTAGCACTAGCGCAGGCAAGAAAAATAAACAGCAAAAGAGAGACTTTTTGAGTAGAGGGAAGTGTGTGAAGAAAAGGTGCCTGGAATTTGCTTCAAATCAGGGGAATATTGATGAGAGGTAAATGTTTGATTTGAGACCTAGTGAGTGACTGAAAGAGAGCTAATCAAGTTTGTTCAGCTAGCAAAATCAGGGATCTTATTGCAAAAGCTCCAGAATGTTTTACTAATGACCTGCCGGCTGCTCAGTCAGGTTCATTCAGGAGTGTCGGGTTCGGCCGGAGGAAAAGGTAAATAGGAGGATTCCGTCGCGCCACTTTCACGGCGATTATGTCGCTACTGACATAAGACCTGGGATTTCGACGAGAGGACGTGTTTTGAAGGAGTATCTAACCAAGGATTTGCTGAATGCGTCTTGGGTGTTAGAAAACCGTGGTAAACCCATTTGCTGCAAGAGCGTCTCAGGTATCAATCCGTGTGTGTTCAACAATGCATCTGTGTTCAGCACCTTGGACAGCGCCTCCCCTAAAACCACTTGCTCTGTTGTTTCCTTATCAGATCTTCTAATTAATTCAGAGCACTTAGTGGTAATGATTTAAATGCAATTAAAACATGCTCTAACCTCAGTAGGAGGATGTAGCCGAGATATTATCTATAATGTTACAATAAGGTTTAACTATAAATCCTAATCCTTGTTCCATACTCTACACTGTAGACAAAATACAGAGTGATTTAAATGTTCTTATATAATAGCATGCAGCTTAAAGACAAAATTAATCAAAATTTGCCGTTTTACACTGAAACAACTTTTCTTTTCCAGTAATATCATCAAGGCCGCTTATTTTTCAGCCCCTCCACTACAAAAACCTGTCTCTATTCTAGTATGTATCGTCAACTTTTTTACTATCCAGTCAATTCCTTATTAATAAAATTAAGCTCCACCTACATTTCTTATCACTGTCTAGTTTCACTCTTCATAAATAATTTGCATTACTGAGAAAAAAAATTGTTGAGGTTGGTATAATATTATAAACTACTGTTCAAAAGTTTGGGGGTCAGTAAGAATTTTTTTGGTAACACTTTATTTCGATAGTCCATTTTAGACATTCCTCTAACTTTGAATAACTTTGAAACTACACGTCAGTTACCGATCATTATGATATTAGTAAACTGTCTGCTTAATATCTGCTAACATTTTATTTTGATGGTCCCTAACAGACATTCTACTGACTATAAATAATCCTCTACTAATATTCTGATGAGAGTTAGTTGACATGCAGTTGCAAAGTTACTTATAGTTTTATAACTGTGTAGAACTAGAAAATAATGAGGAGACACTAATAAAAAGCAAAAACATTAATCATATCCACAGAAACCCATTAGACCTAAGCAAGCTACACTAAGGCCACAGGCTGACCATAAGACTTCATTAAGAATGAAGATTTTAAATGCTCGATCAAAGACAAAATAAGAGTAACGATCAGGAGCTGACAGTTTTTTATATAATTGACATTCATTGCCTCAAGCAAACATTCAGCAGGAGTGCATGTAGAGGAAGCTCACAAACTAAAGCGTGCGTGAGTTTGTGTGGGGCTCGGGATGACAGGTCTAGCGTGCCAATTCTACTCCCCCAGCAAGCTTCCCTTCCCAAATGTTCATGTCTGCTTGCATTGCAACAGTGACATTTGTGACTGAACATGTGAACAAGCCCCCTCTGGTTAAGGATGGCTGTAAACAGTTTGGTGGAGGTATCGAGTGTTGACATCTCCCGTGTTATGTGCCTTGTTATTCCCTTCTCTGTCTGCATCTTTCTCCCTGTGTTCCACTCTTGCTGATATTCAGCACAATCACACATTTTGGAGATTCATAAGGGGTGAAAATGTTCCAGCAGTTACACAAGAGATCTATGATATTTATCAACATAACAGTACAAACAGCAAAAATTGTTTATATCCTGCAATAAAGGCACTGAGACTGTGTTCTCCCAAATTATTTATCAGTAATTTTAGTAACTAGCCTAAGCAAAAATTGGTAAGCAAATTATACTAATGAACAATCAAGGGAACCTAATTTTGTTTTTGCTATTTTACAAGTTAGTGTGTATTAGCATGTTGCTATGCTAGCCACCTAACACCTGCTAACCCCCAAGTATTGATATTCTGGTCTCATTTACTTTTATGTCTGTGTTGTGTTACTAGCCTAAACAAAACCAAAAATTAGTAAGCAAATCATACTAATATTTTCTCACATAAGTTGATTTGGAGCTAATTTGATTTGCTAGATTACAAGTTAGTTTTAGTATGTTGTTGATATTCGTTTGCTAACCACCTAACACCTGCTAACCTCCAAGTATTGATATTCTTGTCTCATTTACAGGTATGTGATTTTATTGCCAATTCTATTGTCTGTCAGGTGAAAATTATAAGTCTGGACACTTAGAAAAATAATAGCACACCTCAACAAGCTGCATAATTTGAGGTATCAGCCTTAGCAAACATTGCTAATAACTAACTGCAGTCTGAAATGTGACAGTCTCGCAAACAAACAGACTTTCCACCAATTACATTTTCAATAAAAGTTCTCACAATGCCTCCAGAACACCTCCATCAACACTTCAGAAGTTCTGAGCACTCTTTTCCTGTCATAGGCTCATAACTGCATTTAATGATCTACTGAACAACAATGGACACCCTCCTTCTCACCCCGTCTCTTTGACAGCCCACAATCACATCCTTCTATAATATTCTAATTGAGCGCAGCCTCTTCATTAAGCAAAGATGAATATTCAATGGCGAATATCCAAAGTGTCCCCGGGCTCAGTGTGAGGCTGGGCCTCGATAGCCATCCATCCAATACAGATTAAATTAAGGGACATAATAGTTCCCCCATCTGCCTGTTAACTCCTTCCTTTAAGCAGGGTTACAGATGATAAACAAATCTCAAAAGGGACTAGAAGAGTGCTATTAGCACTATCACGTCTATCAGCACATGCTAAGTGCTCATGTTTTAAACTTTTAACTTAACCGAATTTATCGAACTTTCGAACTCTGATATTAGATATCTATAGAGCAGGATGTTGATTAATCAGCCTGGTCGATGTCGATATTCACTTTTAATAGAGCACTTAGTAATTTTTTCCCTCATTTAAGAAGTTTTACATGAACAACTCAGTAGTATTTTAGAAAAAAAAAAAATAATATATATATATATATATATATATATAAAATATATAAAATAAAAAAAAAAAAAAAAAAATATATATATATATATATATATATATTCAAAATCATGTACACCACTAGATGATGACGACAGTTTAATATGTATCACAAAAAGTGGTTTTGTTTAAGAAGGAGTGGGTCGCCTCATGGGGGCAGCCATGTTGAAATCACATGACCATCTTAGTAAACTCCTAAAATTGGACACGTTTGCTAACATAGTAAATTAATCATGTCCCACTGCAAATATCGCATTTATGCAATCAGTAACCGTAAACTTTTGTGAGATTCTACATCCACACCACTAGGTGTCAGTATGAGATCAAGATGACCACCAGCACAGTTGGTGCAACACTACCAAAAAATGACTAAGTACACCTTTAAGTGAAAAAAAATAAAGTTCATGATTAAACCTGTCTAGCTAACATTTAGCAAACATTTAACCAACAACAATGTCAGTTATCTTTTATGTTGATAATCATGCAAAACAAATGCTATTATTTTTTCTTTACACATTCGCTGTGTCCGAAATCACATACTCTCAAGTAGGTTTTTATTTTGAATAAGTACTTTGTGAGTGCAAAAAAAGTGCACTCTATATAGTATGATTGTGTAGTGAATGTAATCCGGATGTACTACATTTGCCATGTTGTCACTGTCATGTGATATACCAGCGTCAGTCGCTTCATTGCCATTCACAAATCCACTCCCGTGGCCTCATGGGATGGTAAAGTGTCCATTGTATGCGCACTTCAGAATCTTACCGGAAGTAGTAGGTCATCTGGGTACTTTTTGTCTAATGTAATTTTGGACATACTTTTTTTGTCACATACTGTTTTTCGCCTGTATATAGTAGAGAAGTATGGATTTTGGACGCAACCATTATATTCAAAACATTGAAAAATTATGAGATAAATATCTTAGTAGAAATATCCAAGGATTTCTGCCATCCGCGAATACCCCAAGGATATAACATTACGCAATGCCAGATCAAAATGGGATGTAATTGTGCACATTAGTACATTATACATCACCTCTAGGCATTATGAGGAAATTTGGCTCTTTAACCATAAAATTGGGCAGTCTGGCCCTCTTACAGAAGATTTCCATCTTATTATCTCCATTATATCAACAATGTCGCCTATGACTTATCTAGATGAAGCAATGCTGAATAGTGTAGTTACTAAAATGAGGCCGTACTTTAGTAGCCATAATAAAAATAAGAGGTGGTATTTGTAATATGTGGTTGTAACCATCATCTCAAATATGATAATTTCCTTTACAACCTCAAAATGTTCTGTTTCAACACTAATATCACCTGTTCTAGTCCCAAAAGTCAATGGCAGTGCGTTAAATGATTTGGTTAATGTAAAATACTTTCAAAAATAAGCAGAATTAATATTGAACCACTATTGATTCAACATGTTTTCTACAGTAAAAGTAAAGATGGGGAGAAAAATAGCCTTCACTGATGTGAACTGTGTGGTGCATTAGCAGGCTGTTGAGGTTAGCATCACATTCAACATGGCCATTGCATCACAAAGACCCATTCACACAGAGCCAGCATGAATAGCTGTTTTTCAATGGCATGCCAGAATCTTGGGGGGGTCGGCCTTTTGGAGAACATCCATGAGTTTCCACCTTCTTCTAAAACTCCTATCCTTTTGACAGATCTGCTCTTTAGATGACAAATAGTTGGTCTGTTTCTATAAGTTTATAATTCTGTAGCTCTTAAAATATGATCGTTAAGACTAAAGCAGATGTCAGATGACAGCTCTGACAAATGAGCCATAGCAGAGGCTATAAGCCTCCCTAAGGAGAAATTTTAAAGCTCAAACTTTCTCGTATTTACTTTGACTGCAAACAAGATGCAGCTTCAAAGAAGAAGAAAAAAATTACTCCGAAATGGCACTCTGAACATCTCCTCATCATGTCACATCATATATGTGTGATTCTTCAATTAGAGACACTTTTGACCAACTAAAAGCTTGAAAAGTGTAACTTCTTCAAACCTGATCAACCAGAAGTATATTTTGGTATATTGTGTGGTGATAGTAGTGTTATTTTAGTATTATTTACATACTATTAGAATATGCATTAATATTTTGATAATATTTAAAGTAGTAATTGAAGTTTAGTAAATGTAGTACTTCAACTTAATCTTATTTTATTTCAGTTAGTTGCCAAGACAACATTTCTAATTTTTGTTTAAGTTTTTAAAGTTTTTCAACTAATATTTTTATTTTATTTCAGCTGTATTTTAAATAACGAAAACAATTTTGAATAGTTTTAGTTAATGATAACAACACTGTGGTAGGGATTTTGATATGGTGTATAATGGTAATGAAATTTTTATTTTTTTAAAAGTTGTATGCCTTGGGGTAAGTTTACACTACATAACAATGTAGTAAAAACAAAAAAGTTTTCCTTTGCGTTTTTCGTGTACAGACGACAACACTGTCAAAACGAACCCCATTCACACAGATCCATGAAAACGACTAAAAGTGCTGTATTATTCATGCCAGGCCAGTAGTTGGCGATGTTACTTTGTAAAGAAACACTACGTGCCTATAGAATAAACACGTAATACACATGCGCATGACATCACTGTTTTCACAAATTCGCATTTTTGTAGTTTACACAGAGACGATAACGGTATCGTTTTAAAAAAACTTGCACTTTGAAACACGTTTTTTGAACCCAAAACGCTGTTATCATGCAAATGAACAGCCAAAACACATAAAAAGTTTTCCTTTAGTTGAAAACGGTGTCTTGTAAACGGGCTCTTGGTCTTGCTAATACAGCAAGCTAGTTACTGGTCAATTAACTTTAAATGCAAATGGAAAAAATAAAAATTTCAGACATTGCAATTATCAAATATTTAAGCAATAACTGTTACAACTAACTGATTTGACATATATTTGATATTTGATTTGAGATATATATATATATATATATATATATATATATATATATACATACAATGAATGTAAAACTATAAAAAGCCATGCAGATTAAGTTTATGTCCTAAGTTTGTCTTAATGTTTTTTTAATTATAAAATTTTAAACTGCATTCCAATAATCAAATACAAGTAAAACACAACTGTTCACTTAAATGCTTGACATATTTTTATGTTATAAAAATTGTACAAGTACAATAATTAAACATTCAAATTCTTAGGAAAAGGTGCAAAGCAGAATTGTCCTGATTTAAACATTTTTAGCCAATTTATTGTTTGCACACTCCTAAAAATGAAGAAAAAAACTAAAACTAAAACAGTCAATTAAGAAGTTTAAGGCTATTATAATTCATTCTTTAAATAGTTTTTTTCCTTAAAAAAAGTATTTTTCTATAAAATCATCCTTGAAGACAGAAAAGTAGCAGTAATTAAAGAATCACCAATATGAGTAATTAAAGTTCGAGGCGACTAAAAAGGCTTGTTGAAAATAGGTTTAATTTACTCAAACCACTAACACCACAACAAAACAGCCAGCAAATATCATCTAGCAAAGATATACTTGTGAAGGCTGCCATTTTGTATTGTGACTCACACGAGCACAGGAAGTGAACAAACAGAACTAAGTGTACACAACAATGCATCTTATTAATCTGCATTTATCTGACCAATGTGACATCTAGATTGTACATGACCAATCATATACCCGCCCTTAATGCTGTTCTCTCTGAAAATGGTGACTCATCAGACCCTTATGAGACTAATCATTCAAGTTCCCTATTTACTGCAGCAATGTTACCCCCCTTTATGATTCACACAAGGCTTTTTCATTCTTTTGAAGGTATACTGATGACCCCTACATTTGAATTTGCTTCTGTTTGTACATGAAGCTCGTCTAATTCTGTCAAGGCACAGTAGGGGGGGTGCAAACTGTACTGGCATTTCACGCATTGACGTGAAGCTTTCGGGTAAACCATTGCAACATGCTGACGGTGCATTTCAACAATGAAGACACTGTCCATTTATTTTGGAAGCTTATGTTCTCTGAGATGATGATTATGGTGATGTGAATGATAAGTGTTAGACCTAAATGTTAGATGTTTTTCCACCATATACACCTGTTGGAAACGCACCGCTCTTATCGCCCCCTGTCGGTCGAGTATGCTCAACATCAGCAGTGTGTACTACTGTATAACATCACTTTAGTATTCAACAGTCGTGCAGACAAATTTTCATGGTGAATTCAATACAATTCATAGCAATAGCCTGGTGAAAGTATTTAATACATAAAACGGGTTACGAATTTCTCACAACTCTTAACATAAAACATTCAACATGTTTTTATACATTTTATATGGCATCTAGTGACAGCATCAGATGTCCTTGCCTTCTCAAATCTTTAAATGATTTGTATGCCACATAAAATATACTTGAAATCAGTTGCAGGACTAATAGTTTAATGTGTATATTTACATCAAAAATGATAAATAAACATATTTTTCAACTCACCCACTCCGATTTTCTCGTCCTCGGTCGGTGTCCACATGATCCCGGTAAAATAACCAAGATATCAAAAGAGTTTCGGTTAAATGTCATGTACGATGACACATTAAAGTTCAAGCAGACGGTCAGACGTGTTTATCTCACAGCAGTATGTTTCATAAAACAAACGACATATTTCACACGTCAGCTCAGGTTTCCCATCCGTGCGCCTGGATCTCCCGTTATGGATGCGACGGCAGCAACATCTGAGGATGGAGACGATCATTTATTTATTTCATTGACTCGGTTAGTCGTGATTTAACACTGGAATCCGACAAAACAGCGCGAGGACAAACTAACCTTGAACGTTTCTCGAGTCTCGTGCGCGCGTGGTGTTCTTCTACGCGTAATCGATACAATTTTCCGTGATTTTACGGTGTGAACGGGAGACTCTTCAGCGCCGGTGCTGCGCCATCTTCATCTCTCCGTCCGTCCGCCGTCACATGACGCAGATTGTCGCTCTTTAACGGGACACGCGCTTTACAGTAGCAGTTAAAGCTCGATAGAGCGCGAGCTGGATTATTGACTCATGTTTGAGTTTTTAGGATGGTCAATACTTTAAAATACCTGACAGACACTTCACATTAGTTTTCATGCGACAGTGTAAATCACAGAAATTTACCATGGTACAGTCTTTCAACTAAAATAATGCACTTAGGCTATAGTCTAATCTAAAATTATAATAAATTAATATGCGATTTCTCAGCAGTAGCTATAAGAGACCTTTCACAATCTTTCTGTCGTTTGGTTTCGTTTATTTATTTATTTGTTTGTTTGTTTGTTTTCTCAGTTTTATTGTACAGAGAATGACTCACAGCAGCAGAATGTCCTGTTGGAGTGCTGAACGGTTATTTTCATACACAGTTCAGAGATTCAAAACTGCTTTTTTTAACCGACGTCACAACCAAATATTGAGCGGGAGTTCGGTTGACGTGTGCTGTATTAACGGAAGAAGTACCACAGAAATGGCAATAACTAATGTTAAATGTTATCGTGTTAAAACTGTTTTGTTATGGAAAATGTCACTAATTAGGGATGTTGTGCAGGCAGCGAGAGACAAAACACCTGTTATGCTTTTGGGCGTTGAGGGAAAAACTGAACTGGACAAGACCAGAGATTTGACCTCATATCTGAGAGGATTAAAGCAGTAGGAGTGACCTAAAATAGTTTGAAATACAAATTAAATCTCTAAAGACGCAATACAAAGTCTTTATACTATATCGTTACCCACATAGGTTCCCGAGGTGAAGGCGATTGACTTCCTGTTCACTGAAGGCCTAACGTTATTTGTAAGTGTGAACACATCCAAAATCTTTAGTCAGTGTGGGATTTTTATGTAAATCATTGTTTCATTACCCTGCTGGGGAAAAAAAGAGCTAAAAACAACCTAAGCTGGTTGGCTGGTCTTAGCTGGCTTAAGATGGCCAAGCTGGTCTCCCTGCCTGGCCAGTTAAGACCAGCCTGACCATCTAAAGATGTGGCCAAAACCCCTCTAAAACCAACCTGCAAATCCAGCAATGGCCAGGCTGGGAAACCAGCCAACTAGCTTAGACTAGTTTTATCTGGTTTTAGACCTATGATTAACATGCCATGTCTAAATGTGGGTTAACCAGCCATCAGCCAAACATGTTACAATTCTTAATCTGACTATCTGGGCATAATTATGTTGTCATGCAGGCCATATTGTCTTTTTGCAATGGCAAGTGTTCCAGGGAAGTTTTTGCACCACTCATTTACCATAACAAATTCATTACTTGTTGATGTATAAAAGGTACCAGACTGTATAAAAACTGCTCAAGACAGCAGTTATACACTTGTCTTTCGCTTTACTTATTTTTGTGTCATTTTTCTTCATTTCTCTCTACAGATTTGCACAGTGGATCGAGGAGATTCAAACACAGCTACTATCCTGTAGAAAGAAAACAATGATGGTACTGCAGAGGAATATTATCATGACAAGAGCAGGTGAAGGGGGGAATCAGGCGGGGGTGGGAGTCGCTCTCACTGCCCTTCCCATCTCATTTACCCAAGCATTCATTTAGAAATGACAGAGTCCATTAGTGTGTGTGTGTGTGTGTGTGTGTGTGTGTGTCTAGATTATAGGCACATTCTCTTTTACAAGTCTTTCACATGAATGTGCATCTGAGCATCAGGAATTTTTTTTTTTTTTTTTTTTTTCAAATCACAGAATAATCAAATGTGTGGTATTTTTACAATAATAATAAATAAAATACAAATTTTAAATATGTATTAATTATAATTACAACTAATATTGTAAATATTACATATAATTATCATAAATATTATAAATATTTATATTAAATTATAAATGCCTAACTAAAATCATAAACTGCATTAAAAAAAGCACAACTCAGATTACCCTGATGTTCCACGAGCCACTTAAAATCGGTTGTTTTTTTCCGAGCCACTGATGCATAAACTCAATTTCATTGTTTATTTTTAGATGTAAAGGTGATTGTCTGCTAACACCTAGATCCTGCGAGAACTGAATAAACATTCCGGACATGAGGTAACCATGGTGATGCGAACAGCAACCTGCCGCATTTTCCGAGGCAGCTTAATGGTCATTGTGGGTGTTGCGGATTCTCCTGACCTGCTGAGCAAGTCGTCCATGCATTGCCTTAATCAGATTCATAATTCTATTCATTCCAAGTCCATATTTATTGCAGCTGAATATATTGTTGCAGTTCCAGTGCTGTCTTATAGCCTTGAGAGCTTAAATTTAAACAAAAACCAATGATTAATTTAGCTTATTTTTGCAATCTAAATGCTTTTGCAGGCATTTTCTGTGTCTATGCAGCAACACGTATCAGCCAAAAAGGTCTGAATGTATATCGATGCTTTAAGAGCAAAGTATACCAAAATATTCATCTTTAATAGTTGTATTTTCAGCCTCTAGTGTGATGTATAAAACTGCATATAGAGTGAAGGGAATTTCTATTTGTTACTCTTGCTGGCTGTGATTCAAAAGACTTAAGAGAGGCCCTGAAACACGAACAGCACTGAGTCATAGCGATTCAGCTGAGAATTCTCCAGATGAAAGGAGTTTGCTCAGTCTGTGAGTTAAAACTATCAAACGCATCCTTCCCTTCGCTGTGTCATGAGGAGCATGTCTGTGGCTGCATTCGGGACCTTAGTTTGTTTATTTTTTCTGGTAAATCTTCAAAGATTAGATTAGATTTGTTATGAGTGTGAGATTTCAGATTTGAGGGATGTTTAATCAAAGAGATTTTTGCATGGATTCTACACAAGATGGAATCCAACAGCGCAACAGTCATTCAGACGAGTGCAAAAGAATATACAGTTAAATATTAACCAAATGCAAATTAACAATCTTTCTATAGATAAAAGGCTGTTTAAATACACATTGAGTTGTTATAAACACACAAACGTTATAGTAAATAAAACCTTCATAAATAAATAAATAAATATTAAAAATCAATAAAACCTGACAGATAAACAAACAAATAAATAAATACTAGATTGATTGATTGATTGATTGATTGATACTTCACAAAATTATGTCCTGGACATATTTTTAGGTATAAATGCCACTTTCTTGATTTAAGTCTCTACAAAAGTGTACAGTGACACAATGTGGTAGAGATATGAATTGCAATACTAATGTATGTATGGAATTGATTATTAAAATGTACTGACAGGAGTAATGTTCAAAATGGACAATATAAGCAATCCACACAGTATATTTAAATTAAACTAAATTCTGAGAAAAAATTCTTGCAAACTGCACTAAACTGATGACATTATGAAAATGTGAAAGCTCCACACATGTGTTTGTTTTTGCCACTAAACATCTGAACAGACAGCTAATCAGACATGCACACTGATTGCTTTGGTTTCATCTGTTCATCAAGATATCTTCAAATGTTTTTATTTAAGCATGAGCCTTTGCAATGGCATTTTTAGTCAAATGTCAATCTGAGATTCAACCTGATACGCTGGTAGCAAAATAAATACAATTTATATGGTTATTTGGTCTGAGGACCAAAGTCAAAATTCACACATCTGTATATTCAAATAAATCACACTGGAATATTTACATATACTGTATATTTACTTCAACCTACAATGTTGATTTAAACAACTAAGAATGATCATGTATTAGAGGAGCCGAGCTCTGACTTCCCCTCTTGTCGGTGTGGTTGAGGTTTGTGTTTCCGCTCACAGTAAGAGATGTTTGAATGATCACAGTATAGCAGATATTCTTCTGAATCAGACAATGAAGATCATATCGCTTCAGATCTGTGAGTTTCCCACGTCACATTTGATTGAGTCAGTAAATGAATTTTCTTTTGATTTTATATCTTAAGTGTTTTTCTTTCTCTCATAGATCTGCTCATGTGGTCTCAAGCCACAGAGAGTCTAACAAACATACCAGTAACTTTAGGAGCTGATGTTATTATAACCTGTGATCTTGATATAAAGGAGATTTACTGGTACAAACTGAAATTACCGGATCCTCCAGTGTTGATCTTACGCACTTATGATAGCACATATGAAGGAGCTAAATATGAAAACAGCATCTTTGAACACAAATACTTAGTGAAAACTAACAGTCGTCTGTTCATCAAAAATATCACCATTGAAGAATTAGGAGTTTATTATTGCGTGAAAACTAGTGAACCACAAAAATTCAATAACGGCACCAAAATCTACATCAGCGGTAAGATATTTTATCATTTCATATGTCTTTGTAAACCACATAGTGGATTCCATATTGAATATACTGTATGAAGAACTAATATTTTGGCAGTTTCATTGTTCTGTTAAAGACTGAAACTGAATGAAGATTGAACTACAAACCTTTTACAGACTTTGTCCAAAAGAATATTACAGACTCAGTCCACAGGAATCAGACAGATGATGCTCCACAACACCAGATACCATGGAAAACTCTGACCATCACATCTGTCCTGATAATTGTGCTTTTGACCATTGCATTAATAGGTGATTACTTGTTTTACTACAGTAAAGGTCACTTTGAACTACAAGGAGATAAACTCTAGATCTACACAAATGTAACAATATTCTATGTACTCTTTGATTGCTTAGAGGCCGGTTCACACAGTAATTATTTTTCTATTCTGCTGCGCTACTTTTGCATTGTTTTTCAATGTAAAGGCGCACTAGACAGAAGTCTTTAACTGTTGTGCTCAAAAAAACAAGTCTTTAGACCTTGCCCTTTTTTTCATTCCCCTGTCCTGCATGCACGTCACATTTTTTTAACAGCAAAAAAGCATTCTGTGTGAACCGGCCTTCGGACTATTACAATGTGTGAATTCAGTTATGTTTCATATTCAGTGCTGTTTCAGGTATGGTGAAGAGCTACCTGGATGCAACTGGAAAATCTGCAGCTCAGAACTCAAATAATCCACAGGTAAGATACTTACATCTTTACTATTAATATGTTATCTTGTTTTGTTACCTTTAAACCTGTACTAGTGATTCTTACAGTGCAGCTTCAAGTAGCATACACAAGATTCATTAAATGATCTGAAATGTTTATGATTGACTGACTGTACATTATGTCTTACATACTGTATGTGGCCATTCATATATAATATCTTCCTCTTTCAGTGTGCTGAAATTGATTTTTCCATGTGCTCCAGTAGCACCAGGCCTTGCCAGGAGCAGAGCACTACTGTCTACTACAGCCAATGTATGATGTAATATACAGATTATTGTATTATAAATACAAATTGTGCCTACATATTAGTTTTTTATTATTATTATTTTAAATGGGTGCATTTAACCTGATAGGAAATTTGAACTTTGTTTCAGAACAAGAATCTTTTTCATGAATTATATAATTATGTTACCTTTTATAAGTTTGCTGCTTTGTATCTAAATATGCAGTGTTATAGGTACTAATGAAACATTATTTGCTGGTACTGTTTTGAGTGGAGATCATGCTTATATATAGTAATAATAATCTTTTTTTTCTATGTTATATGTAAGTGTGCTGACATCTTCACAGTAGCAGTAAGAGTTGTAAACCACATGGCAAATGAGCTTTCTTGGGGCTGAAGAAGCTTTTTATCTCTGCAGCCATTTTAATTATTCTTGATATTAAATCACATATTTGTCATGATAGGTGGCTATAGTAAAGTACATGACAAAGGACATATCTTCCGGAGACTTTTTAATAAAGTAATTAAAACAATAAACTGGAGAAACAACAAAGAGGAACATACCACATAACGCTACACATAAACAAAGCTAGAAAAAGAACAGACAGAAACTGAGGGCTTATATACATAGGAAACAGAGGAGCTAATGAGACTAATTAATAAGACACACCTGAACTAAGAACTCTAATCAAATCAGTAACCATGGATACAAACAGGGAGCAAACTAAGGATAACTGAACTAATTAATAAAGAGATAACAATGACACTCAGACATGAATAGAACAGAAAGAGAATCAAAAACTCAAAGTGACAATATTTAAATACATCTAACTTCTGCACAGTTTCCTTTTTTGTGGTTAACACAAGCATGGTTTCGTGCAAATGAAGTGTTCCAATGGTTTGGTCACTTGATGAGCAACACGATCATATATAGACTTGCATGCATCAAGTGGTTTAAACTTTAACCAAGTTAACATGACACGAAACACTGGTAACACTTTACAATAAGGTTTCATTTGTTAACATTAGTTAACTACTAGTTAACATGAACTAACAATGAAAAAAAAATTCTACAGCATTTAATAATTTTAGTTCATGCTAATTTCAGCATTTACTAATACATTACTAAAATCATTAGTTGTGTTTGTTATTATTATTTAATGAACCTAATGAACTAATAATGAACAGCTGTAGTTTTATTAACTAACATTAAGAAAGATTAATAAATACTATAACAAATGTGAGAAATGAGTTTCTGTCACAGACACGCCAGGCTCTACACTCACCCGATCACATCGCACTCCCTCTCCTGAGTACTGACAAGCCACACCTGACGCTCATTCTCACTCATCACCACAGCCACATAAAAGACACGCCAGTTCACTCAGTCACTGTCCGGTCTCGTTAACACATACCAGTGTTTACTTACATCCAGGACTCCCTTGCTCAACTACTTACCTGTCTCCAGTGTTCTCAGTGATTCCTAGTGTCTCCTCGTCTCCTGTGCTTCTCCTGTGTGTTCGTCTGTTCCACGTCTCCCGGCATCCACGCTCCCTAAGAACACACAGACAAGTATCAGTTCCAGTTCATCGGCTCATCGACCTATTCATCTGCCATCACTCACCTGCACTCTGCTCTCGCTCTGCTTTACCTGAAATAAACCTGTTAACCCTTACCTGTGTCTCTGCTCCCTTCTGTATGTAACAGAAGACCGGACCAACACCGCCCAGGTAACAGCATGAGCACCCCGGATCCCATTCAAGAGCTGGTCGATGCACTTCGTCGCACCTTCACCAGCACCTCCACGGCAACGACACCAGCGAACACTTCTGCATCCACCGCCGCAGCTCCTTCACCTCCCGTGGTCGCCAGTCCCATGGCCAAACCGGCGCCCTTCTCTGGTCTGGCGGAGGATTGCAACGGTTTCCTCCTGCAATGTTCGCTGGTCCTGGAGATGCAACCGCACTTATATCCAGACGATCGATCAAAGGTGGCTTTCATAATCTCTCAGCTTCACGGAAAAGCACTGCAATGGGCTGAACCTCTCTGGAACCTAAACAACCCCGTTGTATCATCCTTGTCAAGTTTTACAGCCCACTTCAAGGAAGTTTTTGGTAAACCTGCCTGGGACTCGTCGATTGGTGAGAGATTATGCAATTTAAAGCAAGGTGCACTAACTGTGTCTGATTATGCCCTCCAGTTTCATACCCTCGCTGCTGCAAGTGGCTGGAATGAGCAGGCTTTGATTACTACATATCGTCAAGGCCTCGATCCACGTGTGCGGTTGCATCTCGCTGCATACGAGGATTCCATCGGGCTTGAGAAATTCATTCAGCTATCCATCAGATTCGCCACTCGTATGCAGCTGTGCTTAGAAGAGCACCAGGGCCAGCCGCTATTCCCCTCCATTCCCTGCCAGCCAGAGTCCGTCAGCTCCCCAGAACCAGCAAACGACAACATGCAAATTGAGCACTCACGCCTTTCAGCAGCTGAGCGACAGAGGAGGCTGACCCAGAATCTCTGTCTGTATTGTGGTGGTGCCGGGCATTATATCGCTGAATGCCCCCTGCGTCCTGCCCGGCCTTTGGTGAGTGCCATCCTGCCCACTCTGAATAAAATGAAACCACTCACAATTGTAGTAACACTTACTGCCGCTGAACTTTGTCTTTCAGCCAGTGCGCTCCTCGATTCTGGGTCAGCTGGAAACTTCATCTCCGGAGCCCTCTGTCGCCAGCTGCATCTCAAGACCACCCCAACGCCGAAGATCTACCAGATCCACGCGATAACAGGAAAACCATTACGGAAAGTACGTTACAGCGTGGGACCCCTCCGTCTCCAAGTGGGAGTGCTCCACACCGAAGAGATTCAGCTGCTGGTTCTGGAGGAGTCTACATCTGACGTGATCTTAGGGCGCCCATGGCTTGAGCAGCACAACCCCACCATCTCCTGGAGGACAGGAGAAATCCTGAAGTGGGGTAACCAATGTTTCCATGACTGTTTCCCCGAACTCCCCGCGTCCAGCTCTCCAAGTTCCCAAGAAATCCAAGTCGGGGCTACTACAGTGGAAAGCCCTCTCGAGAAACGTTCCACGGACATCCCAGCCTGTTACTCCTACTTCAGAGATGTCTTCTGTCCTAAGCAAGCCTCCAAGCTGCCTCCCCACCGGCCATGGGACTGTGCCATTGACCTCATCCCAGGTGAGCCAGTGCCCAGAGGGAAGATATATTCCCTGTCCGTTCCGGAGGAGAAAGCCATGGAGGAGTACATCGACGAGGCTCTCAAGCAAGGTTACATCCGACCGTCCACTTCCCCTGCTGCTTCTAGCTTTTTCTTCGTGGCTAAGAAGGACGGAGGCTTGCGGCCCTGCATTGATTACCGAGCACTCAACCAAATCACCGTGAAGTTCCGTTACCCCCTTCCTCTCGTCCCAGCAGCCCTGGAACATTTACGCGGCGCCACTGTGTTCACCAAGCTGGACCTCCGCAGCGCGTACAACCTCATCAGAATACGTGAGGGGGACGAGTGGAAAACAGCTTTCGTGGCCCCTACTGGCCATTATGAGTACCTCGTCATGCCGTATGGACTGGTCAACGCCCCCTCCGTATTCCAAGACTTTATGCATGAGGTGCTCCGGGAGTTCCTGCACCGGTCTGTCCTGGTCTACATTGACGACATTTTGATCTACTCCCGGAGCCTGGCCGAACATCGCCGACACGTTGTGGAGGTCCTCCAACGCCTGAGAGATTACCACCTCTTCCTGAAAGCCGAGAAGTGCACCTTCCATCAGCCTTCCGTGCAATTCCTCGGCTACAACATCGACCACAGTGGCGTCCGCATGGACGAGAGGAAGGTCACAGCAGTGAAAGAATGGCCCATTCCCTCCACTATCAAAGAGTTACAAAGGTTCCTAGGATTTGCCAACTTCTACCGCCGTTTCATCCAGCACTACAGTTCCATCACCGGTCCACTCACCAACCTCCTCCGTGGTAAGCCCAAGTCTCTGTCCTGGACCCCAGCCGCCACCCAAGCCTTTGAGGCCCTCAAGACCGCCTTCACGACCGCTCCCCTCCTGGCTCACCCTGACCCAGAGCTCCCCTTCATCGTCGAGGTTGACGCCTCAACCACCGGAGTGGGAGTGGTATTATCCCAGCAGCAGGGGAATCCCAGCAGACTCCATCCATGCGCTTTCTTCTCCAGGAAACTCAACCCGTCGGAAGTTAATTATGACATCGGCAACCGCGAACTCCTCGCCATCAAACTTGCCCTGGAAGAATGGAGGCATTGGCTTGAGGGAGCAAAACACCCTTTCGTAGTCTTAACAGACCACAAGAACCTAGGATACTTACGAGATGCCAAGAGACTAAACCCCTGCCAGGCCAGATGGGCTCTGTTCTTCACGAGATTTAATTTCACCATCTCCTACCGCCCCGGATCGAAGAATGTGAAAGCCGATGCCCTATCTCGTATCCACAGCCTCGATGAAAGCAACGAGGATCCAGAGCCCATCATCCCCGAAAGACTCGTAGTGAGTCCCATCTCCTGGTCGGAAGAGACGCTCCCAGAGTCCAATGCCTCCACCAGCATTCCGCCGGGTTGTCCCCCCGGATTGAAGTATGTACCCCGGTCACGACGCACACCCCTCATCCACTCAACTCATACTTCACTGGGCACTGGCCACCCCGGGGTCAACGAAACCCTCTCGCTGTTAAAACAGTGCTTCTGGTGGCCCAACATGACATCCAACGTCAGGAGGTACGTACAAGGGTGCAGGGAATGTGCCGTCTCCAAGAGTCCACGCCATCTTCCCTCCGGAAAACTCCAGCCTCTGCCCGTTCCCACTCGTCCCTGGTCACACCTAGGAGTGGATTTCATTACCGACCTTCCCGTCTCCGATGGATGCACATGTGTGCTGGTAATCGTCGACCGCTTTTCCAAGTCCTGTCGTTTAATTCCCCTGCCTGGACTCCCCACTGCCATGGAAACGGCAGAGCTATTATTCAACCATGTATTTTGCTACTTTGGATTACCTGAAGACATTGTATCAGACCGTGGATCCCAATTCACCTCCCGAGTCTGAAAGGCCTTCTTCAAACTCCTAGGTGTGACCATAAGTCTCTCCTCCGGATACCATCCACAGACGAACGGGCAGACGGAGAGGAAGATACAGGAGATCGGCCGTTTCCTACGTACCTTCTGTCACGGCCACCAGGACTCCTGGAACCAGTTCCTAGGCTGGGCCGAGTACGCCCAGAACTCGCTCCGTCAACCCACTACAGGCCTTACACCTTTCCAATGCGTGCTCGGCTACCAGCCCCCACTCTTCCCCTGGGATGGGGAACCATCAGACGTTCCGGCGGTGGATTACTGGTTCCGGGAGAGCGAGAGGGTCTGGGACTCAGCACATCTGCAACTCCAGCGAGCCCTACGCAGGCGCAGGTTGACAGCCGACCTTCGACGCTCCCACGCACCCAACTACCAGCCAGGGCAGAAGGTTTGGCTGTCAACCCGGGACATCAGGATGCGCCTGCCCTGTAGGAAGCTGAGTCCTAGGTTCGTTGGCCCCTTTACCATCATCCGGCAAGTCAACCCCGTCACCTATCACCTGCAACTCCCTCCTGAGTATCGTATTCACCCAGTTTTCCATGCGTCACTCTTGAAGCCTCACCATCCCTCTGTCCTTCCCTCCACAGAGCCTGGCGACCCCGAAGATCCCCCTCCTCCACTCATCGCAGAAGACGGGGTAGCCTACCAGGTGAAAGACATCCTGGACTCCCGGTGTCGTGGTGGATCCCTTAAATACCTGGTCGACTGGGAAGGTTATGGTCCCGAAGAACGCTCATGGGTCCCGAGGAATGATGTTCTAGATCCCAGCCTCCTTGACGACTTCCACGCCAGACATCCCAGCAAGCCAGCTCCCCGAGGCAGAGGTCGACCACCACGACGTCGGGGTCCGCGGTCCTCAGGAGCGGACCGTGGAGGGGGGGGGTAATGTCACAGACACGCCAGGCTCTACACTCACCCAATCACATCGCACTCCCTCTCCTGAGTACTGACAAGCCACACCTGACGCTCATTCTCACTCATCACCACAGCCACATAAAAGACACGCCAGTTCACTCAGTCACTGTCCGGTCTCGTTAACACATACCAGTGTTTACTTACCTCCAGGACTCCCTTGCTCAACTACTTATCTGTCTCCAGCGTCCTCAGTGATTCCTAGTGTCTCCTCGTCTCCTGTGTTTGTCTGTTCCACGTCTCCCGGCATCCACGCTCCCTAAGAACACACAGACAAGTATCAGTTCCAGTTCATCGGCTCATCAACCTATTCATCTGCCATCACTCACCTGCACTCTGCTCACGCTCTGCTTTACCTGAAATAAACCTGTTAACCCTTACCTGTGTCTCCGCTCCCTTCTGTATGTAACAGTTTCACATTTCCTACTCTTTTCTATTCTAAACATTTCCACAAAACTGTCTAAACTAACAAATATTTTAGTAGGAACAAGAAATTGGATAACATGGACCAACTATACAATTTAGCTGCAAATAACAAAAACCCATGAACAGAACAAAACAACAACAAAAAATAACTAAGCAAAAAGAAATAAAATCCAGATTAATAAAAATACATACTTACACGCTTCAAGGATAAATATTGTTAGTGGTTGCTGAAAGCATTGAAATTCAAGAGACAGAAACCAAAAACCTCATCTAAACATGACAGAATTCAGCTACAGTTGAAGAAAACACAGCATTATTGTTTATATATGTATGTATACATACATATACATACAGTGTGTGTATATATATATATATATATATATATGTATGTATATAGGGGGGTCAGTGGTTGACTTTTGAACTAACAGACAAAAATGCTAAACGTGTGGCCAAAGCAAACCTGCCTTTAACTTCCTCTTGATTGTGGTTAAAATCACCCTATTCTTTCGAAATCTCTGAGGTAAAGTTAAACAAGACTGCATCATGCTAAAGTCTTTTAACATCCTTAGGTTATGCTGCTTCACCTCTGTGAGTTTATGAATATTTTCTTGTTCTTTGTAAGTGGATTTATAATGTTTAATGACACAATAATAATCCATAGTGTGTGTGTGTGTGTGTGTGTGTGTGTTGCGTTGTTTATTTGACAGATCTACTCACATATGGTGTGAAGCTGCAGAGACTTTAACATATCAACTAACAGATTTGGGTCAAAATGTGACTATAAACTGTGATCTTGATGAAAATGAGGTTAACTGTTTTTTTTTCTTTTTTTTCTGGTAAATCTTCAAAGATTAGATTAGATTTGTTATGAGCGTGAGATTTCAGATTTGAGGGATGAAGAGATTTTTGCATGGATTCTACACAAGATGGAATCCAACAACGCAACAGTCATTCAGAGGAGTGCAAAAGAATATACAGTTAAATATTAACCAAATGCAAATTAACAATCCTTCTATAAATAAAAGGCTGTTTAAATACACATTGAGTTGTTATAAACACACAAACGTTATAATAAATAAAACCTGCATAAATAAATAAATATTAAAAATCAATAAAACCTGACAGATAAACGAACAAATAAATAAATACTAGATTGATTGTCCTGGACATATTTTTAGGTATAAATGCCACTTTCTTGATTTAAGTCTCTACAAAAGTGTACAGTGACACGATGTGGTAGAGATATGAATTGCAATACTAATGTATGGATGGAATTGATTATTAAAATGTAGGACTGACAGGTGTAATGTTCACAATGGACAATATAAGCAATCCACACAGTATATTTAAATTAAACTAAATTCTGAGAAAAAATTCTTGCAAACTGCACTAAACTGATGACATTATGAAAATGTGGAAGCTACACACATGCATTTGTTTTTACCACTAAACATCTGAACAGACAGCCAATCAGACATGCACACTGATTGCTTTGGTTTCATCTGTTCATCAAGATATCATCAAATGTTTTTCTTTAAGCATGAGCCTTTGCGATGGCATTTTTAGTCAAATGTCAATCTGAGATGCCACCTGATACGCTGGTAGCAAAATAAATACAATTTATATGGTTATGTGGTCTGAGGACCAAAGTCAAAATTCACACATCTGTATATTCAAATAAAACACACTGGAATATTTACATATACTGTATCTTTACTTCAACCTACAATGTTAATTTAAACAACTAAGAATGATCATGTATTAGAGGAGCCGAGCTCTGACTTCCCCTCTTGTCAGTGTGGTTAAGGTTTGTGTTTCCGTTCACAGTGCGAGATGTTTGAATGATCACAGTATAGCAGATATTTATCTGAATCAGAAAATGAAGATCATATCGCTTCAGATCTGTGAGTTTCCCACGTCACATTTGATTGAGTCAGTAAATGAGTTTTCTTTTGATTTTATATCTTAAGTGTTTTTCTTTCTCTCATAGATCTGCTCATGTGGTCTCAAGCCACAGAGAGTCTAACAAACATACCAGTAACTTTAGGAGCTGATGTTATTATAACCTGTGATCTTGATATAGAGGAGATTTACTGGTACAAACTGAAATTACCGGATCCTCCAGTGTTGATCTTACGCACTTATGATAGCATATATGAAATAGCTAAATATGAAAATAGCATCTTTGAACACAAATACTCAGTGAAAACTAACAGTCGTCTGTTCATCAAAAATATCACCATTGATGAATTAGGAGTTTATTATTGCGTGAAAACTAGTGAACCACAAAAATTCAATAATGGCACCAAAATCTACATCAGCGGTAAGATATTTTATCATTTCATATGTCTTTGTAAACCACATAGTGGATTCCATATTGAATATACTGTATGAAGAACTAATATTTTGGCAGTTTCATTGTTCTGTTAAAGACTAAAAATTGAATAAAGATTGAACTACAAACCTTTTACAGACTTTGTCCAAAAGAATATTAAAGACTTTGTCCAAAAGAATATTACAGACTCAGTCCACAGGAATCAGACAGATGATGCTCCACAACACCAGATACCATGGAAAACTCTGACCATCACATCTGTCCTGATAATTGTGCTTTTGACCACTGCATTAATAGGTGATTACTTGTTTTACTACAGTAAAGGTCACTTTGAACTAGAAGGAGATAAATTTCAAATCTACACAAATGTAACAATATTCTATGTACTCTTTGATTGCTTAGAGGCCGGTTCACACAGTAATTATTTTTCTATTCTGCTGCACCACTTTTTGCATTGTTTTTCAATGTAAAGGTGCACTAGACAGAAGTCTTTAACTGTTGTGCTCAAAAAACGAGTCTTTAGACCTTGACCTTTTTTCATTCCCCCGTCCTGCATGTCACATTTTTTAACAGCAAAAACGCATTCTGTGTGAACCGGCCTTCGGACTGTTACAATGTGTGAATTCAGTGATGTTTCTTATTCAGTGCTGTTTCAGGTATGGTGAAGAGCTACCTGGATGCAACTGGAAAATCTGCAGCTCAGAACTCAAATAATCCACAGGTAAGATACGTAAGTCTTTACTATAAATATATGTTATCTTATTTTGTTACCTTTAATACCTATACTAGTGATTCTTAAAGAGCAGCTTCAAGTAGCATACACAAGATCCATTAAATAATCTGAAATGTTTATGATTGACTGACTGTACATACTGTATGTGGCCATTCATATATAATTTCTTACTCTTTTAGTGTGTGGAAATTGATTTTTCCATGTGCTCCAGTAGCACCAGGTCTTGCCAGGAGCAGAGCACTACTGTCTACTACAGCCAATGTATGATGTAATATACATTATAAATAGTTTTTTTTTCTTCTTCTTCTTTTTTTTTTTTTTTTTTTTTTTTTTTTAAAGGGTGCATTTAACCTGATAGGAAATTTGAATTTTGTTTCAGGACAAAAGTCTTTTTCATGAATTATATTACCTTCATAATTATGTTACCTTTTATAAGTTTGCTGTTTTGTATCTAAATATGCAGTGTTGTAGTACTAATGTAACACTTTTTGCTGGTGTTTTGAGTGGAATTCATGCTTATATATAATAATAATCTTTTTATTCTATGTAAGTGTGCTGACATCTTCACAGTAGCAGTAAGAGTTGTAAACCACATGGCAAATGAGCTTTCTTGGGGCTTTTTATCTCTGCAACAATTTTAATTATTCTTGATATTAAATCACATATTTAAATACATCTAACTTCTGCACATTCTATTTTTTTTTTTGTTTTGTTTTGTTTTGTTTTGTGGTTAACACAAGCATGGTTTCGTGCAAATGAAGTGTTCCAATGGTTTTGTCACTTGATGAGCAACACGATCATATATAGACTTGCATGCATCAAGTGGTTTAAACTTTAACCAAGTTAACATGACACAAAACACTGGTAACACTTTACAATAAGGTTTCATTTGTTAACATTATTAACTACATTAGTTAACATGAACTAACAATGAAAAATACTTCTACAGGATTTATTAATTTTAGTTCAAGCTAATTTCAGCATTTACTATTAAGATCAAAAGTTGTATCTGTTAATATTATGTAATGAACCTGAGCTGACATGAACAAACATTGAAGAGCTGCATTTTTATTAACTAATGTTAACAAAGGTTAATAAATACTATAACAAATGTGAGAAATGAGTTTTACACTTCCTACTGTTCCTACTGTTTTATTCTAAAAAAATGTAACTGTCAAACTAAACAAATATTTTAGTAGAAACAAGAAATTGGATAACATTGTTGATACAATTTAGCTGCAAAGAGCAAAAACCATTAAAAAAAGCAAAAAGAAATACAATCCAGATTCATTAAAATACACACTCACTTGCTTGAAGGATAAATATGGTTTGAACATTGAAACTCAAGAAACAGAAACCAAATACCTCATCTAAACTAATGAGTTAGTAATCATTGGCTATAACGACAGTACGCTACATCTGAAGAAAACATTACATTAGTGTTTATAGAACACTGAAGAAAGCAAACTGTTCTGGGTCAATTTGCTGCCTGTAAATTAGAGATAAATAATTTTTAAAAAGACAAGATAATACATATAGGTCAATGGAGTTTTGAACAAACAGACAAAAGTGCTAAACATGTGGCCAGACCAAACCTGCCTTTAACTTCCTCTTGATTGTGGTTACAATCACCCTATTCATTTGAAAGCTCTGAGAAAGTTGAAAGTGTCATCTCTACAGCCATGGAAAAGAAACAAGACTGCATCTTCCTGAAGTGTTTTAATTTGCAGCTTTACCTCTGTGAGTTTATTGTACTTTGAATATTTTATTGTTCTTGTTTATGTTTAATGACACAATAACAATCTATAGTGTGTGTGTGTGTGTATGTGTGTGTGTGTGTGTGTGTGTGTGTGTTTGTGTGTGTGTGTTGTTTATTTCACAGATCTGTTCATGTGGTGTCAAGCAGCAGATACTTTAACAGATCAACTAACAGATTTGGGTCAGAATGTGACTATAAACTGTGATTTGGTACAGGAGGTTAACTGGTTATTACTGAAACTACCAGATCCTCCAGTTCTGATATTACGCAGTTTCTCATCTGCAGCTCCTCATTACTACAATAATAGATTTAGACACAAATATTCAGTGCGAAGTAAACATCACCTGTTCATAAACAATGTCACTATTGATGATTTAGGACTTTATTACTGTGTGACCACAGACGCACCTCCAAAATACAGCGACGGCACCAGACTACACATCATTGGTAAGTGACCATTCAGTGATCATATTGATGTTATACAACATTTTATTATACACTGGGTCCTTTTTAGACAGTTATGTAAAGTAAACATTTCTGCACATGTCTGCACAGTGCTGAATATATTATATATTATATAGAACTGACGGAAGAGATCCAGAATCATACAGTGGTGAAGTACATCGAGAAGAATCAGACACATTGGCAGACCATCTTCATATCTGCTTTCATAAATGGTCTTCTGATCATTGTGATCATAGGTGAGCTCTTTGATGAAATTATACATGTATGGATCCAAATGGGGACATTGTCTTAAATTCTTATCATAATATCTATATGCTATTTTTTTAAAAATAATAATAATAATATTTTAACAGCTCTTGCAGTTACAGCTCTTTATAGTGACTATATTGTTGTGTTACAAAAAGAGCAAAAACATGAAATGTGGGTAAATAAATATGTTTTTGGATAAACTACTCATATAATGTCAAATCTGTCTAAATTCACTTTGTCACTTTTAAGGACTATTAAAGGTGTTTGTTCATGCAAGAAACAGAGATGACTTGAAACAATTTCAAGATACAAACCTAAAGAATCTTCAAGATATGGATTTTGAACAACCTCAAGACTCAACACAAACACTGATATATTACATGAAAATATAAAGAACATAATATGTCTCAATGTTTAAGTGTGTGTTTATATGCTGTTTAGGGGCAAGTAAATATAAAATACATAATACCTAATTATGCATGTGAGATTACTAATTTGTTTTAGAATCAATATGGCCAGAAATAATGATATTTTCATGTCTTCTGCTGGCCTTGTTTTATGCTTTTGTAATTTGTTTATTTCTGTTTTAAGTTTCAGTCTAAACAAAAATAAATAAATAAATAAATAAATAAAATAAGCCACAGCGCAAAAGAAATATAGACAGAGACAGATTTAGGACATACACAGGGCCTTGTGTTTTTAAAGCACATACGATGAAGGTTCACACACCACAAAATACAAACTGATTTTAATTTCAACATGTATTGCCTATGTACGGAGCCCCGAACATGACATGCAGTTATGTATGGTAGATGGAGAAAGACAAATTCTTTGCAATCTTGCACTGAGAAATGTGATTTTTGAATTGTTTGACAATTCCCTCATGACATTTGGCACAAAGTTGTGAGTCATGATCCATCTTTTCTTGCAAAGTGTGAGAAGCTCTTTTAGACCTAAACACGATACCCTCACCTATTACCAATTCACCTGCTAACTGTGGACTGTTTAAAAACAGTTTAACTTGGATATTATACAATCTTTTCACTTATTTGGCTTCTGTCCCAACTTTTTTAGAGTGTGTTGCAGCCATCAAAATTAAAATTTGTTTATATTCACAAAATACAATTATGTTGATCAGTGAAAACATTGGAAATCTTTTCTTTGTGCTTTTGTCAGTTAAAAAAAAAAAGGTTAAAGAGAATTAACAAATCACAGATTGTGGTTTTTATCACATTTTACAAAATGTCCCCGTGATGGCTAAAGCCACACTTATCCAATAATAGATTACTTTATTTCAATGGTTCTAGCTTTCTTATTTTATGTTTTTTTTTTTTTTTTTTTTTTTTTTAAGTAATTTATTCGTTTTGTTTGATGGATTAATTGTTTTTCTGCTTGTTTATACATTTTTATGCATTTATTTTGTTTCTTTAATATTATTTACCCAAACCATTTTGTTAAAGGTGCATGCTCTTTATGTGCGCATATAATATCAAAGAGCGATAATTCGTTGCTAGAGTGCACGCTAGTGATTGAATAAAACCAAGACAAAGATATGGCTTTAATATTGTTTCTTTATTTAATTGTTTTGGTTAATTGTGTCTTACCCGTGGTTCCGCCTGGATCTGTGACTGCAGCATGGAACAAAGACCTGTTATTAAAAAGAGTGTGGCATTTCCTCATGTCCTTTATATATCCTTTGCTGGGTATTATGGGAAATGTATTTTTTCGTTCACCATATGGGTTTGGAATTGTTTGTTTATTTAAATGTATTTTTGTAAAGTTTATTTTTGTGTTTATTTTCATCATTGCTTTATGGTGAATGTAATTTCAGGGTAATGAGTTTATTTGTATATATTATGCTTTTTCGAAGTTTGATTTACTGAGTGGAGACCCCCTGTAATTATAAAATGGTTTAGACTGTTTTGTTAAAAGGGTTAAATTTTCTGTGGCTGAGTTAGTTCTGGTGAGGGATCCCTTGAGAAACATCTGAGGCACAGAACTCAGTCTGTTGAGTTGTAATTTATTTAGTTTTTTTTTTTTCCTTTTCCTATTTCTTCTTGCACCTGTGTGACTAGTACATGAGTGTGGCAATTAATAAAATGGAAAAAGTGAAGCTTCTATGAGTGCCTCATGAACATTTTATGGAAGAACCCTCACAGTCCCAACTCTTCTGGAATTGGGGTTGTATTTTAACTTTTCATTTATTTTACTACATTGTAAATATTTTCTACGCATAGGCTTATCAGTAAACTTACATTTCTTAAGTGGCCTTCTTTTCCCATCTTATAGTATATGAAACTGAACAAACATTAATCTTTTTTGAATCTCTTAAAGGCACAGGATCAGCGGGGGGTGGGGAACAGCCTGTTTAATTCCAAAGGTCATAAATATGGTGGATAAGGTCATTAAAAAAAAGTTTAAAGTTTAAAAAGTGAACAAGAAAACAACTTGAAATTATAAGTAGACACCATATGATATGACACCTTTCATTAGTTGAAAAGTTTTTAAAAACTCAAATACCCTTCTCTCCCTCCTACCTTTTGTTATTATTGTTTCTGACCACCAGAGGACAGCAATGACCCACCATAGGACTTAATGTGTCTCACTTTAACAATTTGTTTGTGCTATATTACTTAAAAATAGATTCCACTTGTTAAAACTGTGGCACTGTGGATTGTTAACATGTAAGAGATGAAGAATCATTCTTTATAACTTACTTTAGACTGTAGTACAAGTTTCAGTATTGACCACATTTAAAATTTGTGTCTTAAGTTAAGTGCTAATGGACAAGGTGTGTTTTCAACTGCTTCTTGAAGGTTGGGATGGTCAAAACAGATCAGATTGAGGTTTCCACCATAGGAAAAAACAAAAAACAAACAAACAAAAAAACACACACACTAGAAGTTAAAGGTGCAATATGTAAGATTTATGTCCACTAGAGGCCTATTCAAAACAAAGGCGTAGCTTGATGATGGCAAGTTTGAGCGCAAAATCTTGGTACATGTGGTCTTCACATCACAGCCGGTTGAAACAATCGGGATAGGACTCAGGAAGAAACCATGTTCATGGATGTGATTATAAATGTTACTGTAGTATGAAGCAGAGCAGGACCGAGTGTTGTGGGAGCTGAACAAGGCCGCTGGAGCGATTGCGCAACACGCCGCAAGCAGCGGGACTTTTATTATGCCACAGTCGCCGGCGCCGCTTCCGCTTTTCCAGTCATGAGTATGAGGTAACACAACCCTCTTATCATATTAGATACATTTGAGTGTGTTGAAAATTATAACGTTACTCTGTGCGTTCGTTCGGCGGCTGCTGTGAGACACTTGTTGCACACTGCAGTAAGCTAGATCGATTTTAGAATATCATATTAAATGTTGGATGGCTTGTGTTGATAAATGGCATGCAATTAATTTTAAAACGTATTGTATGGAGAAAAGTCTGTATTACTGTTACTAAAAATAAAGCTGCATCTTATTATGCTATGTTAGCTACTTGACAAAAAAGTGTTTTTCTCTGAGGTATGGTAAAACATGGTACAAAAATGTTCTTGATTTTCGCAAAAAATCAAGAAAATTAGATTTAAACAATAAGACTAAACGTGTTGAGCTATATAACAACAATTAGTTCCCTTTCAAAAGGGAACTCTACTCTGCGTTTACCGCTATGGGGAATGTCACACGTGAACCGATGTCTGAAAGCCAAGAATCAAACCACTCCAATCCTATTGGCCAGCGACAGCCTATGACATCATCATAGTGCGACCCGGAAGTCTAAAAGGAGCGCCTACAGAATCAGTCAGTATCTTTTCGTCTTTCGGGACTGTTTTGTCTGATTGCGATTGTATCGAATCCGGTAAGGGAATCTTATATTATGCCTTACAAATGTTTCAAGAGAGTGTGTTCATCCGTGTCCCAGGTTTTGACACTTGATATACACATTTCTGGGCGTTTTCTGTCTGGGAGAGGAGCGTGCTTGAGGGCGCTGTCTGTGTTTTTCTGTTATTTACTGTGACCGTCTCCTTATCGGGACGCTCCGTTCTCGTTTGGCACTCTTCTCGAGGGAAGGGTGTCTGCATCTGCACCTGGTGATTCTGGCCCCGTTTGTGCTGAGGCAAAACAGCGGCTGCAATCATGGGGCTTGCAGGTGAGCCCGTTGGGAAGTTTGAGAGAGGTGTATTCTCTCTCAGCCCCCTGGGGCTGACGTGGATGAGTTGTTGGATGACGATGACGTCCATGTTTGACGTCATCGTGTCTGGCAGCGAGCGCTCTTCTGGCTGCTGTATATGCGGAGCTGCTTGAGTTTGTGGGACACGCTTCTGGCAGGCTGCAGCTGCCGTGAGGGCGTGTTAAGAAAGGGGCCGCACGCGGACGGCTCGACGAGCGGTTCCTTTTCTGTCCATAGCTCTGCAGCTCCCGTAAGCTTTCCATTCCTTCCTGATCTCCATGTTTGAGATCAGATATTTGAGATATGTTTTTATAAACATATAACATGCTCAGATGCTTCTTATAGTCAGACTGATGGCGATTATTTTTCTGACGGCCCGCTTTTTCAGTTTGATAATGAGAGGATCTTTTAGGCTTAAAAGAACCCTAGATTCCATCCTTTCATGTAGAGAAAAAGGAAAATGAGGACTCTTCGGTCTTCGAGCCGCAGGAAGGTAAGCTGGGTCTATATTTTATGTTTTAAAATATGACAACCTTGTTTTTCCTGTATAGTTTTTCCTGAGCATGTAGACAGCCAGGAGGCTGGTCCGTCTCGAGCTGAGGCTCAGAGACAGGGCCAGAGGTCCAGTATGGCCGCTCAGGCACCTCCTCATTTTCGGAGCAAGTCGCAGAGATGGCGGTACTCTTGGAGGAAGAAGCAGGTTTTAAGGGAGGTGATCGATCACATACGCCAGTAGCATCAGTAATCGATTCCCTCTCGTTGCGGGGGCGACTTTTCATCTGCCCTCGCCCCTTCTTCCTCCGCCTCCTGGGTTTTGGATTCATTTTAACATACTCAGGCGCTTCTTTAACAGTCAGGCTGACGGCTGGGCCTTTGAATATTTTTCTAAAGGCCCGCCTTCTGGCTTGATAGTGGAAGAGGCTCTTTTAGGCTTCAAAGAACCCTAGATTCCATCCTTCCTTGTTAAAGAAAATAGAAAGAGGAGTCTTCGGTCTTCGAGCTGCAGGAAAGTGAGCTGGGTCTATATATATGTTTCTAAATATGTTGACCTCGTGTTCCTGTATAGTTTTTCCTGAGTATTTGGGCAAACTGAAGTTTGATAGGTTGGCTAGAACGATATTTGTGCAGGCCACAAAATGGCCACCTCTTAGCCACCTGTTGTTTAGAGTAGCTTCCCATCTGGTGTTTGCTAGAGTAAGTTTGAGTTAGCACTCGTCTCTTCAGTTAGTATCTATGTCTAGGTCGGCCTTAATCGGCCGCCTGACATTGTTTGCTCGTTGAGCTTCGCTTTATTTCCTCTTATCTATGGAGATTCAGAGGTGAAGCCCAGGCATTGCTATGCGTGTGGCCCCGTAGGCCCACAGCTTAGCGGCCCAGGCTAGGACTAGGTTTAGGTGTTTATTGTTATAAACCACCCTTTGTATTACTATCCCTTTTTAGGTTGTATAGTTCCTAGTTCTGGCCTCCTCCTGAGGGAGTTGTTAGGCCGTATGCCCATTTCCCCTTGTTTATGTAGGTGCAATGGCTGAGGTTAACAGCTAAGGTAGCAGGCTGTTATTAGCCTCCCTGGTGCTGTTTTCTCAGGTGGTAGGCCCTTATCTTTGCGTAGATAAGTGTATGCAGTGTATGCTAGGCCCCACTCGCTAGAACTTTATTCATGCTATGAATTTGTCTTTCCCCTGAGCCCCTTGAATTAACATTCAAGTTTGAGTTACGGTGCTAGCTTTTTAGCTTCCATTTCTCTAGGGTGCAGTACAGATCTGTAATAATCTGTTTGGTGAGAGCGTTTATCCTTTTCAGGATAGCATGTATTTACAAAGCATTATGTTTGCTTTGGGTTCTAGTTTTTGCCCTACATGTGTGTGAGCTTTACTCTAGTGCTGCCACAGGTTAGCACCTGTTCTCATAATAGTAGGCTTGTGTTAGCCTCTATTTAAGAGCATGGTGACTTTTGTACTCCCCGGTTAGGGTTTGTGGTGTTTCACTGAGTGCATCACCTGTTGGATTGCACACTCAGGTTGAGTGTAGAGAACCTCACTTTCAGTTTGGTTTCTGTTAGCTCCCGCTGGTTTGATCATTGCCACAACAGCTATATTGCATATACTATAGGAGTTGTAGGCTCTAAATGGATTAAGCCTCCTTCTAGTTTAGCAGCTTGTGTTTACAAGTGTTGTTGGTATATGGTCATGAGTTTTGCTCACTTAGTTTAGCACTGCCACAGGTTTATGCTCGTGTCTGTTTGGCCTTTTTAGGCCTCCCTTAGACCATGTTGGCATTTCATTGTACCCCTGTAATTGTATATTGGTACATTGCCTATTGGAATGTGTAGACTTAGCTCAGATGTGTTAAGCTTCCCACAACTGTTGGTTGGGTTTAGAGCTGGTCCCCTTTTGAGCTTGGTCCCTTTTAATGACCACTAGCTGGCGCTACGTGTTGCTGAAGTTGTAGGCCCCTCTAAGACCTCCTTTCAGATTACATGTTGGCACATGTTGGTTCTGTGTTGGTTTTGCAGGACCCATTACCGCCATCGGCCACGCCCGTCTCTGCTAAGAGTAGGCCCTTGGTTAGGCCTCTCGTAGAGTATTGTGGCGGAGTGTGTACTCCTCTTGCTTTAAGAGTAAAAGGTGTTTTTACTGAGTACATGGCCTGCTGGCTGGTTTGATCATGATTACCACTAGTTGACGCCACGTGTTGTTGAAGTTGAAGGCCCCACTAAGGCCTCCTTTCAGATGACATGTTGGCACAGTTCTGTGTGGTTACCATTGGCCACGCCCGTCTCTGCTAAGAGTAGGACCTAGGTCAGGCCTCTCGGAGAGTATGGTGGCGGAGTGTGTACTCCTCTTGCTTTAAAGAGTAAAAGGTGTTTTTACTGAGTGCATGGCCTGCTGGCTGGTGTGGTTATGATTGCCACTAGCCGATGCCACGTGTTTGCAAGTTGTACACATCCTGTGTAGCATGTTGGAGTTCGGTTGTGTACTCCTCTCACTTTGAGAGTAAAAAGTGCTTTTACTGAGTGGCTGACCTCTCAGGGTGAGTTTTTGTAATAAACCTTACTTTGATTCGGTTTTCTACATTTGCTTCCTTGAGCATGGTTTATGTTTATCCTTTAGCTCTAGTTGAGCTAAGTAGCTACCTCATAGTAGGTTGGTTCTATTTTGCTCCTAGAACTTTAGTGGCCACTAGACTAACGCCGCGTGTTTGCAAGTAGTAGGCCCTCGGGGCCTCCTTTGAGAACATGCTGGTGTATGTTATAGTGTACTCCTCTCGCTGAGTTACTGTGTTACTGTGTTACTGTTACTGTTACTGTGGTCTTGATTATGCTCCTTGTTTTTTTTCATCTAGTGGACATAAAGACAATTGCATTAGGTTGAATAAAAACAAATGTCTCATGACAATTAGGCACATTTCTTATTAGCAAAATGTAATATATATATATATATATATACACATATATACACACACACACATATATATATATATATATATATATATACAGTACAAACACTATACTGCCAAAAGTATTGGGACACTACGGATGGGCGATATGTGGGCTAAAAAATGTATCACGATAATTTCAGGTATTTATTGCGATAACGATACCAATGACGATTATATACATATATATATATATATATATATATATATATATATATATATATATACATACATATGTGTGTGTGTGTGTATGTGTATATATATATATATATATATACACACACACACATATGTGTGTATATATATATATATATATATATATATAATTTTATTATTATTATTATTATTATAAATTATTTTCTTCTGTAAAATAGCAGATTATGTTATGTTTAAGTTGACTGTTGTAGCATCTGAATAGATCAAACACACAATTTCTCAACAAAACAGTAACTCTTCCAACCCTTCACCCATGCCAGGCCCCGTAACGGCTGGCTTCCGCACTGAGCACTATCACCTACACTTCAAAGACAGTGTTTTATCAGGAAAACACAGGTCACCAGAATCATTTGGTCTACAAAAATGAAATCTTAACCACTAATTCATTGACAACCACGTATAAATGAATGAACATGCATTTCCCCAGTATATTTTGTGCATTATTACTGTTTTTATATTGTTCTTTTGTATGTTGTATAGTGTTATGCATGCCATGTATTTCATTTAGTTGATGTTTAATATCAAATTACTCCTTGTTTAATGACTCACATTTTGATGGACATCACAATACCATAGAATGCATTGTATGTTTGTTATATTTATCAGAGTATAAATGGACACAAACTTTCTAGTTAACTTCCCCCATGCAAGTGAACTCACTTTCAAACAAAGGAAATCACCGGCCAGAGAATTGCACCTCTCTCATTGGTCAAGCCAAGACTCGAAGGTGGCGACCTTCTGGAGAGTTCAAAAGGCCCCCACACACAAGTTTCTCTCTCTGCTTGTTCCCGCTTCTGGTTCCTTTTTTTTTTTGTTCCTTTTGATACTACGTGAGGGCCACCCGGCCCAGGCCGGGCTGGTAAATCTCCAATCACTTCAAGCCATGCACAACTGCAGCAACCACAAAAGAGTCAAATTAACAGCGCAAAGTTTGTCTTCATTTTCTTCATTCAATGCAGAAGATATTGATTACAATTTCCACAACAGCAGACCAAACCATCAAGGATTTCTCCTGAGCCTGCAGATCTGGACAGCTAAGGCATTTGCAAGTATCGTTTGAACACTAAATGATGATTTAGTATTGAGATTGTGAACCCCTTTTTGTTAACAAAGGTGCTTTATAGTATTGAAACTGATGGTTTGTCCAGCAATTGTTAATTTACTCTTTCCATTGCTTCATTCCCCTGTTATGATACGGTTCAAATTCATTTTCACTCTCTCATTGCGTGAATGGTATGTTTGTGTTTGTCAGTTTAGTTATGTGTTTGTGATTTAGTTAAATAAAACTTGTGTGCACACTCTTGCGAGTTGATTCTGGTCTGCTTATAAAACCAATGTCCCTGATAACGATTACGATCACAGCTACGTGCTAAGAAAGCGATATATTTCTGTGGCCATGGAAAATATCGTTTTTGAAAATTTGATAGACGATCAATACTGAGTGTTCGCTGGCCGAACAGATTAATTGATTGTAATATTAATTCAGCTACATTAAGTTAATTTGATTAACTGATTCAAATATTTATAATTAATCATAATGAGTTATGATTCATTATTCATATTTCTTTTGAGCTAATTTGCTTACAGATTTGGTGGAGAATGCAGGCATCGTTTTAAACATTGGTTTTGAGCAGACCCAGAAATCAATCTTGTATGTTTGTCACTTGAAGGGATAGTTCACCCAAAAAGAAAAATTCAGTCATCATTTACTCACCCTCCGGTTGTTCCAAACCGGTATACATTTCTTTATTCTGTTAAACAAAAAGGAAGGTATTGTGAAGAATGTGGGAAACTAAACAGTTCTGGGGCACCATTGACTTCCATAGTATTTTTTTTTTCCTACTATGGAAGTCAATGGTGCCCCAAAGTCGCCTGGTTACAAACTTTTTTAAAATATGTTCCTTTTTGTTCAGCAGAACAAAGAAATTTATACAGGTTTGGAACAACTTGAGGGGGAGTAAATGATGACAGAATTTTCATTTTTGGGTGAACTATCCCTTTAAGTTTTATTAACATCTTATACATGCAGCGTTTCTGATAAAATCAGATAACACTATAGTTTGAATTGGCCTTCCTAAGAGCAGTAGAAAGTTTTTCAACACTATAATAATGCATGTTCAATTCATACAATAAGAAATTAACCTGATCTTGGATGAAGCAATCTTCAAATTTCAGCTTTAAATGCATTAATTTGATGAGGAAATCTCAGATTATTGGCATGAATTAAACTGAGTGACAAAGTAATCTCACTACAATATTGTTAGTGGTGATGTGAGCAACGGTCATTTTCCAGAACGAGTTACATATTGCTTTCATATCGATCCGCTCATGTGAATTAGAAACAATTGCGTTGAATTAATGGTGTTAATGCTAGCCTAGCTAACTAGTAATTCGCCATTGTTTGTGAAGTGAATGTACTGTTTTGATTGGTGAAAGAGTTACATGCGACACATGCTTGGGTTTCCATGCGGGTATACAGCGGCTCAAATGCTGTTCCACTTATGCGAGCTGTGAATGCGAATTGGTTTCCTAGCTACGCATGACCCGGAAGGTGCGAGCAGGCTTTTCCGGTTCAATCTGATAACAGTGCAACACGTCACAGACCTTTGTGTAAACACACAAACAGCCTATAGCCAAAAGCTAGCTCTTTAGCAGCCTACAGGTATACAAGTTAAAGCCCTTTACAATCAACCATTAGCTGTTAGCATCCAACTAACACTTAGATACGGTGTGTGTAATGTGTTAACCCTTCCTCTCTCTTTACCCTCCTAACTTGGTTTCACCCTCTGTTTCAGCTCCCACATACTTTCCTGTCTCAGTTAGGTTGGTCCTTCCCCATATACCTTATTTTATTTATTTATTTATTTAATTTATTTATTTATTTTATTTAATTTTTACTTCTCTGTTTTTATTTTATTTCATTTATTTACTTTGGTTTTTGCTTAAATATCCATATTCAGCTAAGTTGAATTTAAATAAATTTAACATTTAATTAAATCAATCTGTTTATTTACCTTCCCTTTTAGTTTTACAGAGCTATAAGGACATTCTACTTTTACTTTTACCTTATTTTTAGTTAGCTTACCATCAACATCTTCTCTATCTGTATAGGAATCCAGTTCTAGCAACTGTTGTTTCCTTAATGAGCAATACAGGTTATTAGTAGCCTAATTCCTGTTCTTCTCTACCCCTTCTCACTCATTAGTGCCTAGTCCATGAAGTACGGTTACCGTTTAAATGCACTGTGAGCCCCAGAGAGAACTAGAAACATTTCCCATTGTTTCTTTTTCTTTTTTGACCTTTAGGTGTGTGATGTGTTCCTGTTACCTCCGCTATCAGGCCCCTTATGGTTTTATGAGTCTACTGCAGCATTTACTTGAACAAGTGACAACTGCTTAGCCATATCTCTTAACTTAAAACTAAATAGGTAAATCTCCCTTCCTTTCCCTTTCCGATTTCATCTTATATTTTTTTCTTTCTTCTCCCTTTCTCCAGTTTTGTTTTGTTTGTTACCCTCATAGTGACCAAACCTGTGAGAACCATCAGTTTTGAGTAATAGTTTAACTACACGTACAGCACGTCATTAGCTGACTGCTTACAGACCCGTCAACACGGATACTCAAATTCTTGGTGTTCAGCAACACAAAATCTTAGCACCCTGACTAGCTGCCTCACAGCAGCTATTCACACCTTACACGGCCCACTTAGCCGTTCCCCCCACACAGATAGCTTGCCACCTCAATGAACTTGCATTTGCCTTTGCCATGTCTCTCCTGTGTTCCCACCAATGTGCCAGTATGCCTCAGACATCCAGCCCTGCTCCCCACCAGCACCATCTGGAGACACGGCGGAGCAGTGTGATGGACATTCTTCAGCCTGAAGCAGCGAACGACCTGCAGTGGCAGAGGAAGGAACAACAAGACAGCGACACAAGTGGACACCCAACACCCAGCCTGAGCAACGAAGAGCTGACCAGTTTCATTATCTCCTTGGCCCATTCTCTTGCGGGGCTCCGACAGGAGGTAAATGAACTCAAACTGCCAGTCACACAGCTCCACTCTGCTCAATGAGAGACGACACCGGACATATGCAAGGACAGTGACAGAACGGAACAACCGAAGGAGATCACCGGTCTTCAGGAAGCTCTGACCGCTCGCTGCTGGGCACCGAGAGCAGCTGGAAAATGCCACCAAGCAAGACCTTGAAAGAGAACTGTTTCACACAAAGACACTGTTAAAAACAGCTAATGTGGAACTTAAAGAGAGAGACACTAAGGTTAAGGCCCTTGAAGGCAGTCTGCATGCAGCCAGAGCTGACATCCAGAACTTGACTCAGTGATTCTGCAACACTAAAGAGGAGCTTAACATGGTCCAAAAAGAACTGAAACAGTCCTACCAACTACAAACGGACCCCCTAAGAAAAGGGTACCCGCCTGAACTTTACTTTAGCAGTGCAAACTCCCTCAACCCTTCACACAGACACAAAGGGGGGAGGAGCCAGAGCCCGCTGCTAAACACTTCACCAGCCCATTTCCTGAGAGCCTCTGCGGCCGCAGAAGTAGGATTAATTCAGACAGACCCTGAAATGACACGAAAAGTGACATTCAAAGACCTCCAACGAATAGTCAGGCACATCCCTGCATTCACCCCAGAGCTTGCAGGAGACCACGACGTCCACGCCTACCTACGAGACATTGACTTTCACCTGCAGTCTTTGACGAGTGCGACCCACTAAGATAGACTCTATCTTCTCTGGATCACTTCTGGACCATGGGTGTGGCGTTTTCTGGCTCGGCAGCCAGAAAACATCCAATCCGACTACCGGCAGTTGAAACAAGCCATCGTCAAGGAATTCTCAGACTCAGAGTCTGACTGATTGCTGCCCTAGACACCAAACAAGGCAGACATGAAACTCCCCACGCCTACTACCACAGACTCAGACAAGCTTACTTCGGAGCTCGCAACGAGCCTGGGATGGAGGAGGACACCAGCTTCAAGAGCTTTTTCCTCCGAAATCTCCATCCGATTGTAAGTCACCATTTAGGCATTACAGCCTGCCCCCGCACAATGCCTATTCACCAACTACATGACTTGACACAGAAGGCCTTTAACAACTACAAGGCCTCATCAAAAAGGTTTTGTAACACACAAGCAACTGTGAACTGCAAAACCCAGAACCCAGAGCTGGCACCAGAAGGCACACAGCATTGCTACAATGCAAAACACTTCTCCAAAAGGCTCCTAGCCAGCCAAAGACAGAACTGTCACCATGGCAACAGACCTAGGTACCATACATACCACGAGAAGAAGCCATGGATGGGAGCATCCTCATCCTGCAGACACCGCAGGATCTCAAACAGCAGGCAGCATCCTCCTCCTCCTCCACGGCCTTCACACAGCAGCTATCCAGAGGCTGCACAAGAATGACTGGACACGTCTGCATCGGACCCACAGGAGCTTCGAACGCTAGTAAGAGAGCTCCTTGAACAGTACTTACCTGATGAGTACTGGGAAGCACAAGCTTCTGACCACACAACCCCACTCAGCCCTGCTCAAGTCAGTGCCACCACGAAAGCAGAGTGACACTGCAAACTTCAGACTCCTTCTGACTGAGAGCAGAGGCTACAATCACCTGCTGCCCCTCTGCCATCAGACCTAGGTGAGTCTGAAACACTCTTCACACTACAACTCCCATAACCTCTTCTTGCAACCACCTGCTCCACGGGTGTCCGGACGACAGGTGACACTGTCAAGGCACCTGCTACCTCCACACCTGCTGAGCAAGCTCAGAGACCTGAACCTTGCTACCAGCGGCCAGGGGAACCACCACAACCTCCAGCCCTGCATGCCAGGTGTGTGTCTGATCTTCCTGCATCCTCGATGCCGCTCGCTGTTGTCCCTATGAGGAACAACAACGATCGAAAGGGGGGATATATGTAGCATCTGAATAGATCAAACACACAATTTCTCAACAAAACAGTAACTCTTCCAACTCTTCACCCATGCCAGTCCCCATAATGTCTGGCTTCCCCACTGAGCGCTATCACCATTTGCTCTTCTCCTACACTTCAAAGACAGTGTTTTATCAGGAAAACACAGGTCACCAGAATCATTTGGTCTATAAAAATGGAATCTTTGCCACTAATTCTTTGACAACCTTGTCTAAATGAATGAACATGCATTTCCCCAGTACATTTTGTGTTATTTTTATATTGTTCTTTTGTATTCTTTTGTATGTTGTATAGTGTTATGCATGCCTGAAAGTTGGAATTACCAGATAATGTATTTCATCTAGGTGATGTTTAATATCAAATTACTCCTTGTTTAAATGGTTAGTTCACCCAAAAATGAAAATCATGTCATTTATTACTGGCTATGGAGGCCTCACTGAGCCATCAGATTTCAATAAAAATATCTTAATTTGTGTTCCGAAGATGAATGAAGGTCTTACGGTTGTGGAGCGGCATGAGGGTGAGTAATAAATGACATTATTTTAATTTTTGGGTGAACTAACCCTTTAATGACTCACATTTTGATGGACATCACAATACCATAGAATGCATTATATGTTTGTTATATTTATCAGAGTATAAATGGACACAAACTTTCTAGTTAACTCCCCCCATGCAAGTGAACTCACTTTCAAACAAAGGAAATCACCGGCCAGAGAATTGCACCTCTCTCATTGGTCAAGCCAAGACTCGAAGGTGGCGACCTTCTGGAGAGTTCAAAAGGCCCCCACACACAAGTTTCTCTCTCTGCTTGTTCCCGCTTCTGGTTCCTTTTTTTTTGTTCCTGTTGATACTACGTGAGGGCCACCCGGCCCGAGCCGGGCTGGTAGGCCTCCATTCACTTCAAGCCATGCACAACTGCAGTGACCACAAAAGAGTCAAATTAACAGTGCAAAGTTTGTCTTCATTTTCTTCATTCAACGCAGAAGATATTGATTACAACTTCCACGCTAGTGGACCAAACCATCAAGGATTTCTCCTGAGCCTGCAGATCCGGACAGCTAAAGCATTTGCAAGTATCATTTGTGGCCAAGGAAAAATATCCTATTTGAAAAGGTGATAGACAATCAATACTGAGTGTGCGCTGGTCGAACAGATTAATTGATTATATTCATATTAATTCAACTACATTAAGTTAATTTGATTAACTGATTCAAATATTTATAATTAATCATAATGAGTTATGATTCATTATATATATTTTTTTTGAGCTAATTTGCTTACACTGTGCTGAAAAACATCACACAACAACAATTACACAATAATAATTAAAATCAATTACAAATTTAAAATGTAAACACAGATTCTGTATTTATTTATACTCTCATGGTGCAAACAGTGGCAAAAATAGTGCAAACAGCAAAAGTAACAATCACCAACGGTGTCTTCAGTTGTGTTTCAAAATTACAACAGAATACAACTGCAAATAAATCCTGATAAACTAACAAACATGTTAAAGTAACCTGATAAAGTAAAGAAGTTCAGTGTGAAACAGTCAATAACACACTCTTAGAATGTAAATATAATACGTATGTGGAACATGCTACCACCAATTAGGTAGTTAAATTTTCAACACTCCTGTCCCACGGAACAAATTGTAAAAATAGTGCACTGTACACTGTATCAAAAAGTAACGATCCCAACTGTCTTCACATAGTTTACAAAATAGTGTAAAACACAAGATGATAAATTAAAAACAAATCAATAAATTAAATTTAAATAAAAGTTTAATTAAACTGTAAACACTGATATACTCTTAATTTGTAAGCAAAATGTAGAAATGAGGCTGACATGAACATGTCTGGTAGTGCAAGTTATGTAACACACATACTAGTGTGATTCAGTAACTTTCAAAAAGAGAACAGGGCTCACACCTTAAAATTTTTGGTTAAGAAGACCAACATATTCACTGTAGCTGGTTTCAGAAGAGACCTTTGGCATGTCACTGCATTTCCAGCAGCGCTGAATGCCCTCTCTGAGGGTGTTGTGGCGGGGATGGACAAGTACTTTTTCACCAAACGACTGATGTTAGGTAAATTCACCTTGTGTACCTTCCACCCCGTAAGAGGATTGCTTTCACCATCTGCAAGTGGCCCATGCAGGTAGTTGTTTAATTCAGCCTCAATTTTCTCTGTTTCAGAAAGGCTGGTCATCTCAGCAGCTGTTTTTTTTTTGAAAAAACTTCCAAGACTCTTCTTCTGCCTTTTAGATGCACTCTGAGCTCTGGCTTTGATGACCAGGATCTCTTCTTGACTCATATACTGAGTGCGGAAGCGTGGATCAAGAATTGTTGCCATGTTGATCAGTTCCTGAACCTCTAGGTCACCATATTTGGTGTTCATGTAGTCCAGTATTGAATTTTCAATTGTCTTGGTGAGATCTGTGTCTTCATCTTTCCCCTGCAGCAGCTCACTGTTGAATAGGTGAAGAGTAGGCTTCAAGCATGACACCAGGCCCGGACTGGCTAATCGCAAGCACAGGGAGAATTCCCGGTGGGCCGGTCTGTTTATTTGGCCGCGAGGGCCGGTGTTGTCATGGCACTGGGTTGAAATATGGATGCTCTAGAAACAGTCGACGCGGCCAAATGTACTAAGCTGAGTAGCCTAACTTTTTCCTTAAAACCAGTCAATGACGTATTTAGGCCTGGACGACATGGGCAATGGCCCAGGGTGGCACTGGGCACCCTCGCAAGAAAAAACAAACAAACAAACGAATGTGCGATCGGGTTTTTACTGCTCATTTGCACGTAACGTCAATGATATCATGTCACTCTGTGGGTAAATTAACCTGGTCGGGAGGGACTCGGAGTGTGCGCCCGGAGAAGACAATTAACTCACTCAAAAGTATACGAGAAGAAGGGATGAGGTGACGTCTGTAGGGACAGCAGGACAAGTTCTAAATCAACACTAAATTATGGTAAGGCAAAAGGTCTAAGCCACCGGAGGCCGATTTAAGTAACATAAATAAATAAAAAGAGGGGACACATGCAAAAGACAAAGGCATGTATGCAGTTATTACTCATATCGTAATAATAGTAGGCAAATAATAAAATATAGGGCCTATCACTTATGTTATGTTGCTTGCTATGCTATTACACATTGGCCAACAATATTCATTTTTCTGTCCAACTAGCTTACATAACCAGACAGTAAAATGTGATTTTGTAACATAATGTAACTTTTTTTAAACAAACGTAATACTTTAATATTTTACTATAAAGTTGTGCAATTTTGGGCGATTTATGGTATTTTGTGTTATTTATTTGCCTCAATTTGTAATAATTTAAGTATATACATTTATATAAAACAGCAAAATTTTATGTTAAATCCACTTTAATAAAGATCTACATTTCTCAATTTCATTCATAGTGATAGACATAAAAAATGTGCCTGGGTTTAGTGGACAATTGTTGCCATCTACTGGAAAGCAAACACTTAATTAAATTAAAATTAAAATAACAAGATTTTTTAACTACAGCCACTAGAGGGCTAGAGAATTAATCAATGGTTCACATTATAAAATCATTATTATAACAATAAAAATGATTCTATATCAAATTTTAGCATTTTTTGTATTATCATTTGTACTATCATGGGTATTTGAAGATGTTTTTGAAAAATACAATTAATTACAAGGCTGTAGAGAACAGTGCACTATTGCAGACTTATATACTGAGGTTTTAATTACATTATTTTAATATAGTCAGTAGTGAATTAAAGTGGGCCGGTCTAAGGCATGAAACTCCAGGGCTGAAAATGAGTCCCAATCCGGCCCTGCATGACACTGTGACAGTTTTCAGAAGAGAGGGCATCTGTAAAATCAAGAAGAGGTCCAGATGCCTTACTGACAGAGTCTAGGACATCAATCTCCGGCCAAGTAGGCACCAGATGCCTGGTTGACCTGTCAGCAGCCAGGACTTGCATAATGGCCTTCTCTTGCTCAAGTATCCACTGAATCATCTTCTGCCTTGATCCCCATCGTGTTGCCGATTCAGTCATAAGTTTGTGTGGTGGTTGAGATTCAAAGGAGCAAGCTGGTCCAAATTAACTGGTCATTGATGCATATTTTAAGATCAAGTGTTTTGTGAATCCTGCTTTAAACTCCCCGAGGTTTGAGAAGCAGTCATCAGTAAAATGACAGGAACACAACAAAAGATTGTACAGCTGTTGAAAAAATGAATTTTCCCTGGTGTCTGCGCATGCAATTAATGGGCGGGAAATATGTTAATGTTTTGATCGCAACGAAACGGCTTGGGATTCGTTTACAAACGACTCGTTTAATTGACTCAGAGTCGACTCTTACTTTTGAGAGACAATATCTTTATATACGGCGCACTTTCACATTTAAAACTTTGCAGGATGTTTTCATTCACTTAGAGCTATGTTACACACTACATGAAAGGTAATTTTCAAAGATACACAATAGGGGCATAAATATTGAACCTGTTTTGGTGGTCCATAGACGTCCAAAAGGGGTTCTACTCAGACGTTCAGATATTGAACCTGTTTTGCACATCCACAGACGTCCAAAAGGGATCCTAGTCAGATGTTCAGATATTCAACCTGTATTGCACATCCAGCAGATGTACAAAAGTGGGTCTGAATTTACGGACGTTATAAAGACATGATCTGAACATCTCCCTGACGTTGCGTGTTTGCTGGTTAATGTTGTTCTTATTGACAAAGTTTACTTTATGGTATTGTAAAATATCGTAAATGCTTGTAAGAATGTATATTATTATCTACCTCATCTAAACTTGAATGAGCAGCCTGCAATACTAAGCATACACATTGCAAAATAAGAGTCTGAGTGTATTTAGGTCTTGTTCATAAATAAGTCACTAAAAATGCATACTCTGCCCTGGTTATTATATGGTTATTAAACTGTATTTAATTTGATTCAAATTCAATATTAATTTTATTTCATATAATTTAATTTCTCGTTAATTCAAAGTTAACTATTGTAGCTTCTGACCATTTTTTTGTGCTGTGGGTAGGAGGATTTTCCGCACAGCTACAAGTATTTCGAATCTGTGTGAAGCACTGTTTTGCTGAATTCTATCAGATTATTGACAACATGATTTTTAAGGCATCTGTTTAAAAGTTATCCAGCTTGTTCCATAAGCTTTTGGGTATTGGCCACATGCTGTTGTCTTAAGCTCTTTCAAGTAACTGCTTTTAAAGGGGCATGCTGCTCTTCTCAGATGTTGTAAGAAGAGCACCCATTTGCTGCTACTCTCCTTCTGTAAGGGGCATGGTCTTCTCAAATGCTGGTAACAGAAGAGCACCCCTTCACTGCTACTTCCCTCCTGTAAGGGGCATGCTGCCTCCAGTTTGCTATTCAGAGGGATACGCCACTCCTTTCCATTGTCGTATTGTCCTTCCAGTTACTTTTTCATCAGATTTTGCAGTCAGTTTGTGGTTGGGGGGTTGTCAGCAGATGGTTTTGTTTTGGGTGGTTATCGCTGCTCTCCCTGCTCTTATCCATGCTAGGCTGCATGGATGGGCAGGGAGTTTTTGCCCAGAACAGAACCATACCGCCAATTCACACTGTATGCTAACTGCCAGTCATCTTTGACGATAGTGATCCTGACAGAAATCAAAATCATACAGTCACTGCTGGAAAGGGTTCAAAATTTGCAAAAGATGCTGGAGAACTGAAGAATTTGCAGGACCTGGAGGATTTTTCTGAAGAACACTGGGCAGTTTAATATGGAATTTTGGTAGAGTTGGACTGCTTGGAGTTGGGTCCCACCACTGAGGTAAATTTGCTACGAGCTCATTTTGTTGGACACACTGGTCCAGCCCAGCCTACCTCTCCCTCCATATCTGCCAACTCACTCCAACTATCTAAAACTAATGTTTAATGGCAAATACATTGAAGATTAGACGATAGACTGTTGATTCAAGTGAGAAGCTGTTTCCTCACAAAAGCAGTTTATTCAGTGTACCAAAGCTGCTTGAAATGGAAAACCTTGGAAGCTTGTCTTAAAGTGGCTCTGTTCAAAAACTAAAATGTCCGTTTATGTGAGGGAGGGGCTATTTGTACAGTAGGAGACTAAGGAGGTGGTTATAGTGAGAAACCTGGCTTGATCCTCCTCCTTATAGTGTGGAATGATTCAGTGTCACTTTGTTTAACTAGTGTGAAGTTTTTGCCCATGTAAATGTGATCCAGTGTTTCCAGTGGCAGGTAGGTGATTAATTTTTTTGTATAGTTAAATTAGTATGGATTAATTGTGAGTAGTTTTACTATAAAATTGAGTTAATTATTTGTTCTCCTGGATTACTTGTGTACTTATGTGATTGTGTATTATGACAATAATTAATACGATAAAATTATTGCAATATACTATATTTAAATGAGAAAATCATTTAGTTTACTTGTATAAACATTTATCACTCATTACCCAGAGCTTTTGTAGTGTTTAAAGTTAGTTAAAATCATATAACTGTAAAAATGTCTATGTTGGGATTACATCTTTAATTTAGTTTCTTTGACAGCATTATATTTAGGTGTATATTCATTTGTCTCTTGGTAATTTGGGAAAATACTAAGGCCATATTTGGCGCAGTGTTTGTTTCATATGTTTGACTTGTAAATTACACTTCTGCTGTTGTTTATACTTTTATAAAATTTAATACTTTTCTCAGTCTTTGTCATGTTAATAATTAAACATACTGTATACTGTATACCAGGGGTGTCCAAACTCAATCCTGGAGGGCCACTGTCCTGCAGAGTTTAGCTCCATCTTGCCTCAACATGTCTGGAAGTTTAGTATGCAACTATGCTTAATTAGCTAGTTGAGGTGTGTTTAATTGGGGTTGGAGCTGAAATCTCCAGGACAGTGGCCCTCCAGGAGAAGGACTGGACACCCCTGCTGTATACACACCATTTATGGTAATTAGGAAAAATGTTTATAAGTTTGTTTTGTTTATAATTTTGGTAAAGTAGTGGGTCAACACAGTGTTCAATATAAAATCCAGGTTCTGGAGGGAAAAAAAGTATAGGTAAAGTATTCTCACTTTACAAGTATGGAAGTTGTGTGTTCTAAAAAAAATCATGTTTGTACATGTCCTAGTCTGGCTACTTTTCAACCCCTCATGCAGCCAGGGTGGAACTGAAATTCCAACACTCAAGTATCAAGAAAGAGTTTTTTCAGTAATGCTTATGAATGAATTTCACTAAGGTTGATCAATGTTTTTCGTTTCGTAAGAGGCTTTTCAATAATTATGGCCTACACGGCCCCTCATATTATGGTGGCTATATATCTAACATATACTCTACATGTCATACAGTAATATGTATCATACTGTAACGAATCATCACTCAGGCTGGGATCCATTTGCATGCTTTTATTAGAGCAGAGCGTGGTCGAACAGGCAAGGTCAAACAGGAGCAAACAGGTATAACAGGGGACAGGCAGAATCGTGGTCAGTATACAGGCAGTAGTTCAAGGCTGGCAGATATCACTCACAGGTCAGGTAACAAAGCACAGGTCAGAGGTAGGTGGCAGAGAATCGTAAACGGGTGGCAAACAGGATCAACAACAGGCAGACAGAATAATAATGCTCAGAATTGTACACCAGGGCAATACAAGACTTCGCAAAGAGGTGGAGTGTGTGTGAGTCTTAAATAGTCCAGGTAATGGGTTTCAGCTGTGCGTGATGATGATTGGTCCAAGGTATGGGCTGATGGGAAATGTAGTGTATGCGTGTGTCAGTATTCGGGCGAGGGCTCCCTCCGATGGTCAGAGGAGGGAACCACGGAGTTCGTCTCGGTGACACATACCTTTTACATTTAAAATTTATAATGAACATTTAGTTTAGTTAGCCTTTAGCATAAGCCTCAACTATAGTGGGAACAGAACGAGAAGAGAGTCCTCTTGCGTACCGCCGCGATATGATTTGCGATTCGGGACTTGGGAGAGATCGGGTTTCTTGTTTTTTTAGTATAATATTTAAAAATGATTTAGCCCTAATTTACTCATTCTACTCACTAAAATAATAGGATAAGACAAATAAAATGAGAAAATATGAATTCTATAATTATTTTTATTTTATTCATAGCTCCCACAAAATCATAAATGTCTCTGGTCTTCCATGAAGATTATTGTGGAACCGTCAGTCGAAGTGTTGTGAAATGAGGATTATAGAATACGCCCAAAACTGCACATATATATGTATTTGCATTGTGATTTATTTTTTATTAAAGAAGCAAATGACACTCGAGACCTGCGCAAGGGGTTTGCACCAGTGTTGGAGTGTTAAGCAAAGCTCACCAAAACCCGCCCACTCCAACAAAAAAACGCCCAAAACTTTAACTGTCAAAATAATGTGATAGAATTTCATTGCCATGTCAATCAAGGTTGATATAGGCCATTTTAACTCTTAAAACAAAAATAATGATGACAAAATAATATAAAAATAAATAAATTTCCTGGAAAACAGATGAAATCAGGGCAAATACATTACAGAGAATTACAGAATAAAATATCCAGGTAGGCTTTGTCAAAGCGGCAATTAAAAAATTAACCGATAGCCTCGGAAAAACACATGCATCATTTTCATTGTCAACAGTAAGAATAAGCCAATTTAAATGCAAGGGCCCAATATAAGTAATCGGAATAAGCAACATAATTAGCAGATATTTTACACTCGTTCATGGACACACCCTAGGGGATTTCACACCGGAGGAACCTTTTCATAGTTCCTAGAACTATTGGCTGAAGTACCCGGATTTTGCCGTGTTCGCACCACAGGAACTAGGAACGATTTTAGTTCTAGGAACTTCTTATGGGGGAACTAAGGCCCTGTCCCAAATGGCACACTTCTATGCACTTTCGGTCTTGTGGATTTACAATGGCTGCCGTGTGCACATGTCCGTTAAGTCCACGAGACCATAGGGTGTCCTATTTGTCAATTTTAGGTCTCAGAAGAGTGCTCGCGAGCGCCCCCTTTGCGGTTGATATGTGGCCTCGATGCACACTTTTGCCAAGCCTGCACTGGTGCGAGCTCCGCAGCAGCGAGTTTCTTCCCGACAGTCAAAGCAGCCCTACGTCATGAAAGTGTGGACTCGTAGGAAGACCGCGAGTGTTTAGGGTGCCATCTGGGACAGGGCCACAGTAGGGTCTAAACCAGCACTATAGGAACTATCAGTGATGTGAGTATATGGTGATTGGTCAAATGCATGTCAAACACCAGCACCCAGCATTTTTAAAAAGCTGTTTAAACATATTTACTTCACGAACATGAAAAACAATGATAACGGCATTTACCTGTTGTCCGCCTCGAGGATATGCAATACTGAAAGTTGTCATAGGAGATTTCGTCTCTTAGCCCCCTTTTTTGCTCTTTCAATCGCATAGATTATGCGATTACATTCCATTTCATTTTGCTTGTAATCTTGTCTTGGATTTTTTTTTTATTTTATTTTTTTTACTTTTGCTACTGAAATGGAAGCACTCACTCAAAACGAGGATGTTTGCTGCTTGTTCAATATTATATTTAAATAAATATTTACTTAATTTTATTGTGTATAATCTACTTACTGGGACTAAGGAGATTTCTAGTTTCCAGAATGCTTTGCATGGGATTTAGCCTAATTCGAAGAGAAAATGTTGAATTTGTTTATCTTCATGTGTTTTTAAGCAAGATAAATAGAAGGCTTGTTGTTTTTGTTTAATGTTCTATTAAGGTGGGATTTAGAAAAGTTTTTGTCATGTTGGGAGTTTTGGGGTTACCGTCGTTGTGACGAATGGAGCCTGACGTTAGGTTGACGACAAGTTAGCGTAGCGCGTTAAGTGTATTGCGATAAATGCGCGAATTGCGCCGCAGGATGTCTATTCGCGTTTTTGCATTGACTTAACATGTAAGTCACTCGTGCTTAACGCTTCATTCGCATCTGGTGTGAACGCACCATTACAGCTGAAGTTCTTTATAGTGACTCATTGAGTATCGCAATATATTTACGAGTGACGTTACCCCATATGCGGTAAAACGCAGTGTCTCATTCCCTGTTCTCAGGGAACCATGGTTACATACGTAACCTGAGACGTTTTCATAGGTAACTAGCGTTGTCGTTAACTTTTAATAGTCTGACTTTGGTGGTCAACTAGCTGTCAAAATAATGTTATAATGACCAAATACAACCAAAAACAACTGTTCAGACTTACATGTGAAAGGTAATTCCCCGATTTGTTTATTTGGATTGTGCGACGGTTTGTAAAACCTCAAAATAGTCAGGCATCTTTTCTTCAGTCCACTTATGAGAGTAATGGCAAGTTGCCCCTACAAATATGGCGGCGCCGTTGACGTGCGATCCAGTGGCCAATGATCCAGTGGTCTATGTATTTATTATATCTATGCCATCGATGAACACTTCAGAATCTGGGCGGAAGCAGTGGGCCATCCGGGAACTTCTCGCCTACTCTTTTATGATTACTGAGGTTTCTGACATACTATTCCGGAGTGGGCGGAGCAGAGCGAGCTTTATCAATTCATTCCTATGGAAGTCAAGCTTCACAATCCCACAATGCACCTTGTCCGAATCCACTTTTGCTAGTTTAAAGATGGGAAAAATGATCGGTGCGCCCGGCGGATGGTCTGAAAGGGTTGTCCCTATTCTCTTAATGAGTCATAGGCCCTATATCATACACATTGCGCCGGGTGTATGATATAGGGCCCTTAGACCATGCGCTCATATCGTTAAAATAGGGCCCATGGTTTCTTCCAACTGGGGGCAGAATGTCAGAAACTACATCTAATGCCAAGATAACTTTAGTCTACATCTACATAATTCAACATAAATTTTGATCTTTTTTCTTTATTTCAGTAAGCTTTTATGATGTTTAACTTGCATGATGATTTTAGCATTTTGATATGTTTTGCTGCGGACAATAACTTTTGGTAAATGTTTGAAATAGCATTGTGCTAGTGTGGGCAGAGAGCTTTTCGAAACAAAAGTTTTTTTCTTATCCACATTAATGTGGACATAGACTTAGTTACAGTGTCTGTCAGTTGCATAGATCAAATATAGGCCTATACAAGTTCAAACATGCTAGTCATGCTACTCTCCACCCCTCTAGCAGTTAGGGTGGAGTCAAAAGTATTCAAACATTTGAGAAAACTATACTAAAGTATTTTCCCCCTTTACTCTTTACTACAAACCATTTTGAATGTTATCATGGTGGTCTGCAGGCTACAATAATAATGATACTGTTTTTAAGCAGTTAGCATTTAGCCACGCATTAGCCCAAGTACTGTTAATTTCAATTTCAATATATAATGCAGAGTGACATGAAAATAATCAGATCGCATACCTGGTGATCATGACTTAAAAGTGTAAATAATTCTCAAATATAGCTAATGTTTAAAAGTTTTCTTAAATTATTTGGCGCATGTATAAAAAGAAGGGCTCCAGACGAAATGCGGTGGGAGCAGGAAATGCTCACCATCAGTGAGGAGATGTTCAAAATTGATGAAAGCGTGTAACACTAAACTGTAACACTTTCAGTTTTACAACGTCTAGTAATGTTTTGGTTCCTATAGAAGTACAAGGTGTCATGATCACCTGCTGGAGTGCCCTTGTTACCTTGTTGCCCTTCTGACTTTGATCTAAGTTGTTTTCTATGAATGGGATTATTATCTTTCAATTTTTTTATTTTTTTTTCCCCCGATTGTAATCTGTTCCATATAAAGTGTACTTTTTTTTTTGTAGGGTGATGTTGTTCCTATTGATGATTACTGGATAATGTTGTTGTATATTTATTCTTGTCATGTTTTGTTTGACAAAGTTTTTTTTAGAGTGACTAATTGACTGATTGTATATTTAACTGGGATTAATTGTGTGCACCTGTTAATGATTGTATATTTATGCTCTATTTACTCTGAGTGAAATCATACCTTGACAAAGGCTTTGTGCCGAAACGTTGGTCAATAAAAACTTTTTGCAAGTGAGTGCCCAGTCAAATCTCATGTATACTTGGAGTGCCCTTGTTAGCCACCAGAGGGCACTCCACCCCGGACTATTGCGTCACTATATAGGACTCCATCTCCCATAACCCTTTGTTCCAGACTCATCACTGATCATTGCTCACAGCTGTCTTCACTCATATCATTAGTTTCTGCCTATTTGTTTCAGTCAGTTTCATTGAAGTTTTGTATTGTTACACTGCACTTCTGAGCACTCTGGCTGGTTTTGTTTTCTTGTTTTTGTGTGGACTGTTTTCATGGTTTTTGACCCTTTGCCTGGCCTTGTATACTCCTCTGGATATCCCAATAAAAGCTGCGCTTGGATTGTACTATAGTTTTAGAGCAATCCGTGAGACAAGGGTAGTGCCGTAAAATGATTCAAACCTGTCAAAAAATAGTCCCTGACTTTTCTTATAAAACAGTTGTTTTTCGCAGTAAACTCAAAATACAGTTTATTCCTAAATCAATATTTAATAGCAAATATGTTAATGACTGGCAAACTGACATGTGGTGGTAGTTATGGAACTCACAAAGATGAGGAACACGTAGAATAATCTTTAATCAGAAAACACACAGGAGAAAAACGCCACTAACATTAATGATGACCAACATCAAACTGAGTCAAATAGGTAGGCTCACAGGGCAAATGAGAGAACTAAACAGGAACAGCTGGACAAAGATAAACTACTCAGTAACCATGTGACATGGACAAGGTGTCTAATTTTAATGTGACAACAGTTGTTTATTCAGTATCAGAGGCAAATCCTCCATGACTTCCATTCAAACAGAACAGATTCTTTCTAACCTCTTTGTAGGGTGCCACCACACAATTTTTAGCTAAGCTCGGAGGCTCCCCTTGAGGAGCGGCTTCCTATTCAGGTGGGATTAGTTCATATTCTTATCCTTATTGTGCTCCTTCTTGCAAAAAAAAAAAAAAGATATGCAAGAAAAATTTCAGTCAGGATTCAGAGCACAGAAACTGCGCTCGTTAAAATTACAAATGATTTACTTTTAGCTTCTGACCAAGGCTGTATCTCAATACTAGTTTTACTTGATCTTAGTGCTGCGTCCGACACTGATCATAAAATACTGACTACAAAATTACACTGGTATTCAGGGATAGGCATTAATTTGGTTTAGATTGTACCTATCAGACTGTTACCATTTTGTTTATTTAAATGGGGAAAAATCAAAGATACCATCAGTAAATTATGGAGTGCCACAGGGATCTGTGTTAGGACCTTTGTTATTTTCAATATATATATGGTGCCACTAGGTAATATCATAAGAAAACATGGAATTAGTTTCCACTGTTATGTCGATGATACTCAGTTTTATATTTCATCATGACCTGATGAAATCTCTAAAATATCCAAGTTGACGGAGTGTGTTAAAGATAAAAAAAAATACTGAATGGCCAGTAATTTTCTTCTATCAAATGCAAAGTTCTATTAAAATTCTATTAAATTCTATTATTATTGAAAGACTGGGGTATTACTTATAGGACCAAACTGTACACAGAATCTGTTAGAATACAATTTGCATTTAGAAGGATGTACTGTTACTTCATCCTCTACAGTTAAAGACCTGGGTGTTATATTAGACAGCAACCTGTCTTTTGAAAATCATATATCAAATGTTACAAAAACAGCCTTCTTCCACCTTAGGAACATCTCTAAGCTACGGAACATGTTATCTGTTTCCGACGCAGAAAAGTTAGTTCATGCATTCAGGACCTCTAGACTAGATTACTGTAATGCATTACTAGCTGGTTGTCCTGCAGCCTCAATAAACAACCTACAATTATTCCAAAATGCAGCTGCTAGAGTTCTCACTAGGTCAAGAAAATATTATCATATACTGGCCTATAAGGCCCATCCCGAGGTAACTAGAGAGTACGTCAGCTCCAGTTTGGATCCAGCCTCTTATGAAGACTTCAGATGTCCCAACACCAGTGAAAAGATGACTTGAGAGGACTCCAACTCCAACTCCTGACAGGACTTAAGATGATGCAAACTGAATCAACATGCACCAATGCAATTTTTTTCTACAGTGCTTGCATAATTATTATGCAAGTTGATTTTCTGACCATGTTTTTTTCCAGGCACATTTTACCAATTCCAAACCACATCAATATTAATAACTACTATTCATTTTGTATTTAATCATTTATAAGTGATATATAATTGTTCATGAAGCCTGGAAATTATATTCAGGTGTGCATAATTATTAGGCAGGTTTTCTTTTACAGGCAAAATGAGCCAAAAAAGAGATTTAACTAAAAAAAAATAAAATTGTTGAATGCTCATGAGAAGGATGCAATACTAGAAAATGCAAAGTTAAGGCATGACCATTGGACAGTGAAATGCTCAATGGGCCAGCAGGGTCAGACAGGTGGAGAAGAAAAGTCACATGTTAACTGCAAAATAATTAAGAATTAAGGTTAGGAATTAAGGTGAATAATTAAGTGTGAAACAATCAGGAACCCTTTAGTCTCTAGCACCACCATTTCCCAGAACTACAACCTATCTGGAGTCTCCAGAAGTGCAAGGTGTCAGGATCTCAGAGACTTAGGTTAGGTAAAGAATCCTAAAAAAAAAAATGACCCCCACTTAATAAGAATCACAAGCTGAAGTGTTGTAAAATACATGAATACTGTTTTTTTTGTAGGCTTTATAGACAGACAGATTGAGAGAGACTCTTGAAGGACCAGCACCACATCTTCTTGTACCACTGTTTGAAGAATTTATCTTCCAGAATCTGGCAGTAAGTTTTGGTCATTCATTTTTAGTCTATCTCCTATCCTGAAAAGTCTGTTTTGCAAAGATGGACTAAAAATGCTTATATACTATATGCTTTATAAACACAAATGAATGCCTTGCACGTGCTTCTGCTTTCGTATTCTTCAAAAAGCTTACGCTGTATGTCCTACGCCTTCCCTATTCTACTTAGGACATACAGTGTAAGCTCGCACAAACCGATCGTTTCGTGTCTTAGGACATCAGTGTGTCGTCACGAGCCGCAGGGTTTAATTTGGATTTGTCTGTGCATGTTTTTTTTTTACTCTTATAGATGGAGTTCCCATTGACATGCATTATACGACTGACAGACTGCAACGGTTGGAGTTAAAAATCATCATTTGTGTTCTACTGAAGAAACAAAGTCACCTACATCTTGGATGCCCTGGGGGTAAGCAGATAAACATCAAATTTTCATTTTTGGGTGAACTATCCTTTTAAATGCTGAATTAAGCTCTCTTTCACATCTTCTTGCGCTTGAATGGACAATTTCACACAAAATTATGTCAAAATGCCCATCTTGGTGAGGATCCTCTATAGTCGGTTATATCTTAAGTGAACGTAAACAATCTAGAATTAAAACACATGTGTACAGTATCTGTATATCGGATCCGTGCATTAGTCTTACAATGACAGCAGCCTTATATTCCTGCTGTCTGTCTGTGTTTTTAATGTTAATTAAACAACAAACTCGCTGCAAAAAAAAAAAAAAAAAAAAAAAAAAATCACTCAATGCTCGACAGAATAATTTTTATAACTTTACTAAGGATTCATCTATATTTAACCCTTCTGCGTCCTTAAGGACATTTTTGTCTTTTGCTTGTTTGTTTTTTTGTTTTTGATAATTTTGCCTGTGTTAATGCCAAAAGCATAAATTTTGGCACAAGTGTGTATTTTATTATTAGAATTTTAATATTTCACACTCGTTTCCTTTAATAATCTATTTTACACTAGGTACACAAAATAGTTACACTCAGGACCTTAAGGACAAAAATGTCCCCATTAAAACTGGAATTTTTAATCCTATGGCCATTTAACTATAAAATGATACAGTTTTTGTTAAAAGGTTTTCATTCTGTTGGCAAGACTTCAAAATTAAAATATTTACTATTTTTACCATTTTCTTAGGTTTGTCCTATAAAGCAAATATTCACTTTTTCCTGTTTTTTATTTTCCACTTTATTAACCAAATGTTTTTGCTGCTGACCTTTGATGATCCAATTTAACCATACTAATAAACAAAAAAATTACTTTAGATAAACATCACATTTCTGTTTCTTTCTTTTTGTTTGTTTGTTTTTATTGCTGAAGTAAGAGTTGAACTTTTTTCCTCTGCATCCTATTTTCACGCACTAATTTTGTACTTAAAATACTAAAAATTCTTCTTTAGTACTTCTTAAGATAATCCTAAGAAGATCTAAGTGTACACAACTGTGCTATTTTTTACACTTACCATAGAGAAACGTCCTGCTCCAGTCGTGACTGCAAATCAGTTTCTGGTTGATTGACTACTTCAGACGTTTCATCGTCGGACCCGGTCTCGAATTGATACGGTAAAATTGTGCCATCTGTTCTGTCCATACATTGTATACATTGTCTTGCTAATTGATAGCTGTCATTCAGTTATGGCAATGGCCGTTTCGTTTTCAGCACTTGATGTGCGCAGTAGACCAATCACAAAGGATTGGGCCATCTGACCAATCAAAGCAGTGTAGTCTCACGGAAAGGAGGGGTTTAGAGAGACTGATTCTTCAAACTGCTTCTAACAAATCGTTTACGAATCATTGCGAACTGAGGTGAAATTAAATGTATAAGAAAACTAAAGTGTTTTTTGACCTTGCATGCATGTAAAACTGTTGTAGGAGTCTCCCAAAACAATATTAGGAACCTTAAAAAAGGCATAATAGGGGCACTTTATTATTACAAAATCTGCATTCCATCATCTCAGAAACATTGCAAGAATTAGGCTTTTCCTCACTCTATCTGATGCTGAAAGGCTTATTCATGCATTTGTCATTTCCAGGATTGGCTATTGTAATGCATTTGTTGGTTTACCTGCTAAATCAATCAAACGGCTGCAGTATATCCAGAATTCAGCAGCACATGTTCTTACACATACTCCATCACGTCAGCACATCACAGGCATGCTTTATAGTTTGCATTGGCTTCCTGTCAGTCGCATATTGTTTTTGAAACTCGCACACTAACATACAAAGCTATGCATGGAATAGCCCCTTCTTATATCTGTGACTTAGTCACCCTGTACATGCCTTCTCATTCCCTTCGGTCTACTGATTCTCTTACTCTTCAGCAGCCTAACTGTAGATTAAAATTCATGGGGGAAAGAGCTTTCTCTGTCTCCGCACCCATGGAATGCACTTCCTCTTACTGTTAGAGATGCTCCCACATCAGCTAGTTAAGTTGTTAAAAGCTTATCTTTTTAAAATTGCTTATATAGACTGTGATGATTAGTATTTTATTGTGTTGTACTGTAATGATTATTTTCTGATTTATAGTTTCTTTGTATTGTATTATTTTTGTACTTCTGTATTTTATTTGTTTTTATTTGCAATTCTTTGTGGCGCTTTGGGTTTTAGAAAAGCATTATAAATAAAATGTATTATTATTATTATTACTATTAGGGCCTCAGATAACTGGATATCTATAGAAGACTCAGATATTGTTTGCCTAGAGCACACAGAATTTCCTGTTCAATTGTGTTGAGAAACATTTCAATCTTGTAAAGAGTAAAACTTCCTCAAATATGGTTTTGAGGTAAAAACATGATAAACAGAAGTACTAGGCCTTATGATAATCTGATCATTTGTTTATCCAAGCAATTTTGATAGTGTTTGTTCTATGATAAATGAATATGCATAATAAGCAGAGTATGCAAACTGTGTAGCTGACCAATAAACTTTGTGGAAGTAGATGTGAAGCATGTCACTTTGTGTGTGTTTTATTGTTCCCATGTACCATTTGAAGCAGCAAGAGCGGAACAACAGAACAAAGTTTGTGGGAAAAGATTAACTAATGATTTAATAATTTTCTTACAACTCATGAGCATCTAGATTGAGATGACATGAATAATAACAAATCTTAAGGCACCTTTCTTTCTGATTCTGGTGTGAAATGTGACCCAAACATGACTTTGCACAATATACTCTTTATATGTTACTTATAAAAGCACTTGACTGATATGGTATGTAAATAGGCACCGTTGTGTGGGAGGGACAGTTTGCACAGGAGACTAAGGAAGTGATTCTTGTGTATCAGCTACGGTGGTTTTTGCATGTGATCCGGCATTCAGACAACAGGTTTCAGTTGCAGTTCGGTAGGTAACAATCTTTTGTATTTTAACAGTTCATTGCATTTGTGGTTATATTTTTAAAATATTTACTAATATAAATCATACTATATTTCTAGAAAATCTTTTTTTTTCCCTTCTCTTTTGAGTATCACATTAACCATGTTGCTTTTAACTGACATTGTGTTAGGTGGCTGGAATCATGTGTTTTTATTATGGTATATGGTATGGTATATGGTATATAAGTAATTTTGTGGTGTTGTGGACATTTTTGAAGAGAGGAATTTGTTTGTTGTGGTAAGGCTACATTTGATGTTGGGCATTTTGTTATTCTTATTACTATTTTAGTTGTGCTGTTTGGATTCAATCAATGCAATGTGTCTAATGATATGTACAGTGCTTGTTGGGAGTTTAATTTCTCTGGCATTTATTTTGAAGTGCAATGTTTGTTTTATCATCTTGTGAAATATAAGTGTGTGGTTGTGTGCGCTTTGTGTTCTTATGGTGCCCTTCTGGGTTGTGGGCAATATACTGTTAGTTTTGTAGTCTACATATAATACAATGTTATGGATGTGTATCTTTGTTTATTTTATGCTCTGTTATAGCTATGATAAACCAGTCCCTTCTTTTATGCACTTAAATAATTGTAATTATTTATTCTACTATCGGTTTAATTAACTTTTTTAATATTATAGTGGAGACAGTTGAAACACTTTTTGTAAAGTCCATAACTGCAAATACTGTCTGCTATATCTCTCAAAGTTTTGATACAATTTTCCCAAGTCTGCCTGCTACCAATTAAACTGATTGTAAAATCTAAAACTGATCTCTAAACTTTGCAAGTAGTTTTTACAATCTACTCTAGAAGGGTTGTAATGGGGTGGGCTGTAACACTTTTATAGAAAATGGACATCAGTTTAAATTTTGTTCATATATTTATTTAGTTAATCAAATTACTGATATACCAATGTTAATAATTTTAATAAATAAACAAACAATAAAATATGTAAAACATTAAACATGTGTTACATTTCTTATTGGTTAAGAAGAAGTAAATGTGAAAATTAAAATGTTACAAACCTTTCTATTTTTAACATTAATGTTAAAGTTTTGAGTAATTCCTTTAAGCATTAATCTGCTGTTTTGGATGATACCAGAATATATAATGGCTTTCAGCAAAACGTAAAGAGCAAACAGTTAAGAAAAAGAAAATAATTTACTATAATGGAAATGTAAGTGGTAACATAAAAATATCAGAAATATTGTTTTGGCCAACAATTAACAGAATAAATAATGATAAAAAATAAATTGGCTAAACACAAATGGAAAAAAAAAATTAAATGTCTTTTTTGTCATATTCCTCAGGGAAGGTTTCAGCTCTGCTCTTGTACAGACTAGTTCAAACTTTGCTGAAGTGATTGTTTTGAACAAGTATTATTATGCAAAACTTATGACTTTGGTTAAAGTATTTGTATTAATTCTGGATGCATTTGTAGGGTAAAAGGCCGTCTCATCACCTTCCTACAAAATGTGTTGCTCCATCAATGTTCAATAATATATTATATATATATATATATATATATATATATATACATACAGGTGCTGGTCATATAATTAGAATATCATCAAAAAGTTGATTTATTTCACTAATTCCATTCAAAAAGTGAAACTTTTATATTATATTCATTCATTACACACAGACTGATATATTTCAAATGTTTATTTCTTTTAATTTTGATGATTATAACTGACAACTAAAGAAAATCCCAAATTCAGTATCTCAGAAAATTAGAATATTGTGAAAAGGTTCAACTTTGAAGACACCTGGTGCCACACTCTAATCAGCTAATTAACTCAAAACACCTGCAAAGGCCTTTAAATGGTCTCTCAGTCTAGTTCTGTAGGCTACACAATCATGGGGAAGACTGCTGACTTGACAGTTGTCCAAAAGACTACCATTGACACCTTGCACAAGGAGGGCAAGACACAAAAGGTCATTGCAAAAGAGGCTGGCTGTTCACAGAGCTCTGTGTCCAAGCACATTAATAGAGAGGCGAAGGGAAGGAAAAGATGTGGTAGAAAAAAGTGTACAAGCAATAGGGATAACCGCACCCTGGAGAGGATTGTGAAACAAAACCCATTCAAAAATGTGGGGGAGATTCACAAAGAGTGGACTGTAGCTGGAGTCAGTGCTTCAAGAACCACTACGCACAGACGTATGCAAGACATGGGTTTCAGCTGTCGTGTCAAGCCACTCTTGAACAACAGACAGCGTCAGAAGCGTCTCGCCTGGGCTAAAGACAAAAAGGACTGGACTGCTGCTGAGTGGTCCAAAGTTATGTTCTCTGATGAAAGTAAATTTTGCATTTCCTTTGGAAATCAGGGTCCCAGAGTCTGGAGGAAGAGAGGAGAGGCACACAATCCACATTGCTTGAGGTCCAGTGTAAAGTTTCCACGGTCAGTGATGGTTTGGGGTGCCATGTCATCTGCTGGTGTTGGTCCACTGTGTTTTCTGAGGTCCAAGGTCAACGCAGCCGTATACCAGGAAGTTTTAGAGCACTTCATGCTTCCTGCTGCTGACCAACTTTATGGAGATGCAGATTTCATTTTCCAACAGGACTTGGCACCTGCACACAGTGCCAAAGCTACCAGTACCTGGTTTAAGGACCATGGTATCCCTGTTCTTAATTGGCCAGCAAACTCACCTGACCTTAACCCCATAGAAAATCTATGGGGTATTGTGAAGAGGAAGATGCGATATGCCAGACCCAACAATGCAGAAGAGCTGAAGGCCACTATCAGAGCAACCTGGGCTCTAATAACACCTGAGCAGTGCCACAGACTGATCGACTCCATGCCATGCCGCATTGCTGCAGTAATTCAGGCAAAAGGAGCCCCAACTAAGTAATGAGTGCTGTACATGCTCATACTTTTCATGTTCATACTTTTCAGTTGGCCAAGATTTCTAAAAATACTTTCTTTGTATTGGTCATTAGTAATATTCTAATTTTCTGAGATACTAAATTTGGGATTTTCCTTAGTTGTCAGTTATAATCATCAAAATTAAAAGAAATAAACATTTGAAATATATCAGTCTGTGTGTAATGAATGAATATAATATACAAGTTTCACTTTTTGAATGGAATTAGTGAAATAAATCAACTTTTTGATGATATTCTAATTATATGACCAGCACCTGTATATATATATATATTCTGCAATCATACACACTGGTAGTAAAGAAAAGCATATTTTCCTTAAGATGTGCCTTTAGCCCAGTTGTAACCTACAAGTTCAAACATGCTAGTCATACTACTCCAGCAGACTCTAAGCATTTTTTCCCTTTACTCTCCACTACTGGTATAAAAATTTTTTTTAAAAAAAAGTCTCTTTTTAACATTCCATGTTTGACTAGAGTTAAAATGATACTGAATCTATTTTGTGTCACCTTTCTACTGTAGTAGCACAAATACATTAGTATAGCGAGCAAAGGCTTGTTCCCTAAACTGGATCAATGTACCGCCTATTTCTATGCATGCCTAATTCTGTGTGACATATTAGACAAGAGTAATTGAAATGCATACCTGATGATCATGACATAGAAGGTAATGTTATTTACAAATGTAAAGTATAAACTGTTTGTGGAAGTCGGGCAAAAGGGACTAGAAGAAAAGGATAGCCAGGTCTGTGAAAAAACATACATTAAAAAAAAAAAAAAAAGCAAAAAAGCCAATCAAAATTGCAGCCCTGTTCCAACACCTTTATTAGCTGGTTCAGGTGTGTTTGATTGGGATGGAGCTAAACTTTGAAGGACAGTAGCTCCCCAGTCACAAACACGAGCTCATCAACCACCTATGGTGTTTGGGGCTGTCAATTAATACGCAGAAGAGCATACTGCATCCCAACTAATGTCATTGTTAGAAATATAAATGGATTCGGTCTCTATAGCCCACCTGCCTCTGCCTCTCTGTTATCAGATCAGGGATGTCTCTGACCGTAAAGTCTTTTCAAAGTATACTAGGGCTTATGGGCGCAGCATCGACTGTATGTTGCCTGGGGATACTTAATGATCTTGTGTCAACGACATATTATCATGTTCCCACAAGGTATTTCTTTTTAATAAAAGGAAATAAATAGAAACTTTTGCTAAAATACTAGTCATAGCACATGTAAAATTATTCAAAGAGGCCATCTTATCCCACTTTCGTTTAAAGGTGCAGTAAGGAATTTTGAGAAAAGCAGTTGATATTTGAAATCACCTAAACAAACACACCCCTACCCAAAAGGTTCACATCTCTATCTTGATAGCTCCGCCCCTAAATTCATGAACACCCTATGCAAGACAGGCACCTCCCTCCTAATGTGTGTATACGCCCCTTACGGCAGATTGGCTACAAGTGTGTTTTGTTTCTTGGTTCAATCCACTTTCAACAGCGTTTCTCAGAAATCGCTTACTGCACCTTAAAATACTAAATCAACTATTCTATTTAAAATTGTTTTGACAATTTGGATGATTAATTGAATAACCAATGACAGACAAAGAAGAATCCCAGTAAATGAGATTTATCTGAAAGGTAAATTTATTCTATGAATAAATGCATGCTTACAAATATTAACATATTTAATTGCCCATATTTTAATTGAAGATATTATGTGATTATAATGATTTCACTCAATTAGCCTAGGTTTTAATGAAAAGTGAAGATGTCTGAAATGTAATGGAATTATTGAATAACCCCCCCATGAATTACAATAAGTATTAAATTAAAAAATAGTAACACTACTGACAACATGCCACTCGGATCCTTCTGTGTGAATTATTTTCTTTGCACTGTAATTTTCACTCCACAAATCTAAAAACATGAATGTTTCCATAAATTCCTCATTAACAAACAGACATAATAAACTTTTGATATTCAACTTAATACAATGTTATGATCACTATTTTTCAGAGACACAAAATTAGATCAATTAACCTTAAAACTGTTTTGACTGACTAAATCTCACAAATTATATTCAGATAAAATGACAGAATTAACGCTTTAGGTATATCCCTAAACTGTGAATGTGAACATCTGTAATGCTATTAGAAAACATGGACACGAGTTTGAATATTGTATATACATTTATTTTGTTAAATGTACATGTTTAATTTATTTTTTTTTTTTTTTTAAATGGCTTATCAACCTACATCAACCATTTCCTTTGACTCCATATCATTTCACTTTAGGCATAAAAAGGGGAAAAAATATTTTAAAACAGCAAACAAACATATGGAAAAAAATCCTGAATAAATAAAACGAGCCCAGAATAAATAAAACAGACACAGTGTGTGTGCGAGCACAGTCGTCTTATTTTTGTGGGTACTTTTTTTTTCTTTTTTTTACATTAAGGTTATAGTTTGGAGTAAATGTTGTATATCCAGTAAAAGTATCTGCTGATTCATATGATACAAGTTCTGTCATTTAACATCCATTAATCTGGTTGCAAATCAAACATTACCTTTTCTACTTTAAACTACTTTTGTCCTGTAAATTATTAATATATTAGAGACTTACAACCTCTGTGTGATTTTTCAAAGAACCCTGATAAACTTGAGCTGACTGTAAAAAGGTTGAAAAATGCTAAAATAGTAATCAGATCTTGACAGCCTATCTGTTCCACTGTCATTTCCAAAATCACTTACCAAATGAAATGGAATTTAACCAGACTGCCTAATGAGGATTGGGGCTAGTTGTAACACTTTTTGGTAACACTATAGGGAACACATATAAACTATTAACTACGACTTTTCCCTCAATAAACTCTTAATTTACTGCTTATTTATAGTTAGTAAGGTAGTTGTTAAGTTTAGGTATTGGGTAGGATTATGAATGTAGAATTAGGTCATGCAGAATAAGGCATTAATATGTGCTAATAATGTACTAATAAATAGCCAATATTCTAGTAATATGCATGCTAATAAGCAACTAGTTAAAAGACCCTAAAATAAAGTGTTACCCACTTTTTATTAATACTGTATACAGGGAAAGGTTTTTCTGAAAATCACATACTTGGATTCAAAAAGCTATTGAACATTTCCATCTTTATAGCTGAGGATCAATGATACAGTTAAAATAAATAAAATTTAGCAAGTTGGTAAAAAGTTAACAGTAAACAATGAGTATAAAATTAATAAAATATATAACATTTAATTAAAAAAAAAAATAATAAATTAAAGTGCCCCTATTATGCCTTTTTAAATGTTCCTAATATTGTTTTGGGAGTCTCCTACAACAGGTGCATGCAAGGTCAAAAAACACTTTCATTTTCTCATAATATACATTTAATTTCACCTCAATGAATTTCACCTCATAAACGATTCGTTAGAAGCAGTTCAAAGAATCGGTCTCTCTAAACTCCTCCTTTCCGTGAGCTTACACTGCTCTGATTGGTCAGATGGCCCAATCCTTTGTGATTGGTCTACTGCGTGCACCACGGGCCCATAGCCATAACTGAATGACAGCTATATCAATTCGCAAGACATTGTATACAAAGTATGGACAGAAATGATAGCATTGATTTTACTGTATCAATTCAAGCCCGAGTCCGACAATGAAATGTCTGAAGTAGTCGATCAACCAGAAACTGATTCGCAATCACAACTGGAGCATATTCTATTTGGTAAGTGTTACATTAGTTTGTGTTATTTATAAGATGTGATAGCAGCATCACTGTTATACTTTATGTAGGTGCACCTGTGGGAACTGTATCAGAATGCCAAGCGAAGCTGAAAACCTCTAACATAAGATAAACATTTAGACCAGATGTGTACAGACTTCGTTATGTCATTGTTTGACATTACATGGAGTGTTTACTAGGGATGCAACAATATGATATTTTGGGGCCCGATACCAATTTTAACAAACAATTATTGGCCGATACCGATATGTCACTTCCTCTATTATTTGAAATTTTGCCATCAAAATAGATAGTATTTTGATTATGTTTTAAATAAGCAAAGTTCAAAAACACCTGCATTAAATTATACTGGCAGGTTTATTGCTGCATCATCAAATAATTTTTAATGAACATGGATTGGATCCATTTAACATTCAGCAGGCCTACATAAATACAACAGAACAAAAATATATATGAAACAAGAACGTTCTGGGAAGGTTAGGGGAACATTCTCCAAACCAACAGGGAACGTTCTATTTACGTAAAGAAAACTTTCCTGGCTAACCAACAGAGAACGTTAGGATATATGTTCTGGGAACCAGAAACGAACATTCCCAGAACGTTCTGGGAACCAAAAATTGTTAGCTGAGATATGTCTGTCTGTCTGAGCCGATATGCCGATGGTTGTAAATTGAGCAAAAATCGGCCGATAAATATCGGCGGCTGGTACATTGGTGCATCCCTAGTGTTTACTGTTTACAGAGAGAATACTTCAACTAGTTAGCGCGGACTAGCATCTTAACATCCTATTACCATACAAATAGAGCTCCACTCTACTGTAATAATAAAACACAGAGGGAAAAAAACAGTTTGTTTTACAGTTATGTAAGTGAACCGGGCCCACGGTTATGTTGTAAATTCCCACGTGCCTAGCCAAGCACAAACGTGAATAGCTGATAATGCATTACACTTTGTAAACAAAAGTCGTGCTCCATCCTTGATCATTACTCCAAGTAATAAGACAGACAAGCTGCATTAATCAACACATTTTTATACAATATTGGACCCACATCTAAATAACAGAACTACAGAAACGTGAGCTAGTCGGTTAGCAGGAGACATACAGACTAAGGGTGTATGTTACACAACATAACATATAAAACTACGAATTTTGAACGAACTGTTTGAGAAGCATTCGTCAGTAATATGACAGGAACACAACAAAAGATTGTACTGCTGTGGTATTATTGAAAAAATGAATTTTCCCTGGCGTCTGTGCGTGCAATAAGCGGGCGAGAAGCTAATGTTTCGTTGTGACGTCACAACAAAACGGCTTGGGATTCATTTTACAAACGACTCGTTTAATTGACTCCGAGTGGACTTTTACTTTTGAGAGACAATAACTTTATATACGGTGCACTTTCAGATTTAAAACTTTGCAGGATGTTTTCATTCACTTAGAGCTATGTTACACACTACATGAAAGGTCACTTTCAAAAATCCATAATAGGGGCACTTTAACTAAAAACAAAATAACTGAATTGTTACTGTAAGCTGCAGTGCAAGTTTAAGCAGTGTTTAAGATGGAGGTTTACCTATAGGACTAACGGATACGTCTTTGGCTATTTCTCAAAAGTTGTGATGGTCTCAGCAGATTATGTTGAGGAACCATAAAAATTACTTCTGTCAATACTTACAGAGAAGAACAGAAACAGAAAGAAAAGGCACTAAAAGTAAAATCTTCTCAGGTCTTGATTGTGCTCCTTCGTTAATTTCTGGTGGACACAAAGACAATTGCATTAGGTTGAGTAAAAACAGATAAAACAATTTTCATTGTGTTTTAAAAGAGGTCTTCAAAAACAATGTTAAACAATCTCATTCTCACTTACTCAAAATCATCCTAATGTTATTAGCCTAAATGAATTAAACTTCTTTTTCACAAACCTAGTTTCACACTTTGAATTACTAATTCATTTGTGATGTAGCAATTGTAGATTCCCATATCATTGCGGTGAAGGTTGTTGAGTTTGAGTGAGAAGTTTCCATTCAGATACTCCTCAGGTAAGGTTTCAGTTCTGTTCTCGTATGATGAATCCTGTTTTTCCACTGAAACTTTACCGTTAATAATGTCCAACACATTCAGGGTCTTATTATGTCTCCAAATGACTGTAATGTCGTCAGTTTTAAGCAGACGTTTTCTAGCAGAACAAGGTAAAACAGCAGAGCCTCCAATAACACCCACAATCGGGGCCGGCAAAGGCACTGAAAACAGAGAGAAATAATAATAAAAGAAACTGTTTTTCATGCAAGAAACATAGGAATTTGACTGTTGACTGAATGTTTTCGATACACTAGAGTTTGCTCTCAGTCACAGAACACTGCAAAAACAATGATTTTAATAGTGTACATTACAAAAACAAAGGAACAATACAGGGACTGTTAAAGTAACAATAAATTATGCAACCAAACAAATTTAAATTCTGAAACCCAATCTACTGTTCCCACTTCCACTTGATTTCATACTGAACAGGCACTTCCCATGACCTTAACCCCTTAAGCCCTGAAGGCATATTTAGAGTGACATACACAAAAGTAAAGACTCATAACTCTAAAACTATAGTCAAAAGGTAGGTATCGTTTGATAGAAAACTTTTAAAATATTTAGAAATTAGGACATTCTCATGCTGAGAAACTGCTAATAAAAGAAAAAAAAAATTGTGCTCAAGGGAAATTTTACATATCTTTCTTATCTGACATGCAATTACTCAGGAACGAAATAAGGTAGGAGGACAATTCTTTTTTTTCCTTTTTTTTTTGTAAGTTTCCCTATATGTGACCTGAATCTGGATTAAATTTTGTGGGGATAGCAAAGTAATCAAAAGTTACATCATTTGGAACCAAAATAGCCTTTTTGTTTAGCCCTTGACACCCGGAAGGCATTCCGTGAGGACTATCTTGTGATAGACACAATGGATTATGTTGATTTGGGACTCAAGTAATGATAGGTAATGATGGGCCGTTTTCTAAGATCTATACATGTTTCATGAAGTTATGACCAAAAATGCCACGTGAAAGCTACATTGATTTTACTTAGCTACATGTGCTCCAGTGTTTTATGTGTCGTAACTCTGTAAGGAATATCTTGTGATCGCCATAATGGATTATGTTGACTGTGTGCTCAATTTAATCGTGAGAATCTGCTGTAAATAATGTTGTGCCATTTTCCATGATCGGACCATGTTTCCTGAAGTTACGACCAAAAACGTGACATAAATGCCGCATCCGTATATTATTTACATATGGGTCTTGCAGGGCTTCTCGTACAAAAACTCGCTCAAGTTTAGTCAAAGCCCAAAACAATTTAGTTGTATTCTGGGCCACGTACACACTGCAGCTAAATCTGGTTGTCAATTCACCTTTTAGTGCTTAATCGTGTTCTGTACACACAGTTCAGTAAAATACAGGAGTGACAACTGCATTCTACAACCGAATTAACTCCCGAAAAATAACTGCGGTAAAGCCAGCCGCCACCGCGAAATGCACGATCAATCTAGCCGCCACTATATTTTGCAGTTCGCACATACACTGGCTATTACGGTAAGACCGTCAGAGAACTGATCTGAAAACAAGTAATCTTCTGTCAAAGCGATTTCACATTCATTTATTCAGTCAGTCTATCTGAATAAATGAAAGTAACTAAATAAATACATATTTTACAGCCCAATTTCACCTGAAAATGATAGTACACCTCACAGCCTGTCACTGTATGATATGCTGAAATCCAAAATAAATGTCTGCCTGAATAATTATAATAATAATAATAATAATAAAACAGGCCTAAATAAATAAATATAAATGAAAAAATATATATTTCACAGCCCAATTTCATCTGAAAATGATAGTACACCTCGGACCCTGTCACTGTATGATATGCTGAATTCCAAAACAAAAGTCTCCCCGAGTAAATGGAAGAAAAGGCCTAAATAAATAAATATAAATAAAAATTTAACAGGCCAAAGTCACCTGAAAATGATAGTACACATCACGGTCTGACACTGTCTGCTGCTAAATTCCAAAATAAAAGCCCTCCAACACTCATATATACGATGTTTTGTCCATACATACCAAAACTAAGAAAAGTCCTAGTTTCCCCAGACCACATTCACCTCAGATGGACAGTACACCTTCTTATGGTGTCAACTACACTGTTTCAGGACATTCTGATGTTGTATTTTATTATGTTGTAATTGTTGTAAGAAAAAGATAGTGCCATTAAAAGACCAAACTTAGTAAACACTATACTAATAAAGCATAATATACAGAAAAATTGGTTTGTGCCGAATTTGATCTTTTAATATCACTTATAGGCTACATTAAGCAACGTTAAACATTTTCTTTATAACAGTTTTCTGAGGAAAACGCTCGTGAATTTAAACACGTTACGTTCACATTATGGGCTCAACTGCTTTTCTGTACACAGTATTACATAGTATACTTTATTAGTAGGCCCTATTATGTTTACTGAGTTTGGTCTGTTAATATCACTGTCTTTCTTAGTACATTAAGCCATATTAAGCGTTTTCTTACAACGGTTTTCTATGGGAGGAAAAGGCTTAACGTGTTATTAAACGCGTTGAGATCATTCAGGACTCATCTGATTTTTTTGTTGGCCTACATAGTATACTTTATTAGTATGATGTATAGTGAGTTTGGTCTGTTAATATCACTGTCTTAGTACATTAAGCCACGTTAAGCGTTTTAGAATGTCCCTTGGCGACGCTTGGCGGTGTTATTTAGTCTCTCCCGATAGAGCCCCTTTCCTTTCGCTTCATTATCCATTTTTTTTCCAAGAAACTGCGGCGTATCGCAAAAATGCAAACAAATATCACGCTATTTCTCTCGGTCTCACTGTCAAAGTAACCATTGCAACGGATAGTGTATCCTGCTAATAAGGCGACGCCTTCCCGAAATGTTAATCAATTTATTTATTTTTTTATTTTTTTTTTAATTACACCTATTTTGTATTGATCAAGGCAGTAGTTTTGAAAAAAAAATAATAATAATAAATTCGTAGCTAGGTGGCACCTGTGGGCGATACACTCCATTTTAGAGGGACTACTCAGCACTCATTAAAGAGTAAAATAGTTAGCTTTATGCATTAAAAAGCTGAGTTTCTATTCTATGTTATTCCATTCAGTGGTTGCTTAGTAATTTGATTATGAATTTCCGGGTTTAATGGGTTAAATCAAAGGTGAGCTTTCCTTGGTGTGTAGGGTCAATGTCATCACATTAATTTTTGTCATAGGCTACATAAAATAACCTGAACACACCTCTGCTGTGATGAACAGATATTAAATGTTTGTATATCCTTAAAAGAAATGTAAGTGGAAAAGAAATTTCAAGGATATACACACTTTTTAAAAAATGTGGTGAAACATGCAGAAAAAAAAACAGAAATCAAGAAATGATATCAGAGACCACTGCAAACCCTCATGATGTGGCACTTAAAATATACATGGTCTTTAAAAAAAAAAAAAATCACACCCTGTGTGTGTGTGTGTGTGTATATATATATATATATATATATATATATAGAGAGAGAGAGAGAGTTAGTTAGTTAGTTATGGTTGTAAAATGTCGTGTGTTGTGACTTTCGAAACATGTCTGAATTAATGCAATTTGAACCTTATCAAACCTTTTTAAAATATAATAATTAATATGTACTGTTATATTTACTTGATGTTAACGGTACATTACTAAGAACTTGGCATAAATAATTTAAATAATTTTTTCCCCCACAAACCTTCAATGAGTAGCTCCACAGTCTGAATTACTGATTCCTCTGTGATGAGGCACTGGTACTTTCCTGTATCATTGTGTTGAAGGTTGTTGAGTTTGAGTGAGAAGTTTCCATTCAGATACCCCTCAGGGAAGGTTTCAGCTCTGTTCTTGTATGCCGGATCCTGTCCTTCTACAGAGCCGTTACCCTTAATAATGTCATACACTTTGAGTCTGCCATGGTGTTTCCAAAGCACAGTGATGCCTTTAACTGTAAGCTGAGTTTTTTTAGAAGAGCAAGGTAAAACAACAGAACCTCCAATAACACCCTCAAATGTTCCCTGCAGAGACACTGAAACAGAGAGAAGTCAAATGAAAGGATTAGTTCACTTTCAAATGAAAATTACCCCAAGCTTTACTCACCCTCAAGCCATCCTAAGTGTATATGACTTTCTTCTTTCTGATGAACACAATCTGAGATTTTTTAATAAATATCCTGACGCATCCGAGCTTTATAATGGCAGTGTACAGGGGTCACGAGTATGAGCAGAAGAAAGTGTCTCCAGACACATCCATCCATCATAAATGTGTACTCCACATGGCTCCAGGGGGTTAATAAAGGCCTTCTGAAGCGAAGTGATGTGTAAAAAAAAAAAAATCCATATTTAACAGGTTATGAAGTAAATTATCTAGCTTCCACCAGACCGCCTTCCGTATTCAAATTACCAGAAAAAACGGAACTGGCGTCACGTCAGTTAAGCTTTTTCTGTAAGTTGAAAAGGGAAGGCATAGGATGTAGCATAAGCTTTTTGAACTGTGAGTTTTAGACCTTCTTCGTAAGTAGAATGCGGATGGTGGACTGGCGTAAGCTATATTTTTTACTTCATAACTTGTTAAATATGGATTTTTTTTTTTTTTTTACACAAACGCATGGCTTCGCTTCAGAAGGCCATTATTAACCCCCTGGAGCTGTGTGGAGTACGCGTTTATGATGGATGGATGTGGATGGAAACACTTTCTTCAGCTCATACTCGTGGGTCCTGTTCACTGCCATTATAAAGCTTTGATGCGTCAGGATATTCATTAATATATCTCCTACTGTGTTCATCAGAAAGAAGAAAGTCATATACATCTAGGGAGGCTTGAGGGTGAGTAAAGCTTGGGCTAATTTTCATTTGAAAAAGAACTAATCCTTTAATAAAGAAACATTTTTTAAAAATTTTTTTTATGCGAAACATGAATTATTTGCATGTGTTTTAAACAAGATTTTTAAAAGATATTTCCTTTTCTTTATCATGGACACTTTTACGTGTCATTAATTCTGTAAGGATCATTAGAGCTCACCTTCATTAATCACCATTAACAGATGAAGTAAAAAAATACAGCGTCTGTAAACACAAAAAGAGTTTATAAATTTACTTAATAAGCAATAAGCAATAATTTACTTTACAATAAGCAATAAGAAAAAATAAGATTCGCATTCCTGCTGTTAAACCTTTGAAGCGCATTGTTTGGTTAGTGCATTACTGTAAACATGATTTTTGCTTTAACTAAAAAAGTTTAATAAAATGCGCTAATTGATATTATACCACAGATGAAGTCTCGATATCTCTGATTAAGCCTTCCTTCCAGTAAAGTTCAAAAAGTTTGCAGTGAACGCAGTGCAGAGTGCAGTGCAGTGTTACACCGTGTCTACACCAGATGTGAGCGGTACGACATGACGCGTCAAAAGACAATATAGTCCATTATAATTAGTGATAATGTCTACACTGGATGTGGCGCGGCGCGACACAACAAATTAAACGGATTCCCCATTCTATTTCTGACATAGTCCAAGTGCTTTGCAACAGTCGGTTTGTTAAGTTCAGTGTAGACAGCTTTTAGCTTTTAGCTGTCTACACTGCGAAAAAAGTCACGAAAAAAGTTGCGTCTGGTGTAGACACGGTGTTAGTATCTCATAATAATGACTTAACATCTCATAATGAGAAACTTTCTCGTAATGACTTAACATTTCATAATAATGAGAAACTTTCTCGTAATAATGACTTAACATCTCATAATGAGAAACTTTCTCGTAATGACTTAACATTTCATAATAATGAGAAACTTTCTCGTAATAATGACTTAACATCTCATAATGAGAAACGTTCTCGTAATAATGACTTAACATCTCATAATGAGAAACTTTCTCGTAATGACTTAACATTTCATAATAATGAGAAACTTTCTCGTAATAATGACTTAACATTTCATAATAATGAGAAACTTTCTCGTAATAATGACTTAACATCTAAATAATGACTTAACACTTAAATACAAATGAATAAAAGACTAGGCAAACGAATAAAAGACTACAAATGAATAAAAGTTTCTCATGAGACGGGCTTCCATACTATATAGATTTGCACTGAATAGCGATGCTAAAGATAATGGCAGTCCAGAAGATAAGCAGTTAATAAGATCATGCAATATGAGATCGCTGAGCCGGGCTGTCCATAACTTCCCAACCGAACCTTGGCACATTTTTTGTTGCACCCAGCCCCGGGACACCGCCACTAAGACATCCCGCTTAGAACACAGCGATAGAGTAGAACTTTCCGATGCGCTGCACTGGGATGGCTCACGGGACAGCTCGCAGGGAATTCCTGCTTATGTCATTGGGCAGAGGTTCAAACTCCGGTCCGATTGCCACCGGCCACGAGCTCTGGGCTCCTCTCTCACAGAGCAAATTTATTTATATAGCCTATTTTATAACTTTTTTGTTCTATTATCAACTAGAAACAGTGTTTAATTTACGAACATTTATTTTGAAATGTAAGTCATTGACAACTGGATGAAGCCAGAGCCAAGAGAGAAAGTCTTTGCACTTGGAGACCACGCCCCCTTTTGGAGTTCACACCCCATTTTGGAGATCTCTGGTCTGCAGTTATACCTACTTGCTCTGCTGCTTTGCGCATGCATAGAAGTAATGATTACAAGAAAGTTTCTCATTTATTATGATATGTTTAAAGTATAGTTCACCAAAAAAAGCTTGGAAGAGCCAGGATATATTTAAATATATCACCGATTGTGTTCGCCTGAAAGAAGATAAAAAGTTAATCATGGGATAATTTTCATTTTTAGGTGAACCCTTTAATCATTATTACAATAAAGTTTCTCATCATTATGAGATGTCAAGTCATTATTACGAGAAAGTTTCTTATTATTATAAGAAAGTTTCTCATTATTATTAGAAAATAAGTCATTATTACGTGACAGTTTCTTGTTATTACGATAAAGTCTCTCATTATTGCGAGAAAATAAGAAATTATTATGAGAAAGTTTCCGCAACTTTGGCGGAAACAGGCTTTTTTTAAAAAATATAGTTAGGTCATGGATCATGATCGCAACTGGGCCCAAAATATCAGAAACTGCATTTATGCCAAGATTAGTCTATGTCCACCACGTCAATCAGATAAATCTTTTTCTCTATCGATCTTTTATGATGTTTAAAGGATGGACAGCAAGGTGATTGTTAGCATGTTCAGATGTTTCGGTGTGGACAAGCTAACTAGAAAATGCTTGAAATGTCATTGTGCTAGTGTGGACGGAGAGCGTTTCGAAACAAAAGTCTTTATCTTATCTGGATTCATGTTGACGTAGACTTATAAAGTATCTGTGTGTGTAGAAACAGTTGCATAATTCAAATATGCACAAGTTCAAACATGCTAGTCATGCTACTGTTCAACCCCTCTAGCATTTAGCCCATGTACCGTTATCAGTTTCAATTTCTATATATAATGCTGTGATATGAAAATAATCAGATCGCGTACCTTATGATCATCGCTTGAGAGGACAAAATAATTAACAAATTCAGCAAATGTTTACAAAGTTTCTTAAAATTCAAAAAGTTGTGGACGTCTGTCGCACTACAAAAAACACTAAAAGGACCCAACGAGGATAATGTGATGACGCATTTCCGGTTTTTTTTTCATATGAGTCGCAAATATAGTAGCATTTTTAATATTTTCATTTTTAAAACAAATTAATACACATTTATAACGCTTTACTTTGAGTTGTATTGTCTTGGCAATAAATGACCAAAAAAAAAAAAAAAAAAAAAAATCAGGTCCTCCCTCGAAATCGGGGCTGTGCCCGAAATCGCCCCATATACCCCTAAATAGGGCACTATTTGATGGGGACAGCCATTTGTAGTGATGTCCGAAACCATAGGGGCGCTAGCCCATTATCTTTTCAGCGATGCCAACAAAATGAGCCAACGGTGACGTATCGGCCGGAATCGGCCCAAATGTGCTTGCTATCTGGGTAGTGGACGTTATCGAGTGCACTCATTCAATCCCACAATGCATAATACAACGAGTCTACACCTTACAGTCTATGGTGTACACAAAGGGCAAATTCCAAACGGCATTTTTGCACCCTTGAAGGGCACTTCGAGAAGAGGACGTCATTTGTAGGGGTGTTCCAAACGAAAGTGAACAACTGAATCCCTTCGCGATTAAGGGCCCTTCCACTAGGCTGTTAGCAAAGGGTACATGCTATGGTCATTAATTATATTATTTATGATCATGTGACCCAGCGAATACTCGTGATTCATTCATTTTAAAGGTAGATGGCAGGAGAGTTCTAGTTAACTTACAAATAGCAATGGGCTTTTGCCTACAAAAACACGTCATCCCTGAGGTCAGCGTTCTTTAGAACATCCGCAATAATATAATGCCGCGTTCCAGGCAACCCGTAACCCGTGTTTTTCCAACCTTCTACCCGTAAAAGTGCACTGGAACGGCAGTCAAACCCGTGACTTCCCACCCGTGAACTCGTACTAGATCGATGTACTCCCAGTTCCGCGCTCTGACGTCACACAGCCCGCGAAACAACAATGGCAGCCCCTATGGATGCGGTGTTTATGCAAGTGCACGGTAAAATAACGTAAAATAAAAGGTATAACAGCTTCTATTGCCTTATGCGGCCGTTTTCCTCCTCCGTTTCCCTCAAATAAGCAAGGAGTAAGCACCTTTGGCAATAGAAATAATTGTAAATGAGCATAAGCCCCGTATGGTCCGCCATGCTGGTTTGTTTACACTCACGCAGTTTGGCATGACTCGCCTGGAACGCTACAAAGTCGTGAGTCGTGTTTTGAAGTCGTGACTTGCGGGCTCAAAAACCTGCCTGGAACGCAGCATAATATAGCTCGAAAACTTCCGATGATATGTAATTTGCTGGTGTGTTGAGCATCAGTAGTGTAATACTTATTTTATAATCAGAATATAGTCACTTAAATAGTCAGCCATAGCATTAATTTAGTTATTCAAACATAAGAGAGCATAGAAAATAAATAAATAAAAAAGTACCTCAGTGTTCCTCCTCGGCTAAATTCAATTCAACCATCACTTTTCACACTTTCGTGTGGAAAAAAGCATCAAAAATTAAATATTTATAGTGCACTTTAGAATAAATTGAATAAAATGTGTGTTTTTACAAGTGTGCCGAAATCATGATCTTGCGCTGCACTGTCTGACAGCTGACGTGATTACAAAGCATGGTGCTCGCTTTCTGTGCAATTCATTCACAAGAAAAGTTGTTTTTCATAAGATTTTGTGAGTACTTCATACTTCGCATTGACAAGATGTAAACCTAGTTATTTTATAAAGTTTAATATTTAGTCAAAAACGAAACTAATTGAAAAACGATTAGAGGAGATGGCTGATATATGCGCAAATAAATGCTACTCTGCCACCACCTGCTGATTATAGTGGTAATTATTGTCTTTTTTATTTTTAAATAATGTTTTCTATCAAATGTTGAATTTCCTACATTTTGAAACGTTCGGTTTTACAATAGGGACAATCTCAGAAGGAAGAACAAATAATTTTTGTGGTCATCACAATAAAAATAACATTTGAACATTGAGGTTAAAACTGGTTTATTGGCAAATTAGGTAAATGTGATAACTGCATTAAAATATGAATACAACATTAAAAAGTTAACCACTGATGGTTTTGTGTATAGAATGAACAGCTAACAATTCACCGGAAATGCCCGAGCAGCCTTAACGACAACCAGGAAGTAACCGTGCATATAGCCCATTCAAGATGTTTTTTTTTTTTTTTTTTCTTTTTCTCATGTTATGTTTAAATAAGTTTCATAGGTAGAAATGTGTTGAGTAGAATGCAGTGTCCAGTGATGAGACGGCAGGTTTTAAAGTTGAGAACAGAGAAATACACTCACACACATATATATTTAAAAAAAAAAAAAAAAAAAAAAAAAAATATATATATATATATATATATATATATATATATATATGTATGTATCTTTATTTGCAACAGCTATGTTAACAGCAATAATAAGAAATTTCTGTTGTAAGAACAGCTAATCAGCTGATGGACACCGTGCTGCGTTGTCATGGGAACATCCCAGCTGAAGATAATGTAGAAGTGACGTTGTCTTTCATTGCTCCCTTCGCCAAGTGCATTCCAAACGGCTACATAATGACACGCAACAGCCCTGCTCCCTCCAAAGTCCCCTACAAGGGTTCTGCCCTTCGAAGGAAGTAGGGCATAGAGACAGAGCGACACGCGTCATAATCTGAAAACCACGCCCACCGGGTGGGGGAAACAATCCAACAGTCCCCATTGACTTTATATAGCGTGAAGCTGCCGCTTTGTCATTTCTGGCTTACAACAAAAAATAGAACAATGTCTAAAAGCTGCTATGTGACAAGGTGTACAGCAAACAAGCCAAAAAACCCAGAAGTTTTTATAAGCTGTCGACCCCAAAAAACGAATGTTTAAGGACACAAAAGTGGATATAGGCAGTGAGACAGAGCGGAACGGGTCAGATTACTATAAGAAATGCATTGGAGGGGAACGTATTCGGCGACAGGTGAAATAATTCTTTGACATGGTTAAAAATAATTCATGTTTTCTTTTTCTTTGTTTGTTTAGCATAACCTGTCGGTGGGCGTGGTTTTCAGATTATACTAAATAGGCTCCCTTCCATTTGGAATTTGCCCAAGTACTCTGCGGAACAAAAATGGGCGTTCCCAACTTGGGGGCGTTTTCAAACCCGGATATCATCCAATCAAAAAAGTACGGAAGCTCTAAGGTCTTGCATTATTATCTTTTTTCTTTTTTTTTCTCGTGATTTCAACTATATCTAGGCTACAGGTGCTGGTCATATAATTAGAATATCGTGAAAAAGTTAATTTTTTTATTGTAAATTATTTTAAAAAATGAAACTTTCATATATTCTAGATTCCCTACATGTAAAGTAAAACATTTCAAAAGTTTTTTTTTTTTAAATTTGTTGATTAGAGCGTACAGCTCATGAAAGTCCAAAATCCAGTATTTCAAAATATTAGAATATTTACATTTGAGTTTCATTAAATGACCATCCCTACAGTATAAATTCCGGGTATCTTTTGTTCTTTGAAACCACACTAATGGGGAAGACTGCTGACTTGGCAATGGTCCAGGAGACAATCATTGACACCCTCCACAAAGAGAGTAAGTCACAGAAGGTCATTACTGAATGGGGTGGCTGTTTACAGAGTGTATATCAAAGCATATTAAATGCAAAGTTGACTGGAAGGAAGAAATTGGGTAGGCAAAGGTGCACAAGCAACAGGGATGACCGCAAGCTTGAGAATACTGTCAAGTAAAGCCAATTCAAACACTTGGGAGAGCTTCACAATGAGTAGAATGAAGCCGGAGTCAGTGCATCAAGAGTCACCACACTCAGACATCTTCAGGAAAAGGACTACCAAGCCACTTCTGAACCAGAGACAACGTCAGAAGCATCTTACCTGGGCTAAGGAGAAAAAGAACTGGACAGTGAACAGTGGTCGAAAGTCCTCTTTTCAGATAAAAGTAAATTTTGCATTTCATGTTGAAATCATGGTCCCAGAGTCTGAAGGAAGACTGGAGAGGCACAGAATCCAAGCTGCTTGAAGTCTAGTGTGAAGTTTCTGAAGTCAATAATGATTTGGGGGGGCCGTGACGTCTGCTGGTGTTGGTCCATTGTGTTTTATCAAGTGCAAAGTCAATGCAGCCATCTTCCAGGAGATTTTGGAGCACTTTATGCTTCCATCTGCTGACAAGCTTTATGGAGATGCTGATTTCCTTTTCCAGCAGGACTTTAGCACCTGCCCACAGTGCAAAAACCACTTCCAAGTGGTTTGCTGAGCATGATATTACTGTGCTTTATTGGCCAGCCAATATGCCTGACCTGACTCTATGGGACATTTTCAAGAGAAAGATGAGAAACAGTCGATCCAACAATATACAGATGATCTGAAGGCTCAATAGTGCCTCAGCAGTGCCACAGGCTGATCACTTCCATGCCACACTTCACTGATGCAGTAATTTGTGCTAGGAGCAAGTCATTTGCTGTAATATGTCCTGCCGATCAAGTATTGAGTGCACAAAAGAACATACTTTAAAGAACTTGAACTTTTCTGTTTTGCAAATCCATTTTTTGATTGATCTTAGGAAATATTCTAATATTTTGAAATACTGGATTTTGGACTTTCATGAGCTGTACGCTCTAATCATCAAAATTAAAAAAAAAAAAAAACTTTTGAAATGTTTTACTTTACATGTAGGGAATCTAGAATATATGAAAGTTTCATTTTTAAAAATAATTTATAATAAAAAAAAAAGAACTTTTTGATGATATTCTAATTATATGACCAGCACCTGTATATCTAGATCACGAGAAAACAACTTACGTCGAGATCAAAAGAAAATAAGAAAATAAAATACTATACTAATTTATAGTAAATACTATAGTGTTTTTGAACCATACTATAGTAAAGTGCTCGAATTAATTTGTTGTGGTAATTATAGTTGCTGTGATAATATAACAACTATAGTAATATAAGCAAATTACTTTACCCAATACTGTACTAAGTTTTCTACAGCTGTAGGGTACATTATACTACAATATACACTACAGTTTACTGTAGTAAAAACTAAAGTATACTACAGTATTTATTACAGTTTATCAGTTCACTATAGTTAATACTACAGTATGTGGTAGCATTCATTAACAAGTGTTGTAAATACTATAATATATACACTATACTACAATTTATAGTATGGTTCAAAAACACTATAGTATTTACTACAGTATTTTTTCAGCTGGTGAGTGCCTAGTCGTGGACGTATGGAAACATTTACTCATATCATGTATACAACATTTTCGTTGTTATACATGATGATTATTTTTGTAGCCCAGTCCAACCTCAAAGTCCAACCTCGGCAGCTATATTTATTGCATTTAGCGATACTGGTCCTGGCCCCGATCCCTATCCCGATCAATCAAGCTTTATATAATTCCGAGAATGGGATACTGTACTTGACTACACGTCACGCCACTTTAAGAGACTACAAGACTTTAAAACTGAACATAATTGCAGTATGTCAGTCAGTGCAGTTACATTATTACGTCAACAGGTGGCGTCAAGGGACTGTTTATGAGAACCATTAAATCGTTCATTCAACTAATATGCTTAAAAACACTGATTCAATTGAACACTGATTGAAACAAGGTGTTGGAATTAATTTAACTTTGAGCCCCACTTTACAAGACTCAATCGATGAGCAATGTGTCACCTGGGTAACACTGAAGCTGATGTTTCACTTCATAGAGATCAATTACATTGATTAAATGCAATGACTGAGCAGTACTGGTGCCAGTCATGGAAAAAATTTTGATCAGATTTTGATAAAATCCGATGGCTCAGTGAGGCCTCCATTGCCAGCAATATAATTAACACTTTCAGATGCCCAGAAAGCTACTAAAGACATTTAAAACTGTACATGTGACTACAGTGCTTCAACCTTAATGTTATGATGTGACGAGAATACTTTTTGTGCGCAAAAAATAATAAAATAAAATAAAATAAAATAAAAAATAACAACTTTATTTAGCAATATCTAGTGATGGGCGATTTCAACAGAAAGTATTCACATTCTACAAACAATACCCCATAATAACAACGTGAAAGAAGTTTGTTTGAAATCTTTGCAAATTTAATAAAAATAAAAGCGAAAAATTTTGTTTGCTTTGTTCAAGCACCTTTGGCACCAATTACAACCTCAAGTCTTTTTGGCTCAATGGCTCAATCTTAAAGAAATTCGTGATAAGGAGAAGGTGTTCCTCATGGATGTCCCTATCTCTCAGTCTGGTTTGTTCGGGGAGGCGGTCAACACGGTGGTTAACAAATTTCGGGCCGCCAAGTTCCAGTCGGCTGCTCTCAGGCAGTTTATGCCCAGGAGAGTTAGAGGCTCTTCTATCCTCTCCTCTTCTCTACCCAGAGAGCGCTCCTCGCATAGGAAGGAGTCCACCAGTAGGAGAAGTGACCTGGTTCATCCACCACCGACTGCGGTTTGGGGAGCCCGTGGTCGCCCATTGCCCCACCAGCGACCCCATAGGCGTCTTGAGCTGAAGCGGCCCAGCAAGCCCTCCGCTCCAGCTCCTTCGAGTCGCTCCTGACCCTCACGCCAGAAAGAGGAGAGCTTCCCCTGCTTTCCGAGGTTGGGTCAGACTGTGCAAGCTTTTCTGCCCACCTCTCACTCGCTCTCCTCATCCAGCTCTGTCACATCTGCCGCCCAGCGCGTTTCGGTGTGCAGCGTTCGATCAGCCTCACCCCTCTTCATCACGGGAGATATGAGACGTGCTAAGCTTTCTCCCCTCACCGCCGATTTGTGTGTCACCTGCTACTCGCGTAATCGGAGACACATGCAGTTTTCTCCAGGAGCCGGCAGACCCCATATCGGTCACACAGGCTGTGGGCCCCTCTCGTCCCGCGTCAGGACACCGAGCGTTCTCCTTCGCGGTTAACCATGCTACCCTGCAAGGACCAGTTCGACACTCTAATGCAGGTGTGTCCTTTACATTGCGACATACTGCTTCCTCTATCACATTTCTTTCCCGAATGGAGACGTCTGCCAGGGGTATCGCCTTGGATTCTAAAAACAGTGCAGTTCGCTTACACACTCCAGTTCTGTCACAACCCCCTTTTTCAGCCGCTACTTTCTAGTTCCTAAGAAGAGCGGTGGTCTGCCGTCGGACCTTCGTCGGCTGAACTTCTCCCTTTACAAAGGGAAGTTCAGAATGTTGACGCTGAAGACTATCATGTCTCAAATTCGTGCGGAGGACTGGTTTGTCGCTATAGACCTGAAGGATGCATATTTTCATATTCAGGTTGTCTGGCGGCACAGGAAGTTCCTCAGATTCGCCTTTGGAGGAAAGGTTTATCAGTACAAGGTTCTTCCCTTTGGCCTGGCCTTGGCACCCAGGAAATTCACGAAATGTATGGATGCTGCTCTGGCCCCGTTGAAGCTCCAGGGCAGCCTTATACTCAATTACCTGAACGATTGGCTCATTTTAGCCCACTCTAAGGAATTAGTGACTCGCCACAGAGATGTCGTCCTTCACCACATCCGGTCTCTCTGCCTCAGAGTGAACACCAGAAAGAGTGTTCTCGCCTCATCTCAACAGACTGTGTTCTTAGGGGTTCACCTGGATTCCGTTCAGATGCAGGCCCGTCTGGCTCCTGCCCGGATTTCCAGTCTTGTTACATGTTTGACCCGCTTCAGGCTAGGCCAGCATGTCTCTGTAAGCATCTGTCGGTGGCACCTGGGCCTCATGGCCACAGCATCCCCTGTGCTGCCCCTAGGATTGCTTCACGTGAGACCGTTTCTTTGGTGGATGAAGCTCTTAGGGGTCCGATCGACAGGATCGGCCTTTCGCCTGTTGAAAGTGTCGAGCGTTTGTTTCCACGCCCTTTTGATATGGTGGGACCCACTCTTTCTTCAAAAAGGAGTCAACATGGGTGCTGTTTTCAGTCAGCAAATGATCACAACGGACGCCTCTCTGACCGACTGGGGCGCGGTCTTCGAGGGCAGGCCAGCGTGTGGAGTGTGGATGGGAGAGTTCCTCTCTTGGCCCATAAACAGCTTGGAGCTCAGGGCTGTATCCCTGGCCCTGCTGCACATTCTCCCCTTTCATTGTCAGGACGGACAACATGGCGGTGGTGTCTCACATAAATCGCCAAGGGGGCTCATGATCACGCACCCTGGACAGGCATGCGTGCCGTCTCCTCCTTCAGAACAAACTCCTCTCCCTGAGAGCCCGATCAGACAAGACCTGCTGTCTCAGCTTCAGGGCGAGATATGGCATCCCGAGATTTGGAAGCAGTGGGTATGGCCCATTAAAGGCCGCCAGCTTTAATCTCTTGTCTTCCTGCCGACGTCCAGGAGACCATTGCGGAGTACGAGAACTTTTTCCACAAGAAGGCTGTATTCCTCCAAGTGGAGGGTTTTTGAGTCTTGGTGTTCAGCTCACGCTGTGGATCCAGTCAACTGCCCTGTGGGTTCAGTGCTGGAGTTCCTGCAAGAAAAAATTGCTGCGGGGGCAGCTGCTACTACTCTGAGAGTTTATGTCATAGCCGTTGCTGCTCAAAGGGAGTCAGATGAAATTCCCTTGGGCAAACATAGGTTGGTCTCGGCTTTTATGTGTGGGGTTCAGCGTCTGGTTTCCTCCAGACATAAGGCTTGCTATTCAGGCCAAAGTGTTCAATCTTTGTTTCATCAGACCAGAGAATTTTATTTCTCATGTTTTGAGAGTCCTTCAGGTGCCTTTTGGCAAACTCCAGTTGGGCTGGCCGGGTGGCCCACTCTAGAAAGAGTCCTGGTGGTTCCAAAATTCTTCCATTTACGGATGATGGAGGCCACTGTACTCACTGGGACCTTCAATGCTGCAGAATTTTTTCTGTCCCTTTCCCCAGATCTGTACCTCGATACAATCCTGTCTCTGAAGTCTACAGACAATTCCTTGAACTTCATGGCTTGGTTTGTGCTCTGACATGCACTGTTAACTGTGGGACCTTTTATAGACAGGTGTGTGCCTTTCCAAATCATGTCCAATCAACTGAATTTACCACAGGTGGACTCCAATCAAGTTGTAGAAAATTCACCACAGGGGGAACTTAAGTTAGGGATATATATATATATATATATATATACTGTATATATACATAGTCGACTCACCTACGTTCCTTGACAGTTTTCAGCATCCCTCCACCACCCTGACTCCTCACTCTTGGCTTGTTACGGGGAGTACTCTGGGGGAGTACTTGGCTTGGAGCCCTGTCCATGAACAGCACGCGAAAAATGCATACCATTTATATACTCTATGTGACTTATTTGTAAGTGTGAACTCGCGAATAGCTCTTTCTGCATTATCCTGAACATTGTATAAGCATTCGTTTCATGTGTCATTGAATGGAAGTGAGGGTGCGTCTCAATCAGCTCCCTAGTTCAGTAGTCACAGCACTGATCAAGGAGTCGGCCATTTTAAGGGCCGTCTCATTCGCAAAAACCTTCCAGGGCAGTGAAACTTTCGCTCCCTAAAAAGTCCCACAATGCACCATGAAAACCAGGGAGCATCAATGCTCACTGTGCTCCCTTAACGGAAGTTCTGAAGCGCGAAACTTAGGCCCCGTTTACACTAATGCGTTTCGTTTTGAAATGAAAATGATTCTCGTCTACATTGGCGTTTCCACAGAGTTTCAGAAACGATCTCAGTCTACACTACGTAACCGAAAACGCATGTCACATGACCGTTCATGTACACTGGGCATGCGTGTACAAGTGGAAACAGTTGCTTGGGCACAGTTTCACTGCACAATGGCTGCTAAAAATGACAACAAAGTCAGCAAAGATTGCAGGTCAGTCTCCATGTTACTACACGGTCATCAAGGATACGCAGAGAGAACGTGGGCAGCCACACCATCGTTTTTAGAAGTCTCCATTTTGGTATGTTTACACTGAAACGCAACCCCGGCGTTTTCAACGTGGCCTGCAGCGTTTTCGAAAGTCTCCGTTTTCGAGGTTCGAAAACACTGTCATAGTGTACACGACAGGCGCATAACCGTAGCAAAACTTGTGCATTTTAAAAGGAAAACGCATTACTGTAAACGGGGCCTTAAATCACGTGAGCCAACTCACTACACGTAACCACATGCAATAGATTTTTTTAAAAATACAAACCATTATTTTATTATATTTCAGTATAAACATACATTGCTAGACAGGTAATGATCATAATCTAGCTAACATTTATAATTTATTTACGGCTGAAATGTTGCACGTATATGTACCAAGCAAATAATTTATCATAATGTACTTTAAATAACATTACAAGTAATGTCAGAAAGATATCAGCTCTGCTGTTGTTCATAAATACCAGTAGTGATGTTGTACAATGAGGACGTTGTCACATCACCAGAAATAGAGTCATCAGTGTCCCAATGTGTAGTGAGCCAGGGTCCTTTACTGTGTCATGAACTAGTAACATGGTTGGAGATGTTTCAGAACTACATGCTCGTGATCAATGCTACTGGAGATTCCTGGCCAGAAGCCAGAAAATGCTTTTTCACTGCCTTGAAACTAAAGGTCAGAGACTGTTTTATACATCGCCCAATACCGGTGACGATCTGGCAGATGCTATTAAAGCTTTGGAAGAGCACCTCATTACAAAAAGAAATGTGGTCATGGAAAGACATGCCTTCAGGAAACGAGTGCAGAGGACGGATGAAACGGTAGTGCAATACATTGCTGCACTGAGAGATTTGATGACTATTTGTGAATTTGCTGACAATCTTGACGATATGCTAATATAGTGAAATCTAAATTGACACTGGAGACTGCAATTACAATTGCCACACAGCTAGAGGCCGCTGATGCCCAGGAAAAATCAATGGCTACAAGCAACTCTGCTCCAGTACAAGCCATACATGCCACTTCTGCTTCTGGACGACAGCGTCCTAAGGCCAAATTCAAAGCATGTACCTCATTAAAACCCTCTGCTTCTGCTCCGTCAGCTCAGACATGCTTCTGCTGTGGCTCTGCTGGACATCTTGCAAACACACAGAACTGCCCCACTGCATCTGTAAGAATTGCAATAAGACTGGACATTTTGCATGAGTCTGCCATTCTGCTCCTACTCATTCAGTGCAATCAAATGAATTACCAGAGGTCTGTATTTTCTATCTACCTGGAGCAACTGACCGTTTGATGTGTGATGTGACCATAAATGCTGCACCTGCTGCTACACCTGTGTCTCTGGTTTATCAGTGTCCATTCTGCCAAAACAATTGTATGAGCAGCATTTTCACACTGTGCCATTACAATCTCCTACTGCCTGTTTAGTTACTTACAAGAGCCAATTTCAGTACTAGGATGTTTACCTGCAACGATATCTAAATATGGCCTTACCTGTCCTGCACACTTCTTCATCATCAACAATGGCACAGCTTTGCTAGGCATGGACCTGATTAAGGGACTCCAGCTTCGATTTGATGGGCACACTGTGCTGCCACCGCCACAGTCCGCTTCAGTCTGTGCCCTCTCCACTCCTCCATCACAGCGTACTGCATTGGGCTGCATTGCGTTTTACACACAAGGTTAACATTTCTGACTCTGTACCTCCTGTCAGACACAAATTGCGTCGCTTACCTTTCTCTGTGAGAGATGCTGTTTCCACAGAACTGGAACGACTCTTGCATGCAGGTGTAATTGAAAGGATTGGCTCCTTTTCATGGGTTTCTCCAATTGTTGTGGTCCAAAAGAAAATGGGGGGGGATCTGCATGTGTGGATCTGCGAGGGCCCAACAAGGCAGTTATAGTAGACAGCTACCCACTGCCACACATGGAGGAGATGATGACATTATTGCAAGGTGCAACTGTATTTTCAACCATAGACTCTTCATGAAGACAGCCGGGACCTCACTGCATTCATTACACACAAGGGCCTCTTCAGGTTCTGCAGAGTATCTTATGGCTTGGCATCTGCTCCATCTGCATTCCAAAAGATGATGGTTGTCATTCTAAAAGGAACATTGCAAATTATCTAGACGACATCATCACGTGGGGACGCTCGCTACAAGAACATGATCAAGCACTAGAGAATGTGCTGCAATGTCTCAAAGATGCTGGGTTGGTGCTGAATGAGTCTAAATGTCAATTCAGAAATTCAATTTTAGGACACATGGTGATGCCACAGGGTATTCAGCTGGATCAGGAACATCTCTCAGCAATAATCGATGCACCTGCACCATCGGATGCTGTTCAGTTGCGTTCTCTGCTAGGCCTCCTCTCATGGTACAACAAATTTATTCTCAATTTCACTTCCGTAGTGATGCCTCTGCGTGCATGGATGAGATTGGATTTCGCTGGTCTGATGAAGCTCAACAAAGCTTGGCTGAAGTAAAAAAGCTACTTGCACACAAGCATTGAGTGCATCATTTTTCTTTCCAAAAAGGGCATAAAAGCGCATTAAAAAGTCAGTACATGTACCAAAAGCCCATCCAAAATTCACTCCTCCAGTTGAGGTTAGGAAAAAGTTGTCCCCTTACACCTACCTCTTGGATGATGAAAAGAAGTGGCATACATCGTGTCTTGCACCCGTGCCGACTAATGCGCTGAATAATGGACTGACCACCAATGCTAAAATCTTGATTCCCTCTCATGTTCCATTGTCTGGAAATTCAGTGTCTTTTGATGCTTATCCATGGGAGAAACGTCAAAGATGTGAGCCAGGTTGGCTAAAGGACTATGTCTATTAGTCACAGAAACTGACATGGACTTTTGCAACATACATTACACGCACTCACATGAAAATTCAAGTACTGAATTGTAGTTGAGTAGTTTTTTGTTATTTTAAATGCTCCTTTGCATTCATTTAATGTGTTGCTTAGTGTTTAATTCATATACATGTGAAATATGTTGATACATTACAGATTTGTTGTTCTTTATTTCTATTTCATGCCAATTGTTGGCTACAGAAAGAATTAATTTAACTAAGAGGGGAATATGTGATGACGGATGAGGTTCAGGAACATTTCAGCCATGTGAAACATCTCATCACTGCTAGCCCAGATCCTTCCTTACTAACAACAGTCACTACAGATGCTTCAGATTATGGCATTGGTGCTGCTTACCCAGTGCCATGCCATTACTGAAAGAACAGTTGCTTTTGCATCTAGAACATTGTTAGACTGTGAAAGGAAGTACTCTACAACAGAAAAGTCTCTTGCTTTTTTGAGGGAGATTATAATTAAAATGAAATCATCTGCCTGTTGCATAGGTATTTTTCCCTCTCATTTAAAATAAAATGTTTTTGAAAGTCTCGGTCCCAAAATTAAAATAATCATAAATAGCAGTCTTGCCTCAGGAGTTGTACCTCAACATTTTAAACATGCGATAGTGGAGCCATTGATCAAAAAATCAAATTTGGATACTTTGGTGTTAGGTAATTTCAGACCTATCTCTAAATTTCCGTTTCTTTCCAAAATATTGCAGAATGTTGTATTTATACAACTGCAGTCCTTTTTAAATTTACATGGTCTTCACAGCACAGACACGACCCTGTTGAAAGTTTTTAATGACCTGTTACTTGCCACTGACTCTGCCACTGAATTATGCTGTTCTCACGCTCCTAGATCTTATGGCTGCATTTGACACTGTAGACCACAACATCATGATTTCTTGTTTGAAGCACTGTGTTGGCATTAAGGGTATAGTGGTTTAGGTCTTACCTGTCTGAAATAAGTTTTTCTGTTCACCTTGGGGATTTTGTGTCCTCCTCGGCATCTTTTTCATGTCCCCCAAGGCTCCATTCTTGGGCCTATCCTATTTTCCTTATATATACTTCTTCTAGGGTCTATCTTTAGGAAGTATGGCATCTCGTTTCACTGCTATGCAGATGATTCACAGCTCTATCTGCCTCTGAAACAGAAAGATGCTAACTCAATAGTACCATTGTTATTAATATTTGGAGACTCGCAGGCACCCCGCGAGTCTCCTGATTTGGATTTGGGTGCTATAAGCCTACTGTAGAAAACCTGTGTTATAATGGACAGTGAGTTTAAACTGGGTAAACAGATTAATTTAGTAATCAAATCTAGCTTTTTTCCCATTGAGACAATTATTGAAAGTTGTCTTTTTTGTCTTTTAATGGTTTTGATGGTGTTATACATGTTTTTATTTCAACCCGCCTTGACTACAGTAATGCTCTCTATGTGGGTATTAGTTAGACTGCCCTCTCACACTTGCAGATGGTACAGAATGCTGCTGCTCGCTTGTTACAGGGACAAGAAAATGAGAACATATTACACCCATACTGGCCTCTCTTCACTGGCTTCCTGTACGTTTTAGAATCGATTTTAAGATTCTAGTTTTAGTTTTTAAATCATTAAATGTTTTAGCACCAAAATATCTCTCCGATACAGCTGCATGCTCCATTAAAGAGCACTCGGGTCAGCTGAGCGTTTACTCTTGGTTGTCCCTTGAGCACAGCTGAAGAGTAGGGGTGACCGTGCTTTTGCAGTGGCGGCCCCCGTAGCTCTGGAATAACTTGCCCTTATATGTTAAGCAGGCCCAGTCACTTTCAGCTTTTAAATCCAGTCTTAAAACTCACTTTTATAATTTGCCGTTTCATTCATTAAGTTTCTATGATCTTGTTTGTGTTTAATGTTTTGTTTTTGTTATGTTATTGTTTTATCTTGATTGTAGCACTTTGGTAAACACTCTGTTTTTTAAAAGTGCTATATAAATAAATGTTGAGTTGAGCTGAGTTGAGAAAAGGGAGCCTTGGCATGTGTTTAGGTGACAGAAATATGGTGTACCTACCCCTGGGGCCACCACTTCCCCTTCTTGCACTGACCACAGCCCTTTATTTGCACTGCTTTCCACAAAGGACCTTGGACATGCAGGCATGAGAATTGCCCGATTGTCTATGCGTCTGGTCTGTTTTAATTATAGCATTTAATTCTTACCTAGTCGAGACAATATGACAGCTAATTGTTTATCCAGACTTCCACTTTCAGCAGCAAAACCAAGAGCCTCAGATGGTGGCTGTACTGTCTCCTGAATTTGCAGCTTTTACTGTAGAGTAGCTGAAGTCTATGTGTGATGCCTGTCCTATCCTTCAACAGGTTACAGGCTTGCATTGAAAATGGGTAGCCTCGTAACACAAAAAGCTTGAATTCTGCTATTGCACCATATCATCATCTCTGGAATGAGATGGCTATTCAAGATGGGTATGTCATCATTCAGTAGGCACATGCCACTCATAAAGGGATAGTGTGCATAAAGTAGAGACTGAGGGACTTATATTGGTGGCCTGGCATGGACTTTCAAGTGGAAAATGTTCCTATTCCACCTGCCTCCAGCATGATAAAACTGCCTACTCCAACTCACTTGGGAGAAACTGATGTGGGCTTTTGAATAATGTTCCTCAAGGCTGTCGCTTTGACATGCTATGACACTCGTTGATTACTACAGTAAATGGCCAGAGATTGCACCTGACATTACTTCTCTGACTATTGTAAAGTTTCTTTCTGCTGTGTTCAGCCTTAAGGGAAATCAGCTTGAACTTGTAACTGACAACGAATCAAAATTCGTTTCAGCTGAGTTTGAGGCATTCTTTGAAGACAGAGATATTAAACACTACCATAGCTCCTTTTATTATCCACAAAGGAATGGTGAAATTAAATGCTTCAATAGAGTGTTCAAATACTGTTTACAGATAATGATCATTGAAGGTAAAGAGTAGAAAGCTTTTGTGACAGAGTTTTTGTTCAGAACACCATTTTAATTCAGTAGGCTACATTTATGCCATGATGAGGTAATTTGGCTCTTGAATAATGGGCTAGGGAGTTGGATGGCTGTTTTGAAAGGGACTAAGTAATGAAGTAACAAAAATGATCAAGGTTTTTGGCAGAACATAGAAAACTGAAACAAAATCCCATTCCCACAAAGTGGTGACCTATGCAGACTTCGTGATGTGCATATGCCCCATCAACCAAAACAAGGGGATGCCTATTTCTCTAACTAAACCTGGCAACACTGAGTGGGAAGTGGGTACTCTTAGTGGTCGACATCAGTGAGGAGATGGCCACCACTGATGGAAACATATAACGGTAAACTGAAACACTTTTTTTTAGTATATCGCCAACCTACCTCTATCCCATGACAGTTTTCCAGCATCTCTCCACCACCCCAACTCCTCATTCTTAAACATTTGCTATTTGGATGAGGCGAGTAATTTGGGTTTGGGCCAAATTCCTAGCCTGGAGCCCTCCCCTCAGACAGCATGGCAAATATGTGTACTTTTCCGATTATATGTAAGGGCGAACTTGTGAAACCATTATTACTGATGCTGTCTACACCAGATGCAGCAAAATGTGATGTTACACAAAAAAATCCTGACTGTAAACTGATTCTATTTCTGACATCGCACTTGTGCCACTTCTGACATGAAGAACAAAAACATTTGCTTTGTCGTGTAGACAGCCTAAAGAAAACGACATGATCCCATTCATTTCAATGAAAAGCTAGCGATTTCCAGCAACAGTGATCGCTGGCAACAGGATGAAGTCATGTCCAGTGACATGACAAAGTTGAGATATGTTTAACTTTATGCAAATGAAGAGTGACTTTTGGGAGTGACAACCAACAGGAGTGGTCAGTGGACCGCACATGATCCATCACTGTAGTGCAGGGGTTCTCAATATATCTTTATTCATCTTTATTCAAAGAGAAAAAAATAAAAAGGATTTCATATGGCCCTAAAAATCATATTTTTTTGTTTTAAACTTTTAATAAATCGTTGATAAATTGTATACATTGTGTAATTTCAATTAATTAGACATGCTTTTTGATCACAAGATTACAATCTGTATCAAATTATGCTTCATCATGACTGTTATAATTATGAGAGAATTGTTGGAAAATGTTCTCCTCTTTAAGGGGTCTCTGACCCCAAAAAGTTTGAGAACCTCCACTGTAGTGGAGTGTTGGCAGCATTATGGAGGAAAAGCTATATAGCAGTCAGCAAATTTCCTATAATTTATTATAGGCCTATGTCTCTGTGTACATATAGTGGTACTTGCCATACTGACTCTGAGCTTGAAAGGTTTCGTGAACACAGATAGACCAGCACTTGCCTTGTGCTTTTGCTACAGATAAATAGCCGAGATGACAAAAAGCACTCAGTTTTCCTCGTTCATCTTTAATATTAAACATTTTATGTACTGATTCCATTTATATTAGTCTTTGGTAACACTTTAGATTACAGCCCGGAAAGTACTGCGTAATTACAACGAATTTACAGGGTAACTTTCGATAATTATAGTGTAGGGGAGCGCAGGGGCACAAACTAACGCAGGGTTAGTTGTAACACACATGGTTTAAATACTTCCACACACGCTAGCATGAAGAAACTTTTTTTCATGAAGAAACTATTTACAAGTTGCCATGTCGACAATATATATAGAAAAAAATTGCGCCAAAATTCAGAAATATTTGGAAGATATCACTGAACATTTATTTAACGATAGCAAAAGTAAATTTCTTACTTTTGGTAAGCTAATTTTTCATCTATATTTTTTTGTGTTTATTTAAAATTAGACAAATCTGATATTATTTTAATCTACAATCTGTTGTTTAGCAGTTTGGGTAGTTCTTTAATGCTTCACTAACTATCAGAAGACACTAACCAGGTTTAAATTCCAGTTCTTTGGAACTAATTACAAAGATTGAACTAGAATCAATCACTGTTTTTTAATATGTGTCATATTTTTCAGTGCGAAGACATACACATCAACCGAGACTGTGTCATAAAGAGTCTGTGTGTGTATCTCAATGGGGACATTACAACACTTGTCAAAGAATTCCAGGTTTGTACTGTATACATACTTTTTGTAATGACCTAAACAAAGTATATTGCTGTGTGCTGCCAATATTTCAATGAAACTAAACAAGGTGTTATTTATTTATTTATTCATTCATTCATTCATTTACTTGCTTAGGACTGCAGTCCTGAAGGAGATGAGGGAGGAATTTCTGAGACCACTCTGGACCTTTTTGTGACCCTTAAAGTGCTGAGTACTAGCCAGACAATGTTGGAGTAGCAACAGAGGGTGTAAAACTGCTACAACACTTAAGAGTTTTTCCTTTGGATTAATAATGCTGTTCGGATTGATCTACGCACTCAAGCTACACTCAGAGTCTCAAATTCACATTTGAATTCTTCCAGAAGGTAATGATGAATTTGGACTTTAGGACATCACATAGATGTTTCCATCCCCTGGAAGGACATTGAAAACTTTTAAACTTGTTCTGTACCGTTGAATTGAAGACAGTATGATCGACGGCACTATGAACCGATGACACTAACTCAAATCAAGAGACTGCACCTAATGCACCTTCTGGCTTCCTCTAGCTCTGATACATTTAAAGGGTTAGTTCACCAAAAAATGAAGATTCTGTCATAAATTACTCACCCTCATGTTGTTCCACACCCGTAAGACCTTTGTTCATCTTCAGAACACAAATTAGGATATTTTTGATGAAATCCATGAGCTATCTGGCCTTCGATAGACTGCAACACAACTATCACTTTCAAGGCCCAGAAAGGTAGTAAAGACATCATTAAAATAGTCAACATGACTACAGTGGTTCAACCTTAATAATATGAAGCGACGAGAATACTTTTTGTGCGCAAAACAAAAAAACAAAAACAAAAATAATGACTTTATTCAAAAATGTCTTCCCTTTTATGTCAGTCTCCTACACAGTTGATGTTGTACACACAAAATATCTTAATTTGTGTTTCGAAGATGAACGAAGGTCTTAGGGTTTTGGTGCGACATGAGGGTGAGTAATTAATGACAGAAATTTCATTTTTGGGCGAATAAACCCTTTAACAGTGATGTTAGCCCTTGTACTATTCTTTGTCCAGGAAGTTAACATGTGAATAGGACACTTAGGCTACTGAATGCCTAAATGCTGAAATGTGACAGACAACAGAAAACCTGTCATATGTAAAGTAAAATATAATCCTTCAGATTGCTTTTCTTTTTTTCCCCAAGTGTCCTGATTGTTTATTTGTTTGAATAAATGTTTACAAGGAATGTAACCATTTACAGATCTGTATCAAGTTTCAGATAAGTGAAAGCACAAACTGATTACCATACTATGCAGTGAGATCCCAATATTACCTTGAATATGTGAAAATAATGTTTGATGTTGAAATTTGGTTCCTTGTTGATCTTTGAACTTGTTGGCACACAGCCATAACCATTGTGTTAGTTTGGGAGAAGGCACAAAACTGCAGTAAACAGTTGCCTTAATTTGTGAAATACTGCATTATGTTCTATTTTATTTATTTATTTATTTATTTTTTGTTAGATTGGATGTTTCTTATTAATCCTGGAGCAATTGTGACAATAAATGTTTATAAATGTAACACGTGTTTGACCATTTATTTAATATAAATAAAGAAATGTAAGGTAGTTATATTGTAATGATGGGTCGACAGAATGTGGATCCATTTGCAGCTAGTTTATTAAAAGTACTTACAGAGTAGACAGGGCAAAGGCAGAGGCATAAACAGTAACAGGCAATGGTCGGGGCAGGCGGCAGACAAACAGAGTCAGGGTACAGGCAAGGATCAGGGCAGGCAGCAAACAATCACAGTCCAGGAAACAGGCAAAGATCAGGGTAGGCAGCAAAGGGTCGTAGGGAATAAACAGTCCAATCAGTAACAGATAAACAGTCCACAGAAAAACGCTCAGAAATGATCACCTCGGCAAATCAAGACTTCGCCAAGGGTGTGTGTGTGTGTGTGTCTTAAATAGTCCAGGTAATGATCTGCAGGTGTGTGTGGCAATTGGTGATTGGTGCATGTGATTGGAAGGGAGGATTATGGGAAGTGGAGTCCAGGAACTGACAGGAACAGACAGTGATCGTGACATAACGCCCCCCTTCCGGAAGGCGCGTCCTCGCGGCGTAAATGGCACAGATAGGGAGGGGGGGTGGGTACATTGGAGACCTGTTGGCAGACGGGAACGGGGTCTCCAATGCAGGTCCAGGAACTCGGGCAGCCACGGCGGGTCAGGTGCCACGGGCAGCCACGGCGGGTCAGGTGCCACGGGCAGCCACGGCGGGTCAGGTGCCACGGGCAGCCACGGCGGGTCAGGTGCCACGGGCAGCCACGGCGGGTCAGGTGCCACGGGCAGCCACGGCGGGTCAGGTGCCACGGGCAGCCACGGCGGGTCAGGTGCCACGGGCAGCCACGGTAGGTCAGGTAGCTTGGGCGCCCACGGCAGGTCAGGGTCCGTAGCTGGCAGGGCGAGGAGCTCGGGTGGCGCCGGCAGGGCGAGGAGCTCGGGTGGCGCCGGCAGGGCGAGGAGCTCGGGTGGCGCCGGCAGGGCGAGGAGCTCGGGTGGCGCCGGCAGGGCGAGGAGCTCGGGGACGGCCTCCGTGGCCGTATCAGGAAGAGCGGGCTGCTCTGGGACGGCAGCGGACCGCTCTGGGACGGCCTCCGGGCTTACAACGGGCTCTGGGACGGCCTCCGGGCCTACAGCGGGCTCTGGGACGGCCTCCGGGCCTACAGCGGGCTCTGGGAAGGCCTCCGGGCCTTGAGGGATGGAGGAAGCCTTCTTCCTCCTCCTCCTCCGTTTACATGGTTGAGGCGGTGGCTCTATGCCCACCTCCTCTGAGGGCGCTGCAGCGGGCTCACGGGTTGGAGCGGACTCGCGGACTGGAGCTGGTTCTGGAGTGGACTCACTGGCTGGAACGACCCCTATGTTCCCAGACACTGGCGGGGCGGCCATCTTGCCCGTGGGCACTGGCAAATCGGCCATCTTGTCCATAGCATCCAGAGAATTTGAGTGCGTGGCAACCGGCGAGCTTGAGTGCGTGGCAACCGGCGAGCTTGAGTGCGTGGCAACCGGCGAGCTTGAGTGCGTGGCAACCGGCGAGCTTGAGTGCGTGGCAACCGGCGAGCTTGAGTGCGTGGCAACCGGCGAGCTTGAGTGCGTGGCAACCGGCGAGCTTGAGTGCGTGGCAACCGGCGGGCTTGAGTGCGAAGCGGCCGGCGGAGGCTTAGGAATGCCAGCCGCTCGTGCTGAAGTCAGCGGTGGATCAGCCACACTGGAACGCAACCCACACCCTTGGCGAAGTCTTCTGTAATAATGGATCCACATTCTGTCGACCCATCATTACAGAGTAGACAGGGCAAAGGCAGAGGCATAAACAGTAACAGGCAATGGTCGGGGCAGGCGGCAGACAAACAGAGTCAGGGTACAGGCAAGGATCAGGGCAGGCAGCAAACAATCACAGTCCAGGAAACAGGCAAAGATCAGGGTAGGCAGCAAAGGGTCGTAGGGAATAAACAGTTATGTCACGATCACTGTCTGTTCCTGTCAGTTCCTGGACTCCACTTCCCATAATCCTCCCTTCCAATCACATGCACCAATCAGTAACAGATAAACAGTCCACAGAAAAACGCTCAGAAATGATCACCTCGGCAAATCAAGACTTCGCCAAGGGTGTGTGTGTGTGTGTGTCTTAAATAGTCCAGGTAATGATCTGCAGGTGTGTGTGGCAATTGGTGATTGGTGCATGTGATTGGAAGGGAGGATTATGGGAAGTGGAGTCCAGGAACAAAGCAAGTAAGAATAAGTTATTTAAAAAGAGTAAGGTTTATGTATTACACAAGCTTAAATTGCAGTTAACCAGTTACCATAACCTTTATTTCATTCAAGTCAACTGAACATGATGGGGAAGCTTAAGTAAAAGTTAACTTTTTTTTACGTTGGATTTATGTGATTAAATTGGATGGAAATTTTATATGCAATTGAATTACATAAGTTTTAACTTTTGGGGTTAAATATTTTTTTGAGTGCAGTTGCACAGAGAGGGTTCGTTGTAACTGTGTTACAATGTGCCCCGCTATTAGAACTATGCTATTCTATACAGTTACGATATAATTGGAATAATTAACTTTTATGAATTTCTGTTGAGAAACTTTGGGAAAAAGGTGAATAAAGACTGAGAGGAAGAACCAGCATTTGTACTGTCTCGTCTATTTGTCTTGTGTTCTGTGAGAGCTGTGAGTGGAGGGAGAGGAGTGTTTTGTTCAGCTCTGTGTTTTTCTGAATGTTTGGATATGTTTCTTCATCTGTTTGGGTGTATTGTTTTGATCAGTGCTGTATAGCTGTGTTTTGCAGAGTGTTCATTGTCAAACTACAAAATTATTTAAATTTGAATTTCTAAAAAAATGCTATTATTTTATATGAAAAAAAAATTATTGTCTTTTATTAACAAAATATTTTAGTTTGTCATGTATATTTTTTAAATTAAGTCAGATAAAATTTTTAGCTGTCATATGGTCATGTTACAACGTGCCCCATCACATGTTACAATGTGCCCCACCTATGGGGCATGTTGTCACATTTCACTGCCCTTCTTTTGGGGTAAATAAAGAAAAAAGTATACACTGTATTAATGAAACAAAGCCACATATTTGTACCAGACATGTGTGAAATTAATGTGGAACATAAGAAATTCTCTGAACCCTAAGTACATTTACACAAACTGAGAAAGTCAAAAAGCGTTAGGTTGTGCCCCGCTCTCCCCTACCTATAAAGTAAGTACGTGTAAGTATAGGGGAACAATATGTAAAGTCTTGGGAATAAAGGGGTAACAACCAGGAAAATAACAAATTATTTATACTGTAAGTATTTTAGATCTAGGGGTACTTATACTATTATGATAGACAACAATCTTACGTTTGGGAGCAATTTAGCGAGAAAGTGCACTGATTAATGGGTTACTTCACCCAAAAATGAAAATTCTGTCATTTATTACTCACGCTCATGCCGTTCTAGACCCGTAAGACCTTCGTCAATCTTCGGAACACAAATTGAGATATTTTTGTTTAAATCCGATGGCTTCGTGAGGCCTACATAGGGAGCAATGACATTTCCTTTCCTAAGATCCATAAAGGTACTAAAAACATATTTAAATCAGTTCATGTGAGTACAGTGGTTCAATATTAATATTATAAAGCAACGAGAATATTTTTGGTTCGCCAAAAAAAAAAAAAAAAACTAATTATTTAGTGATTTCAAAACACTGCTTCAGGAAGCTTCGGAGCATTATGAATCAGCGTGTCGAATCCGCTGAGCCATCGGATTTAAACAAAAATATCCTAATTTGCGTTCCGGAGATCAACGAAGGTCTTACGGGTCTGGAACGGCATGAGGGTGAGTAATTAATGACAGAACTTTCATTTTTGGGTGAACTAACCCTTTAAGTTGTTTCAAGGCAAGTAGAAAGAACTACTGCAATCTTTTTTAATACATGGGGAAATACACTTTTGTTTCATGTAGTTACAGGGTAAGTATTACGGGCCGTAAATTAAAGTGGTGCTTGTTACACTCTTATTTCATGTAGTTACAGGGTAAGTAGGCTAATTAAAAAAAAACGCAAACAATCTGATATCACTTGGAAACCTTTATTTGAAAAACAACTTGTTTCAAAACAGATTTAAAGTTACAACACTTCTTATTCGTTTCTCTTGCCTGGCTTCCTCCTCCTCTTGATCCTCTTCTTCTTTTTCTTTCTTTCCACCGATGAATCTTAAGAGGGAATCCCATGTCATTTGCTATTCTGTATTAAAAGAAAATACAGTACACCGGGAAATGTGCTCACCGTTTACTCATCTTTTACCCTCATGCCATCTGAGATACGACTTTCCTTCTTAAGATGAACACAAACAAAAGTTTTTAGAAAAATAAATAATCTCTGGGAACGCTTTATAATGCAAGCTCATGTGTTCCTAAAAGTCGAAGCATCAAACAGCACATACAGCAATAACAACTGTAATCCATACGACCCCAACGGATGAATCAATGTCTTCTGAAGTGAAACGATACGTATTTGTAAGAAAAGTACCAAATATTTTTAAATTTTAAACTTTCGACCGACTGTCACTTGCGCGTGCATGAGAGGGTTGAGAGTTCATGCTTGATGTAACTTGAAGCGTGACGTAAGCCTGCCGAGAACTCAAGCGAAAAGTCACGCAGATGTCGGATGCCGTCAGTTTTTTTTTTTTTTTTTATTTTTTTTTTTTTTTAGTTTTTTTTTATTAATGCTCACAACAAAATACACAGAATAACAGATAATGATAATGATAAACAAACAAGACAGAATAACAGAGACGGCAGTTCTCGCGCGAGTTTCACGTGAATCTCCCGCGAGAACGTCATGAAAGCTTCACGTTTCTCATTACAATCAAAGAATATACACTAACAAGAAGCGACACTCAATAGAACGTTCCATTACAACACCGGCGCCCAGCAGCAGCCCTGCGTTTCCGCCATTTTGGGGTGAAAGCGAGTCGGCAGTCCACTAGTTTCTATGGTAATATAAGTTGCTTTGTTAAAAAAAAAAACGTACATTAAAGCTGAAATCGAACCTGAATGATGACAACACAGAATAAAATACTATCACTAGTGATCATCAAATCCTTTTTACAGTTTATTTACACGTTGTGTTCAAGTCTTCCACTTTTTTCACAAAACCTTTGCTCTCTAGAAACCCAGTCCATTTTGGGTTAAAATTCTTTGAAGTTCAAGTATTAGCATTATAAACACTTAATTAATACAACACAGGAAATTAAATTAAGGACATGCATAAGAAAAATTGGGAATGTTGGACAATAAATATATGAATATAACAGCTTGATTTTGCAGTGTTGTCTAATGTCCGTTAAAGCAAAAGTGTCCAAAAGTGGGAATTATGCGATAACGAACACAGCAATGCAACATGTATTATAAGATCATTATGTTTGTAGCGTGATCCATTAAAACGTACAATATATATATTCCAATTTAGAGATACTATCATTACTATTACTCCACTAGGTCTAAAATATATTGTTCGCTGCAAACATGATGATCTTAAATTTATTAATTATTAATTTACTATTAATAAATGTGTAAAGTTGCATAAAATGGAAATACTCAATAAGTAGGCTAACTACGTTACCTCAGATGGTTGAATGGTTGGATTCCACAACCGGTAAAATAAAACATATATAAGACAATACAACATTTACTGTAGGAGCCATACAATTTACTGGTGACTTAATTTAAAAAAAACTGTTCTATTGCACTTCTGATTTGGCAGTGAAATTCGCCGATTTTGGGTGCGTAAGATGTGAAGGATTCTATGGTCCAGTTAGTATTTTCACCCCATAATGGCCGCCGCGCTACAGGCGCGCCATCTAGTGGCTGTTACCCAAAAAGTATCAAAGTGTCGCCTCTTGGGTTCTAAGCTCTTTGTTACAATATGCTTCGTCGAACGCAAAGTGGACTCCCATGCAGGCGCTGGTGACAGTTGTTCGGAAGCGAAAAGATGAATAGCCTAAACCATGAGAAAATTTCTGGGTGTAGGCTACTGTATTTTCTTTTAATACAGAATAGCAATGGGATTCCTTCTGATTCATCAGTTGAGAAACAAGAGGAGGAGGAAGCCAAGCAAGAGAAACAACAACAACAACAACAACAACAACAACGAAAAAAGGACAAAACGTGTTACTTTCTGTCAGGACTTTAGAATTTGAAATGAAAAGTTGATATTAAAAAAATGAATAAATGAATAATAAGTGTTGCAGACCTGTTTTTTAATTAAGTTGTTTTTCAAATAAATGTTTCGGAGTCAGTGATATTAGATTGTTTGCGTTTTTTTTTTTTTTATTTTTTTATTACTTACCCTGTAACTACATGAAATAAGAGTGTAACAAGCACCACTTTAATTTAAGGCCCGCAATGTCATACTTACCCTGTAACTACATGAAACAAAAGCATATTTCCCCATGTATTAAAAAAGATTGCAAAAGTTCTTTGCACTTTCTCGCTAAATTGCTCCCAAACATAAGATTGTTGTCTATCATAATAGTATAAATACCTCTTAGTTCTAAAATACTTACAGTATAAATAATTTGTTATTTTCCTGGTTGTTACCCCTTTATTCCCAAGACTTTACATATTGTTCCCCTATACTTACTTACTTTATAGGTACAATATAATTATCAAAAGTTACGCTGTAAATTCATTGTAATTATGCAGTACTTTCCGGGCTGTAATCTAAAGCGTTACCGTCTTTCTTTTCCCTCAAAAAAAATTGTTGTTAGCAACAAGAAAACTGATCAGTGACAGTGAATCTCATTCATAAATGTTTCTAGGCAGCTAGTAGTTGTTACGTGTGATAATCCAAACAGAGATGCTTGATGCAGAAGAACAATGATCTCACATTTAATAAAAAACAGTAACAATACAAATAAACACAAGGACAAAACTTCAACACAAAACAATGAACAGAAGATAACTGAGGGTTTATATAGGATGACAAGGGGCTAATGAGGAACAGCTGAAGGTGATAAGTTGTTACTGAGATTAACAAGGGTAGTTTGTTGGAAACAAACAAAATGGCAATGGAAACAAGGAACAGGAAGTAAATACACAGGAACTGAACACAGGCACATTAAGAAAAAGAATATCAAAATAAGAGTCCACGAACAAAGACACCTCCCTACCTCTATAGTCCACTTGAAAGAGTGAATAAAATGAGTGAAGGAATTCGAGGACTGCACTGGAAGTGCTGTGGATGCCATCTTCAAGATGCAGGAATTAATTTGGGTATTCTCTCACCTTTGTGTACATTTGTTGTACACTCATTACTGCGGTGCATTATGGGATTGAATGAGTGCATCAGGAAATGTCCACTATGATTTCAGACACCACTGCTAAATTGCTGCTCCCTCAAATAGTGCACTAAGTAAAAATAAAGACTCTGAGAGGAAATAAGTTGTTTTGTGTTTTGACTCTGGCTCGGAATTTGGATGCGGAGACGTCACTGACATGTTTGGACTGAACCGTATAAGGTCCAGTAACGTTACTCTACTTAGGCAATTGAACTGAAACTCAGAACCATGTGGGTGTTAGACACTGGATTTTAGCCCTTGCTTACTGCATATTTGTTTGGAAGATTCTTTTTTTTTTTTTTTTTTACTTAGAGGACATATAGACTTGTGCTGTTTCAGTTGGATTGCACGTCAGAACAAGTGAGTCTTTTTGTTTGGGGGCAGTTTTATATCTTGGCTCCTTAAAAACTTCAAGGTGCAATATGTAATATTTTCTGTCCGCTAGAGGTCGCTAGAGGCCTATTCAAAACAAAGGCGTAGCTTGATGACGCAAAGTTTGAGCGCGGAATCTTGGGACATGTGGTCTTCACCTCAACGGCTGGTAGAAAAGAATTGGGATAGGACTCGGGAAGAAATCGTGTTCATGGATGCGATTATTAACGTTACTGTAGTAAGAAGCAGCGCAGGACCGAGTGTTGTGGGAGCTGAACGAGGCCGCTGGAGCGATTGCGCAACACACGCCGCGAGCAGCGGAACTTTTATTATGCCGCAGTCGCCGGCGCTGCTTCCGCTTTTCCAGTCATGAGTATGAGGTAATGCAGCTCTGTTTATCATATTAGATACATTTGAGTGTGTTGAAAATGATGTTATAACATTACTCTGTGCGTTCGCTCGATGGCTGCTGTGAGACACTTGTTGCACACTGCAGTAAGCTATATTGATTTTACAATATCATATGAAATGCTGGATGGCTTGTGTTGATAAATGCAATTAATTTTAAAACGTATTGTATGATGGAGTTTCTGTATTACTGTTACTAAAAATAAAGTTGCATCTGATTATGCTGTGTTAGCTACTTCACAAAATAGTTTTTTTCTCTGAAGCATGGCAAAGCATGGTACTCGCAAAAAATCAAGAAAATTAGATTTAAACAATGAGACTAACGTTAAACGTGTTGAGCTATATAACAATAATTAGTTCTGTCTATAAATATATCAAAAAAAGTTGTTCCCTTGCCTATTAAAACATATAAATATTAAAGCGTCTTTGGTGTTTCCATGGTTTCTACAAAATAAAACTGGAAACCGAGGGTAACGCGGGTATGACGCAATTGACAGGTGACTCCTCACACATCCCGGAGCCTTGGTTAAAATTGCAATTTTCTTTCGATTTACAAATAGTTGCAAACATTTGGGATATTGTAAGTACTCAAGTGAACAAAATATATAATACTGGCCTAGTGGTTTTTGGATATTTTACTGCCAAATTCTCACATATTGCACCTTTAACTAATTTAAATTATTTTCTCTGTGAGAATTATAATTACATTCTTTCCTACAAAACAGCCAGTCTGTCAAACGTGGCAACAACTTATTAATCATACTTACAGGTTGTGATTCAGAGGAGGAATAAGCTGGTCCAAATAAACTGGGTACTGACCCATCCTTCAATAACAACCGGCTTGCGAATCCCTCGTTGAACGCATTTAGGTTGAAGAAGCAGTCGTCAGTAAAATGACAAGAACACACAGCACAAGGTTCGGGTTTCAAGTTTTCCCTGGTGTCTGCGCGCGCAATAAGTGAGCTAATGTTTCGTTGTGACGTCATAACGAAACTGCTTGGGATTTGTTTGACAAACGACTCGTTTAATTGACTCAGAGTCGACTCTTACTTTTGAGAGACAATAACTTAATATACGGTGCACTTTCAGATTTAAAACTTTGCAGGATGTTTTCATTCATTTAGAGCCATGTTACACACTGCATGAAAGGTAATTTTCAAAAATCCATAATAGGGGCACTTTAATATTTAAAAACATTTGTGTGCTGCTACGTGTCCCTGTGTGTGTAACAAGCAGAGTGTATGTGCGCTGTGCACCCGACTATAGTCGCATATTACTAATGCGTCCTTTAAATAAAAAAATAAAAAAATTACTGCACTACTGACTTTAGACCAGGTTTTTGTTGATCAGTGGCACAGTCGTTTTCAGTTGCCTCAAAATAGCAACATGCCAACAATGCGCCTGAACACCAGGACCAGCGAACAGATGGGCGCAGATGGGCGCAAGTGCATTTGTTATTTAAACAACATGGCGCTAGACGTGAAAATGATAACTGTGTCGGACTGAAACTAGCAAAAAACACTTGCGTCGCGGCTGGCGTCGCGTTGCGCCAGATAGGGCCTATTAACGCTTATAATACCAATGTTTTAACATTTCATAGTGCTTACACTGCAAATCTATTTTAATAAATTATTTATTAATGTGTCATAAACATATAGATTTTAATGAGAGATAATAAAAAATTCAATGGTGTGTGTGTGCACACTGCAATTTTAGAGTCCAAATTATTTATTAAAATATATATTTTGTATAAAATAAAAAAGTTTTTAGTGCCATACATTTGCTTCACAGTAAACTTAAACTTCTATAACTTTTTTACACTTTCATGTTTTGAAGTGTTTCCATTTCTTCTTTAAAACGAGACCAAACTTAGGCCTGTTAAAGATCCCAGGTGTGACCATTTAATTTTATAAAACCTATGAACAAAAAACAACAACAACAAAAAAACTATACATTCATTTGCAATGAAGACAAGCAAGTTTTGTACTAACCACAATGAGCTAGTGGTGTATCGGCTGCAGAGAGCAATAAACCACCAACAGCCAAGCAACACTTAGAAACCAAACCCTATGCAGAAAATGTCAAACTAAAAATTCAGTTTTTCTATTTAGCTTTTTTCATGTTAGCAAATTTGCATGTTTATGGATCTATGCAGTTCATTGTAAAATAACAAATTTCAAAGTTTGATTTTTGATACTTGTGTATGATAAACAATTTGGTTCTATGTTGGGTTGCCACAAGATGTCCAATGTAAAATCTGGGTTCTGAAGTAAGTACCAGAAAACAACTGATAACTAACTATGTGCCATATAACCATACAAAAATAGTTCATAGCACTGAAAGCTAATTAAATTGCAAAATAACTACAAGATGTGGTCAGTGAAACATGACCACATCAACTTCCTCTTGATGTGGCTGAAATTCCCCTCTTGAAAGTTCTGGGGTAAAGTTTCCTCTCAGTCACAGCAGAAATCCAGACTGCATCATGTTGAAGTGTTTTAACATCATGAAGATCATGCAGCTTCATCTCTGTGAGTTTATTGTATTTCGTGAATGTTTTTGTATGAGCTTTGTAAACTAAATTGATTTCTGATGTTTAATGGTGCAGTCTAAATATGTGTATGTGTGGTGTTTATTTTACAGATCTGCTTATATGGTGTGAAGCTGCAGAGACTTTAACAGATCAACTAACAGATTTAGGTCAAAATGTGACTATAAACTGTGATCTTGATGAAAATGAGGTTTATTGGTTATTACTAAAACTTCCACATTCTCCAGTTCTGATATTACTCTCTACCACACCTTCAACTACTTTTCACTACAATCTAACCTTTCAGCAAAAATATTTAGTGCAAAGTAAACACAATCTCCTCATAAAAAATGTCACCATTGATGAGTTAGGAGTTTATTACTGCGTGACCACCAAAGACATACAACCAAAATACAGCGACGGCACAAGACTGCACATCATTGGTAAGTGATCAGTCAGTGATCAAGTTAAATATCATTGTTAGACACAAAATGTAAAAAATGTTAAACCCCTTCAGTGTTTGTACAGTACCAACTTCAACTCCAGAGTTCCAGAATCATACAGCGGTGAAGTGCATTGAGAAGAATCAGACACATTGGCTGGTTATTATCCTCATATCTGCTCTGTTGAACGCTGTTCTGATCATTGTGATCACGGGTGAGTTCTTTGATAGGATTGTGTTGTTCTATCTTTGAAAAAGGGAAGACTTAATGTTTAATCTGAATTCACTGTCGCTTTAAAGGACTGGTAAAGGTGTTTGTTCTTGGAAGCAAGAGAACCAGAGACAACTTGAAACAATCTCAAGATACAAACTTACAACAGCCTCAAGTCATGGATCCTGAACAGCCACAAGACTTAACTCATGTGCAGGTAAAACTATTATGATTAATACAATCAAAATGAGTTAAGACACTAATATGCACCCTTTAAAAGGATAGTTTGATAGTTTAATGAAAATTGTCCCTCGTGTCATTCCAAACCTGTATTTATTTATTCATTCTGTGTAACAAAAATAAGATATTTTCGGAGAACAGCTGTTTTTGTCTATACAATGAAAGTCAGTGGGGTCCAAAACAACACTGGACACACTGGCTTTTACTGTATGGATAAAACAGTCGTTATCCAAACATATTCAATATCTTATTTTGTGTTCATCAAAAAAAAGTCAGAATTTTCATTGCTGGGTGAACTATTCCTTTAAGGTGTGTGTTACCACAGCTTTAGTATATGTTTTCAACTGCATCCCTTTAAAGATCTAATATGCACTCTTCATGGGGTACAATTTGAGGTACCTGTTGTACACTCTTAAAAATAAAGGTTTCAAAAGAGTTTTTTTTATTTTTTTATAGCGATGTCACATAAGATCCATTTTTGATTTGCCAAAGATCCTTTCAGTTATCAGTTCTTAAAATAATAATGTTGTAATGCATGAAGAACATTATAATAATCTTTCCAGTATTAAGAACCTTTTTGTGGAATGGAAAGATTCCATGGATGTTCAAGATTCTTCATGGAACTATTGATGCCAATAAAGAACCTTTGTTTTTAAAGTTAAAGCTGTTATTCTTTCAGTCAGTGCAAATTGTTTGGATTATGTGTTACATAAAACTGTAACACATCTGCATTGAGATTAAATTGTATTATTGATTGTTTTTTTCAGTACGCTACAGCAGACTTCTTCCACACCATGTAAAAGGTTTCAGCCCAGACAAATAAACAGCACATATGCACTTCTACAGCTGCCAGAATCAAGAACACATAATCAAATCTGACACCATTTATTTTCTGTTCTCACTGTATTTGATCACATATTGCATAACTATATATAGATTTATTTAATCTGCATATTTAGCTCGCTAGTTGTTTTTTACCCCAAGGGTTGTGCAAGAGACTGTTTTGTTTAGAATAAGCATATTAAAGTGAATAGTAAGTTATGATTAATACTTGCTTATCTTGGATGTAATATAGTTAATATCTGTAATTACTTGTCATTTTAAATCTCAATGTTGTGATTTCATTGTTTTTAAGTGTGTACTCTTACATTGCTAGAAATATGTTGTAATGTTGATAAATTTCAATTTGATTTGTGATAAACAATAGCATTGAGTTTGCAGGCAGATGTTGAATGTGAATTATATAGACTGGAAGTCAAATAACAGAACAACCTAAAAATGTACAGTTTGCTTTAGAAATGTTTTGCTTGATATTCTTATTTGTGATAACTTGCTAATTGATGGTCATTCAGTATTCAGATATCTTTGTTTAAAGACTGATAAACATTAAACTGATTTCCGGTGCTAGTTTCATGTCTTTCTACTCTGGTTTCCCATCTACTCACATTAACTCATTTCAGTTCAATATGTATTTATTTGGTAAGTAGTCAATAAGTGGGATAATAAAAAAATAAAAAAAAAGTAAAAAATGTATTAAAGGTTTAAGTGAATAATTAAAAGTAGGAACGGTAAAATAATTTCTACTGCAGTTGTGAAGTAATCAATTTAAACTAAGAAAACGAAAAAGGTTTCTTGTCTTGTCACATTCAGTTATGAGTTACATGGATGAAATGTAAATTATACCATACAACAGTGAAAATTTTTAAAAAGTTGAGTTGTTTGCATCCGTGGATATTACTGTCGGTTGTTCAGCAATCCTCTCAAAAAAAGGTAAATATTAATGTTTAGCTGTTAATTTCCATGCACTCTTTCAGAAGTAAAACTAAAGCGTTGTGCTGGAATTCATACTCTTCTTCTGTACAGTAAGACCTGCCTTCTTTTATTTTATTGGTCATCTCACTCATTTTGACATTGACGAGCACTGTTAAGACGGTTGAGACAGAACAATTTTTTAACAAGCTTTTAAAACTTTTTGTCATCCAAATAACAAACAGAGATGCGTGTAATGGAGTGCAGCAGTCATCAGAGCAGCAACATATCAAATATTGAGGGACAATTTGGCCATTTCTGATTTTTGGGGAGATTTGTCCCTCTAAATGTCTATGGTGGTTATATATCTAACATACACTCTACATTTCATACAGTTATATGGATAATATCTTCTACATTTAAAATTTATAATAAACGACTGCCATACAAAGAGTCAAAAACATATCTTAGGCCTTGGCCTACCTAATGCAGAGGAAGCCGCCTCTTTTCCGAGTTGCGTAGTGGAAGCTATAGCATCAGAGTTAGAGCCCCCTCTTCTTTAGTTTAGTAGCATAAGCCTACACTACAGTGGAACAGGAGGAGAAGAGAGTCCTCTCGCGTACTGTGATATGATTCGCGAGTTGGGAGAGAATGGGTTTCTTGTTTTTGTTTTGTTTTGTTTTTTTAGTATAGTAGCCTATTTAAAAACGATTTAACCCTAATTTACTCATTCTACTCATTTAAATGATAGGATAAGACAAATAAAATGAGAAAATGTGAAATATATAATTTATTTTTCTTTCTTCATAGCTCCCACAAAATCATAAATGGCTTGGGTCCCCCCCCCAAACTCCGCACATGGTTTAAATTTAGTGTGTTCATCACATAAAGATAATGTACGGCTTCAGAAGACTAGAAATGTAGCCCATGTAACCCCTCCTGTTCGAACTGCCTGCGCCTCTTGAGATCAGAGGAGTGAGGTCTTACCGGCCTACGTCTCTTACACCCACACATTACATGGAGGGAGAATGGTTTATGGTACTTAATTTATGATTTTATGTCTTTAGAGCTTGACCGTATAAATTAAACATGATTTTATTGTATGAAACAGAGCTGATCTTTAAAGTCTCATATTGTGTTCCACAGTAGAAAAAAAGTCATACATGTTTGGAACAACATGACAAAAATGTTGATATTGGGTGAACTGTCCATTTAAATTACTTATTTGTACTTTGAAATCTAAGAGGACCATGTGCATTATTTATGTGTGTTATGTGTTACAGTCGTCTTCGAGTTACAGTGTGTTACAAACATCTTTTTGAATAAACAAAAAACACTGGGTAAACAACCTCATGACTTTTTTTTGCAATTTGGTCACTGCACAGCTTTGCTCACCTGTGGCTTTAACACCTCGATATAGTAGTTTACCTCATATGAGCTATACACAGTAAGGTGTTGAGAAATGCTGTTGTAAAATGTTCCACTGGTCTTACACCTACAAGAAAAAAACCACAAAGGTCTCACCTACTTTAAAAGAGGAGGTGTAAACCAAGATTTCTGTTTAATTCATTTGTGCATCATATTATCACAGTTTTCTTAATCTCAAAAAGAAAAAAAGATTGTGTTAAATTGTTTCAAATGTTTTGTGCATTGAGAGAAAAAAATGTTTACATGTATATATCACATTTAGCCCATACATAGTCCAGGGCCCATATGTATAAAACTTCTCAGAAATGCTCTTAAGAATAGTCTTAAGTTTTGACTTAAGTGTCAAATTCTTAGTAAAGAGTAGGACTTTTCTAAGAGTAAAATTCTTTCATAAAGAAGCTAAAAGCAACTTTTAGTAAAGTATAAGACTGATTCTTAAGTGCTGACTTAAGTGTTGTGAACTAAGGACTACAATGATGTCAACTCAAAATGGCCACCCTTAACCTCTGAATCAGCCAATAGCGAGTCTACAAGGGTGAAGTCACAGCAGCACAACACCAATAATTTAATGTTATTATAAAAAAAAAATAATTTAAAAAGACACTGAAACGTTTTAATATTTTAATTTATTTTTAAAAATTGCATTGCATTGTGCAAAATTATCACAAATTATTATTGATGGTGTGGAATCTTTTTCTATTGATATATGTCTCCTCATTTACAATTGGAGCAATAATGTGAACATGAGTTCCATCAACGGCTCCAACAACTCCAGGGAAGCCCACAGTCAACATAAAAGTGACTTGCTTTTGCTGCATGGTTTGATGGTCAGTTGGAAAGTCAATGAACTGCCATAGAGTAGTGGCCAAATGTGATGTCCAGCCATATGAAAATTGACATCTTCAACCTTAATTCAGATATTTTAAAAAATGTGTTAAAAGATGTAAGCATATCGTGTAGCTGTGCTTGGAGTCAATTGTTTCATGTGTGATCATGAAATGAAATTTCAAATGATTTCAAATTATTTTTGGCCAGGCTGTCATCCAAAGTAATTATGAACACATGCAAAAACAAGAGAGAACCAAAGAAATATTAAAAACTGATTATGTTGTAGTCATTGTCATATTTTAAAACACTTAAATGATATAAACACAAAAATAAAAATATTTCCTCATATTTTGATGATTTAAGCAAAATTGTAGGGTCATTTAAAAAAAAAAAAAAAACCTTTGCACATCAATTTTGGCCTCTATGTTTGGTGTGGTAAGTTTACACAATACTAAAGAGCTCAAAAGAATATCACTGCAATGAAGGTTTATGACTGGGCAAGCGCTTTAGGACTGCGTTTATATTAGAAAAGCTTTCCAGCACTGGAGAGAGCTAAGCGGGAAGGCCTGAAAACAGACGCGGAGGCTGCTTTGATTCTTAATCATGTAAGTAACACTGGGTTTTGATTGTCTGGAGCTGCTGTTCTGTTGGCGATTAACAAGAAACTCTTGTTTGTATTTACGTTCATTTTTTGTACTGTTGTGTACTGTACATTCATTTTTTGTGCTTCCTTGTCGTTCGTTCATCATTTGCGCTTTATTATTCGTGAAGCGTTTTGTTGCGTGTCAGCTGTGATAAACAGACATCCACTCGCATTGCGTGTGTAACAGTGGCCAAATAGTGAGAGTTTTGCAGTTAAACTACTGCACACTGACAACAGCTAGAGAATGAGGTGCTTAGCATCATTGTCAGTGCATGCGCCTCGCATGACAGCAGTGATCGGGCCGGAGTTCGAGACTGACTTGGAGCAGGGTGGTTAGTATTGGAGTGTGAGTTTTGGAGGCGGAGCAATGAAGAGAGGGCTGGGTTTGTTTGGGTTAATTTCAAATATCAACAGTGTTCAACAACAAATTTGAGAAATCGCATACAGAACCTTTAAATGTATTAAAATGCATTAAAAATATTAATTAAATTTATTACATTTATTTAAAGTTATTACATTTCTTATTAGGTCAGTTACAAAAAGAATTGACAATCAAGTTTATATCATTTTATCAACTCCATGTCATCATATAACTCCAATACATCATATCTTTATTGGAATGCGTGTGTCTCCTCTTCTTTGCTGCCATCTTGTTACTCCTAACTAGGTTAAGAGACCTCTCCAGCTCTCTTAAATAATTTAGGAGCTATGACCTAGTCTTGACACTTAAGAATAAGTATGATTCATAAAGGTTCCTAAGTCTAAGAATAAGAGTAAAATTACGTCATTCTTAGAATTTTGACACACTTAAGACTAAAATTTTACTCTGAGAGGCTTTATACATACGGGCCCTGGTTAGGAGACTCTCCAGTACTCATAAATCATTTTGGAGCTGAGACCTAGTCCTAACACTTATTATTAAGTGTAGGAATAAGAGCAAAATGAAAATTATTAGAACTTTGACACACTTAAGACTGATGCATGGTTTTATGCATATGTTCCCAGGGCCTGTATATATAAAACTTCTCAGAAATGCTCTTAAGAATTGACTTAAGCTTTGACTTAAGTGTCAAAAAAATTCTTAGTAAAAAGTAGGACTTTTCTAAGAGTAGGAGACCTTTTTAAAGAGGCTAAAATCAACTTTGTTGTGCCACTTCAGTGATGCAAACTGAGGACTTTTATTGTTTCATCAACTCCCTGTCATCATTTAACTCCAATACATTATATTTCTGTTGGAAAGTGTGTGGTCTCCTCCTCCCTGCTTCCATCTTGTTACTCCTAACTAGGTTAGGATACCTCTCCTGGTGTCTTAAATAATTTAGGAGCTGAGACCTAGTCTTTTCAATTAGACAACGTTATGAATCATACTTATTCTTAAGTCAAGGAATAAATTACGACACACTTAACCCTCATGCGGTGTTCGGGTCATTATGACCCGAAGAAGATTTTCTTTTTCCCATGAAATCGGACCTTCGCATGTGTGGATACATGCATACACGTTCATATACACAAACATACTATTTTGAGTATTACAGGCTTTCTTTTACACAGAGATGAACTTCATCCTCAAATCAGTGAGGCTCAGATCAATGAGGCCTATGATTAATCAGTTTCAAAAATAAATACAAAACCTGTCCTAATTTAAAGAAAACAAGTTGACAAAAAGATTGAATCCAGTATTTGGTAATAAAATAGTGTAACAATTGATTTATAAGTTATTTTTCTGCAGGCCGGTCATTTTTCACCGGGAACACAAGTATGATTTTGTGCCATTTTGTAATAAATAAAAACAAAATAAAAACATTTCAAAACAATTTTTATATTTAAACAATAAAGCACACTAGTGTGATAAACTGTGCAAATTTTTTTCATATTTTGTGCAAAATTGATAAAATTATCCACAAAAAACACTTTTTCAGTCAAAAACTGAGGTACATGAGCTCAGATAAATAAGGCCTATGAACAATCAGTTCCAATAATAAACACAAAACCTGTCCTAATTGAAAGAAAACAAGCTGACAAAAAGATTGAATTCAATATTTGGTGATAAGGTAGTATAACGAGAGATTTATAAGTAATTTTTTGCAGGCCAGTCATTTTTGACTGGGAACACCACAAGTGTGATAGGGTTTTCAACACAGCACAAGGGTTAAGACTAAAACTTTACTCTGAGGGCTTTATACATATGGCCCCAGGTTATTGCTGACATCAAAATGTAATCTTTTGTGTATCTGACTGCAAGTATTGCCTTTATTATGTAAGTTATGATGTTAAAGCATTAATAGCCGCCGAATATTGCAAAATGTCAATATTACAGGAAAAGGGGTTAACATATTTACATGACCACATGCACTGTCAGCTTATTAACCATATTTGGGTAAAGAATGTGAATGCAAATGTTTGCACACTCAATTCAATGTATTTGTTTTTACAATAAACATTGTTTTAAATGGTTTTACAAAGAAAAACCTTACAAACATCCTAATCAACAATGACACTACACATTACGTAACTTTTCAGTTATTAAAATTTATGTAATTATGTGCTGAATCATATTTATATTTTTGTTTTAGGAAGATACTCACAGAAATTAGTAATTAATAAATAAATAAAATAAAATAAATACAATTTTCATTACATGGTCCCTAAGCATTTGTTTGTAAACAGTAACAGTCTGTCTATTCTGTTTTATGTCCAGTAGATCCTAAATGAATCACCAAGGTTACTAAACAGATAAGCTACGATTCTGTACACATGAAAATAGCCAAACAGCGTAGATCATTCACAAAATCATACACAAAGGAATGCGCATACTCGGACATACAGTGGGTACGGAAAGTATTCAGACCCCCTTAAATTTTTCACTCTTTGTTATATTGCAGCCATTTGCTAAAATCATTTAAGTTAATTTTTTTCTCTCATTAATATACACACAGCACCCCATATTGACAGAAAAACACAGAATTGTTGACATTTTTGCGGATTTATTAAAAAAGAAAAACTGAAATATCACATGGTCCTAAGTATTCAGACCCTTTGCTGTGACACTCATATATTTAACTCAGGTGCTGTCCATTTCTTCTGATCATCCTTGAGATGGTTCTACACCTTCATTTGAGTCCAGCTGTGTTTGATTATACTGATTGGACTTGATTAGGAAAGCCACACACCTGTCTATATAAGACCTTACAGCTCACAGTGCATGTCAGAGCAAATGAGAGTCATGAGGTCAAAGGAACTGCCTGAAGAGCTCAGAGACAGAATTGTGGCAAGGCACAGATCTGGCCAAGGTTACAAAAAAATTTCTGCTGCACTTAAGGTTCCTAAGAGCACAATGGCCTCCATAATCCTTAAATGGAAGACGTTTGGGACGACCAGAACCCTTCCTAGAGCTGGCCGTCCGGCCAAACTGAGCTATCGGGGGAGAAGAGCCTTGGTGAGAGAGGTAAAGAAGAACCCAAAGATCACTGTGGCTGAGCTCCAGAGATGCAGTCGGGAGATGGGAGAAAGTTGTAGAAAGTCAACCATCACTGCAGCCCTCCACCAGTCGGGGCTTTATGGCAGAGTGGCCCGACGGAAGCCTCTCCTCAGTGCAAGACACATGAAAGCCCGCATGGAGGACTCCAAGATGGTGAGAAATAAGATTCTCTGGTCTGATGAGACCAAGATAGAACTTTTTGGCCTTAATTCTAAGCGGTATGTGTGGAGAAAACCAGGCACTGCTCATCACCTGTCCAATACAGTCCCAACAGTGAAGCATGGTGGTGGCAGCATCATGCTGTGGGGGTGTTTTTCAGCTGCAGGGACAGGACGACTGGTTGCAATCGAGGGAAAGATGAATGCGGCCAAGTACAGGGATATCCTGGACGAAAACCTTCTCCAGAGTGCTCAGGACCTCAGACTGGGCCGAAGGTTTACCTTCCAACAAGACAATGACCCTAAGCACACAGCTAAAATAATGAAGGAGTGGCTTCACAACAACTCCGTGACTGTTCTTGAATGGCCCAGCCAGAGCCCTGACTTAAACCCAATTGAGCATCTCTGGAGAGACCTAAAAATGGCTGTCCACCAACGTTTACCATCCAACCTGACAGAACTGGAGAGGATCTGCAAGGAGGAATGGCAGAGGATCCCCAAATCCAGGTGTGAAAAACTTGTTGCATCTTTCCCAAAAAGACTCATGGCTGTATTAGATAAAAAGGGTGCTTCTACTAAATACTGAGCAAAGGGTCTGAATACTTAGGACCATGTGATATTTCAGTTTTTTTTTTTAATAAATCTGCAAAAATGTCAACAATTCTGTGTTTTTCTGTCAATATGGGGTGCTGTGTGTACATTAATGAGGAAAAAAAAAATGAACTTAAATGATTTTAGCAAATGGCTGCAATATAACAAAGAGTGAAAAATTTAAGGGGGTCTGAATACTTTCCGTACCCACTGTATAAACCAATGAATTTGGGTGTAGGCAGAGAGACACGTGTTGCCCCACCCAATTGGACACCCATCCAGGTGCCCAAATAAGATCCTTTGGCCAAAATTCTCTGATCTCTGAACAGTGCCCGCCCCTGTCTTTACAGGTGAACAAGCCACTTTTGCTCCACATTCCAAACAGATATGTGCTGCAAAAGTGAGAGAATGTGGAACTTGTTAGCGAAAATCAGCATTTAAGATTTGTAACAGCAGATTCATACAGTTTTAGTTATGGACTTTTCGTGCCAAAAAATATCAAAGAAAATAAATGTATTTGTGAGAAACATTCCACAGGTGCATTCACAAACTGATTTACAAATGTACAAAATTTGTCCAATTTACTGATACGCATGCGTGACTATTCTGTACAACTACAAATTCTGCTGTCACAAGTGCTCAGGTGTTTTGCTCCAGTAATACCTTCATAGAAAATGCACCAGGTTTCGAAACAAATGCTGAAATGAGCCAAGTGAGAAAAGCCTCTAATTTTAACCCACCCTAAGATTAATTCAAACAACAAATATAGTATATCACTTGTAATTAGTAAACCATGTTTGACCTTGTAAACCACTTTGCTTTCTAAGTTTTACACAAGTAGTCCCTGTAAACCGGTGTGTACCTACAAACCATGATTTGTCTGTCCCTGTATGCCTGAAAAAACAGGTGTCATATTTCGATGAATTTGTGGACAGAACTACATTTTTAAGTGAGATGTATCTTAGTGAGGCCAAATAACAATGTTTGATATATGTCTGTTTTATTTGCAGGATGTAGGAAAAGGGGTGTCCCTCTAAACCACAGTTTTTACATGATGTCCTCATAAACACTATATACCTGTATGTGTGTGTGTGTGTGTGTGTGTTGCGTTGTTTATTTCACAGATCTACTCGTATGGTGTCAAGCTGCAGAGACTATAACAGATCAACTAACAGATTTGGGTCAAAATGTGACTATAAACTGTGATCTTGATGTAAATGAGGTTAACTGGTTATTACTGAAACTACCAGTTCTGATATTACGCTCTTCCACAACTTCAGCTACTTTTTACTACAGTGAAACTTTTAGGTAGAAATATTTATTGCAAAGTAAACATCATCTGTTAATAAATAATGTCACTATTGATGATTTAGGACTTTATTACTGTGTGACCACAGACGCACCTCCAAAATACAGCAATGGCACCAAACTACACATCATTGGTAAGTGATTATTCAGTGATCATATCGATGTGATACAACAATTTATTATACACGGCATCCTTTTATAGACCATTATGTAAAGTAAACATTTCAGTGCACAGTGCTGAATATATTATATGTAATATAGAACCAACGAAGAAAACTGAAGAATATAGAACTGAAGAGATCCAGAATCATACAGCGGTAAAGCACACTGAGAAGAATCAGACACACTGGCAGATTATTATCTTCATATCTGCTTTCATAAATGATCTTCTGATCATTGTGATCATAGGTGAGCTCTTTGATGAAATTATACATGTATAGATCCAATTGGGGACATTGACTTAGATTTTTATCATAATATCTATATGCTATTTTTTTTTTTTTTTTTTTTTTAACAGCTCTTACAGTTACAGCTCTTTATAGTGACTATATTGTTATGTTACAAAAAGAACAAAAACATGAAATGTGGGTAAATAAATAATATGTTTTTGGATAAACTACTCATTTAATGTCAAATCTGTCTAAATTCACTTTGTCACTTTTAAGGACTATTAAAGGTGTTTGTTCATGCAAGAAACTGGACGACTTGAAACAATTTCAAGATACAAACCTAAAGAATCTTCAAGATATGGATTTTGAACAACCTCAAGACTCAACACAAACACTGATATATTACATGAAAATATAAAAACATAATATGTCTCAATGTTTAAGTGTGTGTTTATATGCTGTATATGCTGCTATATGCAAGTAAATATAAAATACATAATACCTAATTATGAATGTGAGATTACTATTCTGTTTTAGAATCAATATGGCCAGAAATAATGATATTTTCATGTCTTCTGCTGGCCTTGTTTTATGCTTTTGTAATTTGTTTATTTCTGTTTTAAGTTTCAGTCTAAACAAACAAACAAACAAAAAAATAAGCCACAGCACAAAAGAAATATCTCCTGACCACAAGAGAGCAGTGTTGAGATAGAAAACCAAGATTTTTTTTTTTTTTTTTTTTTTTTTTTTTTTTTAAATATGAAACATATGCAATACATGTTGAAATTAAAATCAGTTTGTATTTTGTGGTGTGTGAACCTTCATCGTATGTGCTTTAAAAACACAAGGTCCTGTGTATGTCCTAAATCTGTCTTTGTCTATTTGTTAAATTAGGTCACATTAAAACTTTTATTTTAATTTACAACCCCAATTCCAGAAAAGTTGGGACATTTTGTAAAATGCAATAAAATCAAGAATCTGTGATTTGTTAATTCTCTTGAACCTTTATTGAACTGACAAAAGTACAAAGAAAAGATTTCCAAAGTTTTCACTGAACAACTTTATTTTATTTTGTAAGTATAAACAAATTTTGATTTTGATAGCTGCAACACACTGCAGAAAAGTTGGGACAGAGGCATGTTTACCACTGTCACATCGCCTTTCCTTTAAATTACAATTTTTAATCGAACTGAGGATACTAATTGTTGCAGTTTTGCAAGTGAAATTTTTACCCAATCTCGCCTGATATAAGACATCTGCACAACAGTCTGTTGTCATCGTTGTCTGATTCTCTTTTTCATGACATTTTCAATAAGAGACAGATCTGGACTGCAGACAGGCAGTCAAGCACTTTCTTTTTATGGTGTAGAGTGTCTAGAAACCACTCTCATGTATCACGTACAGAATGAGGCCTGGCATTGTCTTGATTCCCAGGAAAGATGTCATCTTGATGGCAATTTATGTCTCTGTACAATCCAAATATATGCCTCCATGTTAATGGTACCTTCACACAAATGCAAGTCACCCATAATACAATCCAAATATATGCCTCCATGTTAATGGTACCTTCACACATATGCAAGTCACCCATGCCTTTTACACTGCTTTTGCACCTGTCGCTAATTAAGGTCTGGATGGTCTCTTTCGTCTTTGGGACTGAAAACTCGATCAGTTTTTTTTCCAAAAACAAGCTGAAACATGGACTCATCTGACCACAGCACACATCTTCACTGTCTTTTAGACCATCTGAGATGAGCTCGGGCCCAGAGAACTCGGCAGCATCTCTGCATAGAACAGATGTGTAGATTTCTCCTTGTGTAACAGAGATTCGAGTTGCATTTCTTGATGCAGTGTCAGTCTGTTCAATGACAACAGTTTTCCAATGTACTCCCGAGCCCATGTGGCTGTATTTGACACAGTGCATGACGGTTTCTAAAGCAATGTCATCTGAGGGCTCAAAGGTCATGCATATTCAAAGGAGGTGTCCTATACCTTGCCCTATACAGACTGAGATTCCTCTGGATTCCCTGAATCTTTTAAAAATATTATGTATGGTATATGGAGAAAGACAAATTCTTTGCAATCTTGCATTGAGAAATGTGATTTTTGAATTGTTTGACAATTCCCTCATCATTTCGCACAAATTGGTGAGCCATGATCCATCTTTTCTTGCAAAGTGTGAGAAGCTCTTTTAGACCCAAACACGATACCCTCACCTATTACCACTTCACCTGCTAACTGTGGACTGTTTATATAATCTTTTCACTTTTATTTGGCTTCTGTCCCAACTTTTTTGGAGTGTGTTGCAGCCATCAAAATTAAAATTTGTTTATATTCACAAAATACAATTATGTTGATCAGTGAGAACATTGGAAATCTTCTCTTTGTACTTTTGTCAGTTAAAAAAAAAAAAGGTTAAAGAGAATTAACAAATCACAGCCTGTTTAATTCCAAAGGTCATAAAAATGGTGGATAAGGTCATTAAAAAAATTTGAAGTTTAAAAAGTGAACAAGAAAACAACAACTTGAAATTATAAGTAGACACCATATGATATGACACCTTTCATTAGTTGAAAAGTTTTTAAAAACTCAAATACCCTTCTCTCCCTCCTACCTTTTGTTATTGTTGTTTTTGACCACCAGAGGACAGCAATGACCCACAATAGGACACTTAAATGTGTCTCACTTTAACAATTTGCTTGTGCTATATTATTTAAAAATAGATTCCACTTGTTAGAACTGTGGCACTGTGGATTGTTAACATGTAAGAGATGAAGAATCATTCTTTATAACTTACTTTAGACTGTTGTACAAGTTGCAGGATTGACCACATAAAATTTGTATCTTAAGTTAAGTGCTAATGGACAAGGTGTTTTCAACTGCTTCTTGAAGGTTGGGATGGTCAAAACAGATCAGATTAAGGTTCCCACCATAGAGAGAAAAACACACACACACACACACACACACACTAGAATTTAAAGGTACAAAATGTAAGATTTATGTCCGCTAGAGGTCACTAGAGGCCTATTCAAAACAAAGGCGTAGCTTGATGATGGCAAGTTTGAGTGCGGAATCGTGGGACATGTGGTCTTTACATCACAGTCGGTGGAAACAATCGGGATAGGACTCAGGAAGAAATCATGTTCATGGATGTGATTATTAATGTTACTGTAGTATGAAGCTGTCAGGATCACCAGTTGGAGTGCCCTGGTTAGCCACCAGAGGGCACTCCACCCCGGACAATTGCCTCACCACTGCAGACTTCATTTCCCATAACCCACTTCCCGGACTCATTATCACTCATTGTACTCAGCTGTTGTCACTTATGTTATTAGTGTCTGTCTATTTATACCCTGTTGTTTCAGTCATTTGGGTTGAGTCTTAATCTATGTTACTTGCATTTGGAATTCCTGTTTCTCTGTTTTGGTTTTTGGTTTTCTTGTTTCTTGTATGGACTGAATTTATGGTTTTGACCCTTTGCCTGGATGACTACGATTTTGGATTACCTTTATTAAAGCTGCAATTGAATCTAACCTTCTTGTCTCTGTGCCATCCGTGACAGAAGCAGAGCAGGACCGAGTGTTGTGGGAGCTGAACGAGGCCGCTGGAGCGATTGCGCAACACACGCCACGAGCAGCGGGACTTTTATTATGCCACAGTCGCCGGCGCCGCTTCCGCTTTTCCGGTCATGATTATGAGGTAACACAGCTCTGTTTATCATATTAGATACATATGAGTGTGTTGAAAATGATGTTATAACGTTACTCTGTGCGTTCGCTCGGCGGCTGCTGTGAGACACTTGTTGCACACTGCAGTAAGATAGATCGATTTTAGAATATCATATTAAATGTTGGATGGCTTGTGTTGATAAATGGCATGCAATTAATTTTAAAACGTATGATGGAGAAAATTTTGTATTACTAAAAATAAAGCTGCATCTGATTATGCTATGTTAGCTACTTGACAAAAAAAGAGTTTTTCTCTGAGGCATGGTAAAACATGGTACTCACAAAAAATCAAGATTTAAACAATACTAAACTTGTTGAGCTATATAACAATAATTCATTTTCTGTCTATAAATGTAACCAAACAGTTGTTTCCTTGTCTATTAAAACATGTAATATATTAAAGCATCTTTTTCCATGGTTTTTACAAAATAAAACCGGAAACCAAGGGTAACGCAGGGGGACGCAATTGACAGGCGACTCCTCACACCGGAGCCTTGGTTAAAATTGCAATTTTCTCACGATTTACAAATAGTTGGAAACATTTGGGATATTGTAAGTACTCAAGTGAACAAAATAAATAACACTGGTCTAGTGGTTTTTGGATATTTTACTGCAAAATTCTTACATATTGCACCTTTAATGTAGATCATAAGCAGCCAAATTGCTTCTACTGCCAAAATACATACACAGAATGAAAACATAAAGCACAGGTGTCACGATCACCAGGGAGAGTGCCCATCATTGCCACCAGAGGGCACTCCATCCTGGACAACACACATCATTTGGACTCGATTTTCCCATCTACCCTCATACCCTGGACTGATCACCCTGCACCTGCTACCCATTATACAATCACTCACTCACACATAAAAGACCCTTGCACCCACACCTCCATGCAAAGTCATGTTTAGCCCCGTCTGACATTTCTGAGCATTTCCCTTGGATTCTGTATTCTTGTGTTTGACCTTGGACTATTACTCGTTTCTGATTCTCTGCTGCCTGCCTTGACCCTTGCCTCTTGCCTGTTCCTAGATTGTGTATGTTTGCTGCCTGCCCTGATCTCTGCCTGCCTTGGGAATCTGATTGTTTGCTGCCTACTCAGATCACTGCCTGTCACTGTTTCTGCCACTGACTCATCCTTACTATTGTCTGTCAACTTAAATTCAATAAAAGCTGCAGATGGATCCTCACTCCGTTGACCCAATCATTACAACAGGCACTAAAGTTACTGTGGTCTTGATTTGTGCTCCTTGTTCACAAGTATCTTTTTCGTCTTTCGGGACTGTTTTGTCTGATCGCGATTTCATTGAATCTGGTAAAGAAACTTTATATCATGTCTGACAAACATTTCAGAAAGTGTGCTGACCCGTGTCACAGGTTTTTGACACCCAGTGACACACACAATCTGTGCATTTTCTGTCTGGGAGAGTAGCACGCATGGACAGTACTTGAGGGCGCTGTCTGTGTTAACTGTGAGCGTCTCCCTATGAGGACGGTCCGTTCTCGTTTGGCACTCTTCTCAAGGGAAGAGGTGTCAGCATCTGTGCCTGGTGGTTCTGGCCCCACTTGTGCTGAGGCAGAGTGGCGGCTGAAATCATGGGGCTCGCAGGTGGAGCTCGCTGAGGAGTTTGAGAGAGATATAAATCTCTCAGCCCCCAGCGGCTGGCGAGGATGAGCTGTTGGATGGTCCTTTCATTGACGTCATCGGATCCAGCAGCGAGTGCTCTTCTGGCTTCTAGCCCTAGAGAGCAGGAGATGGCTGTTGATGAGGAAGCAGGTGAGCCTGCTGAATCTTCAAAGCCTCCCTGCCCTGCGTATGCGGAGCTGCTGGAGGTTATGGAACGCGCTTCTGGCAGACTGCAGCTGCCTTGGGAGCGCGTTAAGAAAGGGTCCGCACGCGGATGGCTCGACGAGCGGTTCCTTTCTGGCCATAGCCCAGCAGCCCCCGTGAGCCTTCCATTCCTTCCTGATCTCCATGTTGAGCTCAAAAAGGCATGGAAGAACCCATATTCGGCTCGTATTCATCGACATCAGCGGGCGAATTTCACTGATGTTGAGGGATTGAGCCAGCATGGGTATGTGTCGATGCCTCCTATTGATGAGACGTTTGCGAACTATCTCGTCACGGGGCAGGCACAGACACTGAAAGCTCCGGTCCTGCCTTCTAAGCCCCTTAAGACCACCTCTCGCTTAAATGGCAGGGCATACCAAGCAAACCGCCGCGTCGATCGGAAGATCGGTGGCGGTGATGGTGGCCACGCCGCCGTGGCCACCAGGCGGCGTGGGAGAGTGACCTGGCGGACATCGGGGAGAAAGAGAAGGGCTTTCTCCTTGATGCGCCGGTTTCTCCTTCCGAACTTTTCGGCACCTCCATCGAGGCGAAGGCACGCTCGGCAGCGTTTAAAACCTGCATACCGCTCAGATCTGTATCTGGGCCCAGACAGACAGGAGGTCCTGGCCCATCTCGATCTGAGGATCAAAGACAGGGCCAAAAGTCCAGCGTGGCTTCTCGGGCACCTCCTCCTCCACGGAGCAGGTCTCAGAGAAGGCGGGACTCACAGAAGAAGAAGCAGGATTTGAGAGAGGTGATCGATCGCAGACGACAGCAGCGTCAGTAATCAATTCCCTCTCTGCAAGGGCAATTTACATCTGCCCTCTCCTCTTCTTCTTCTACCTCCTCTGTTTTTTTTATTCATGTAACATGGTCAGACGCTTCTTACAGTCAGGCTGACGGCTGGGCCCATGATGAATATTTTTCTGATGGCTCGCCTTCTGGCTTGATAGTGAAGAGGCTCTTTAGGGCTTTAAAGAACCCTAGATTCCATCCTTCCATGTGGAAAATGAGGAGTCTTCGGTCATCGAGCCGCAGGAAGGTAAGCTGGGTCTATATTTATGTTTTAAAATATGTCGACCTTGTTTTTCCTGTATAGTTTTTCGGAGCATGTAGATGGAAAAAGATAGGGTTTTTTTGGGCACTGAAGTTCCATTAGGTTGGCTGGAACGATTTATTTGTACTGTACTGGCCACAAAATGGCCGCCTCTCAGCTACCTTTGGTAGAGTAGCTTCTCCTCTGATTTCAGCTAGAGTATGTTTGAGTTAGCACTCTTTACTTCAGATAGATCTAATGTCTAGTGTCGGCCTCCTGGGCCACCTGACATTGTTTGCTTGTTGAGCTTTGCTTAAGTTTCCTCTTCTCTGGTTGAGTTCAGAGGTTGAGTTTAAGCCCTAGGCAGATCTATGCTTCGTGTGGCCCTGTAGGCCCACAGCTTAGCCGGCCTAGGCAAGAACTAGGGTTTTAGGTGATTTACCAAAGCATTCACCCTTTATTGCTACTATCCCTTGTCAGGTTGTATAGTTCCTAGTTCTGGCCTCCTCTTATTTGAGTTGTCAGGCCAAATGCTCATTACCCTTTTGGTGTAGGTGCTAGTTAGATAGCAGCTAAGGTAGCAGGCTGTCACTAGCCTCCCTGGTGCCGTTGTCTCAGGTGGTAGGCCCTTATCTTTGTTTAGATAAGTTTATGCTATGTTGCTTAGGCCCCACTGTTCTAGAACTTCTTTCATACTGAATTTGTCTTTCCCCTGAACCCCTTGAATTAGCATTCAAGCTTGAGGTTACGGTGTTAGCTTGGTTAGCTCCCGTTCTCTAGAGTTCAGTAGAGATGTGTTATTTCTGTTTGGTGAAAGCATCCATTCTTTTCAGGATGGTATGTATGAATAGCAAAGCATTGTGTTTGCTTTGGGTTCTAGTTTTTCCCTACACATGTGTGAGCTTAACTCCTTGCTGCCACAGGTTAGCACCTGTTCTTATGAGTAGTAGGCCTGTTTCTAGCCTCCGTTAGAGCATGGTGACTATTTGTACTCCCCTTGCTTTTAGGGTTATTGGTGTTTTACTGAGTACATGACCTGATGGATTGCATAGCTCAGGTTGAGTGGTAGGGAACCTCACTTTCAGTTTGGTTCTTTTTAGCTCCCTTTAGAGTTAATCTCTGCCACAACAGCTTATTGTGTCTGTGGAGTTGAAGGCTCGGGTGAATCTGAGCCTCCTTCTAGCATGATAGCTTGTGGTTTCACAAGTGTTGTTGGTAGATGTTCATGAGTTTTGCTCACTTAATTTAGCACTGCCACAGGTTTATGCCCATGTCTGTACTTAGTAGGCTACTCCGGGTCTCCTTCAGACCATGGTAGCATATGTTGTTGTGCTCCCATTTCTGTTAGGGTTTAGTGTGTTTGAGTACATTGCCTGTTGGAATGTGTAGACTTAAGCTCAGGTTGAGTTAAGCTAGTTAACCGCAATTGTTTGTTGGGTTTTAGAGCTGGTTCCCCTTGAGCTTGGTCACCTGTGAAACCACTAGCTGACGCCACATGTCTTTTGGAGTCGCAGGCCCCACTTGGGCCTCCTTCAATTAACATGCTGGCACAGTTCTGTGTTGGTTTTGCTATCACTGCCTTGCTACCTGCTGTGTCTGCTATAGCAGGCCCAGTTTGGGCCTCTCTCAGAGCATGCTGGTGGAGTGTGTACTCTTCTTGCTTTAAGAGTGTAACGACTGAGACAAATCAGACACAATTATTTGTTATAGGTAACCAATAATTGTTTAAAGCACTCTGGGGCCTGTCCCCCATCCCCCGAGAAGTTCTCAGTTACAAGTTTTATTGCGCTAAAGAATGTGGTTGCCACATGGAAGAGCAGAGAAGAGACACAGAAACGTGCATCTTTCCTGCATTTTCCCCACAGAACACAGACTTTCCTGCATTAATTTATAGACCGACTGTTCTATAAATGAACATGCACATCCCTAGGAAATGGTATCCATTATTGCTGTTGTTGTATTGCACTCATTGTATTTGCATGTTTTATGATACATTTAAGGTAACTTCAATTATGCCATGTTTAGTGTCTATGGGTTCGTATCGAGAAGATTTAAATGCTTGTGTATGTGGTATGTCCATACCTGTGCAACACATCAGTATTACAAGAATCTTTAATAGTTCTTCTTCAAAACTCAGCTAGTAAATCTTGCTCGATCATAAAAGCCCCGACAGGAGGCGTGTTATCACCCGGAAATACAACATCTTCATTGGTCCGGTCAACAACTAAGAGGTGTGACTGCCTCGGCCTACAACCCAGCCATGTGCTCATCTATAAGTTTTCATAGTACTTCATCTAACGCAGAAGATACTGGCAACAACTTCAGACCGAACCATCAAGATTACAACCCAGCCGGCAGATCCAATGCTCCTCAGCCTAAAGGCATCTTGCAAGTATCGTACATTTGAACACTAAACAGCGATTTAGCATTGATTTGTAAAACTTACCTTTGTCAGCAAAGGTGTTTATTACTGAGGAAACTGATGATTCTTTTCCAGATTGTCTATGACTTTTTCCTATAGCTCTATCAACAGTATCACTTCCGGTTCAACTCTATCATATCATTGCTCATTCTTACCAATGTATGTGTGTGTGACCTTCGTGTATGTTATGTGTCTGTTAGTTTAGTTATGTGTTTGTGAGTTAGTTAATAAAGATTGTGTACAATACATGTTTGGTTCTGACTCCGTCTGCTAATAAATTGCCTCTTAAGTGATTTAGATCCTGACTACATGCTCTGAGTAGTACTGTACAATACGAATGTTGTTTTTCCATAACCTGGAAATGAACATGAATTAATAAACAATCAACACTGAGTGTTCACTGGACGAACAGGTTAATTGATTGTAACATTAATGTAGCTACATCCAGTTAATCTGATTAACTGTTTTACATATTCATAATTAATCATGATTAATAATCATAATGAGTTATGAATAATTATTAATATTTCCCCTTTGAGTTAATTCGCTACAAGAGTAAAAGGTGTTTTACTGAGTACATGGCCTGTTGGTTGTAAGTCTGGTACTATTATGGCTCCTAAAACCTTTAGTTGCCACTAGTGGGCGCCACCTGTCTGCGAGTTGTAGGCCCTCTTGGCCTCCTTTGAGAGCACGTTGGCGTATATCTTTGTACTCCTCTTGCTTAAAGAGTAAAAGGTGTTTTACGGAGTACATTGCTGAGTGGCCATTGGCTCAGGTTGAGTTTATCTAGTTAACCTCACTTTGGTTCAGTTTTCTTATGTTTGCTCCTTTGTGCTTGAAACACTGCCACGAGCTGACGCTACGTGTCTGTCTGAAGTTGTAGGCCGGCTTTGGGCCTTGTAGCGTCTGGATAGATCCGGCTAGTCAATCAACTTTGGACATTTCAGAATGCTTTTAGCCTCCTGAACTGTGCATGTAAATCACGAATCGGCTCCGGCAAGTCCGGGACCAATTGCCCCATTGGCACCTTTGTTACCCCAGTAAAGAAAAACAGAACATATTCTCACCAGCTCCAGAGACTTCAAAGAGTCACCCTGGTGGGACTAAAGGACATATGGTCACAGACACTGGCCACAACCCCAATACACACACACATACAGACACTCACAAACACGCATGGAGATTGTGAATGTACATTTATCCTCCAAATATGACTGTGCCAATATGTACCCGTCGCTGTATTTAAAGGTGCATGTATTTATCCCTAGTATATAAGCTTAGCTATGACTGTAGTTGTATTAGTTTTCTTCTAAACGATAAAACTCAAGTATAAACTGTATCTCACCTTTTATGTCTTTGCCATCTGACAAGTTTGGTCTCATTGTAAAGCTTTCGTTATGCTCTAATTGAAAATGTATGTCACATGACTGTAAAATGCATTCTTCTATTTTTAATGGTACTTTGAAGAAAATGTACTCAGATCGGACACTTCGTAAACCATGCAAATTAGGTCATAAATGGAGACAAAGAAAGAGTTTGCCCGCCAAAATCGCACCCTCATCATTGGCTGATGTATCCCAGGAGGCGTTCTGGCCTGTTGTCCTTAAAACACAACGACACGCATCTCTCATTGTCTCTCGATTGTCTCTCGCCATTTAACACCCGTCTCTCCCGGACGTCTCGGCGACCGCGCTTCCATCACGCGCCCCCTCTCTTCGGGACGACCATCTTTTGGCAACAAGTTTCTTTGTCAAACCCTCTTCATCCGTCGCCCTAAGTCTTCTCTCTTCATCGCCTAGGAGACGGACTCTTTTTCTTTATTTTCCGGTTATCTTACTCTTAAGTTAAACCCTTGTTTGAAAATCCCGCCGAAGAACACCTTCTCGGAAAAGGACCAATCGCTTCAGCCGCACGCACCGAAACTCCCGCAGAAACACGAAACGACCACAGCACCTGAACCTATGCAAGTATAGAACCATTCTTTCCAAAGCGTTTTAAGCTCGATGTGTAAGCTGAGTTTCCTTGCTGGCTCTCAAAGGTTTTAACTGTTAGTAAGTTGCCATTCCTTTGATCACCTCTGTTTTCTTGACTTTACTTTCGCTTTCTATATATGTGTATTGTTTGTGTATGTTTAGTAGTATAGTCTCTGTATCCGTAGTTTCATATATTAAATACATTATATTCATGCTCGATTGTTTTTTTTTGCTCATGCAACAAACCCAGGTCACTTTAACGTTTCGATCCAGTATCCTTGCTTTACGCATTGATGCTAGAATAGGAAGTCTTTCTCGTGGCCAGAGAAAAACCTTCCTTTTATAATCGGCTATGAAGAGCTAACGGTTTGCTGGACAAACTAATAGTTTCTCTAAATTATTATCAAACCAGAACTAATCATATATGTGATTGATTATAATTCGTTGTAATTAATTCACAATATATGTATAATTCCCTCTCGGGTCGGTATATGTATTATAATTAATCATAAAGCTTTATGATTTATTATATTCATATATTTCACCCATAAATTAATTAAATACCTGTACTGATTCGCTACAGCCTCCTACAGAACATGATGGTGTATGTTGTACTCCTCTTGCTTTAAGAGTAAAAGGTGCTTTTACTGAGTACACTGCTTGTCGGATTGTGTTAAGTGGACTGTTATGTGGGCACTCTACAGTCTTATCTGCTGGTTTAACTCCGTTTCATTCTGAACGAGTTACATGTTTGTGGGTTCTTGCTTTCAGCAAGCTAGCTGTTCGAGGTGTGTGGCCTTAACAGGCCGCCTTGAAGCTTTCCCACCCCCACATCTGGGTGTTGAAACTTAAGCAGATTAAAGTTGTAGCTTCACATGTTGGCCTTTAGCAAGGCTGTTGTGTTATTTATATTTTTCTACACTTGTAGAACTGTTGTCATGTTGTAGGCCCCTTCTTCGGCCTCCATGATTTTGTGCCTACAGTACGGTCTATCTGTTAGGTTGAGCTCTGTACTCCCCTCATTTGAGGGTTGTCCTGCATAGTACTTAGCTCCCTAAGCTGGTCAGTGGTTGAAGGCTCTCCGAGGCCTCCCTAGTGAGGATCAGCCCCCAGGCTGGTAATGTACTCCGTTTGTTGGGTTCCTTTAGAGCCTCCTCAGTGCAAATAATCAGGCGCTGAGTAGATCCTAGGATTGAGCAGAGTTTACTCCCCTCATTTGTAGGGTTAAGAGCACTTAGCTGAGTCCTGCTCTCCTGGATGCCCGTCTCTACGCTCTGGTCTGAGTTGCTTACTGCCCCTTTGCAGTCACTCTTACTGGATATCTTCTCTGAAGAATGCGTTGTTGAGGCTCTGTGTTCAGACAGGTTGCTGGCCAAGACTAGGTTGCTATCAGACCAGGTCGGCCTCCCTGGTGGCATTTGGGGTGGCTGTGTTCCCCTACTAGTGACTGGCTGGAGTTCCTTCCGGCCCCCTGGCTACATTCCCTTAGAGGAACCCTCTTTTCTTGGAAGGTTCGGTCCCAGAAGCCTTGGAGCGGCCTTCTGCAGAAGGCCTCTTTGAGGCTTATAGCTTGGGCTGTTGGCCGTAGGGAATGCTGTCACTGACAGCCTTTGTTTGTCCCGAGGGGGAGTTGCTCTGGCGTTTCGTTTGAAACTGCTAGTTGACGTTTGTCTAGCCATCTTCTTGGCATGCACTCCCCTCAAGCATGGCGGTGTGGGTATATCGTTCCCTATATGCGGTAAAATGCAGTGTTGAGTTCCCTTTCGAAAGGGAACATCTCAGGTTACGTATGTAACCATGGTTCCTTGCCATGCATCGGGGCTGCCTGCTGAACAGTTCCTTCAGACGATAGGATACTAACTGCTTCACTGGCGGCTCCTTTATACTTCCGGGCCGCGTCTTGATGAAGTCATAGGCTGTCGCCGGCCAATAGGATTGGCGAGATTTGATACATTGCTTTCAGGCACCGGTTCACGAGTGACGTTCCCCCATATGCGGTAAAACGCAGTGTCTCATTCCCTGTTCTCAGGGAACCATGGTTACATACGTAACCTGAGACGTTTTCATAGGTAACTAGCGTTGTCGTTAACTTTTAATAGTCTGACTTTGGTGGTCAACTAGCTGTCAAAATAATGTTATAATGACCAAATACAACCAAAAACAACTGTTCAGACTTACATGTGAAAGGTAATTCCCTGATTTGTTTATTTGGATTGTGCGACGGTTTGTAAAACATCAAAATAGTCAGGCATCTTTTCTTCAGTCCACTTATGAGAGTAATGGCAAGTTGCCCCTACAAATATGGCGGCGCCGTTGACGTGCGATCCAGTGGCCAATGATCCAGTGGTCTATGTATTTATTATATCTATGCCATCGATGAACACTTCAGAATCTGGGCGGAAGCAGTAGGCCATCTGGGAACTTCTCGCCTACTCTTTTATTATTACTGAGGTTTCTGACTGTTACAAACCCTTTTTTAAATTGTCTAGGGAAAACAAGGGTGCAACATTAAAACATTGAACGTGTACTGGAAAATAATTACACACAATCAAGTCAGCAACGTATTTGTTTATTATATTGAAACCAATACCAATTAATCCAAAATATAATTATTTACATAAATTTACAAATTATATACATTCGTTAACCAAGCCAAAAATAATTCACAAAAGAACGGGGAAAAGAGAAAAGAACGAGACCGTGCCAAATCAAAGAAAGAAACAAAATATAACCAATCTTACTAAACAGAAAACAAAACTTCTAATCTAACTCAACCATCAATATTCACAAAAAAAACCCTACATTGAACAAAAAGAAAAATCTTCAGCGTCCAAGACGCCCTAAATACACTACCCTTACAAAAACCAAAAATACAAAAAGTGGCACGTGTCACTAAACTAGTGTTCTATACAAAAATTGATAGCTCAGTGTGGCACATGTATATCACGTGATATCTTACCTGTTCTTTATCTCTTTCTCCGTTTAGTGATGTCGTTTTATCAACCAGATAACAGAAACGGCGGGAAACACCAGAGAGAAAAGATCGAATGGCCATTAACACTGACTTGTCAAAGAACACAGACTTAACTAACAAAGATTAACACAAAGATGGTACAGGGCAAAACAAGCACCAAACAACAAAGAATATGTGGCATGCCAGAGAACTCCCGCTTCCTGCACAGGTGCGCTCTTTAATCATCACCTACGGCGCCCTCATTGGTGAAGCCGCGCGTTGTCACCACGCGTCACGGTGATTGGAAAAAGACTTGACCACTCAGGTACCCGCATCATCCTGCTGAAACGAAAGTAAAGACAAAGAAAAAGAGAAGAGGGAAGAAAACAAAAACAAAATACCAATCCCAAAACAAATAACAACATGGGATGTAACACTGACATACTATTCCGGAGCAGAGCGAGCTTTTTCAATTCATTCCTATGGAAGTCAAGCTTCACAATCCCACAATGCACCTTGTGAGCGTGAAGCTCGACTTTCATAGGAATGAATTGAAAACGCTCGCTCTGCTCCGCCCGCTCTGCGCCAGTGGACACCTACCGTAAGTGCACTTGTGCCGTGCGCTTTAGACCATGTGCTTAGATCGTTAAAATAGGGCCCTATAGCGCACGGCGCAAGTGCACTTAGGGCATGTCCGAATCCACTTTTGCTAGTTTAAGGATGGGAAAAATGATCGGCGCGCCCAGCGCATGGTCTGAAAGGGTTATCCCTATTCTCTTAATGAGTCATGGGCCCTATATCATACACATTGCGCCGGGTGTATGATATAGGGCCCTTAGACCATGTGCTCATATCGTTAAAATAGGGCCCATGGTTTCTTCCAACTGGGGACAGAATGTCAGAAACTACATATAATGCCAAGATAACTTTAGTCTACATCTACATCATTCAGCATAAATTTTGATCTTTTTCTTTATTTCAGTAAGCTTTTATGATTAACTTGCATGATGATTTTAGCATTTTGAGATGTTTTGCTGCGGACAAGTAACTTTTGGAAAATGTTTGAAATAGCATTGTGTTAGTGTGGGCAGAGAGCTTTTCGAAACAAAAGTTCTTATCTTATCCACAATAAGATGGACGTAGACTTAGTTACAGTATCTGTCTGTATAGAAACAGTTGCATAGATCAAATATAGGCCTATACAAGTTCAAACATGCTAGTCATGCTACTCTCCAACCCCTCCAGCAGTTAGGGTGGAGTCAAAAGTATTCAAACATTTGAGAACTAAAGTATTTTCCCCCTTTACTCTTTACTACAAACCATTTTGAATGTTATCATTTATCCAGATATTTAACTTTATCTAGTATCAGGTGGTCTGCGGGCTACAATAATAATGATACTGTTTTTAAGCAGTTAGCATTTAGCCACGCATTAGCCCAAGTACTGTTCATTTCAATTTCAATATATAATGCCGAGTGACATGAAAATAATCAGATCGCATACCTGGTGATCATGACTTAAAAGTGTAAATAATTCTCAAATATAGCTAATGTTTAAAAGTTTTCTTAAATTATCTGGCACATGTATAAAAAGAAGGGCTCCAGACGAAACGTGGTGGGATCAGGAAATGCTCACCATCAGTGAGGAGATGTTCAAAATTGATGAAAGCGTGTAACACTAAACTGTAACACTTTCAGTTCTACGACGTCTAGTAATGTTTTGGTTCCTATAGAAGTACAAGGTGCCATAATCACCTGCTGGAGTGCCCTTGTTACCTTGTTGCCCTTGTGACTTTGATCTAAGTTGTTTTCTATGAATGGGATTATTATCTTTAACTTTTTTTTTTTTTTTTTTTTTCCCCCGATTGTAATCTGTCCCATATAAAGTGTACTTTTTTTTTTTTTTTGTAGGGTGATGTTGTTCCTATTGATGATTACTGGATAATGTTGTTGTATATTTATTTTTGTCATGTTTTGTTTGACAAAAGTTTTTTTTAGAGTGACTAATTGACTGATTGTATATTTAACTGGGATTAATTGTGTGCACCTGTTAATGATTGTCTATTTATGCTCTATTTACTCTGAGTGAAATCATACCTTGACAAAGGTTTTGTGCCAAAACGTTGGTCAATAAAAACTTTTTGCAAGTGAGTGTGCAGTCAAATCTCATGTATACTTGGAGTGCCCTTGTTAGCCACCAGAGGGCACTCCACCTCGGACTATTGCATCACTATGTAGGACTCCATCTCCCATAACCCTTTGTTCCAGACTCATCACTGATCATTGCTCACAGCTGTCTTCACTCATTTCATTAGTTTCTGCCTATTTGTTTCAGTCAGTTTCATTGAGGTTTTGTATTGTTACACTGCACTTCTGGGCACTCTGGCTGGTTTTGTTTTGTTGTTTTTGTGTGGACTGTTTTCATGGTTTTTGACCCTTTGCCTGGCCTTATATACTCTTCTGGATATCCCAATAAAAGCTGCACTTGGATTGTACTATAGTCTCAGAGCAATCCGTGACACAAGGGTAGTGCTATAAAATGATTCAAACCTGTCGAAAAATAGTCCGACTTTTCTTATAAAACAGTTGTTTTTCGCAGTAAACTCAAAATACAGTTTATTCCAAAATCAATATTTAATAGCAAATATGTTAATGACTGGCAAACTGACACATGGTGGTAGTTACGGAACTCACAAAGATGAGGAACACGTAGAATAATCTTTAATCAGAAAACACACAGGAGAAAAACGCCACTAACATTAATGATGACCAACATCAAACTGAGCCAAATAGGTAAACAGGGCAAATGAGAGAACTAAACAGGAACAGCTGGACAAAGATAAACTACTCAGTAACCATAGAAACTAACGAGAACTAATACAGAAACAACAGGAACTAACTAAACAGAACAGAACAAAATCGTGACACGGACAAGGTGTCTAATTTTAATGTGACAACAGTTGTTTATTCAGTATCAGAGGCAAATCCTCCATTGACTTCCATTCAAACAGAACAGATTCTTTCTAACCTCTTTGTAGGGTGCCACCACACAATTTTTAGCTAAGCTCGGAGGCTCCTTTGAGGAGTGGCTTCCTATTCAGGTGGGATTAGTTCATATTCTTATTCTTATTGTGCTCCTTCTTGCAAAAAAAATATGTAAGAAAAATTTCAGTCGGGATTCAGAGCACAGAAACTGACTTACAGCCTTGATCAGAAGCTAAATGTATCTCAATACTAGTTTTACTTCATCTTAGTGCTGTGTCTGACACTGATCATAAAATACTCTTAGATTGACTACAAAATTACATTGGTATTCAGGGATAGGCATTAATTTGGTTTAAATTGTACCTATCAGACTGTTACCATTTTGTTTATTTAAATGGGGAAAAATCAAAGATACCATCAGTAAATTATGGCGTGCCACAGGGATCTGTGTTAGGACCTTTGTTATTTTCAATATATATGGTGCCACTTGGTAATATCATAAGAAAACATGGAATTAGTTTCCACTGTTATGCCGATGATACTCAGTTTTATATTTAATCATGACCAGATGAAATCTCTAAAATATTGTTCTAAAATAAGTTGACGGAGTGTGTTAAAGATAAAAAAATACTGAATGACCAGTAATTTTCTTCTATTAAATTCAAATAAGACTGGGGTATTACTTATAGGACCAAACTGTACACAGAATCTGTTAGAATACAATTTGCATTTAGAAGGATGTACTGTACATCCTCTACAGTTAAAGGCCTGGGTGTTATATTAGACAGCAACCTGTCTTTTGAAAATCATATATCAAATGTTACAAAAACAGCCTTCTTCCACCTTAGGAACATCTCTAAGCTACGGAACATGTTATCTGTTTCCGACGCAGAAAAGTTAGTTCATGCATTCAGGACCTCTAGACTAGATTACTGTAATGCATTACTAGCTGGTTGTCCTGCAGCCTCAATAAACAACTTACAGTTATTCCAAAATGCAGCTGCTAGAGTTCTCACTAGGTCAAGAAAATATTATCATATAACACCAATATTATCATCTCTACACTGATTATAATTGATACAGTATCTTAATATGTAAAGTATTGCTACTGGTCTATAAGGCCCATCCCGAGGTAACTAGAGAGTACGTCAGCTCCAGTTTGGATCCAGCTTCTTGTGAAGACTTCAGATGTCCCAACACCAGTGAAAAGATGACTTGAGAGGACTCCAACTCCAACTCCTGATAGGACTTAAGATGATGCAAACTGAATCAACATGCACCAATGCAATTTTTTTCTATATACAGTGCTTGCATAATTATTATGCAAGTTGATTTTCTGACCATATTTTTTTCCAGGCACATTTTACCAATTCCAAACCACATCAATATTAATAACTACTACTCATTTTGTATTTAAACATTTATAAGTGATATATAATTGTTCACGAAGCCTGGAAATTATATTCAGGTGTGCATCATTATTAGGCAGGTTTTCTTTTACTGGCAAAATGAGCCAAAAAAGAGATTTAACTCAAAAAAATAAAAAATTGTTGAATGCTCATGAGAAGGATGCAATACTGATGCAATACTAGAAAATGCAAAGTTAAGGCATGACCATTGGACAGTGAAATGCTCAATGGGCCAGCAGGGTCAGACAGGTGGAGAAGAAAAGACACAAGTTAACTGCAAAATAATTAAGAATTAAGGTTAGGAATTAAGGTGAATAATTAAGTGTGAAACCATCAGGAACCCTTTAGTCTCCAGCACCACCATTTCCCAGAACTACAACCTATCTGGAGTCTCCAGAATTGCAAGGTGTCAGGATCTCAGAGACTTAGGTTAGGTAAAGAATCCTAAAAAAATAAATGATCCCCACTTAATAAGAATCACAAGCTGAAGTGTTGTAAAATACATGAATACTGTTTTTTTTTTTATAGGCTTTATAGACAGACAGATTGAGAGAGACTCTTGAAGGACCAGCACCACATCTTCTTGTACCACTGTTTGAAGAATTTATCTTCCAGAATCTGGCAGTAAGTTTTGGTCATTCATTTTTAGTCTATCTCTAAATTCTTCATGGACGGATCAACATTGACAACCCTTTACAATGCAAGTAAATAATAAGTTTTAAAAATAAGTTTAGCGCAGATATAATTTCATTGCCTGCTGAGTTTTACACACTGTTGCTTTGTTGAGAGTGCCCTCTGTCACTTTCTCTCACACACATGCACTCACCATGAGAGAAAGAGAGAGCACATGCAGGGTTTGTTCACAGAACTGTCTCTGTCCCGATCGGACCAGTGCTGCGTCGTCATGAAAGTTTATCATTTGCATGTGTTTTTAACTCTTGCCAATTTAAACATTCAAGTTAAATATTTCAGAGTGACAAGTTTTGTCTGCGCAAACTACACATCCGAAGCGTACGTCCAGAAAGCCGCTGACCCCCAGGGCATCCAAGATGTAGGTGACTTTGATTCTTCAGTAGAACACAAATGATGATTTTTAACTCCAACCGTTGCAGTCTGTCAGTCGTATAATGCATGTGAATGGGAACACAATCTATGAGAGTAAAAAAAACATGCACAGACAAATCCAGATTAAACCCTGTGGCTCGTGACGACACATTGATGTCCTAAGACACGAAACAATCGGTTTGTGCGAGAAACCGAACAATATTTATATCATTTTTTTTACCTCTAATACACCACTATGTGAGGCGTGAGGTGTGTATGCGCTCTGGCGTAGTTTAAAGGATTAGTCCACTTTCAAATAAAATTTTCCTGATAATTTACTCACCCCCATGTCATCCAAAATGTTCATGTCTTTCTTTCTTCGGTCGAAAAGAAATTGAGGTTTTTGATGAAAACATTCCAGGATTATTCTCCTTATAGTGGACTTCAATGGTTTCTCCAAATGGTTGAAGGTCAAAATTACAGTTTCAGTGCAGCTTCAAAGGGCTTTATATGATACCAGACGAGGAATAAGGGTCTTATCTAGCGAAACAAACGGTCATTTTCTTAAAAAATACAAATGTATATGCTTTATAAACACAAATGATCGCCTTGCACGTGCTTCGGCTTTCCGTATTCTTCAAAAAGCTCACGCTGTATGTCCTACGCCTTCCCTATTCTACTTACGGAACAAACGGAACTGGCACCGCATTTGTTCCGTAAGTTGAATAAGGAAGGCATAGGACATACAGCGTAAGCTCGCACAAACCGATCGTTTCGTGTCTTAAGATATCAATGTGTTGTCACGAGCCGCAGGGTTTAATTTGGATTTGTCTGTGCATGTTTTTTTTTACTCTTATAGACGGTGTTCCCATTGATATGCAATATATGACTGACAGACCACAACGGTTGGAGTTAAAAATCATCATTCATGTTCTACTGAAGAAACAAAGTCACCTACATCTTGGATGCCCTGGGGGTAAGCAGATAAACATCAAATTTTCATTTCAGTATATTGGATCCGTGCATTAGTCTTACAATGACAGCAGCCTTATATTCCTGCTGTCTGTCTGTGTTTTTAATGTTAATCAAACAACATTTTCGCTGCAAAAAAAAAAAAAAATTCACTCAATGCTCTTGACAGAATAATTTTTATAACTACTAAAGATTCATCTATATTTAACCCTTCTGCATCCTTAAGGACATTTTTGTCTTTTGCTTGTTTGTTTTTGATAATTTTGCCTGTGTTAATGCCAAAAGCATATATTTTGGCGCAAGTGTGTATTTTATTATTAGAATTTTAATATTTCACACTCGTTTCCTTTAATAATCTATTTTACACTAGGTACACAAAATAGTTACATAGGACCTTAAGGACAAAAATGTCCCCATTAAAACTGGAATTATTAATCCTATGGCCATTTAACTATAAAATGATACAGTTTTTGTTAAAAGGCTTTCATTCTGTTGGCAAGGCATCAAAATTAAAATATTTACTATTTTTACCAGATGGTGCCATTTTCTTAGGTTTGTCCTATAAAGCAAATATTCACTTTTTCCTGTTTTTTATTTTCCACTTTATTAACCAAATGTTTTTGCTGCTGACCTTTGATGATCCAATTTAACCATACTAATAAACAAAAAAATTACTTTAGATAACCATCACATTTCTGTTTCTTTCTTTTAGTTTGTTTGTTTTTATTGCTGAAGAGTTGAACTCCGCTGCATCCTATTTTCATGCACTAATTTTGTACTTAAAATACTAAAAATTCTTCTTTAGTACTTCTTTAGATAATCCTAAGAACATCTAAGTGTCCTCAACTGTGCTATTTTTTTTACACTTACCATAGAGAAACGTCCTGCTCCAGTCGTGACTGCAAATCAGTTTTTGGTTGATTGACTACTTCAGACGTTTCATCGTCGGACCCGGGCTCGAATTGATACAGTAAAATCGATGCCATCTGTTCTGTCCATACATTGTATATAATGTCTTGCTAATTGATAGCTGTCATTCAGTTATGGCAATGGCCATTTCGTTTCCAGCACTTGATGTGCGCAGTAGACCAATCACAAAGGATTGGGCCATCTGACCAATCAAAGCAGTGTAGGCTCACGGAAAGGAGGGGTTTAGAGAGACTGATTCTTCAAACTGCTTCTAACAAATCGTTTACGAATCATTGAGAACTGAGGTGAAATTAAATGTATATTATGAGAAAACGAAAGTGTTTTTTTGATATTGCATGCATGTAAACTTGTTGTAGGAGTCTCCCAAAACAATATTAGGAACCTTAAAAAAGGCATAATAGGGGCACTTTATTATTACAAAATCTGCATTCCATCATCTCAGAAACATTGCAAGAATTAGGCCTTTCCTCACTCTATCTGATGCTGAAAGGCTTATTCATGCATTTGTCATTTCCAGGATTGGCTATTGTAATGCATTTGTTGGTTTACCCGCTAAATCAATCAAATGGCTGCAGTATATCCAGAATTCAGCAGCACATGTTCTTACACATACTCCATCACGTCAGCACATCACAGGCATGCTTTATAGTTTGCATTGGCTTCCTGTTCAGTCGCATATTGTTTTTGAAACTCGCACACTAACATACAAAGCTATGCATGGAATAGCCCCTTCTTATATCTGTGACTTAGTCACCCTGTACATGCCTTCTCATTCCCTTCGGTCTACTGATTCTCTTACTCTTCAGCAGCCTAACTGTAGATTAAAATTCATGGGGGAAAGAGCTTTCTCTGTCTCCGCACCCATGGAATGCACTTCCTCTTACTGTTAGAGATGCTCCCACATCAGTTAAGCTGTTAAAAACGTATCTTTTTAAAATTGCTTATATAGACTGTGATGATTAGTATTTTATTGTGTTGTACTGTAATGATTATTTTCTGATTTATAGTTTCTTTGTATTGTATTATTTTTGTACTTCTGTATTTTATTTGTTTTTATTTGCAATTGTTTGTGGCGCTTTGGGTTTTAGAAAAGCGCATTATAAATAAAATGTATTATTATTATTATTATTATTATTATTATTAGGGCCTCAGATAACTGGATATCTATAGAAGACTCAGATATTGTTTGCCTAGAGCACACAGAATTTCCTGTTCAATTGTGTTGAAACATATTTCAATCTCGTAAAGAGTAAAACTTCCTCAAATATGGTTTTGCGGTAAAAACATACATGATAAACAGAAGTACAAGGCCTTATGATAATCTGATCATTTGTTTATCCAAGCAATTTTGATAGTGTTTGTTCTATGATAAATGAATATGCATAATAAGCAGAGTATGCAAACTGTATAGCTGACCAATAAACTTTGTGGAAGTAGATGTGAAGCATGTCACTTTGTGTGTGTTTTGTTGTTCCCATGTACCATTTGAAGCAGCAAGAGCGGAACAACAGAACAAAGTTTGTGGGAAAAGATTAACTAATGAATTAATTTTTCTTACAACTCATGAGCATTTAGATTAAGATGACATGAATAATAACAAATCTTAAGGCACCTTTCTTTCTGATTCTGGTGTGAAATGTGACCCAGGCATGACTTGACACAATGTACTCTTTATATGTTACTTATAAAAGCACTTGACTGATATGGTATGTAAATAGACACTGTTGTGTGGGAGGGACAGTTTGCACAAGAGACTAAGGAAGTGATTCTTGTGAATCAGATACAGTGGTTTTTGCATGTGATCCAGCATTGAGGCAACAGGTTTCAGTTGCAGTTCGGTAGGTAACAATCTTTTGTATTTTAACATTCATTGCATTTGTGGTTATATTTTTAAAATGTTTACTTATATAAATCATACTATATTTCTAGAAAATCTTTTTTTTTTTTTTTTTTTTTTTTTCTCCTTCTCTTTTGAGTATCACATTAATCATGTTGCTTTTAACTGACATTGTGTTTGTCATGTGTTTTTATAATGGTATAGGCCATAAGTAATTTTGTGGTGTTGTGGACATTTTTTAAAAGAAGAATTTGTTTGTTGTGGTAAGGCTACATGTTGATGTTGGGCATTTTGTTATTCTTATTACTATTTTAGTTGTGCTGTTTGGATTCAATCAATGCAATGTGTCTAATGATATGTACAGTGCTTGTTGGGAGTTTAATTTCTCTGGCATTTATTTTGAAGTGCAATGTTTATTTTATCATCTTGTGAAATCATCTTGTTTACCCTGAGTAAAAGCCTCACTAGCACGGGGCACCAGCATGGGGCAAAAGGCATTCAGAAATAATACATTTTGTCGGAAGGCTCACCACCTTCCTACAAAATGTGCTGCCCCATCAATGTTCAATAAAAATATATTCTGCAGTCATACACACTGGAGTGGTAAGGAAAAGCATGTTTTCCTTATGATGTGCCTTTAGCCCAACTGTACCCAACAAGTTCAAACATGCTAGTCATGCTACTCCAGCAAACTCTCTAAGCATTTTTCCCTTTACTCTCCACTACTGGTAAAATAAAAACAAAAACATTCCATTTAACATTCCATGTTTGACTAGACCTAAATTATAATTAAACTATTTTGTGTTTTCTTTCTACTGTAGTAGTACAAATACATTAGTATAGCAAGCAAAGGCTTGTTCCCTAAATTGGATGTACTGCTTATTTTCTATGTATACCTAATTCTGTGTGACATATTAGACTAGAGTAAGTGAAATGCATACCTGATGATCATGACATATGAGATGAAATTATTTACAAATATAAAGTATAAACAGTTTGTAAAAGTCTGGCAAAAGGGGCTAGAACCATGAATAGGATAAGGGCTGCCAGGTCTGCAAAACAAAACAAGCAAAATGGCCAAACAAAAACAGGCCAAAACAAGCCCAAATAGCCAAATGGCTCTATCCCAAATATTAAAACTGAAAATATGCCACTGCCATACATAAAATACATATTTTACAGTCACTATTATGCATTATACACACTTTCAACTTGAAAATCACTATATAGTAGTAATTATAAACAGTCTGTTTTCATAAAGGAGCTCAAAGCCAGGTTAGACTAGACCAGTGTCCCTTCCTCACAAAGCTCATCATCTAGCACTGTTTCTATACAAGCATTTCAGTCAAATACAATTTATGCAATACTTTGTCAAACCTTTAACCCACGGGGAAAAAAATAAAAAATAATAATAATAAATTAATAATAATCAACCTGCAGCAACTGTTTAAAAGTAGCAATATATTTGACAATATATGCATCAGGTTACTAAGTCCCACAGACTTAGTAACCTAAATGTTGAGCAAAAAAGTCAGGCGATTCCTAAATCACACTTTTGCAGGAGATTCCTACATTGCGCCCCAGAGTTTCATTTGATAAGTCAGAGGATGGCGAGGATGCTATGTCCATGGTGAAAAGCTGTGACGATCTGAGGAAGAAGGACCCAAAAGCAGTAGAATGCTGAATTTCGATTTATTGAAATAAAGACAGTTCAAGCAATAAAGCTCCAGGCCAGATTGGGACCAAAGAGAATGGTCAGGCAGGCAGGGGTCAGAGTCCAGAGCAAACAAATCCAAATCATGAGATGGGAATCGGTGTCAGACAAGCAGGGAAGTCAGGCGAGGGGCAAACAGAACCGACAGGGACATCCAACTCACGATCAGAAACATGCAGGTGTTCACAACAGAAAGCAGTCCAGTGTGGCAAGCGGTAATCCAGAAAAATCCAAACTCCAGTCCCAATAACAGTCTAAAAGTTCAGCAGCACAAGAGATATCTGAGACCAGTAATTTCTGGAGAGAAACAGGAGACCGCAACACAACTGGGCAGAGGAAAAAAATAAGTAAGATAAAAGAAACAAACTAAATTATATAATAACAAAACAAGAAAAAAAAACTGGCAAGTGAACAGCAAACAGCACTGAACACACTGGCAGAAAACAAAGGGAAAGGAAGGACAGATATAGTGGAGAAATCAAGCGATAAGGGGAGACAGGTGAGTGCAAATGAGTGAACGCACTGATTGCAAAACACAAACAGCTGTGCACACACAAGCGAACACGCTGACTGGGAAACACAAACAGCCACATATAAAAACAAACAGAAAAAGAAGAAAACAGAAGGAGAATCAAACCTGAGTCCTGACACAAAGCAACACGAGCGAAGCACCTATGACTGTTGATGAGACAGCTTGCGGTTGGACAAGCAGCTTCAGCCCTTCACACGATGGCTGTACTACAGGTTTATCAGGCCAAGATATTACAAACCATGGACGAGCGTGGCCCCCTGATCCAGAGCTTTTCAAAGAGTTTGCAGCGCTACAGAGCTGTTCCTGCAAGCCACAAAGACAGCCCAATCCATCGGTCTCACAGTGGGCACCCTCATTGTCCTGGACCACCAATTATAGCTGAATTTGACTGACATGAAGGATGGGGGAAAAGTTGCCCTTCTTGAAGCCCCCGTTAGCCTCGTTGGCCTCTTTGAATGATTCATAGAAGCTCAGAAGCTGTCAAAAGCAATAAGTCACTTCATGCCCAGGGCAACACCCTCCACATTCTCGCACACCTCTTCTACTCAGCACACTCCTGAGTGCTCTGCCAGATACACCCCTAGCTAGGCCTCAGCCAAGCCTCGAGGACCTGAGCCAGAAGTGAGACACAAGACCAAGTGGTAAACAGAGCTTAAACGTTTCCAAAGTGACAAGGTTCCAGACCAAGTGGCAAAAGTGCTTCAGAACCCCTATCTCGATCCTGACAGTTTGAGCAGTAAGAGGAGTGCACTGCACAGTGCTAAAGAAAAAACGATTGTGTTCTCCTTGTTTCTCCATATGTTGTGGTCAAAAGGGAAAATTGTTCGGTGTGTATGTTATGGCAAAATCCACGCTCCAGTGCAATAATGTCTAAACAAAAAAATGCAAAAATTTACTCAGCATCTTTCTTTTCCTCTTTAAACTCTCACTTACACTATATAAACAGCTCCCAGCCTCAGAGCAACAAGCTGCAATATATAAAGCATGAAGTACTTCAGTCCCTAGAAAATTCCTGTAGACTTCAATTGCAGCTCTGTTCCAACACCTTTATTAGCTGGTTTAGATGTGTTTGATTGGGGTTCGAGCTAAACTCTGCAGGATGGTAGTGTTGGAGACCCCTGTGCTACACAAGCTCATCAACCACCTATGGTGTTTGGGACTGTCAGTCAATACGCAGAAGAGCATACTGCATCCCATCGAATGTCATTCTTAGAAATATAAATGGATTCTGTCTCTATACAAGCCCACCTGTCTTGGGAGCACTCTCAGGTTTTACTTAACTCCCTCTCTGTGTTCAGACCAGGTCAGTCTCTGACCGTAAAGTCTTTTTAAAGAATACTAGGGCTTATGGGCGCAGCAAAGACTGTATGTTGCTTAGGGACACTTCATACGGTCACTTAAGCTTTGGCTGAAAGTGTGCGTCTGCTGCAATGCTCCAAGCTGGCCATATGCACGTATGGATGACTTGCAGCTGCCTAAATGCAATTGCCCCCTGGTGCAGCGAGACAACGTTCCATCAGGGAGTGGCAATGGGACAAGTTGTGAGAAGGAATGCTGTCACAACAGATGTGTTGAGCACAGGCTGGGGGGCTCTATCTCAGAAAAAGTAACAATTTGGTTGACTAATTTAATATACAATGACAGATGAATCAGAATCCCAGGAAAAAAGATTAATCTGAAAGGTAAATTTATTCTATGAATAAATGCATGCTTATAAATATTTACATATTTAATTGCCAATTGTGAAACTGCGATTTCACTCAATTAACCTATTTTTTAATGAAAAGTGAAGATGTCTAGAATGTAATGGAATTATTGAATAATAACCCCATGAATTACAATATTTATAATAATTATTATAAAAATAATTATAAATAATCTCAATTTATTGTGCTATCAGTGATAAATTATTTTATTATTAGTAGGGGAGACTGGCAATAGTAAAACTTTTGCTTTTAAATCTAGAACTCTGTAAATGTAAAAACATCTGTACATGATGTCTGCAATTTATCTCAAACTTTTTGAATTATCCCACATTTATCTGCTACAAATTACATTTTTATAATCTACAACATATCCCTTATTTTGTTAAACAAATGTACATATTTAAAATTACTTTTTTTGAAAAATGGTTTATCAACCTACATCAATTTCCCTTGACTCCACATTATTTCACTTTAGGTTCAAAATTCCTGAATAAATAAATTGAGCCAATAATAAAACACAGAGGGTGTGCGAGCACGGTCGTCTCATTTTTGTGGGTACAGTAGAAGTAAATGAGGAAAATAAAAACCCTCCCCATCTGTTTAGCCATATTTCATTTTTTTTTTTTTTTTACACATTAAGGTTAATAGTTTGTAGTAAATGTTGTTTATCCAGTAAAACGAGTATCTGCTGTTACAAGTTCTGTCATTTAACATCCATTAACTAGGTTACAAATCAAATATTACCTTTTCTACTTAAAACTATTTTTTTTGTCCTGTAAATCATTAAGCAGAGTAAATCAATATGCAGAAACTTCTGTGTGATTTTTCACAGAACACTGAAATGCTTGAGCCGACTGTAAAAAAGGCTGAAAAATACTAAAATAGTATTCAGATCTTGACAGCCTATCTTTTGGAACAAGCTGAGGTAAATGAACAACCGAGTAAATGATGACAGAATTTTCATTTTTGGGTGAGTTATCCCTTTAAGATCAAACTCAAATTGACTAATTAATTTGAACTAAACCGAGATATGCTGTCGGTTGTGATTCGTGACAGTACATTAAAAACACATAGGCTATCTGCCTATGATACACTAGTGTTGCAAAGAAAATACTTACAATTTTACTTAAATGCACCAACCAGTTTAATCCATTGAAACAAATGTCCAATGTTAACACGGGCATGGTTTGTAAGCGCGACAGAAGAACATGGTGAACTTTCTTTAAACGGCGTCAAATACGCAGGAAAAGAAACAGCATTATCAATGTGGTCTAATATTCATATTAATGTTTATAAATAACGAGACTGTAGTGATTTTGGATTAGCCTCACACGAGGGTACCACAAATGTAGTTATTTATGGTCTTAAATAATAATATTAATATTTTGTATTATTTTAATATTGAGTCATATGATTCCTTCCTATATTTCGGGGCACCAGCCAAGGACTCTCACCTTGACAATAAAGAACACTCATGGAAGATTGTTGACTGAATTAGAATTTTATAAATTGGAGGAAGTTTATCATCTAACCATACTGAAAGATTTAGTGAGATTCAGGCAAGCTTGTAGAGCCTCTGATTATCAACACAAGAATGACACAGTTTGCAATAAAAATGAATTTATTAACAAAAAGATATTCAAGAGAAAAATATCACACTTACTAAATACTACTGAGGAACATGAGTTAACAACAAAGGAAAATGACTAAACTACTAAGAAAATTGAATCAATAATCAAACAGAAACTACAAACTACTAAACAAATGTATGTTAGCAAAATGAATGCCAAGTAGATGAGCAACGGATTGGACAAAGCAATGAATAGGTAATTAGCAGTCTATGGGGAGTCAACTGTGGTCTTTCTGGATGCTGGTATGAAATAGTAAATAAGCATTTACTATGAATACAGATAACGTGTCTAATGTATCTATCTGTGTACGCTGACCCTAGATAAACAGTCATAACACAAATAGCAATCTCATATGGCAACAACCTAATGCCAAGGCCTTTGGGAAAAGGTTTGGTTAGCTTATATTTACGCTTCACTTGGTCGGGTGATCAGTCCGGCTATGGGAAACGTCTTCCACTGGTATCCTTCCGTTTCCAGTGGGAGAGACTGGATTGCTTTTCAACAGTTGCAGAGCTGCACAGAGGGCTGGGGTCTTTGTGTAATCCAGAGAACTGTAGGTCAGACGGTGGTCGATCCGCAGGATCTTCTGTAGGTAGGAGGTACTTGAGTTATGCAGGTCAGGAGCCATAGTCCTCTGCAGAAGCAGCTGGGCTGCTTGTAGGTCCGTGCAGTGAAAAGTTTACTCGCAAGAATATAACCTTGGTCGTGCTTCCCTCGTCAGGTCAGAAACTAAGAACAAGTGTTTGTTCACTTGGGAAAGCCTTTATTCCTTCCCGTTGGGGAGGGGATTGCTAATCCCCGCCTTTCCTGATGTGGTGATGTGATTAGGTCGTAGCGTTCCAGGTGTCCGCCTACAATGTCTCACCTTCCCATCCTGTGGAACTTGTTGTATTGTCCAAAAATACACAGTTAAATAAGACAGTGTCTTTAGGACCTTGTAAATGCTTTATTTCTTTTCCAAACCTTTCTCAAAGTCCTTGTGGAAGTGTTCTGAACTCATAGAGTCCAAACTTGATGTGAATTGGTTGAGGTATCACATTTCTGTCTCAGTGGGTGCGATTGCATTGGCTTTTATTCCAGGTGCTTTTATTTAGGTTTTGAATAACTGTGTATATGATATATCCAAAAATAGAATATTATGGCAAAAGTGTTTGCAACGTAAGACAATTGTTTGCTTTTGAGATGTGTTTGTGATATTTTGAATGCAGTGCTTCATTTTGCAAGAGACATGAGGCATTTTGCAATTCTTGGATTTGTGTGTAAAGTTTTGAAAAAAAAAAAAAGAGGCAAAGTTTTGAAAATGTGTGTAAGCAGTTATATATTAAAGGTAAAAAGGTATTAAAGGTAAAGGTAAACTGTAATATATTAAAGGTATGTAACTTTTGGCCCTCTAGAGGTTAAAAAACAAAACTGCATGCATTTTGCGGAAGAACATTGTTTTTCCCTTCACAATAGATAATGCTTTACAATGAACTCTGTTAGAAAGCTACATATGGCGATTTATCTGTTCAATAAAATACCTTATTCACCTGTTGAGTAATAAAACTTTTACAACATTTCAAGTCCCTTAGTTCTCGCCATCTGTGAAAAACCAAGCCAATGATGATTCTCATTTTATTACCAGCTCTGTCTTGTTCTCTGTTTGCCAGCAGACTCTCCTCTGTTCGGCTTTTTTTTTTTTTTTTTTTAACGGGTGATTTCCCTGAAGGTACAAGATTTAGCTGCTCCTTATCAACCTTTCTCACTCGTTATGACACATATTATCACAATTTCACAATTATCAATACTTCAGCAAAAATTAATACTAGGTTAATTAATGTAAGTAAAAAGTCCTCAAAACAGCCACAGAAGACAATAAACAGTCAACAATTAAATAAGAACAAAGAAACTAATTACAAACAAAGCAGACAAAAAATACAACAGAACAAAAATACAAATTAAATAAACAGTGCTTTAGGTTTTCAGATAGATGTACCAACAGTGGTATTTAGATAAGTAATACCAAACAGAAATTGAATAATCAAATGTAAAATAACTGCTGTATACATTAAATATAGACTAGTTCTTATTTAAAACTAAAAAAGTTATTCATTCAAGAGCAGGGAGTGATTTTATCTTTGTCTTTTCTAGTTAGATTAACAATGACTTTAGCAATCATTAATGTTGGCTGCTGTCCCTTTAAGAGCTGCACGGACCCAACATAGGCCTACTGTTATGCTGCCTTCATGAGGTCTCGGAATTATGGTAAATATGAGTTTCCTAGGTAAAAATTGCACATGAACACCCTTTCATTTCACAACATGAATGTGATGAGCTCGTAATCACGACTTCAAGTGGTGATTATCAAATTTCCGATAGCATGTGAAGGCAGTAATATACACGCGCACTTTCTCAGTGTACACTTAAGACATAACCGACTGCATTTACGAGGATACTTACCAAAACGGCATTTGTTGGCTATTTGACTGTTTAGGCGCGTATCTGAAGCCCTTTGCTTATGCGCATTCCGCACTGTCTCGGAGCGGGCGCACAGGTGGCCACCTAGGGAACAGCATCCGTTTCGCGGCTTAATGCGCTTTTAATAGCACGTTTATGTTTAATATCAAGCACGTCCCGAAGTTTAGCAACAGTAGACTGCATTTTACATCCCTCTCTTGTTCGGCTGATTTGGATGTTAAGTTTGGGTTAGGGAGGAATTTTTATTCACCACTGTGAAGTCAAGTCAAGTCAAGTCACCTTTATTTATATAGCGCTTTTTACAATGCAGATTGTGTCAAAGCAGCTTTACAGTGATAAATGGTATATAATTTTGGCTGCACAGCAGCTCTTAAACAAAATGCTGTCAATGTATGCAGATGCAAAGCACTGTTGAATATCAAATGTCAAATGTCAAGTGTCCCCAACTAAGCAAGCCAAAGGCGACAGTGGCAAGGAACCCATACTCCAACAGGTGACATCAGGTGGCAAACAGGTGGCAAATAGGTGTTAAAATGGAGAAAAAAACCTTGGGAGAAACCAGGCTTAGTCGAGGGGCCAGTTCTCCTCTGGCAAACAGTGCTTTGTTACGATTCAGGTAGCTATCATAAGCCCGATAGGATCGCAACATTCAAAGTATTTATTCCAGTTCTATCCAGTTCAATCCATCGTATTCATCACGCCGGTATGGACGGTTTGTTGAGGAGCTGTGTCGTGGCTGTCGTGTCGATGAGGCCTTCACAATGGATGATCTAGATGACTTAATCTCTGCTGACACTTCAGGGGTGCGTTGTGGTTGTGTCAAGGCGTAGGTCCTCAATCTCACCTGGATACGGCCTGGATCCGGTTGACTACGGTAAACCTCGGGATAAACAGAAAGACTAATATTAGCGTAGATGCCATTCTTCTTCTGATGTAATGAGTACATCTGGTGTTATAGGAAGTGTTCCCGGTTCCGGCTGACCTAATTTATGCAGCCTAATAATCCTTTAACGGATTTGAAAAAATAAATTGATAATGTGTTATGTGTATGCCAAGTTATAGAGATGCGTTTTTAGTCTAGATTTAAACTGACAGAGTGTGTCTGCTTCCCGAACAATGCTAGGAAGATTGTTCCAGAGTTTAGGTGCCAAATAGGAGAAGGATCTACCGCCTGCAGTTGATTTTGATATTCTAGGTATTATCAGCTGGCCTGAATTCTGAGATCGCAATAGACTTGAAGGACTATAATGCATTAAGAGCTCGCTCAGGTATTGGGGAGCTAAACCATTTAGTGCTTTGTAAGTAATTAGCAAGATTTTAAAATCTATACGATGTTTAACAGGAAGCCAATGCAGTGTTGACAGAACTGGGCTAATATGGTCATACTTCCTAGTTCTAGTAAGAACTCTAGCTGCTGCATTTTGTACGAGCTGTAGTTTATTTATCAGGCGAGCGGAACAACCACCCAGTAGAGCGTTACAGTAATCTAGCCTTGAGGTCATGAACGCATGAACTAACTGTTCTGCATTTGTCATTGAGAGCATATGCCGTAGTTTAGATATATTTTTAAGATAGAAGAATGCGGTTTTACAGATGCTAGAAACATGGCCTTCAAATGAAAGATTGGTATCAAAGAGCACACCCAGGTTCCTAACTGGCGACGAAGACTTAACAGAGCAGCCATCAAGTGTTAGACAGTATTCTAGGTTATTACGTGAAGAAGTTTTTGGTCCAAAAATTAGAATCTCTGATTTTTCTGAATTTAGTAGTAGGAAATTACTGGTCATCCAATTTTTTATATCAGCTATGCATTCCGTTAATTTTGTGAATTGGTAAGTTTCGTCAGGGCGCGAAGAAATATAGAGCTAAGTATCATCAGCGTAACAGTGAAAACTAAGGGCATGCTTCCTGATGATATCTCCCAAGGGTAGCATGTACAGAGTGAACAGCAACGGTCCTAGTACTGAGCCTTGCGGTACTCCATATTGAACTTGTGATCGATATGACATCTCTTCGTTTACTACTACAAACTGATAACGGTCAGATAAGTATGATTTAAACCATGACAGTGCAATTCCACTAATGCCAACATAATTTTCGAGTCTATTTAAAAGAATATTGTGATCAATAGTGTCAAATGCAGCACTAAGATCCAGTAACACTAATAGAGAGATACAACCACGATCTGATGATAAGAGAAAATCATTAGTAACTCTAATGAGAGCAGTCTCAGTACTATGGTACGGTCTAAATCCTGACTGGAAATCCTCACAGATACTATTTCTTTCTAAAAAGGAACATTGTGATGATACTGCCTTTTCTAGTATTTTTGACAGAAAAGTGAGATTTGAGATCGGCCTGTAATTGACTAATTCCCTAGGATCAAGTTGTGGTTTTTTAATAAGAGGTTTAATAATAGCCAGCTTAAAAGTTTTCGGTACGTATCCTAGTGATAAAGATGAATTAACGATATTAAGAAGAGGATCTATGACCTCTGGAAGCATCTCTTTCAATAGCTTAGTCGGTATAGGGTCTAGCATACATGTTGTTGATTTTGATGATTTAACAAGTTTAGACAATTCTTCCTCTCCTAAAGCAGTAAATGAATTGAATTTTTCCTCAGGGACACTACAATGCACTATCTGACGCGATACTGTAATAGACGGTTACATGGTTATAATTTTCTCTCTAATATTGTCAATCTTGCAAGTAAAGAAGTTCATAAAGTCATTACTGGTGTGCTCTTTGGAAACATCAGAAGTTGAAGCTTTATTTCTTGTTAATTTAGCCACTGTATCAAATAAATACCTATGGTTGTGCTTATTTTCTTCTAAAAGTTTTGAAAAATAGGCAGATCTAGCAGTTTTTAAGGCCTTTCTGTACTCAATCATTCTCTCTCTCCACGAAATGCGAAAAACTTCTAGTTTTGTTTTCTTCCAGCTGCGCTCCATTTTTCTGGCTGCTACCTTTAGGGCCTGAGTGTGCTCATTGTACCACAGCACTGGATTAATTTCCTTAATCTTTTTTAAACGCAAAGGAGCAACTGAGTCTAATGTGCTGGAAAAGACAGAGGCAATAGTTTCTGTTGCAACATCGAGGTCTTCTAAGCTATCTGGTATGCTAAGGCGATGAAACTGATCAGGAAGATTATTTATAAAGCGATCTTTAGTGGTAGAAGTGATGGTTCTACCATATTTATGGCAGGGAGGCAGTTTAGCAGCCTTGACTAAATGTAGTATACACGAGACTAGATAATGATCTGAGATGTCGTCACTCTGCTGCAGAATTTCAACGGCATCAATAGGAAAGGAAAGGAAGGTGTGCTGAACGGAATGCAGCAGCGGTACAGTAATCGTTTTACCTCGATTTATCTTGTTTTCATAATCGTTGGAAGCCAAAATTGAAATTGAAATCAAAAATACGATTAATTGCACAGCCCTAACAAGAAGCGACACTCAATAGAACGTTCCATTGCAACACAGAATAAAATACTATCACTAGTGATCATCAAATCCTTTTAACAGTTTATTTTTTGGACTTTGTGTAAACCTTCTTCTTTTTTCACAAAACCTTTTTGCTCTCTAGAAACCCAGTCAGTTTGGGTTAAAATTCTTTAAAAGATCTAGTATTAGCATTAGACTTATAAACTCGAATTAATACCAACATTTAAAATTACAAACCCGATTCCAAATAAGTTGGGACACTGTACAAATTGTGAATAAAAAAGGAATGCAATGATGTGGAAGTTTCAAATTTCAATATTTTATTCAGAATACAACAGAGATGACATATCAAATGTTTAAACTGAGAAAATGTATCATTTTAAGGGAAAAATAAGTTGATTCTAAATTTCATGGCATCAACACATCTCAAAAAAGTTGGGACAAGGGACTGAGGAGACAAGTTGCTCAAGTTTAGGAATAGGAATGTTGTCCCATTCTTGTCTAATACAGGCTTCTGGTTGCTCAACTGTCTTAGGATGCAGTATATGGTCTGGCATTGTCATGTTGGAAAATGCAAGGTCTTTCCTGAAAGAGACAATGTCTGGATGGGAGCATATTTTGTTCTAGAACTTGGATATAACTTTCAGCATTGATGGTGCCTTTCCAGATGTGTAAGCTGCCCATGCCACACACACTCATGCAACCCCATACCATCAGAGATGCAGGCTTCTGAACTGAGCGCTGATAACAACTTGGGCTGTCCTTGTCCTCTTTAGTCCGGATGACATGGCGTCCCAGTTTTCCAAAAAGAACTTCAAATTTTGATTCGTCTGACCACAGAACAGTTTTCCACTTTGCCACAGTCCATTTTAAATGAGCCTTGGCCCAGACAAAACGCCTGCGCTTCTGGATCATGTTTAGATATGGCTTCTTTTTTGACCTATAGAGTTTTAGCCGGCAACGGCGAATGGCACGGTGGATTGTGTTCACCAACAATGTTTTCTGGAAGTATTCCTGAGCCCATGTTGTGATTTCCATTACAGTAGCATTCCTGTATGTAATGCAGTGCCGTCTAAGGGCCCGAAGATCACGGGCATCCATTATGGTTTTCCGGCCTTGACCCTTACGCACAGAGATTGTTCTAGATTTTCTGAATCTTTGGATGATATTATGCACAGTAGATGATGATAGCTTCAAACTCTTTGCAATTTTTCTCTGAGAAACTCCTTTCTGATATTGCTCCACTATTTTTCGCCGCAGCATTGGGGGAATTGGTGATCCTCTGCTCATCTTGACTTCTGAGAGACACTGCCACTCTGAGAGGCTCTTTTTATACCCAATCATGTTGCCAATTGACCTAATAAGTTGCAAATTGGTCCTCCAGCTGTACATTTTACTTTTCCGGCCTCTTATTGCTACCTGTCCCAACTTTTTTGGAATGTGTAGCTCTCATGAAATCCAAAATGAGCCAATATTTGGCATTTCAAAATGTCTCACTTTCAACATTTGATATGTTATCTATATTCTATTGTGAATAAAATATAAGTTTATGAGATTTGTAAATTATTGCATTCCTTTTTTATTCACAATTTGTACAGTGTCCCAACTTTTTTGGAATCGGGTTTGTAAATTAAGGACATGCATCAGAAAAATTGGGAATGTTGGACAATAAATATATGAATATAACAGCTTCATTTTGCAGTGTTGTCTAATGTCCGTTAAAGCAAAAGTGTCCAAAAGTGGGAATTATGCGATAACGCAGCAATGCATCATGTATTATAAGATCATTATGTTTGTAGCATGATCCATTAAAATGTATAATATAGCCTATTTCAATTCAGACTGAAATATTTTGTTCGCTGCAAACATTGTAAAGTGTAAAGTTTTTACAATGTGTAAAGTTGCATAAAATGGAAATAATAAAGTAGGCTAACTACGTTACCTCAGATGGTTGAATGGTTGGATTCCACAAGTGGTAAAATAAAACATATATAAGACAATACAACATTTACTGTAGGTGCCATAAAATTTACTGATGATTTCATTTGAAAAATGTTATTTTGCGCTTCTGATTTGGCAGTGAAATTCGCCGATTTGGGGTGCGTAATTTGTGAAGGATTCTATGGTCCAGTTAGTATTTTGTCATAATGGCGGCCACGCTACCGGAGCGCCATATAGTGGCTGTTGCCCAAAAAGTATCAGAGTGTCGCCCCTTGGGTTCTACTCTTTGGCAGAATGAACCAGCCGGCTGGTCTCGAATCGATCTCGCGGTACTTAGATGCCATACATCACAGTCACATGGCGTTGGCGCTGTCTCGAGTCGGACAAAATTTCTAACTGGCTTGCACTGCCTCAAGTCAGCTAGTCTCTGCAGTGCTGCATGGAGTTGAACAAGCCTATTCTGTTTCAAAAATAGCGCAAAGTCACAAACCAGCTTGTGCGGGTTTCGAAAGTAATTTGCTTCTTTGATGAGAATAAATCATAATACGAAAAAATATTTACATGTGTAGTTTTGTGCATGTTCAATTTGTATTAATCCCCAGTTCACAAGCACTTCAAAGTTGTAGAAGCAGATTCATAAAAACTGCTAGAATGCAACACTGTTTTTTTTTCATCAATTTTATTCTCATTTATTCATATTAAATTCATTGACACGTGAAATATTTAGCCTATATAGACTAAATTCTTTTATTGTCTTATATGGTTTTGTAGCACAAACTGATATATTATATGAAACAATCAAATAATGGCTGGGTCGTCTGGGACGCAAAGGCAGCTTTAACACCTTTTGACCACAAGATGTCGTTAGTGTGCACTGTTTTGAAAAGCTTCGAGTAATAAACCGTTTTTCGGCACAATTTGATGAAAGCCTCAAACGCTTCAGAAAGCCTCGTTTTCCCGTCACTAGTGGTTAGATTCTCTCAATTCGCATACTACCCGTCCTAAATAGTATTCTAAAATAGAATTAGTGTGTCCCAAATCGTAGTATGTTGAAATGAGTATTCCAAATTTTTCCTACTTTTCCCGGTTACCTAATCTGAAGTGCAGAATGCAGATCTGTGCACACTTAACGGCTGTGGACGATTCGATTAGAACTACAAACACGAATAAAAATTGTTTAAAAAAACAAAACAACAACAAAAAACAAACAAAAAAAAAAACAAAAAAAACATGACGGATGTGCCAGACCGACGGTTAGCAGAGCGGTTAAGATAAAGGTTTTTTTGAGTGATTAATAATCAGTATCTAACCTGAAGAAAAAATATCAAACGCTATCCACATTATCTGCAACAGCATTGTGAACTTTTATAGCTACTGATGCGTTTGGTCATTAACTTTTAAATGCATCATTATGCAAACATGAGGAGAGTTCTCCATATGAAAGACCCATGACTGGCAGGTCAACGTGCTGCTACATTTCACTCCGAAATGGTAGGAAATTAAATTTAATTGAATGTGGAGAATTTTAACTGTGACAAGATGATTGACAGGGCAGTTGAAATAGGGATTTGCCTCATTTAATGCTAAAAATACCAACAGGTGTCCAATTTAACGAACGCACGTTGTAATTTAGCCATCGAATGTTTACAGTTAAACAATAAAAAGAAGCATCGTAGGCTATTTAACGTCTGTAGGCTGTAGGGCGTATGGCATCTGAAAGTAGCTTTTGACGTGATCGACTCGGGTTCGAATCCGCCTTTTGCCAAACTCGCTCTTCTCCCTTTTCCTACCACAAATCAGATCGGAAAGGCATTTATATTTGATAAAAACGAAGAAAATGTTTGAAAAGTTGAAATAAAGTGCCTAACAAGTGTTTATAATAAAGTATTTGTTAGGTTGGCAATAGATTTGCTCCTCTCTGATTGCCCCCTGCATCGTGCAGCTGGGGCGAATTTATGGATGAAGTCTCTCCCGACCTACCTCCTATTTTCGGATCCTTTACGAATGTAAGGGAGGAAGACGATGATGACGATGAAGCTATCGCTCGTCTGTTGGAGGAGGATGGGGAGGAAGATGACGATGACGCGATCCTCCCGCCAAATCCCTTCCGGCCGGGCAGCGCGTTAAGCGAAGGGTCACCCTCCCCAGCTCAGGCGGAGCTCGACCTTCTCGAAATGTGCCGGAGGGCGGCGGCAAAACTCTCCATAGACTGGCCGTCGCAGCAGACAGGCCAGGGGACGGAGAGAGATCTCTATGACTGCAAGAGACTGCCGTCACGTGCCCAACCTGTTAAACAGCTCATTCCAGCGGTCCCAGCGTGCGTTTCAGAAATGAAACGTTTCTGGGATAAACCCTTTTCACACAGGGTTCCTGTAAAAGGATTTTCTAGGCTGGATGTTGATAACATGGAGGAGTTAGGGATGTCAAATCCCCCTCATGTCGAGCTGTCAGCAGGGGCGCAACTGTACATTTGCTGAGGGGTATGCAAGATCATGGTTGGCGCCCCCCCTAGCCTACATTGTGTTTTGTCTACTTGTGACTTTAATGAATATGACATTGAGCAATTGATATGATCAATTAATCCAGAAAATCCAAAGGATTCACATTTTCTCACATTTTTCAATATTCTTGCCACTCTATATCCCCTAACCCTCACACACAGAAAACTTCCTGCATTTTACTGTCGATTTAACACGTTAATTAGATTAATTAATTACGATTAAAAAAAAAAAAACTTTACATTTTTTAATGCACTTGCCCCGCCCCAAACCTATGTAGGTCATCTGATGAGGAAAATAATGCAGGGCAACAACTCACTATGCGATGGATAGAGCTTACAGAATGCAGTTAGAATGGCCATAAAACTCAAGATACTGGAGCAAAAATGCCCCTTATTGAGTTTTTGTCTCATATTTATCATATGAGTTAAGCAGTATCACAAAAGTAACGGATTTCTATATAACACGAGTGCTGTTTTTGTCCCAAATAAAATGAGTGCAACATGCAATACTTATTTTATACGTAAGTTCAAAATAAGTTTATATCGTGTTATTTTAGACAAAATATTGTCTGGTTTGTTCAATTTTGCCAATGAAACTATAAAGACAAAGCAGAACTGTTCGTCTCCACGCAACACACAGCAGTGTTTCATTTCTGAATCTGCGTTTTGAACGTAACAAAAGTGATTCAGCGGACCATTCATAAAAGACTTGAAGCGGCGCTACTCACAGACAGATCGTATGACACGGTATGACATTAAAGACTTACAGTGATATAGGTTACGCTTACCAATTTCTTGTTATCCACATGGACATCGATGTCCTCATTTTAAGACACTGTTTTTCATTTTCATTTTCTTTTTTGTGTTTTCTGTTCTGCGCCCCAGAAACGCTTCCCTCCTCTGTCCATTTTGGACATGTGACTGTCCGTAACAGAGCAACGGCTCTTGTCAAAATGGTTAACAGTTGATATCACTTGAATTTAAAATGCTAAACAAACATTATTTTTCAACAAACATCATTTTTAAATTTATTTTAAACGTTTTATTCAAAAAGATTTTCAAAGACGTTTTGGCACAATGGCGCCCCCCTCCGTGCGGCGCCCCTATGCACTGCATATACTGCATACCCCATTTTTGCGCCACTGGCTGTCAGTAGCACATCATCTCAACCCTAACCGCAGAGCAGCCTTTTCTCTGCTTCAGCTTCACTGCCAGGACGCACCGAACGATTAGCAGCCTCAGTCTTTCAGAAGATTTATCGTTCTTCTGCACTGGCAGTGAGGGCTCTTAATGCCACCTCTCTCCTCACTGCTTATCAAGCGGAGCTTATGGAGGAGATAGGGAGGCAGATGGATGCTGGGACACCAAACCCAGCCCTGTGGGAAGAGATCTGCGTTATTGCAGATCTCAACCTGAGAACCTCCAGGGGCGCGGTCCAGAGCTGTGGTCACAGCATGGGCCTGGCCATGGTAGGTGAGCGGGCTCTCTGGCTGGGGCTGTCAGGGCTGTCAGAGAGAGAGAAGGTGGACTTCTTGGATGCTCCAGTTGAGCCCAAAGCCCTTTTCGGGGCATCGGTCACTGCAATGCGACAAAGGTGTGATCTGAGGGAACAGGAAGGTGAGGCGTTCCAAACTTGTCTTCCTCGCAGACCCACTGCTCGTACTTCTCAGCCACCATGCTCCGGGTTTGAAGCTCCCCACAGGAGTGGTCAGTCAGCCTTCAGAGGCCCTAGACCATCTCAGCCTCAGCAGGCTGAGCCACAATCTAAACCGGTTCAGCCGAGGGTAAAACCTTCCTTTGCGGCAGCTGCAGCTAGACACCGGCCAGCAAACCCTCAGGGAAGGAAGAAACGGCGAGCGACCTAACAAGTCATTACATTCAGAACAAAAGGATGAACAACAGCACTTGCGGAGTATCTGTTGTTGTCCTCCCTCAAAGAGAGCGGTCAATTTCCCCCCCTCTCGCCAAGAGAAGGCGTTGGACATGGGAATTGTTCACAGAAAAAAGTTATCTAATGACCAGTTCATTTGTAAAGTTGGCACCAGTTCCCCCAGTGCCCCACACAGAATTTCCCCTCCCTCCACCCACGGGGTTTCAACAGACGGCAGAGGGCTGTTCTCACAAAGACATGTTTGGTGTGAAAATAATAAACACATTCCCTGTGTATCCAGGCAGTGGGCCGAGGGCACAGCAACGTTTAAAAAGAAAAACACGCACAAAAACAAAACTGTTCAGATCAGAGCTGCACTCCCCAGCGCCGCTGCTAGATGGCGCCGCCGCGTCACTAGTGAACGAGAGCGGGCTCGGTCTGCTCTCTGCTCACGTGGAGAGCTGGCGCGCATGCGCAGTACACCCCTGGGTTTTCTCCACAATAAGCCGGGGTTATCGTCTGCAATTTGCTGTAAAACCTCCACTTTTCAACAGTGTGTTAATGTCAACAGCACAAGGGGAGTCAGCTCAGATTTTAGAGGAGGAAATAACCTCTTTATTGAACAGAAGAGCAATTCGAGTTGTGCCGCCAGAGGACAGCCACCACGGTTTTTACTCACGGTACTTCGTCATTCCCAAAAAGGGAGGGGGTCTCCGTCCCATTCTGGATTTACGGAACCTCAACAAACACCTCAGGAAATACAATTTTAAAATGTTGACCTTAAAGGTGTTATCAAAAATTATTTGTCCCAAAGACTGGCTGACATCAGTCGATTTGAAGGACGCATATTTTCACATAAGCATCTATCCGGCACACAGAAAATTCCTCAGGTTTGCCTATCGGGACACAGCGTACGAATTTTTGACAGTACCGTTTGGTCTGTCTCTCGCAACGAGAATTTTTACAAAGTGTGTGGAAGCAGCGGTCACACCGCTGAGAATGATGGGTCTAAGAGTGTCAGCATATTTGGACGATCTGCTGCTCTGCGCGCCGTCGCGGCAGCAGGCAGAGAGAGAGACAAAAATGCTCGTGTCTCATCTGGAGAGCCTAGGCTTCAGGATAAACGAGACGAAAAGCAGCTTAGTGCCCACACAAGAGATAATTTACCTGGGTCTCAGACTGAACTTAGACCTGTATCAAGCTTTTCTGTCGGAGGAGCGCATCAGGTCAATTCGCGGCTGTTTGTCCCTTTTTCAGAAAGGAAACAGAGTTCAATTCAGACTGTTTATGTCTTCTGGGTCTGATGGCCTCGACAGTTTCAATCATTCCACTGGGACTGTTGCGAATGAGGGATTTCCAGCACTGGACAGCGGCGCAGCGTTTGTCTCCAAAACTCCACCTAAACCGCAAAGTGATTGTAACATCACTTTGCATGCGCGCTCTCCGTCACTGGAGAGATCGTGCTTTTCTCGAGTCAGGGACTCCGCTGGGAGCAGTTTCTCTGAGAAAGGTGGTCACAACGGATGCGTCACTCACAGGTTGGGGTGCTGTGTGCGAGGGCAGAATAGCGAAAGGGAAATGGCCCGTCTCGCTACAGAACACACACAAAAACTTCCTGGAACTGTTAACGGTGTTTCTAGTATTGAAACATTTTGTGCAGTTTCTAAAGAACCACCACGTTTTGATCAGATCAGACAACACAACGGCGGTGGCATACATAAATCGCCAGGGAGGCACACGCTCCCCTCAGCTTCACAGTCTGGCACAGAAACTGATCGTGTGGGGTGTGAAGTATTTTCATTCACTACGGGCAACGCATGTTCCAGGAATAATGAATGTGGGAGCGGATCTCCTGTCCAGAGGAAATACGATGTATGGAGAATGGACTCTCCACCCTCAGGTAGTGAGCCAGTTGTGGGAGAGGTTCGGCCGAGCTGCCGTAGATCTCGTCGCCTCGCACGAAAACACTCATTGCCCTCTATTCTTCTCTCTGGCGAGAGACGGTGCACATATGGGTGTGGATGCTCTGGCACACCCGTGGCCAAACGCACTACTTTACGCGTTTCCTCCTCTCAGTCTGATCATACCAACATTACAAAGAGTAAGGGAATGCGGTCACTCAGTTATACTAATCGCCTCGAATTGGCCAGGGAAGTTGTGGCTGACGGAGATAATTCAAATTCTGTGCGGCCAACCCTGGCCGCTTCCGTTGCGCAGGGATCTCCTCTCTCGAGCGCGCGGAGGCTCATTCTACCAGAGGTATGGCCACCTCATGGGCACTGTTTAAGGGCGTTTCAGTTCAGGACATTTGTGCAGCAGCGAGTTGGGCATCGCCTCACACATTTGTCCGATTTAATAGACTGGATGTCACTGAGCCATCGCTGGCTCATTCCGTCCTAAGTGTATTAAAAAAAAAAAAAAAAAAAAAACACTCGTTTGAGGTGTTTTTCGATTTTTGTTCACATATATTCCTGTTCTATTTGTGAATAGTTACGGGTGTTGTGTTATGTTATAGCCTACATCACTGAGTTGGTTGACATGCCTGCTTTGGACAGCGTATCTGCAATAAGGGAGTTGTCTATATCCCTTTGTGAGATACTGAGCGAATGTTTGAAAGAGAACTTTAGGTTACTTACGTAACCCCGGTTCTCTGATAACATGAGTGAAGTATCTCACCACACTTCCCTCCTTGCAGTGCACAGAGAAGAGATACGCTAAGAATGAAGTAGGGACCATTGGCAGCGGTATATATTAGGGAGGAGGACTCCCACATCACTGTCGTGATTGGTCTGTCAACTGACAGACGTGGTATAATTGGTGCTTCCAGGATCTGTCACGCCCAGAGGCGTTCCCCTTTGTGAGATACTTCACTCATGTTATCAGAGAACCGGGGTTACGTAAGTAACCTAAAGTTTTCCTCACATAGAAAACTGTTGGGAAATGTTGCTTAATGTAGCCTACTAAGTGATATTAAAAGATCAAATTCAACACAAACCAATTTGTCTGTATATTATACTTTATTATAGTGTTTACTAAGTTTGGTGTTTTAATGGCACTGTCTTTTTCTTGATGGGAGGAAAACACGTGTAATTAAATGTGTTGCATTCATATTCTGGGCTCATCTGGTTTTCTGTCCGTAGTATGCTTTATTATGGTGTTTTGGTTAGTTAATAAACTGTCATAGTAAATTAAGGCACCCCCAGTTTGTGTGTCCTGGCGCCGGCTCTGTCCTGACATTGTCAATTACCTGGTTTATGGTATCAGTGCCTACACAATGCAAGAGTTCAGACCCTTTAAGCAATTAAAAGCAAATTTTTAAGTTATTAGCAAGCAGCATTATTTAGAGAAAACTGCCTGACATCACTAACCAGTCTATGACTCAGTAGGCGAAAATATTATTATTTTTCAATAATAAGCATCAAAACTGTAATAAAAGTGGAGTGCAACCTTCCTTAGCAAGTATGACTGAGCTCTCGCAGTTTACAGGTTTGTGGGTTTGTAATTCAGCCGCAGCAGAATTGTTCATATGCTTCTAATGATTTAAAGGGTCTGAACTCTTGCATTGTGTAGGCACTGATACCATATAAACCAGGTAATTGACGATGTCAGGGTATGTGACAGGTGTTGGTGCTTCTGGGTCTTTCGCAGGTCGCACGGGTCAATGCTTTTAATGTCAAGCATTTTCTCTAAATGACGCTGCTTTGGCGGTGTTATTTAGTCTCTCCTGATAGAGCCCCTTTCCTTTCACTTTCTCCTTCTCCATGTATTCCCATAAAACTGCGCTGTATCGCAAAATGTATTTATTAAATTAATCTGCTCTCTCTCTCTCTCTCTCTCTCTCTGTTGCTCTTTATCTCTGGCTCGCTGAAGAAGTTACCATAGCAACGGATAGCGTATCCGCTTGATTTTTTTCCCCAAACGGTTCAGCGGAAATCAGGGATCAGGGTTGGGTGTAGGCAATCGCATGATTGACATGGCCAATGAAATGTTTAGAATCGGCTTCAGGGCTGGATTTCCGCTGGACTGGTTTGGGAAAAAAAGTCACGCAGCGTATCCTGCTAATATGGCGGCGCCTTCCCGAAAGGCAACGCGGAGTGAAAACATCGTGACGTAACTCCTCATTCTCTATTGGAACCATAGACTGTAAAAAAAAAAAAAAAAAAAATATGGACGTAGCGATTGGAACGCGGCATCTGGATCGAGTTCATCTGATCCACACTCCGGAGTAGAAGGTGACGGTAATAAAGCTGGATGCCAACCGCCGTTAAAAAAGAAGAAGAAGAAGAAGAAGTGGAGGTTCACAGTAGGTGGCGATAATGCGCGAAATCGGTGAAAAAAAGGAGGAAGTAGAAAGAACGAAACGACGAGAAGTGAAAGCAAGGCAAGGCGTTAAAACTGGAGATCATTGTTTTCGATAGCTACTTGAATCATGGGACTAAGGTAGGTCTATGTTTGTGCGTTGACAAGTTGCGTTAAACACAGGCTACCACATTTTTGAATACGTAATTGATTAGGTGTGTTAAGTCCGGCCTTACCGATTGGCGAGATTGCCGCTGGCCGTGAAGTCGTCACATTTTATTTATATATAGGCTAGATAGCTCTTTTATTTTATAGATTTTTGTTTAGAACTGCTTTACATTATTAAACTATATATATAAATTTTACTCTCGTCAACACACTATGCGCGCAACGGACACTCCAGTTGTGGAGGCGCACGCTGTCACGTTACTATATTTGAAAAGCAGTCATCCATATTCTGACTTGGTGAAAAGAAACAAATTTTTTCTTAAAGTACACATGACATCAAAATTGACAATTTATTTTGTTAGCTCAAATTGCTAGTTTTGTGGTGAACAATTCATCCGTGCCAAAAAGTCAATCCACGCAAAAAAATTGTTTGGCTTCCTAATATTTAATCAAAATCTGAAAATGCTCCTCCCCTCTGCAACGGTTCCCCTTCTCTAATGACATCAATTTGACAGCTTGGGTTGAAAACGCTTAAACCACTCCCCTCCGACCGTTAGTCTGCTATGAGTGAGAGATGGAGAGGAGGAGCGCTAAAATAAAACCCTGCTCGCTATTCAATATTCCGTTTCACTTGGAAATACGTCACAACACTGGAGAAAAGTCGTTTGCAACTTCCGGTTCACGGGGACTTTAAAGGAAAATTTCAGCCTTTTGTCTGACGTTTAATTACACATTTTAAATAGCAAATTCTGGTATTAACATATAAAGAACGTGTAAATGATGGCAATGAAATTACGAGCACATGACTTTGCCAGTAAGTCATGGAATTATCAATATATTACGAATAGAGTACGTATCTGGAACGTCCTTGGTTTTCTTATAACGTTAGGAGATCGTACTGGAGACGTTGTGAGTTGGTAATTTGATGGTAATGATATTACGGGCATACAACGGTGTAGTTACGTTACTAGTTAATCATGGAATTACCAATATATTACGTACAGCGTACGTATCTGGAACATTCTTGGTAATCTTATAACGTTCGGAGATCGTACTGACGGCGTTGTGATTGAATCAAACTAATTTGAAGGTAATGAAATTACGGGCATGCGACGTGTAGTTACGTTGTCAGTTAGTAAGTCAGTTTGATTCAGATATGATACAAAATACATAATTTGGTTATGGCAGAAAGTGAAATGGTCGCCATGGTGACCACGAGGCGTTTTTGTGATGGCTCCATTTCTGAAAATGTTCAGGGTCCCAAACTGTACAAGTGTACCAAATTTCATGCTTTTATGAAAAAGTGAACATTTCACCTCAAATTTTGCACTTCACCTGGACTATATATTATTTAAATACCAATGTAGTGGGGTCTATGTTTTTTTTTTTTTTTTTATATCAGTTTTATTTTGATAAACATGACACGATATAACATTGCGACTAAATGAAAATAGCTTTAACTGTTAAAAAAAATACAGATTTGTGAGCATTAGTGGAACTGAAGGTTTCAGAATAAACACAAACACACGTGATTGTTGTCATGCGGTGAATCCGGCCAATCGTGAAACAGCTGTGTCGTCATCAGAGCTCGTGCAGAGTTCTGTTAAACTGTAAACAATCAGTGAAATGTTCGCTCTACGAATGGAATAATAGATGGGTTTCATTCTGTGCAATGTCATCACAGAGATGTGCGCGCAACTAGGGGGCAGAAAGCAATGTCTCACCATTACTGAGAGTTATTTTCTTAATATAATCAGCAGAGTCCGTGCTACCTAGACTTCCAAAGTAATTGATGCTATCCATTTCCTCACTGTGACACACCTAGTTAGCTGTCACACATCTCATGTCTTGTACAGTATGTTTACAGTATCAATTTTCTTTCAAATGTGGCGGGTTGTGAAGTAGCCTTGTCATAAACATTTAGAATAGAAAGGCTCAACAACCAAAAAAAACAGGTAAGTTCATAGGTTTTTATGATTAGCAAACTTAGTTGGACAATTTCATTCGAGTCCTGGGCCCGTATGTAACTTCTCAGAAATGCTCTTAAGAATAGTCTTAAGTTTTGACTTAAGTGTCAAAAAATTCTTAGTAAAAAGTAAGACTTTTCTAAGAGTAGGAGACTTTTATAAAGAAGCTAAAAGCAACTTTTAGTAAATTATAAGACTGATTCTTAAGTGCTGACTTAAGTGTCGTGAACTAAGGACTACAATGATGTCAACTCAAAATGGCCACCGTCAACCTCTGAATCAGCCAATAGCAAGCCTGCAAGGGTGAAGTCACAGCAGCACAACACCAATAATTTAATATTATTATAAAAGAAATCATTTAAAAAGACACTGAACCGTTTTAATATTTTAATTTATTTTTAAAAATAGCTTTGCATTGTGCAAAATTATCACAAATTAGTATTGATGGTGTGGAATCTTTTTCTATTGATATACAGTGGGTACGGAAAGTATTCAGACCCCTTAAATTTTTTACTCTTTGTTATATTGCAGCCATTTGCGAAAATCATTTGAGTTAATTTTTTTCCTCATTAATGTACACACAGCACCCCATATTGACAGAAAAACACAGAATTGTTGACATTTTTGCAGATTTATTAAAAAAGAAAAACTGAAATATCACATGGTCCTAAGTATTCAGACCCTTTGCTCAGTATTTAGTAGAAGCACCCTTTTGATCTAATACAGCCATGAGTCTTTTTGGGAAAGATGCAACAAGTTTTTCACACCTGGATTTGGGGATCCTCTGCCATTCCTCCTTGCAGATCCTCTCCAGTTCTGTCAGGTTGGATGGTAAACGTTGGTGGACAGCCATTTTTAGGTCTCTCCAGAGATGCTCAATTGGGTTTAAGTCAGGGCTCTGGCTGGGCCATTCAAGAACAGTCACTGAGTTGTTGTGAAGCCACTCCTTCGTTATTTTAGCTGTGTGCTTAGGGTCATTGTCTTGTTGGAAGGTAAACCTTCGGCCCAGTCTGAGGTCCTGAGCACTCTGGAGAAGGTTTTCGTCCAGGATATCCCTGTACTTGGCCGCATTCATCTTTCCCTCGATTGCAACCAGTCGTCCTGTCCCTGCAGCTGAAAAACACCCCCACAGCATGATGCTGCCACCACCATGCTTCACTGTTGGGACTGTATTGGACAGGTGATGAGCAGTGCCTGGTTTTCTCCACACATACCGCTTAGAATTAAGGCCAAAAAGTTCTATCTTGGTCTCATCAGACCAGAGAATCTTATTTCTCACCATCTTGGAGTCCTCCATGCGGGCTTTCATGTGTCTTGCACTGAGGAGAGGCTTCCGTCGGGCCACTCTGCCATAAAGCCCCGACTGGTGGAGGGCTGCAGTGATGGTTGACTTTCTACAACTTTCTCCCATCTCCCGACTGCATCTCTGGAGCTCAGCCACAGTGATCTTTGCGTTCTTCTTTACCTCTCTCACCAAGGCTCTTCTCCCCCGATAGCTCAGTTTGGCCGGACGGCCAGCTCTAGGAAGGGTTCTGGTCATCCCAAACGTCTTCCATTTAAGGATTATGGAGGCCACCATGCTCTTAGGAACCTTAAGTGCAGCAGAATTTTTTTTGTAACCTTGGCCAGATCTGTGCCTTGCCACAATTCTGTCTCTGAGCTCTTCAGGCAGTTCCTTTGACCTCATGATTCTCATTTGCTCTGACATGCACTGTGAGCTGTAAGGTCTTATATAGACAGGTGTGTGGCTTTCCTAATCAAGTCCAATCAGTATAATCAAACACAGCTGGACTCAAATGAAGGTGTAGAACCATCTCAAGGATGATCAGAAGAAATGGACAGCACCTGAGTTAAATATATGAGTGTCACAGCAAAGGGTCTGAATACTTAGGACCATGTGATATTTCAGTTTTTCTTTTTTAATAAATCTGCAAAAATGTCAACAATTCTGTGTTTTTCTGTTAATATGGGGTGCTGTGTGTACATTAATGAGGAAAAAAAATGAACTTAAATGATTTTAGCAAATGGCTGCAATATAACAAAGAGTGAAAAATTTAAGGGGGTCTGAATACTTTCCGTACCCACTGTATGTCTCCTCATTTACAATTGGAGCAATAATGTGAACATGAGTTCCATCAGTGGCTCCAACAACTCCAGGGAAGCCCACTATCAACATAAGTGACTTGCTTTTGCTGCATGGTTTGACTGTCAGTTGGAAAGTCAATGAACTGCCATAGAGTAGTGGCCAAATGTGATGTCCAACCATTTGAAAATGGACATCTTCAACCTTAATTCAAATATTTAAAAAAATGTGTTAAAAGATGTAAGCATATAATGTAGCTGTGCTTGGAGTCAATTGTTTCATGTGTGATAATGAAATTAAATTTCAAATTATTTCAAATTATTTTTGGCCAGGCTATTATACAAAGAAATTATGAACACATGCAAAAACAAGAGAGAACCAAAACTGATTATGTTGTAGTCAATGTCATATTTTAAAACATTTAAATAATATAAACATAAAAATAAAAATATTTTCCTCATATTTTGATGGTTTGAGCAAAATTGTAGGGTCATTTAAAAAAAAAAAAAAAAAAACCTTTGCACATGAATTTTGGCCACTATGTGGTAAGTTTACACAATACTAAAGAGCTCAAAAGAATATCACTGCAATGAAGGTTTATGACTGGGCAAGCGCTTTAGGACCGCATTTATATTAGAAAAGCTTTCCAGCACTGGAGAGAGCTAAGCAGGAAGGCCTGAAAACAAACGCGGAGGCTGCTTTGATTCTTAATCATGTAAATAACTCTGGGTTTTGATTGTCTGGAGCTGCTGTTCTGTTGGCGATTAACAAGAAACTCTTGTTTGTATTTACTCTTGTGTACTGTATGTAATTTTTTTGTGCTTCCTTGTCGTTCGTTCATCTGCATTTTTCGTGAAGCATTTTGTTGCGCATCAGCTGTGATAAACAGACATCCACTCGCATTACATGTGCAACAGTGGCCAGATAATGAGAGTTTTGCAGTTAAACTACTGCACACTGACGCCTGCTAGAGAATGAGGTGTTTAGTGTCATTGGTAGTGCATTCGCTTCGCATGCCAGCAGCGATCGGGCCGGGGTTCGAGACCGACTCGGAGCAGAGTAGTTAGTATTGGAGTGTGAGTTTTGAGCCCATAATATGAATGCAACATGTTTAATTAAGCATTTTCCTCCCATAAAGAAAATGCTTAAAGTGGCTTAATGTACTAAGACAGTGACATTAAAAGACCATATTTAGTAAACACTATGCTAATAAAGCATAATATATAGAAAAATTGGTTTGTGCAGAATTTGATCTTTTAATATCACTTAAAAGATCAAATTCTAGTAGGCTACATTAAGCGACGTTAAGCTTTTTCTTCATAACGGTTTTCTATGGGAGGAAAACAACGTGACATTAAATAAATTGCATTTATATTCTGGGCTTATCTGCTTTGCTGTACATAGTATGGTTTTTTTAGTATGATGTTTTCGGAGTTCGGTCTTTTAATATCACTGTCTTGCTACATTAAGCCATGTTAAGCGTTTTCTATGGGAGGAAAACGCTTAACGTGAAATTAAACGTGTTGTGTTCAAATTCTGGGCTCAAGTACTTATCTGCACATAGTAGCTAGGGATGGCTCGATACCACAATTTAGGCTTCGGTACGTTACCACAATCTAATACCAATATATCAATATTAAATCGATATCATAGGGTCTAAATTTTGGCACAGGTATTAGGCATAATTTTACTCATTCTTGCGGGTTTCGTGTTTACAAAGAGGGAAATTACCACAAATGTTTATTAGTAGATTAATCAATACAGATTATCACATCAAATCAGTAATTTAAAAACTTTCTTGTGAAGTAATTTCAGCAATACTTTCTCTCCCCTCTCTAACTCTCAAAATGAGCAAATTGCTTCTGGTTTCAAAAGACATTGCGCCTGTACATAAGCGACCTGCGCTACAACTCTATCGTGCGTGTTTTCGGACAACTGCAGAAAACACTTGCCCACGTCTTTTTAAACCTTGCCAATTTGAACATCCAAGCGATTTTATCATTCAGTAGTAACATACTTGGGAGCTCTTTGAGAGATGGATTCTTTGTGCTTATACCAACAAACAACGCATACACAAGCCGGCCTGTATAGAGCTCGCGCATTCCAAATTTAGTTGTTTTTCCTAGAGGTCGACTGATAGTGGATTTTACAGATATCGATAACTAGGTCGGGCTGTACTTGCCGATAACTTTATATGCTTCTATTTATTTGCTTCTAACACTTGATGATTATCTAATCAAAATAACAAAATATGTATTACAGTGATAACAAAAAAAGAACTGAAATCGAAGGTGTTTCTGATTTGTTTAACATATCGATTTTGAAAAAGCAATCACGTCACTAGCTTTAAATAAGCAACTTAGCCAGCAAATGAATGCATATATGAGTGACCAGCTGGATATAAACTAATGCAAATAGTTGGTAACAATTGCGACATTAAACATTTGGGTCGGGTTTGCGTGTTTTTGTCACATTGTTTTAACCACTTAAGGGTACTAGTATTAGCGTCCTCTCAGCCTTGACGGCAAACATACTGCTGTTCTTTCTCTGCTAATGCAGCACCTAGTTAACAAACGGATTACTTTATAATTATATGGCAACATGTACTGTAGTGGCCTGTATTCATACCGTTTCGCTGTCTGTGTTTTAAACATTCATCTGATGTGTCAGTGCTCTCCGTGCAGCGCGCAGCATCACTTGTCAACATAGACAACACTCCAGTGATAGTTTTTATTTAGCCTCTAGAGGCCGCTCTCATTCTGTATAATGCCAGCAGACCCTTCTCAGCACTCTCATACTGTGTAATGACAGCGCACCCTTCTCAACCGCTCCAGCAACGGACGCAACCCGGAAAAACTATCGGTATGGATTTTTGCCGATAACCGATTGTTCCACCAATCAACTTTCGGTGCCGATTAATCGGCAAAACCAATGAATCTGCCGACCTCTAGTTTTTCCCTAAACGGTCAAATACACACGAAATTGTCAAAATGTCCATCTTAGTGAGTATTCACATAAACACAGTCGATTATGTCTTGCGTGAATTTAAACAGTTTAATAGTATGTGTCATCGCGTGTGTAATAGTCACCTTTATTTATTTATAAAGCGCTTTTTACAATGTAGATTGTGTCAAAGCAGCTTTACATTGATAACTGGTACATTATTTGGCTGCACAGCAGCTCTTAAAAGAATAGTGTCAATGCAGGCAGATCAAAGCACTGTTGAATATCAAATGTCAAGTCAAATGTCAAGTGTCCCCAACTAAGCAAGCCAAAGGCGACAGCGGCAAGGAACCCAAACTCCATCAGGTGAAATCAGGTGGCAGACAAGTGGCAAATAGGTTTTTTTTCTCCATTTAAACACCTTGGGAGAAACCAGGCTTAGTCGGGGGGCCAGTTCTCCTCTGGCCAACAGTGCTTTGTTACGATTCAGGTAGCTATCATAAGTCCGACAGGATCGCAACATTCAAAGTATTTATTCCAGTTCCATCCAATTGAGGATCGTATTCATCACGGCGGTATGGACGGTTGTTGAGGAACTGTGTCGTGGCTGTCGTGTCGATGAGGCCCTCATAGTGGATGATCTAGTTGACTCAATCTCTGCTGACACTTCAGGGCTGCGTTGTGGTCGTGTCAAGGTGCAGGTCCTTGGTCTCACCTGGATACGGCCCGGATCCGGTTGACTACGGTGAACCTCGGCATAACCAGAAAGACTAATATTAGCGTAGATGCCATTCTTCTTCTGATGTAACGAGTACATCAGGCGTTATAGGAAGTGTTCCCGGTTCCGGCTGACCTAATTTATGCAGCCTAATAATCCTTTAACAGATTTGAAAATATAAATTGGTAATGTGTTATGTGTATGCCAGGTTAAAGAAATGCGTTTTTAGTCTAGATTTAAATTGACAGAGTGTGTCTGCTTCCCGAACAATGCTAGGAAGATTGTTCCAGAGTTTAGGTGCCAAATAGGAGAAGGATCTACCGCCTGCGGTTGATTTTGATATTCTAGGTATTATCAGCTGGCCTGAATTCTGAGATCGCAATAGACGTGAAGGACTATAATGAATTAGGAGCTCGCTCAGGTACTGGGGAGCTAAACCATTTAGTGCTTTGTAAGTAATTAGCAAGATTTTAAAATCTATATGATGTTTAACAGGAAGCCAATGCAGTGTTGACAGAACTGGGCAAATATGGTCATACTTCCTAGTTCGAGTAAGAACTCTAGCTGCTGCATTTTGTACGAGCTGTAGTTTATTTATCAAGCGAGCAGAACAACCACCCAGTAGAGCGTTACAGTAATCTAGCCTTGAGGTCATGAACGCATGAACTAACTGTTCTGCATGTTTCATTGAGAGCATATGTCGTAGTTTAGATATATTTTTAAGATGGAAGAATGTGGTTTTACAGATGCTAGTAACATGGCCTTCAAATGAAAGATTGGTATCAAAGAGCACACCCAGGTTCCTAAGTGACGACGAAGACTTAACAGAGCAGCCATCAAGTGTTAGACAGTATTCTAGGTTATTATGTGAAGAAGTTTTTGGTCCAAAAATTAGAATCTCTGTTTTTTCTGAATTTAGTAGTAGGAAACGATCTGATGATAAGAGCAAATCATTAGTAACTCTAATGAGAGCAGTCTCAGTACTATGGTACGGTCTAAATCCTGACTGGAAATCCCAGCAAACACATTTAAGCTGTGCCAACGTCTGTGGCACGTTGCATTTCTCCTATGGCAACGTCACCGTCTACGTGCTCACAATATATTAACAATGCAGAATTGTAAGATGCCACTAAATTAATAAATTATAATCATAACCTGCAAATGTACACTTTGAAGTGTCAAAATGACATACAAGGTTACATAATTCAACTTTATTAAAACTGCATATGATATTCTAATTATCCTTCAAAGGGTATGCATTTATAAAAGCATGTAATATATGTGACAGCATATATATATATATATATATATATATATATATATATATATATATATATATATATATATATATATGTATGTGTGTGTGTGTTTAATAAATAAAAAATGAACTCCAAAGGCTGTTCAGAACTGCTGTGTGTATTAACGAGGCAAACAACCAACTAATGCTATCAAGCATGCTATCAAGATTCACATCATATGTGCACCGGGTGAATATGACTTAAATACTAGCTCCAAGGCATAGGAACCAATGAATGCAACTCATGAATTAGTTAATAATATTAATAATGCACATTATCTCAATACACCACATTACCTCCCCCATTACAGTTAAACACCACAGTTCAACTTTTAACAACATATATTTTTACTCAGTCTCTGAAACGCTGTGGTACTTTACTAGTCTGTTTAGAACGTCTCAAACCCACTGGACTTGAAACCAACACTTTTTATTATTTAACAAAAGTGGGCTCTGTACAGGTGAGCATAGTTGAACGCCGGGTGAAAAGTTTGGTAACCAGAAAGAGTCCAGGAAAGATCAACAAATCCGGAGGAGAGATGCAAGCGCAGATACCTTGAGGCATGAGTCCGAAACCTGTAGACATCCGGGACCAGAGAGGGTTGCACTGCAGGCACAGGTAAACTGGGCAGAGAACAGAGCAGATCGGAGCTTGACATGATAGGACTAGACCGGGACTGACCAGAGTGACTAGTGAGCAGACATGAGAAATTAGTCTTCTCAAAAGGTCCTTTGTGCATGATCTCAAAATGGTAAAATGCTGATTATTTTTCATAAAAGTCTCCATTTATCTTACCTTCGAATTGATGAGCCAAAACCTCGTCCTTCACTCGTGTCATCCATGTTTGGTTTGTTGCAAAAATATAAAAGAATGATTTTGTGTTAACATAATTGTACATCTAATGGATATACTCTACTAGCTTTCAAAGCCAGATGAAAAAGTTAACCAATTAGTTAAACAATGTTATCTAATGTTTAATAACAAATAAGAAAAAAAAAATGAGCACCATGTTATTATTAACTAACATTTGCATCTATTTATGCTTGCCAAAAAATCCAGCTCTTGGCAAGGTGTCAAAACCCTTCCATGTCCGTGGCTCGGGTGCTGAAAATAGTATGCAGAATCATATTGTTAATAATGCTACTATCTGCTGTTATAGACAAATGACAACAAAGTTCACAGTAAAAAAAAAAAAATAAATAAATGAAAATCTTTTTAGATAAATTCTTACTTGTTCTTAGTGAGGAGAGCAGGGTGGTCGTATGGTGTTGATATTGCCCAAAAAAAGAGATTTTTGTGTCTAACAACACTTTCACACAGTACTTACCTTATCTAATGCATCCATGCATCAGGAATTACAGCTACACTGATCTGAAGTGAATTCCACAAATGAAAACATTCTGAAAGTGTTACTTACTTTTTTATTGTTACTTAATCTTTAACTGTATTAAATTGAATAGATTCATTAATAGACCCACTTGATTGTTTACAAGAAAATACTTAAATAGTGTATGCTTACCTTCATTGCTAGTTTTTATAGGAACACCCACCTGGAGGGTAAAACAAGGCCAACTTCAATATACACCTTATTGATGATGCATACTATATATACAGGTGGGCAAGCAGATGAGCCTAAAACATAAATGCAACGCACAGTTTGTTGTTAAGCATTGCATTTATGTTCTAGGCTCATCTGCTTGCCCAGTTACTGTATGGCGTTCATATTCTGGGCTCATCTGCTCGCCTGTATATAGAATACATCATAAATAAGCTGTATAAAGAATTTGACTTTTTAATATCACTGTTTTATTACTTTAAGGTACTTAAAGTGAATACTCTACTGTTTAGTGATTGAAATACTGCAGCAGGTGCTGTATATGGATCACAAGTGCCCGAAATGTGATGTGTCCTTGGATTCATTAATGTATTCATTCATTAAAAACAATACTGATCTTACTGACCCCAAGCCTTTGATCAGTAATGTGACATGCTACACTGTTGGCCTAACGAACAGCTTCTGTAGTAATAAACAAGGAAAATGATACCGTGTTTCTTGATGGATAGCACTTAAGATGATTTCTGTGTTCGAGGTTATAAACGTTTGTTATGTTAAGTTTCCCAAAAATGGACAAACGTTAAACATTAACAGTGGAGTCTCTGTCTGTTCCTGGATAGCTGTCTGTTCAAAAAGTGCTAAAATGTCAACCATTCATCACTCAAGTAATTTTTTCTTCACTATGGCTTATAACTTTTGGCGTGATGATGAAATATTTGTCATTTACCTGACCAGAAGACGTTTTAACGTTCTGATCTGCATACTTAAAAGAAATAGCTAGCATTGCTGGTAAATTTCACATAGGATCGCAAACACTCCGGAATTACCGACTATTCTGTTCTATTTCGTTCATTTTGTAGACAGAACAAATGAATGTCACATTATAAAACGGATAGTTCCGGCCCTTGATTCTGATTGGTTGAGCCGCATTCGAGGCCGTTGTAAAATTCCCGAAAACATACAGCTGACCGCATTGCGTAAGTATTGCTGCGCCACTGAGTATGTTTCTGCATCAGTCTTAGCAACCACTCTTAGCAAAGTAAACATATGTTTGTTCTCTGTTGATTTTGTTCATTGAAGCTGCATTATGTAGAAGAGTATTGTGAGAGAGATATATAGTGACTGAGTGTACTACCTGCATTCAGATTTAGCATTTTCCTTCAGGTCAATGTCAGTCCTATGTTCATAATAAAAATCCGTTTGAATGTCCACTGTGATCTTGTCTTTTTAACATTTAATGGTTTTCCCGTGCCATGCTGGCACTGACAGACAGCGCTAGTCAAAGCATTTGTCATTTGCGTCTTGTTCCGTGTTCACAACAAGTTTCAGTATAAAAGTCTTTGCGACTGAGTGACTCGCTCATAAAGACAATATTTGCTGCCATTTAATGGCGTAATAATGTAACTTCTGTTGCTGTTCACGGTCAGGGACTATTTTTTTTCCAGCGAAAGGAAGACTTTTAATAATTTTACTTAATTAAAGTTGCATTGATACATGTTTTTTGGTGTTAATATTTGTATTGTTAATTGTTGTTAATTGTACCATTTTATAAAAGCAATAAGCCCAGTGAAGCCGTGGTTTACAGTGAATTTATAACAGCTAAGGGGGTTTTAGGCACTCTGCTCCGCGTCGTACTTAATAACGCCCTGTAGCTGTTATAAATTCACTGTAAACCATGGCTTCCTGGGGCTTATTGCTTTATTAGACACGGTAAGTGTATGTAGTGTTTGAATATTTGCATATCTTATTTAGGGATAAAATAAAAGCAATACTCACGGTATCCTTGCTTGATGAAGAGACAGTTCAACGGTCATTTGAAATTTAAAATCCGCGCTCCAGAGGAATCAGGGCCTGTATGTATAAAGCCGCTCAGAGTAAAATGTTAGTCTTAAGTGTGTCAAAAATCTAAGAATGACGTAATTTTACTCTTATTCCTAGACCTAAGTGTCAAGACTTAGCTTGATAATACCTAGAAGTCTTGGCTCCTAAATTATTTAGAAGAGCTGGAGAGGTCTCCTAACCTAGTTAGGAGTAACAAGATGGCAGCAAATAAGAGGAGATACATGCTTTCCAATAAAGATATGATGTATTGGAGTTATATGATAACATGGATTTGATAAAATGATATAAACTTGATTGTCAATTCTTTTTGTAACTGACCTAATAAGAAATGTAATAACTTTAAGTACATGTAATAAATTTAATAAATATTACTTAAACAATAATTAATGTTTAATGCATTTTAATACATTTAAACTTGCTGTATGCGATTTCTCATATTCGTTGTTGAACACTGTTGATATTTGAAATTAACCCAAACAAACCCAGCCCTCTCTTCATTGCGCCGCCTCCAAAACTCACACTCCAATACTAACTACTCTGCTCCGAATCGGTCTCGAATCCCGGCCCAATCGCTGCTGGCATGCGAAGCGAATGCACTACCAATGACACTAAACACCTCATTCTCTAGCGGGCGTCAGTGTGCAGTGGTTTACCTGCAAAACTCTCATTATCTGGCCACTGTTGCACACATAATGCAAATGGATGTCTGTTTATCACAGCTGATGCGCAACAAAATGCTTCACGAAAAATAAAGCGCAGATGATGAACGAACGACAAGGAAGCGCAAAAAATGAACTTACAGTACACAAGAGTAAATACAAACTTACCACACCAAACATAGCGGCCAAAATTGATGTGCAAAGGTTTTTTTTTTTTTTTTTTTTAAATGACCCTACAATTTTGCTCAAACCATCAAAATATGAGGAAAATATTTTTATTTTTATGTTTATATTATTTAAATGTTTTAAAATATGACATTGACTACAACATAATCAGTTTTTAATATTTCTTTGGTTCTCTCTTGTTTTTGCATGTGTTCATAATTTCTTTGCATGACAGCCTGGCCAAAAATAATTTGAAATTTCATTATCACACATGAAACAACTGACTCCAAGCACAGCTACACGATAACACATTTTTAAAAATATTTGAATTAAGGTTGAAGATGTCCATTTTCATATGGCTGGACATCACATTTGGCCACTGTTCTATGGCATTTCATTGACTTTCCAACTAACCATCAAACCATGCAGCAAAAGCAAGTCACTTTTATGTTGACTGTGGGCTTTCCTGGAGTTGTTGGAGCAGTTAATGGAACTCGTGTTCACATCATTGCTCTAACTGTAAATGAGGAGACATATATCAATAGAAAAAGATTCCACACCATTGTAGCAAATCAGCTCAAAAGAAATAGGAGTAATTAAACATAACGAATTATAATTAATTATAAATATTTACAGTTTCAGACTGTAGCAGAATTAATTACGATTATTTAATCAGCTCGTCCAAGCGAACAGAGCATAATCAGTTATCAATTCTAGGATACACATTATCTTCCTGGCCAAGAAAGAATAACTTTTTCCAACAATATAAAGTACTAGCAGGGTAATAGCATGTAGCTAGATCAAAACGTTTAAGAGACTTTGATTTGTGAGCACCAACACAGAGACAATAAGCGTGGATATAATGGTTTAATAAACGAAACTACGTTAGGCTACACACACAACTAAACTAAGCAAAGATTATATATAGAATAAAGAAAGTGAAGGAAAGTAAATAAAGAGAGAAGAGAATGGCAAGATTACAACAGTTAACCACAACCTGCGAGAAACATCAAAGAATCAGGTCACCTTAATTCAGACTATTCTTAAGAGCATTTCTGAGAAGTTTTATACATACAGGTCCAGAGCAGTGACAAGCTTACATGTCATCCAGTGGTAGTCCAGACACCCAAGTGCAACCTTGAGCAATGGAACTGAGCGGTGGTCAGATGTCAACATTGTGACACCGCTGTAACAACCCTCACAACGCAACGTTATAGCAACCTTTTGGCCACGTTGTTAAAACGTTATTAGAAGGTTGGCTACGTTGTACCAACATTCTGTGTTTGTTGGGTAGTAGCCTATATCGAATCTGTGAAGCCTAAAATACATGCTGCTGTCTGTCGCTAAATAACGTTTGTAACTTTAAATTAATCGTAAGGATTTACCTATTTAATGTATAAACAGTGACTATCCAGTGTTATTTTACATTTGATTTAATTTCACTTTATTTAATTTCTGTAACTAGCATCTCTACCTGAATACTACTGTTAGAACTACCTAAACTTAAGTGCAAATATTATGAGATATAAACATCATTGGTACAAACGCATGCATGCTGGAGTTTTCGTGTTATCTAAATGATATGATCTTATGTACGTGCGTTGATCAGTGTTAAAAGAAAATAAATTAGATCGTTTGAATGACGCACTGACCTGTCAATCTCATATTGTCTTGTACAAGTCAGAATGAGCGAGTGACATATGCTTGGCAAGGTTTGATGGTTCTTCATCATCTTTATAAGCAAAGTAATTCCAAATTATACTTCGTCTTCTCTCATTATTAATTAGTTTTGGGCGTGTTGAGTGAGATTCAACTGCTTTATCCATTTTGTTCCTCAATGTTGTCACATTTGCCAGTTTCGTCAGTTTGTGTAGCACACTGCCAGCAGCATATACCGAAATGAGCAAAATTATGATATCGTACCGTTTGAAATAAAATATATACACCGGTATTTTCCCAGTACCGGTATACAGCGCATCCCTAATAGTAGGTATATTATTATTATTATTATTATTATTATTATTATTATTATTATTATTATTATTATTATTAGTTGTGGTTGCCAAAGGTAAAGCATCACTATTCACTATTGTTTTCTTGCATGCTTATTATTCTTCCACACAAAACTTTGGTGCTCTACTCCTTTTTCCTTCTAAATATTTTGAAATTGAGTGTATACAGTTAAACTTATAATCTCCAATATTTTTTTTTTTTTGAGTGTTTTTGTAGCCTATTAGACGATGATGTGAAAAGGAACTAATTAATAAACATTTATTTGAATTGACTGAGACGTTATGTGAACCCATCCTTTATGGGAAGTGTTCTCGGTTCCGGCTGACCTAATCTATGCAGCCTAACAATTTACATGATTTGAATTATAGAAGTAGATGGTGTGTTATATGTATGCAAGTTTAAACAGATGTGTTTTTAGTCTAGATTTAAACTGACAGAGTGTCTCTGCTTCCCGAACGGTGATAGGAAGACTGTTCCAAAGTTTAGGTGCTAAATAGGAAAAGGATCTGCCGCCTGCAGTTGATTTTGATATTCTAGGTATTATCAACTGACCAGAATTCTGAGATCGCAATAGACGTGAAGGACTATAATGCATTAAGAGCTCGCTCAGGTACTGGGGAGCTAAACCATTTGGTGCTTTGTAAGTAAGTAGCAAAATTTTAAAATCTATACAATGTTTAATAGGGAGCCAATGCAATGTTGACAGAACCGGGCTAATATGGTCATACTTCCTGGTTCTAGTAAGAGCTCTAGCTGCTGCGTTTTGGACCAGCTGTAGTTTGTTTAACAGGCGAGCAGAACAACCACCCAGTAGAGCGTTACAGTAATCTAGCCTTGAGGTCATGAACGCATGAACTAACTGTTCCGCATTTGTCATTGAGAGCATATGTCGTAGTTTAGATATATTTTTAAGATGGAAGAATGCGGTTTTACAGATGCTAGAAACATGGCTTTCAAATGAAAGATTGGTATCAAAGAGCACACCCAGGTTCCTAACTGACGACGAAGACTTAACAGAGCAGCCTTCAAGTGTTAGACCGTATTCTAGGTTATTACGTGAAGAAGTTTTTGGTCCAAAAATTAGAATCTGTTTTTTCTGAATTTAGTAGTAGGAAATTACTGGTCATCCAATTTTTTATGTCAGCTATGCATTCCGTTAATTTGGTGTATTGGTAAGTTTCGTCAGGGCGCGAAGAAATATAGAGCTGAGTATCATCAGCGTAACAGTGAAAACTAAGGGCATGCTTCCTGATGATATCTCCCAAGGGTAGCATGTACAGAGTGAACAGCAACGGTCCTAGTACTGAGCCTTGTGGTACTCCATATTGAACTTGTGATCGATATGACATCTCTTCGTTTACTACTACAAACTGATAACGGTCAAATAAGTAAGATTTGAACCATGACAATGCAATTCCACTAATGCAAACATAATTTTCAAGTCTATTCAAAAGAATATTGTGGTCGATAGTGTCAAAAGCAGCACTGAGATCTAGTAACACTAATAGAGAGATTAAACCACGATCGGATGATAAGAGCAAATCATTTGTAACTCTAATGAGAGCAGTCTTAGTATTATGGTACGATACCATTTCTTTCTAAAAAGGAACATAGTTGCGATGATACTGCCTTTTCTAGTATTTTTGACAGAAAAGGTAGATTCGAGATCGGCCTGCAATTGACTAATTCTCTAGGATCAAGTTGTTTTTAATAAGAGGTTTAATAATAGCCAGCTTAAAAGTTTTCGGTACGTACCCTAGTTATAAAGATGAATTAATGATATTAAGAAGAGGATCTATGACCTCTGGAAGCATCTCTTTCAATAGCTTAGTCGGCATAGGGTCTAACATAAATGTAAATGTGGGCAGTGTCATTAAAAATAAAATACAAAATGCATATCCAGTATTTTAAAATTGCTCTTTCAAGCTGCCAGTAGGGAGAAAAATGATATGGATTTCGTGGATGAATTTAAACATTAAAGCTTTTAAATTTACAGACATAGACATCAAGTTAAACTGCTAACTCTTAGATAACCATTAATATATCATTTCAAACTTCAGGCCTCAGTGAGCTCCAGCAAAGATAGCAGGGCGCATTGTAACGCAGTGTTACAACATTCCCTATCTGTGTAACTGGAATTTAAACCAGGTTAGTGTCTTCTGCTAGTTAGCGAAGCATTAAAGGACTAACTACAGATTAAAATATGATATGGCAACTAGTAAATAACATACGTTTTGTTATGCTAGCATGTGTGGAAATGTTTAAACCATGTGTGTTAAAGCACCTGTGTGAAAACCTGGAAAGAGACGTGAGGATTTGGGGAGAAAAACGAGAGAATGTCAGTGCATTCCAGTGAATTATTCATGGGAAATATCGTAAATTAATTCGGGAGAACAGACCACAAATGCAGAGTATGCAGAGTTTTCTTTTTTCTTTTTTTTCCCCCTCACTGTTACAGTGGAATACAAAGGGGAAAAGGGAAAATAATCGGAGGAAAAGAATACAGCAACTGAAAAGAGCTCTTACCACAGATATTCTTGTGATACCATGTCACATTAAAACACCAAGAGTTACGTTATTCTCATGACATCTGAAAATAAAACAGGAAGGAATATTTACAGCTCATTCAGTCAAACTGACGGATGATTATTTGTAGTATATTTGGAGTATAACAACTCCAACTCTTTACAAAGAGGGTTGAATCATTATCACAAGGGGTATTGTTACCTTTTACTCATTTGACAAGAATGTAAAACGCATCAAAGTCCCAAAACAATGCTGTGTTGAAAATATGAGGCAAAGTATACACTTGTTAGACACATGCAAACATAACACAATCTGTTGACTTTTTATAAACCCAAATGAAATAGTCATATAGCGAAAGTTCAGTAGTAGGCTTGTTGCCCACAACCCAACAGTCCTTTCAAGCAGAAAATAATAATAAAGATGATACTCAACAGTCCTTTTCTGTTTTGGCGTAAGTAGGAAATTTAAAGTCCTGATGAAAAAACAATGTCCCTAAAAAGAGAAAAAATATTAATCCATTGGTTCAAGGCCCCACAAAAAAAACCAGGTTATCCTCCAGCTGTATAAAGTCCCCAGAGTATAGTCCAAAACGTATATCCCATATGAAACGGCTCCAAAGTCTAATACACACTGTCTCTCTTCCCAGAGATCACTTTGGACAGTTATACCGAGCTAGGTTAGCCGTTAGCCAAAACCAAGTCACCTCACCAAACACGAAAAACTTCCTTTAAAATGGCTGCCCTTCCCTCCTTATTGGTAGGCCTACCATAATAAGAGTCCTTAGAGGCCAACAAAAGTCCCCCTCAAAAAAAAAAGCATGTGTAAATGCTCAAAATCAACATAAATTCAGAAAAAAAAGAAAAACTAAAAATCTACAGGCGTGGCACATATACATAAGCAATGACTTTTTTACTTAAGTGAGCGTCATGCAGGGCTTTACTGTGGCAGTGTCACAATCTTATATTTTGAAATGATTAATTTCAGTCTTTTTGAATGAAAGTACCCCAAACCGGAAGCGTCACCCATAATTCAAAACACAGTAGACTCGTCAGGAAAAAGGTGGATAGGCCAGTTTCACAAGAATCGGAAATTACGTCACATTATATAAAGTTAATCTACAGTAGTCAACATTTGAAGTGGATCAAAAAAGTTCATCAAAGTTGTCCTAAGAAGAAGGTTCTAGGAACTTTTTTGATCCAATTCAAATGTTGACTACTGTATTTTTAATTAATACAAATAAATATGTCTGCTTGAAAGAATGTATGCAAGTTATGAAGAGTGTATATATCAATAAAAAAAAAAGACCAAGTTCTTGTTTCTTTGAGAAGTGGTTTTATTTAATTTTAAGATGGACATACATCACAGCAGTTAAATCTGTGTCTGTATAGCATGTTCAAATGCCACATCCACATAAAGCCAGAGCTTTCCCAATCCAATCTTTTTTTTTTCCCTCGTTCTAAAAAAAAAAAATGTCAAGAAATGTCTGCGTACACAACGAACCCACTGAAACTTATTCAAAACGATGTAGTATACATGCCAGACCAGTATGTGGCACTGTAATTCTGCCACAGAGATACACTAAAAATGGAGAAGACTTGAAGCATGCGCATACACCTTGTGCGCTGTATACAAACCCAACTGACTAGGGTCGAGATGTGGGGTAATGACATAATTTCACAAAATATACGAATTGGCTGTACACATGAAAACGCAAGGGTGTCGTTTTCAGATTTATCCACTCTGGGACCACTCTTAAAAAAATAGCGTTTTCAGGCTTCCAAAATGCCGAATCCATCTGGACGAGACGCCGATACGATACAAAATTTTTACGTATCGGTGATCTGCGATCAGTCTCACTTCTTAACGATTCCGAGCCGATCCGTTTTGTTACCAGCAGCACAGGCAATAACATCAGCTGCGCGTTCTCGCTCTCTTCTCTCGTCTCATTTGCTCTGGTTAAATAGTGCTTGTATTGCGCATAATTTTAGTCATTCCCGCAGGTTTCACGCTCACACCAAAGGTTGCGCGCATCACTGATCTATAAAGGTGGAGTGAACAAACCACGCTCAGTCTCAAACAGAGACAGAAGTCAAACAGAGTCACAAGTACCAAAATCAGTGGCTTACTGCGCTTAAACTGCCAAATACATACAAAATTATGTCAAAACCAGCGGCACAGGCAATCTTGGCAAGTATTCAGATAAACAGTCAGTTTTGAATCGTTAAATAGCTAAGAAAGTGAACCCATGTTGTGCGTAACAGTATTGGGTCCGTTGAACACCGTTCATAAATAAGTCCAATATTCCTGCTGTTGTCTGTCATGTTAATCAAAGAACAAAAGACAAAAAAAATCACTTTCTGCTCTTGACTGAATACGTTTTATAACTTTAATGGTAAGAATTGATCTGTATTAATATTTACAATAAAGACTACAGAAATTAAGGTAACCAATGTAAAAATAACACTGAACGTGTTATTTTACATTTGATTACTTTAATTTCTGTAGTATTTCTTACCTGAATAAAAACCCAGTTAACCTGAAAAACTTAGTTTCATAGCTCTCTTTATTCTATTGCATTTATTTGAGCTGTTTACATTTTTACTTGTTTTTTTGTTTTTTCTTTTTTTATGAAAATAAATAAAACTTTGCGTTGAAGAAAAGTTGATTTTTGTTGTCAATTATAGTTTATAGAAAATCGGAATCGGCAAAAATCGGTATCGGCAGATCACACTAACAAAAAATCGAAAATCGGAATCGGCCAAGAAAATTGCAATCGGTGCATCTCTAGCTCTTAATATCATTCATATTTACAGGTTAATAGATGTTTTCTCCAGGAGTATAACTAAACCCATTAGATTTTAGTCAACTAAATCTTATGATATTTAGTCGACTAAAACTAAAACAATTCAAATGACTAAAATATGACTAAATCAACATTTGCTGTCAAAGGCCTTTACATTGCTCAAACGACTTTACATTGCGTGGCCACGAAATAAGGATGTCGTAACCTTGAAAACCCACGACTTATCACGTTCCCACAAGTTAATATGACATTACCACGAATTAATATCTCACTGGCATGACATATTATCACGTTCCATGATTTTCCCCCGTTAAAGTAAATTATCATGTCTTTACTTTGTATTTAAAGCAGTGCATCATTTACTTGTGCAGTGCATTAAAAAGTCCCATTTGCTCATGTCATTTGGCAGAGGCGTGTATGCTCTCGCGCTCTCTCTCTTTCACTCACTCACTCACCCAGAGAAAAAGAGTGAATCCGCATAGGCCTATGTTGTCTAGTACAGATACAGAAGTTTGATTGCAGAATGTTTGCTTAAGAAGTTTAGTATGTCAGTTGTTATATTTCTGTATATTATTGTTGAAACAAGATGGGGATAGTCTTGGGCAGTAAACCCCCAGGCTGAAAATAGGCCCAAATGTCTTTGAGATTCCCTGCTTTGTGAGGACTTTTTGCTGGTCCTTACAAGGAAAATTGAATAATAAACATAATAAAATGTGTTTTTTTGAAAATGTAAAAATGCAGAGAGTTTTCTGTGATGGGTAGGGTTAGTGTAAGGGGATATAATATACAGTTTGTACAGTATAAAAACCATTACATCTTTAGAGGTCCTCACAATATAGCAAAACACAAGTGTGTGTGTGTGTGTGTGTGTGTGTGAGATATTATCTTCACCAGAAGGATGATGTATGGCTTTGAAATCATGCACTCCTCTGGACACGTTTGTCATTAGCTGTGATTCCATTTACCCATTTTTATGCAAATTTTGGGATATTGAATAAACACTACATGGAAACACCAAGATGCGCGTAAAGTATGCGTGGTTCATCTGAGGTGGATTTTTTTATCCGAAAATAAGACAAACTGCAATTAAAACAAATTTACTGAATAAATGCAACAAATCAATTCTTAACCAAAAAAAAAAAACAACAAAAAAACTCAAAAGTGGATGGGATTGGATTGGATTGGAAGTCTGTCATCAAAATGGTTGTGTATAATGACTTCCCTCCCTTTCACCCGATTGCGTTCTGGGCATCTGCTTCCGGACACAAGATAACATGACAGCGTTTATTATGTTTTGTCTTTAATTTAAGATGTACAAAAAAAGATCCACAGTTTCTTTCCCGTTTGCAGCAACTTCCATTTTTATTACTGGGGCCGTATCAGTGGTGTAGTCCTAATAAAAGAACAATAATTAATACGTTTAATGTATTTTAATACATTTAATGACTTTGAATAAACCTTTTATATCTTTAAATGTAACAATTTCTCCCACTCTCCAAATCAATGCTCTGACTGTAGAAATGAAAAAGTAATTACCTTTTTTTGGTAACTGTAAAAATGCAGCAGTGCACCGGTGATGACTTGGACCCATCAGTCCACAGTAAGCTGGCTTTTAGATAGTACTATTGCTAAACTTACCACACCAAACATAGCGGCCAAAATTGATGTGCAATTTTTTCATTTATTTTTTTAATGACCCTACAATTTTGCTTAAACCAACAAAATATGAGTAAAATATTTTTATTTTTATGTTTATATTATTTAAATGTTTTAAAATATGAAAAGAAAGAAGAATAAAACACTAAACTAAGCAAAGGTATTTATCCGACAATTTTTGGCAAAAAAAGGAAAACTACAGCTACAGGTTTCAGAAAGACAAAAAAGCTCAGAAAAAAAGCACACATTGACTACAACATAATTAGTTTTTATATTTCATTGGTCCTCTTGTTTTTGCATGTATTCTAAATGTCTTTGTATGTGTCACAGACACGCCAGGCTCTACACTCACCCAATCACATCGCACTCCCTCTCCTGAGTACTGACAAGCCACACCTGACGCTCATTCAGCACTCATCACCACAGCCACATAAAAGACACGCCAGTTCACTCAGTCACTGTCCGGTCTCGTTTACACATGCCAGTGTTTACTCACCTCTAGGACTCCCTTTGCTCGACTACTTACCTGTCTCCAGCGTCTTCAGTGATCCCTTGTGTCTCCTCGTCTCCTGTGCATCTCCTGTGTGTTCGTCTGTTCCACGTCTCCCGGCATCCACACTTCCTAGAACACACAGACAAGTATCAGTTCCAGTTTATCGGCTCATCGACCTTATCATCTGTCATTACTCACCTGCGCTCTGCTTTACCTGAAATAAACCTGTTAACCCTTACCTGTGTCTCCGCTCCCTTCTGTATGTAACAGTATGATAGCCTGGCCAAAAATAATTTGAAATAATTTGAAATTTAATTTCATTATCACACATGAAACAATTGACTCCAAGCACAGCTACGCGAAATGCTTATCTTTTAACACATTTTTTTTTAAAAATATTTGAATTAAGGTTGAAGATGTCAATTTTCCTAGGCTGGACATCACATTTGGCCACTGCTCTATGGCAGTTCATTGACTTTCCAACAAACGATCAAATCATGCAGCAAAACTTTGATGACAGTGGGCTTCCCTGGAGTTGTCTTCCCTGCAGACTCGCTATTGGCTGATTCAGAGGTTGACGGTGGCCATTTTGAGTTGACATCATTGTAGTCCTTAGTTCACAGCACTTAAGTCAGCACTTAAGAATCAGTCTTATACTTTACTAGAAGTTGCTTTTAGCTTCTTTATAATAGTCTCCTACTCTTAGAAAAGTCTTACTTTTTACTAAGAGTTTTTTGACACTTAAGTCAAAACTTAAGACTGTTCTTAAGAGCATTTCTGAGAAGTTTTATACATACGGGCCCAGATATTTTGCGCCAATTTCCCAAAAAGTGAGGATTTTGTTTTCTTGAACACATGGAATGGAAATGGTGCCTTATTCACAAATGTTTTTAAGCGATATTTCAATTTAGCACATAAGTTAAATTTGCAACTTTTTAAATTTGTTAATTAATCCAAAAATACAATTTCTGTCACCCTTATGTCGTCCCAAACCCGTAAAACCTTCGTTCATCTTCTGAACACAAATTAAGATATTTTTGATGAAATCCGAGGGTATCTGATTCACACATAGGCAGCAATGTCATTGTACATTTTGACATCCAGAAAAGTACTAAAGACATTGTTAAAATGATCCACGTGACTGCAGTGGTTCAACCTTAATTTTATGTAGTGACGCGACAAAAAATTTTGTATGCAAAAACAAAAAAAGAACGACTCCTGTCATTCTCCTATGCATTTGATGTAGTAAACACAGTGCAGCACTTTTGTGTTTACGTCTGAATGCCGGCTCCTGTGTCAGCAACACACACATGCATAGTGGTGCTCACGTGTACAGTTTCAGCCAATACTGAGTCGCCGTTCGGATGTAAACAGCCTACTCTGTGTTTACTATGTCAACTGCGTAGAAGACTGACAGGGGAGATACGAAATTGTTGAATAAAGTAATTATTTTTGTTTTGTTTTTGTGCACAAAAAGTATTCTCGTTGCTTCATAACATTAAGGTTGAACCAACGTAGTCGCGTCGACGGTTTTAACAATGTGTTTAGTACCTTTCTGGACCTCAAAAGGTGCAATGACATTGCTGCCTATGTGTGGTTCAGAAACCCTTGGATTTCATTAAAAATATCTTAATTTGTGTTCTGAAGATGAACGAAGGTCTTGCGGGTTTGGGACATGAGGGTGAGTACCCACTGACAGAAATTTCATTTTTGGGTGAACTAACCCTTTAATGAAATGTTTGTCTGAAACAGAAATCTTGTCTTGAGTAGTACTGTAATATTCTTAGTTGATGGATATGGACAAGAATCATAGTTGGTGCGACCAATATTAACTTTGCTTTCAATCATTTGTGCAGATGCTGCATCATTGTATTACTTCTACATCTGACAGGCAAAGGTTAGTATTCACAGATCTCAGTTAAGATATTTGGTATTAATGTATTGGTAACGCTTTAGATTACAGCCCAGAAAGTACTGCGTAATTACAACGAATTTACAGTGTAACTTTTGATAATTATAGTGTACCTATAAAGTAAGTAGGTGTAAGTATAGGGGAACAATATGTAAAGTCTTGGGAATAAAGGGGTAACAACCAGGAAAATAACAAATTATTTATACTGTAAGTATTTTAGAACTAAGGGGTACTTACACTATTATGATAGACAACAATCTTACATTTAGCAAGAGCAAGAGCAATTTAGTGAGAAAGTGCACTGATTAAGTTGTTTCAAGGCAAGTAGAAAGAACTATTCCAATCTTTTTTAATACATGGGAAATATACTTTTGTTTCATGTAGTTACAGGGTAAGTATGACATTATGGGCTGTGAATTAAAGTGGTGCTTGTTACACTCTTGTTTCATGTAGTTATAGGGTAAGTAATGAAAAAAAAACCCGCAAACAATCTGATATCACTTGGAAACCTTTATTTGAAGAACAACTTTGGCCTATTTCAAAACAGATTTAAAGTTACAACACTTCTCATTCGTTTCTCTTGCTTTGCTTCCTCCTCCACTTGTTCCTCTTCTTCTTTTTCTTTCTTTCCACTGATGAATCTTAAGAGGGAATCCCATGTCATTTGCTATTCTGTATTAAAAGAAGATACAGTACACCCGGAAATGTGCTCACCATTTGCTCATCTTTTACCCTAATGCCATCTGAGATGTATACGACTTTCCTTCTTAAGATGAACACAAACAAAGGTTTTTAGAAAAATAAATAATCTCTGGGAATGCTTCATGTGTTCCTAAAAGTCGAAGTATCAAACAGCACCTACAGCAATAACTACAGTAATCCATACGACCCCAATGGATGAATCAATGTCTTCTGAAGTGAAACGATACGTATTTGTAAGAAAAATACCAAATATTTTAAAATTTTAAACTTTCGACCAACTGTCACTTGCATGTGCATGAGACAGTTGAGAGTTCATGCTTGATGTAACTTGAAGCGTGCCGAGAAACTCACGCGGATGTCGGATGCCGTCAGTTTTAAAAAAAATTTTACATTTTTTTTTATTTTTTTTATTAATGCTTACAACAAAATACACAGAATAACAAATAATGATAATGAGAAACAAACAAGACAGAATAACAGAGACGGCAGTTGTCGTGCGAGTTTCACATGAATATCCCGCGAGAATGCAATGCAGTATGCTTCGTTGAACACAAAGTTGGTCGGAAGCGAAAAGATGAATAGCCTAAACCATGAGAAAATTTCTGGGTATACTGTATTTTCTTTTAATGGGATTCCTTCTTAAGATTAATCAGTTGAGAAACAAGAGGAGGAGGAAGCCAAGCAAGAGAAACAACAACAACAAAAAGGGAAAAAACGTGTTACTTTTTGTCAGGACTTTAGAATTTGAAATGAAGAGTTGATTTAAAAAAAATAAATAAATGAATAAGTGTTGTACACCTGTTTTTAATTAAGTTGTTTTTCAAATAAAGGTTTCGGAGTCAGTTATATCAGATTGTTTGCGTTTTTTTTTTTTTTTTTTTTTTTTTTTTTTAATTACTTACCCTGTAACTACATAAAATAAGCACCACTTTAATTTACAGCCAGCAATGTCATACTTATCCTGTAATTACATGAAACAAAAGTGTATTTCCCCATGTATTAAAAAAGATTGCAATAGTTCTTTCTACTTGCCTTGAAATAACTTAATCAGTGCACTTTCTTGCTAAATTGGTCCCAAACGTAAGATTGTTGTCTATCATACACTCCAAAAAAAAAATGGTGCTATATAGTACTAAAAGTGGTTCTTTGGCTTGTAATCATAGGGGAACCACTTTAAGTGCTGTATAGCACCAAATCTTGGTGCCTCAGTGGTTCTTTAGCGGTTCTTCAGTGGTTCTTTGGGGTGGTTAAGGTGCTATATAGCACCACTGCCGTACAAAGAACCTGTTAAGCCCCTTTAAAGGTTCTTTACGAGCCAAAGAACCACTGTTGGTGCTGTTTAGCACCATTTTTGTTGAAGAAATAAAATGCGATATGGCACCTCTTATGGGTTCTACATAGCACCATTTGACAAAGGTGCTGTAGAGCACCTTTAAAGATATGGTGCTACATAGCACCGAAAGTGGTTCCCCTGTGATTACAAGCCAAGAACCAATTTTAGTGCTATATAGCACTTTTTTTTTTTTTTTTTTTTTTTTTTTTAATAAATAGAGTGTAATAGTATTTGAGTGTAAGTACCCCTTAGTTTTAAAATACTTACAGTATAAATAATTTATTTTCCTGGTTGTTACCCCTTTATTCCCAAGACTTTACATATTGTTCCCCTATACTTACACATACTTACTTTATAGGTACACTATAATTATCGAAAGTTACGCTGTAAATTCATTGTAATTACGCAGTACTTTCCGGGCTGTAATCTAAAGCGTTACCGATGTATTTTATGTTTGGTGCCATTTTTGTTGTTTTGCTTCCTAACATAAACTTCTCTTTTTCCCCAGTGTCTCTGCAGGACTCTGCAAACAAATTTGAGTGTTTTGTTGGAGACTCCGTCACCTTGCCATGTTTATATGAGAATAAACAAAGTAATGTACTTTGGCGACACAATGTAAGCAGGAGAGTGTTAAATATTATAAATGACAAACTCTCACTAGAAAAGCAGGACAAGATATTCCAGAATCGAACAGAAAGTTTCTCTTCAGAGTATCCAAAGGGAAACTACTCAATTATGCTGAAAAATGTAGAGTTAAATCATGCAGGAAACTACACTTGTTTTATTCAAAAATCAAATGAGGAAAAGAAGCTACAGCTTTTTGTCAAAGGTACGTGGAATCCTTGTTTGGCAAATGACAGAATTTTAAATTGCACATTGCAATAATATCAGCATTTTATCTCTACAACACTGATGAATTTACAGAACTACTTCTCTCAACATTATATTGTTTTTCTTACAGAAAAGCCTGAGAAAAACATTCAAAAGCCAGGAAACTCCTCCATGAATGCACAATCACAGAAGATTATGGCTTTCCTAATTGCTCTATTGGGACTTACTCTGCACCTCATCTGAGTTTTGCTCCAAGTGCTTGTTACATTTGATAGTATGTAGTGACAGTGACCAGATGTGTTTGATGTTGACAGTATTATTCTCAATCTGCGGTAAATCTGCGGGTCAAATCTGCAGAAGGGATTGCTTGTTTGGACATTATCTTTTTCATACTCATTATGTTTGGACCAGTGGATCGCTCACATTGTTCATATGCTATCACTCTGGACTATGCCATTGACTTGGATTTTGCTGATATGTTGAGTCTGTATCATTAGGGGCCAAGCACCACAAGTGTGTATTCGTTATTCTTCTGCACTTTAGTCTATGGTGGCACATACACCCGTTCATAGAAAATGTAATAATTTGCACACAGAGCACAGTCTGAATATTAACTGGGTATGGCTCAGTACCACTTTTTCATGTTTGATACCACAGCCTTGACTGTCTACCAATGCTTTTGATGATGACACATTTTCACAGAAGTCATCCACTCACGTTCCTGAGACATGCTGAGTACAACAATACCACACATGCTATGTTTTGACCTTACAGTCTGTCTTCCTTTTAGGTTTATTGTGTAAACAACTTGAGACCATTGCTTTTAGGCTATTTGCCCAATCTAGGCTTCGGGAAATACACATCCAACTATAGTCGCAAGTTCCGTCATTACCAACACAATTCAACATTTGCAATTTTTTTTTTTTTTTTTTTAAATCAACACTTTTTCTGTTATTATGCTTGGCCCTGTAACCGCTACTTTGAGCTATGTTTTATATTATGTTTACTGTTACATTGTTTGGTTTGCTTGTTTAATAAGTGCTCTGTTTTTTTTTTTTACATTTACAATACGACTTGCAATATGTAAGCAATTTGTCACAAAGATGGATAAAAGAAGAAACATCCGCTCGCTGTTCTCATGCTATCTGAACATTTACCTGAATGCTATTAACTTAAATTACTGTTTTTATTTGTGATTTACTTTTGTATTCATCATATTGTTTGCATCTTTGTTCTTATTTTTTAATAGCAAAGCAATATAACAAAATAAAAATAATTATATCCACCACATATCACTATATAAAGTCTACACACCTGTGTTTAAAAAAAACAGCTGGTTTTTGTGATGTAAAAAAATGAGACATATATCACAGAACATTTGCATGTTTAATGTAAAAATTACAACCTATACAATGATACTAAAAACCAAAGTGAAATATTTTAGAGAAAAACTTGGAATAACTAACTGCATAAGTGTGCACACCCCTGAACTAAAACTTAGTTGGAGCACCATTTGATATTCTTACAGCACTTAGTCTATTCGAATATGAGTCTATCAGCTTGGCACATCTTGACTTGGGAATATTTTCCCACTCTTCTTTGCAAAAACTTTCCAGATCTGTTAAATTGCAAAAACATCTCATTGTATGTTAGTTAGTAGTACCAAGGCACATTGTTTTATGCTCTATTGCAATTACACATTTAAGATGTTTAGTACTTCAATAGCACCTCCTGGTGGAATCCCAAAACTGCAAATGCACAGATTTTTCAACCCCAGTGTTGAATTTGTGGTCAAATATATTGTGATTTTGGCTAAATACTGTAGTGCAAATTGTTTTTAACTACTCCAACATCTTTCTATTCCAACGTGAGTTGGTGGTGTTTTACAAATCATAATATATTCCAAACAAAAAGCTGTTTTTGTGGTTGTCATTTTTGTGTGGCTGTTTTTGTAGTTTAGACGTTTTTTTGTTTTTTGTTTTTTATGGGGGCGGCCTTTGTGTTTTATATTTGTACAAAGGGGATTTTGATATAATCCAGCTTGCCTTATATGATGTCAAATTAATTGGAAAAAGGAATTAATAAAGAAGTGCTGTGTGAGCGAGTTCATCTCTGACTTCCCCTCTTGTCAGTGTGGTTGAGGTTTGTGTTTCCGCTCACAGTAAGATGTTTGAATGATCACAGTATAGCAGATATTCTTCTGAATCAGACAATGAAGATCATATCGCTTCAGATCTGTGAGTTTCCCACGTCACATTTGATTGAGTCAGTAAATGGGTTTTCTTTTGATTTTATATCTTAAGTGTTTTTCTTTCTCTCATAGATCTGCTCATGTGGTCTCAAGCCACACAGAGTCTAACAAACATACCAGTAACTTTAGGAGCTGATGTTATTATAACCTGTGATCTTGATATAGAGGAGATTTACTGGTACAAACTGAAATTACCGGATCCTCCAGTGTTGATCTTACGCACTTATGATAGCATATATGAAATAGCTAAATATGAAAACAGCATCTTTGAACACAAATATTCAGTGAAAACTAACAGTCGTCTGTTCATCAAAAATGTTACCATTGATGAATTGGGAGTTTATTATTGTGTGAAAACTAGCGAACCACAAAAATTCAATAACGGCACCAAAATCTACATCAGTGGTAAGATATTTTATCATTTCATATGTCTTTGTAAACCACATAGTGGCTTCCATATTGAATATACTGTATGAAGAACTAATATTTTGGTTTCATTGTTCTGTTAAAGACTGAAACTGAATAAAGATTGAACTACAAACCTTTTACAGACTTTGACCAAAAGAATATTACAGACTCAGTCCACAGGAATCAGACAGATGATGCTCCACAACACCAGATACCATGGAAAACTCTGACCATCACATCTGTCCTGATAAATGTACTCTTGACCATTGCAGTGATAGGTGCGTACAATTTTTTAATCTATGTTCAGGTGAAGGTCTCTTTGAACTTAATATACAGGGAGACAAACTCTAGATTTACACAAATGTATGAATATCTTATAGTCTTAATTTAGCTTTTGTTTTGTTTAAACTGTCAAAAGGTGTGATACAGCAGTTTAATTTACTGCCTTTTCAGGTTTGGTGAAGAGCTGCCTTAATGCAACCAGAAGATCTAAAAATACTTCAGTGGACCCTCAAAGTACAGCTGCAGCTCAGGTAAGAATAATTGTGTAATGAATATTAGCTTAATTTTAAAAATTGGCTTACAGTAATTAGCTGAGTATTTTCAAATAGTATTCATTCAAATAATGGATCTTGCACTAAATGCACTAAAATAACATATTAGCACATAATATGTTGTCTTATTATGCAACTCTACAATACTGATTGGTTAGTTGTGATATTATATTAAATCATATGTGATATTAAATAACTACAGTATTACGACCACTAAAATATATTTGTCTGTTGTACATTGCACTAGTTTCATAGTGCACTAGTTTGTAGATTTATCTGCAGAAGCTGTGTAATAAGTGGCATAATATACAGTCAGCTGGTGATTATTGCAAAGTAAACCCCTTCAGATGCATCTACTGCATGTTGGAGTCCTGATCACCTTTTTTCTGATAATGACCAGCTGACTGTACATTATTCCTTACATATATGGCCATTCATTGCTAATATCTTAATTTTTCAGTATGCTGAAATTGATTTTTCCATGCCTCCCGGTGGAAGCAGTCCTTGCCAGGAACAGACAACATACTCTCTTCTACAGCCAATAAAAACTTTCACAAACAAGGCTTAAGCTAGTCCCAGACTAAAATGCATGTTTGAGCTGTTTCAAATGAATGCAACTTGTACTGACAGATCTTAAAATATGTCAGAGCCATTGTTTTGTCTCAGTTGCACACTAATGTTTGTTTTCTAGTGAACGTTTATAAAAGCTACTTAAATACCCTAATTGAACTAAGGCCTAATCCTGGCTTAGGCTAAGACCTGTCTGTGATACTGGGCCATGATAATTTTTAATGTACATAATTTGAATATACAAATATAACGTTCATACACAAATACTCAGTGCAGTAGAATCTACTTGTACTTGTATGATGCAGACAGTTTGTAATGATCAGTTCTGAGATGATTTGTCACATTATGTTTTAAAGTTAAATATGAAAAAAATTATTAAAATTCTTATTTTTTGAAAATAAAGTGCTAAAAGTAGTGGACACCAGGGCTATTTGCCACAAGAGGAAATTCTCACAAATGCTGTATAAAGTTTTGAGTCCAACGTGTGTTTCCTCGACTGGTGGTTTTAACCACGAGGTTCATCTGTGCTCTCAGAACAAGAGTTTGTTGCATGCATGTTTTTGTGTTACCTTGTTTGCTGCTTAATGAATTGTTACATGTTTAAACATGCAGTTTGGTGGATGCTGTACACAGAGTGTGGTAGATAATATAATGCTCTTGTCTGGTAATAAAAGTTGCTGTTTTGAATGGAGATCTTGCTTTTACAGCTTTGACTTGTTCAGTCACTTCTTTGAGTTTATTTTTGTTTTATTTATATATGAGTCATACACCAGGGTAGATGCCAAATTTAATTTTATGCATATGAAAATGAGGCTGTGAGGGATAGACATAAAATCTTTAAAATGGCGTGCACTGAAAAGTTCCTTGATCAAATGCCGTTTTCAAAACTTTCAACTGTTTTATGGAGGGTTTTTTTTCCAAAAAAAAAAAAAATTGTTTTGAAAAGGTGTTTTGTCTGCTGAACAATAGACCATTTGGGTGTTTGGAAACAGTGATGATGTGTTTTGTGGGCGGAGCCTACCTGGTAGCAGAAAATATGATGATAGTGGGATAAAAAGGGTAACATTTACAGTACATGAAAGATCTCATCATATCTCTTCAAATAAAGAAGTACATTTTTTATTATTAATTCTTGATTTCATTAAATGTTCTACTTCGCATAAAACCGCTTTTTTTTTTTTTTTTTTTTTTTTTAAAGAAACCTTTGTGAAATAATTTTGCCACAAGAATAAGAAAGTTAACAGTGACTTGTTTTGGTTTGATCTTAAGGATCTACATCCTTAATGCATTGACTACAATCAATATTATTGTATTGTGTAATACAATAAAATATAATATTAACTACAATTAATAAAAACAATAGAAACTCAAATCATTCCAGAAAAGTGATGAAACATTACAAGAAAGAAAAAAAAAAGACAAATGCCTTCACTTTCATTTTTACAGAAGGTGCATATATCAGGTGCATCACAGTATTTGGATAAAAGTGCATTGCATGGGTAGATTTTATGCAGAATTTTAAAACGCTTTTCTCTCAATTTATTAGGTATGCAATATTTGTATGGTAATAATCAAGCTTTCCTCCACTGAATGTTACCTGTTATAGGCCCCCAAATAAATTTTCCTCTTGGAGTAGTGGAGTAATTGAGACTGAGAAAGTTGACAAATAAATTTATTATTGCATATATATATATATATATATATATATATATATATATATATACACCGATCATGCATAACATTATGACCACCTTTCTAATATTGTGTTGGTCCCCATTTTGCTGCCAAAACCGCTCTGACCCGTCAAGGCATGGACTCCACTAGACCACTGAAGGTGTGCTGTGGTATCTGGCACCAAGATGTTAGCAGCAGGTCCTTAAAGTCCTGTAAGTTGCAAGGTGGGGCCTCCATGGATTGGACTTGTTTGTTCAGCACATCCTACAGATGCTCGATTGGATTGAGATCTGGGGAATTTGGAGGCCAAGTCAACACCTCAAACTTGTTGTGCTCCTCAAACCATTCCTAAACCATTTTTGCTTTTTGGCAGGGCGCATTATCCTGCTGAAAGAGGCCACAGCCACCAGGGAATACTGTTTCCATGAAAGGGTGTACATGGTCTGCAACAATGCTTAGGTAGGTGGTACATGTCAAAGTAACATCCACATGGATGGTAGGACCCAAGGTTTCCCAGCAGAACATTGCCCAAAACATCACACTGCCTCCGCCGGCTTGCCTTCTTCCCATAGTGCATCCTGGTGCCATGTGTTCCCCAGGTAAGCGACACACGCACCCGGCCAGCCACGTGATGTAAAAGAAAATGTGATTCATCAGACCAGAACACCTTCTTCCATTGCTCTGTGGTCCAGTTCCGATGCTCACGTGCCCACTGTTGGTGCTTTCGGCGGTGGACAGGGGTCAGCATGGACACCCTGACTGGTCTATGGCTGTGATGCACTGTGTATTCTGACACCTTTCTATCAGAACCAGTATTCACTTCACCTGTCAGTGGTCATAATGTTATGTCTGATTGGTGTATATATAGTCTCTCACATTGTAGTCACTATAGAAGGTTACCTAACTATGACAACTTCCGCTTCTGAGAAACCCGGGAATGTGAAAACGGTCCAGTTAAACTACACTCCTCGCAGCCTGGTTTTCATTTCTTTGAAAAAAAAGAAAAGAAAAAAAAAAAAGTCTATACTGACACTGCACATCGTAAACACCTGCATGCATCAAGTGGTTTAAACCCTAACCAAGTTAACATGACAGGAAAGACTTTAAACAAATGCACTTGAAATGCAGGCCTACTTGAGTTTAGTCATTTCTATTCTGTTGTGTTCTATTTTAAAAAGCTCCTCAAACCGAACAAATATTTCAGGGGGAAACAAGAAACTGGTTAGCATGGCCTATTGCTGGTAGATGCTGGTAACTACACCATCTGACTCCAAAGAGAAAAAAAACAAGCAAAAATACAAATAAAGTAAAAGAACTGTGTCGACCACAGTGTGTTTTGTGCAGCAAATTACTGACTGCAAAAAACATCATTAACGTTTATTTATATAATGGCATGTAGGCTACAGTTGAAGAAAATATCAAATTAGTGTTATCATGAGTCATATTGTTGTCTGTTACAGGTATGAAATATGACTTTTTTTCAAAAAGTCAAAAAATTATATATATTATAAACAGAATAAAACACTATAGATGTGTGGTCAGCAAGCTTGACTTTAACTTTCTCTCGAAGATCCTTAATGAAGATCATGTGCTTTTGAAATTAATAAATTGATTTATGATGTTTTATATATAATAATAATAATCCATATTGTGTGCGTGTGAGGTGTTTATGTCGCTGATCTGCTCATATAGTGTGAAGCTGCAGAGACTTTAATAGATCAACAGATTTGGGGCAAAATGTGACTATAACCTGTGATTTTGATGGACAAGAGGTTAACTGGTTATTACTGAAACTACCAGATTCTCTGGTTATGATATTAAACACTTTTTCATCTGCAGCTCCTCGTTGCTACAATAATAGATTTAGACACAAATATTTAGTGCGAAGTAAACATTGCCTGTTCATATTATATAATGTCACTGTTGATGATTTAGGGCTTTATTACTGTGTCCACAGACACACCTCCAAAATACAGCAATGGTACCAAACTACATCATTGGTGAGTTCAGTGATCATGTTATTACACTTTCTTTTTTGATAGAATTGCATTTGTTTCTCTTCTGTAAAAAATAAATAATAAAATAAAAAATAAAAGTGTTCTTGGAAGGAAGAAAACCAGAGACAAACAATTTCAAAATACAAACCAACAGCAACTTCAAGTTATGGATCTTAAACAACCTCAAGACTCAAGCCTAGTGCAGGTAAACCAAGTAAAACCATGATTAATATAACAATATGCTATTTCAAACCTGTATGTGTCTCTTTCTTCTGCAGTACACAAAAGAGGATATTCTGAAGAATACTGTTTTTATCCATACAATAAAAGACAATGCATGGGGTCCAAAAACAACATTGGACCCCATTAACTTTCATGAGCAAAAAATAAATAAATAAATCTTCTTTTATATTCCACAGACAATGTCTCTGAGAGTGTAGAATTGTATTAATTCATAAAATCAGTCCATATAACTTTGCATTCTGTTTACATGGTATATTGTTTTCCTGTTGCTTTACACTGTGGTGGACTTTCTACACCATGGTGAAGGTTTCAGTCCAGCCAAGTCAACAACACCTATACACTTGTACAGCTGCTGAAATCAAGCTGAAGAAATCACACTTGACCCCATTTAGTTTAATTTCTCATTGTATTTGACAAAATGTAATTTATCAGGCATTGTATACATATAGTTTTTTTTTTTTGAGCTTGCAGAATGAACAATTACATGCCAAAAATAACTGCTGCTATTATTGTGCATTGGATACATATACATGTGATTTCTGTTTGATTAAAAAAATGTTGGGTTTTTAGACGCGTTTTAAACTGGAACCCAAACAGCAAAACCCCAAAACATATATTTGTCAGACACGCCAGGCTCTACCATCACCCAACCACAGCGCACGTCATCACCCGAGTTCTAATCACGCATGCCTGCATCCCATCAGCACAGTCATCAACAGCAGCACAAAAGGCACACGCACTCACACAGTCACTGTCCGGTCTCGTTTGCACATTGTCTTACCTGTAAGCTTACCTCAAGGACTCCTTCCAAGATACTTACCTGGTCTCCAGCGTGTTCCCAAGTCTCCTTTGTTGTTCCTCGTCTCGTGTGAGTTCCTCAGTGTCTTCTCAGCTCCAGTCTGTCATCTGCCTGCGATATCTGCAAGAGAAAAGACAAGTATCACTCCAGTATCCATATCTGCCACCTGTCATATCTGCCATCTCTTACCTGCACTCTGTATATGCTCCTGGTTGTTCAATAAACTATGTTACCTGCATTCCAGTGTCTCTGTCCCCTTCTGTATTTTAACAATATTATCTATACTCTATATATGTTTTAGATCAGAAGAACCTGCTAGTGTTCTTGAAGGGCATTGGTCAGATTTGTTAGTATAAACTGACTACTGCTCCTACAAAAAAAAAAAAAAAAAAAAAAAATTGATTTCCTACATAGCTGTGATAGTTTCATGTCTCTCTGCTGTGTTTTTCTCTTTACATAAACTAATTTCAATTCAGATCAATATTTCATGTTTATTTGCTAAGTATCTGCGTGATATTGGGATAATGAACAGTCATTCTGTATGTACTTTATTTCTTATGCAATAGGCTATATTTCTTGTGTCAAACACCTACACTCACGTTGTTTTATTTAATTTAAAGCCATTACCAAATGAGATGTCAGGCAGAATGGTGAAGGTGAATCAAAGAAATTGAATGGGTATTTATATTTTCTAGCTCAAAAAATGTAGGCCATCGCCTACCATAAAAATAGTCAATAAAAAGAAAACATCTTTTTTTGTTTATTCAATTTATATCAGGGGAAGTCATCACAGGTTTTTGGACTAAAAACCTACTTAAGTTACAACCTTAAGTTACAAGCTTACTTTTTCACAGTTTGGTCTCTAGTGAAGCTACATCTGCACAGCTTTGTGGCTAACACCTCTACATAGTGTAGTTTACCTCATATGAGGTATAGGCAATGTGTTTAAAAATGTTCTTGTAAAATATTCCACTTGTCTTGCTTGTTACAAGCAATGAACCACAAAGTCTCACTTTTGTGAGAGAGTGCAAACGAACCAATAGTTTTTATATTTGAGGTTATGCATCATATTCTGGCGATTTTCTTAACCCGTTTAATCCCACCGGTCACAATTGTGACCACAATTTTTAATCACATATTTTGGTGTGGTATTAAAAAGCAACTCTTTTTATGAAGCACATGTTCATTTATAATACAAATTTAAGATGTCTGCATGAGTTCTGGGCAGGTCTAACATTATTGGGTAGTTCGGTCATGTGACCACACTCATTTATTTCCTGGTACTGCCATCTTAACACGATGATGACATTAAAGCTCAGAAATGACAGTTAAGTTTTCTAAGTACATTTTTGAATAGCTCATACATTTTTTTGCACACATCATTATGAAAGGGTTATCTATACATACATTTCGAAATTATATTAATACATGGTTTCTTCTGTTGTCAGACTGCAGATAAATGAAGAAGGTCACAATTGTGACCGGTGGTATAACACAGGGAGTTTATGTGCCCCTATATGTTATTCTTATAAACTCTCTTTCAGACTGACCGTAAGTCAAGTTTTGGATTTACTTGATCCTTGGTGACCTTGGTCGGTCTGTCTGTCTGTCTATCTGTCATCTACACTATATTGCCAAAAGTTTTGGGACGCCTGCCTTTCTTAATCCGTAGGGTTTAATATGGAGTTGGCCCAACCTTTTCAGCTATAACAGCTTCAACTCTTCTGGGAAGGCTTTCCACAAGGTTTAGGAGTGTGTTTATGGGAATTTTGGACCATTCTTCTAGAAGCGCATTTGTGAGGTCAGACAGTGATGTTGGCGAGAAGGCCTGGCTCGCAGTCTCTGCTCTAATTCATCCCAAAGGTGTTCTATCGGGTTGAGGTCAGGACTCTGTGCAGGCCAGTCAAGTTCCTCCACACCAAACTCGCTCATCCATGTCTTTATGGACCTTGCTTTGTGCACTGGTGCGCAGTCATGTTGGAACAGGAAGGGGCCATCCACAAACTGTTCCCACAAAGTTGGGAGCATGAAATTGTCCAAAATATCTTGGTGCTTTACACCACTGCATCCAACGCTTTGCATTGCACTTGGTGATGTAAGGCTTGGATGCAGCTGCTCGGCCATGGAAACCCATTCCATGAAGCTCTCTACGCACTGTTCAAGAGCTAATCTGAAGGCCACACGAAGTTTGGAGGTCTGTAGCTATTGACTCTGCAGAAAGTTGGCGACTTCTGCGCACTGTGCGCCTCAGCGTGCGCTGACCCCGCTCTGTGATTTTACGTGGCCTACCACTTCGTAGCTGAGTTGCTGTTGTTCCCAATTGCTTCCACTTTGTTATGATACCACTAACAGTAGACCGTGGAATATTTAGTAGTTAAATTTCACGAATGGACTTACTGCACAGGTGGCAACCTATCACAGTACCACACTTGAATTTACTGAGCTCCTGAGAGTGACCGATTCTTTTACAAATGTTTGTAGAAGCAGTCTGCATGCCTAGGTGCTTGATTTTATACACCTGTGGCCATGGAAGTGATTGGAACACCTGAATTCAATGATTTGGAGGGGTGTCCCAATACTTTTGGCAATATAGTCTATCTATCTATCTATCTATCTATCTATCTGTCTCTCTGTCTGTCTGTACTTATTTATTGTGTTATTTATTTATTTATTTCAGTTTATAATGATTTGTAATAATTACCTTTCGATTTCCTATAATTTATGTCATTTTGTCATCATTTTATTGGATTATTTCTGCCGTACTGCTGCATAGGAATGCTATTTTGTCCTTTTTGAAACTGAGCCAGACAATGTTTACTTCATTATTAATGGAATAAAACACTAATTTCATCTATCTTTAAACTTATTGCTGGAGGTTTGTCATTTTGTTAACGCATCAACACCATAGACCTAGGGCTGTGTCCGAAATCGCCCCCTATACCTTACATAGGGCACTATTTGAGAGGACAGCCATTTGTAGTGGTGTCCGAAACCATAGTGGACGATGTTGAGTGCACTCATTCAATCCCACAATGCACCGCAATGACGAGTGTACAACCGATGCATGATCAACGGCTAGATAATACCCATAATGCACCGTGAGAGTCGCGCGCTGAATGAATTCCCGCGTCTCGCCAGGAGATGGCGCCCGCAGCTGAATCAATCATCCATTCATTTTCCAAACCGCGCTGGTCCAGCATTATCATACGGGTATAATTTCCTTTTTAATGAATCATTAAATCGTTTAAAAGGTTTGAACATGCTAGTTCAACATAAATATTCATTACTACTGGAGCTGCCAGTTTGCTACATTTCAAAAGATTATTAAACAGTAGCACAAACTATGCGAAATCGGCAGCCCTTCCGGCGCACTCAGTGTCCGAATTCACTCACTCGTTTCATTCACTCCTTCAAGTGGACCATATTAGTGGACTAATGTAGGGAATAGTGAATGAGGGTATAGGGGGCGTTTTTAAACACAGCACTAGACTCCCTGTGTTCTATACTGGTCACTTGTGTGACCAGACATAAAACCCATTTTTTCATGGACTTTTCAATATATATATATTTTTTTTTACATAATTGACATTGATTGTTTAATATCCTTACAAATACCATACAAATTCATGTCATCTCTGGAAAAAAATTGGGATTAAACGGGTTAATCTCAAGAGTGCTGTTAAATTATTAGCCTAAAATTAAAATTGTTTTGTGCATTGAGGAAAAAGAAGATTTAGCCTGTATACTTTATATTGTGTATGCTTTATGTCTTGTATTTGATATTTGTATCGAATGAATAATAACACAAAGTAGGCTAGTACGAAAGTAGCCATAGCAAATTGTGCAAATGATCAGAGCCTCGTTGTTAAAACCATGGTCGTTTTCCCATTTTAGCTCATAATTTAGCATGACATATCAGCAGTGCAGTGTAGCCCTACATTATTAGGTTTTTACCATTAGATGCGAAAACGTATATAAATATATTAAAATATATTTAGAAACTTTAAGAACCAGAATCACTACTGAAGAGTACGTCAAAGGCGTTACCACTGTTACTTTTCTCAGCGCTGGCCAGAATGGACCAATCAAAGACATTTGTGATACTGGAAAAGGCTGTATAAAATGTTTAAGAATATGTTTTGACTGATAAATCTACAACGTCCTGTGAATATATAGACGTAAAATATTAAATTTATTAAATTAATAAAATATTAAACAAATTTGTCCTGTAAGACAAAATATGTCCTAAAATTTGAACGCTTCTCAAATGCGGACTCAGTTTTCTGGGTCTTTAAGCGCCCTCTAAAGGAACACTTTGGACTAACAGGAAACAACGATTTTGAGAGACAAGCGAAAAGCATTTTGGGTCATTTTGAAAGATGGCGGACGACGCTGAGCAGGTATGCTATTTTGTTGTGTATGTCTTAATTGTTTAATAACTGCATAGCGTAAACATATCTGGCGTTTTCATTTATGTCTCGCTGCTCACACGAGCCAGTTTATATTCAACAGACTTCAGACAGTTGCTCATATGGTTATTCAATAATATATATGACTGAAACTTCATTTACAGCAACAAACCACCAACACTGTAGAAGAGCCTCTGGATCTCATCCGGTTGAGTCTGGATGAGAGGATCTATGTGAAGATGAGAAATGACAGAGAGCTGCGCGGCAGACTGCACGTGAGATCAAACACACATCCACTGCAATTTATTCATACTCATGTGCCGTTTTCCTTCCTTTCGTAATACCGGTGTAATACCACAGTGTACAACAACAACACAATGTTAAAGGAAATGAAACTGTTTTAACTTTGCCTTGCAGTGGCGGTTTAATACCCAATCAATATACAATAGTAAATAACACAGGCTCAAAGTTAATGCTCAACAGATTGTATATTAAACAAACAAACTACATATATTATATGATAATATACTATATAAATGTGTGTGTGTATGTGTATATATATATATATATAATATATATATATATATATATATATATATATATATATAATTAGTATATGTGTGTGTATTTATATTATTTTACGTTAGGCCTATGACCAGCATTTAAACATGATCCTCGGAGATGTTGAAGAGACCGTGACGACTGTGGAAATTGACGAGGAGACGTATGAGGAGATTTACAAGGTAACTGCTGTTGCATTCCTCCATGTTTATTGTTCTGTGAAGTTATCAAATTGAATTTCAGTGAAGAATTCTAAAGGGTTTTGCATTAATCTGTTGCATCAGAATGCAAAAGTAAATTATAATAAACCTTATATTGGTGATTTACAAGTTCGCCTGCCCATTCAGTCTGAATGGTTAATGGTAAAACAAACTTGGCTTGTTGTCCTCGAAGGAGGCTCGAACCCGAGGCTCGGCTTGGCTTGAGCTCCGAGTTAAACCCCCCTGTAACAGTACTGCGTAGAGGGAGAATAAGAGAAATAGAGGTGGAGATGGGGAGGAGGAGGGATGCTGGAAGAAGTGTCGCTGGGATGACGCAGTGACTGCTGCTTATATACGCTCGTAATGATGATTGACAGGACTGAATGTTTAGGCTCCTCCCGAACCTACGTTTGGAACTACATTAAATAGAAAGTACAACAAATATCAATCAATTTAACAGCAGCAACTAAGTAAGAAAATGAACAAAAAATAAATGCTAATCTTGATGTAGGATTGGGACACTTTTAATCTTTAATATTGAACAATATTTACAAAAAATCCTCTCTTCATTACCCTGGTTGAGTCCGAAATCTTAAAAATGCTGCCTTCGAAGGATACATTCTAAGGTCAGAAGGCATCAAGGCATGTCTGAATCCAATGTTAGCTTCACTTCCTGTCTCCTGAGTTGCCTTCATCTGATTGATTTTTGAAGGCAGCATAGATGTATCTATCTTTCGCTTGCAAACGCTGCCTGCAAAGCCATTGCCTGATGGGGCAGCGAGGCAACAAGTCAGCTGCCTAAGCTTTCGGATGCAGCCCGTTTTTCCCCCTAAAATAGTACCACTTTAATTTTCTTTTCTATATTAATAATGTTTTTTTAACAAGATTCGGGAGGAGCAGGTTCAGATAATTAACCTGATTAGCACAGGTGGAGAGCATTCAGTTAATCAACTCTACCATAACAAGAGGTATAAATACAGCAGACTTACCTCTGTTCTTCTAAGAGTTTATCAGCATCCCTTCTCCACCCCATCTCCTCACTTCGAGTTCTATCTATTTTTACCACACCGGGGGGAGTGCTCTGGGTTCGGGCCAATATTCCGAGCTCTGAGCCCTCCCCCTGGACAGCACGCCAAATACGCATAACTTTTATTCTTGAATTATATGTACATGTAAACTTGTGAATTTAATTTAAACCATCAATCATTGTTTTGACATGCATAACCCGTTTGTTTTGCAGTCAACGAAGCGAAACATTCCTATGCTGTTTGTCCGAGGAGATGGAGTTGTGTTAGTGGCGCCGCCACTGAGGGTCGGATAACTAACTTCCTTGAGTTGTACTCAACTTACCTACAGAATTATGCTTTGGACTCTAAATTCTTTAAGTGGGTGGACTTTTAAGTGGTTGATGTTTTCATTTGGACCCACAGAGTTGTAAATCTGTTTATTTTGCAACTGAACCTTTTGTTTTGCTTTTTTGAAACCCGTATTGGCAGTTTATTTGCGCCATATTTTTTGACTGTCATTAAAATTTTTGAAGTTCGATCTTTTTCAAATGACTGCTGTTTTCCCTAATGTAATAAAATTCTTGTTATGATTTGTCATGCAAAAAACCTTCCTACCAAACATCTGCTGTGCTGGCCTAAAATTATGTACAAAAAGCACATCAGTAACTCAACATTGAGGCATTAGAACAAAGTTTTGTATAAACAACATTATGATGGGAGTTATAATATATTTTCATGAGAGTAAATCAATTATTTAAAAGTATACATATATATATCATCACTTAAGAATTGGAAAAAAATTAAATGGGAGGAAAACTTATATATCAATGCATTTGCGTTGCTTTCCCCCGAGAAACTTTGAATTCACTCACAAAACATTTGTAATTTCTCTTGCAAAAGTACTGCATTCCCCTGAGAAAGTGCGTTTTTCTTTTTTCATATTTCCATCAAATGTTTTTTTTCTTTTTTTCTTTTTGCAAGTGGACGTATTTTTTTTATTGGGGAAATGTTAAAGTTTTATGAGAGAATGAAAAAGCATTGAAATGTAATTTTTCTTCCTAGCTCTCTCACAGGAAGAGAAACCCCTTGGACTGATTAGCCAGTCCGTCACAGCCAATGGTAATGGCATGTACTGAAATGAATGGCTGTGTACAAAACCGCCCCCTATACCCTCATTCACTATTCCCTACATTACTGGAAGGGCTGCCATAGTTTTGCATAGTTTGTGCTTCCTGTTTAATAATTATTTGAAATTTAGCAAACTGGCAGCTCCAGTTATCTTGAACTCTGTCATGGAATCTATAAAAACCTTAATTAAGCAATTTAATACATTAAAAGGAATTTATACCTGTATGATATTACACTGTAGCCACACAGACTTGGTCGGCATTACTGATTACAATTCGAATTAACACACGTAGACCTTGTTAGGTGCTTAATCTTTACTCTTTGTAATGATTACAATTGATTTTTGCTTGGTGCAATGCCGAAAAGTTGCTGTGTGGCATTCTTAGTTAAAAAACAAAACCAAAAAAAAAAAAAAAAAAACGATCTGATCTGAAGTTTTATATACTGCCAAATAAACAGACGGAGCTGGCAAGAAGAACATATGTGTAAACGGTTAACGTGTAAATGTAAACGGTTGGGTTTATTCTGTGAGATATTCTGTTTGGTTAAAAGGTTAAGGTGTGATTATAGGCCTTGATACCGCGCCTCCACTACTACTACTCACTACTGCGCAGACTCTGGTCCCAAGTTTAATACTGTGCAGAAGAGAGTGAAGGTGCTTCCTCCATCTTTTTTACAGTCTATGTTGTGAAGCATTGTGTTTTGAGTGTTTACTGATAAACATACTCCCTTACAGGGGTACTACATACACAGCCTCCAGGGACCTGTAATTCTTCATGTTGCTCTGCTACAGTTGAAACTACAAAAAAAAAAAAAACATCTTCCAGATGTAAACGCGCACATCAGACAGACATCTCTGAGATGTACGTGTGCTATCAGGGTTCATTTAACTTGCTAAAACATACTAATCTTTTATATCATAGCTTTAATGAACATGGGATAACAGTCATAATATGAGTCATGACCCTGGGATACTGATATTATAGTCAGATAATCCAGCCCGATCTCACGGCAATTCGTACGTTTTTTACGAGTTGACAAATCCGTATGAATTCATAGGAATGACCTACCCCAAACCCCACCCTAAACCTACCCATCACTTGGGTTTAGACAAATCGTACGAATTCATACGAATTAGCCACCTCGTAAAATATGTACGAATTGTTCTTGAGATAGCGTTGGATAATCTATAATCTAAGATTAGCTGTCTCTTAGCTGGAGATTCAATCAGGTAACAAATAATGTCAGGAAACGACACCTCTAGCCATTCCGTTGGGTCGTTTGTCACAGATACTGCACAGACAGTCTAACCCAATACACTCAGTTTTTCTATGTGTCTTGCTCTGTTGAGCGACAGAAGTGATTCGGTAACACTTTACATTAAGGTTCCCTTTGTAAAGGATTTATAAAGGTGTTTGTTAATGACTAATAACTCATTTACAAATGCATTATAAGTTGTTGATAAGCAGTTATAACTGCATGAATAAAAAGGGTGACTTTAACGTAATACCTGCCAAATAGTGAGCCATTTTTAACTCAAATGCTATAAATGCTTAATAAATGTATTTATTCACATTTTACTCAAAACCAGATTTCTATTTCAAATTCTGGTTATTTCATAATGCAGCAAAAATATACTGTTATGGTGAGACTGAAGAATGATTTATTTGTGGTTTTCTCAATAATATCTCATGACTTATGTCACTTTTCTCACTGTTGCTCATCAGAATTTACTCTGTGCATTACCCATGATACTCTGAAAAATGGCCATGATGCCTATTCAGAAGAATGTATAAAAACTGTTTATCAAAATGAAATTTTTTTGGAAAAAAAACAAGCACAACCATAACTTGATGAGATATTAATAATAAAAAATGTGATTACATTATTAGTTACTTGTGAACCCTAATGAAGGGTGAACCATTTATTCATGAGTTATAAATATTAGTAACTTGTGAAAGTGAACCGAACCATTTATTCATGATTTCTAAACGTTATAAATAAAGACATGATTCACATGTTTCCATTAAGGTTGACTTTCACAGGTTACTAACTTTTGTAACTCATAAATAAATGGTTGTTAATAACGGTTTAACTCTTCTATGAACCTTATACAGAATATGAGTTGATCTATGTGGTCTACTGTACATTCAGAACAGGCTGGATTAACTCAAAACTGAAGCTGCATTTTTTTTTTTTTTTTTTTTTTTTGTGTTCTCTTGATTTTAACATATATAGTTATTGGTTATCAGCTAATAACAAAATGCTAGTAAAGATGGGGAGCACTGTTAATATTTAATTATATAAATAGTATTATAATACTTAGAATTTAACAAGTTTTCTTTTTAAAATTTGTTTTTGAATTGTGCTATACTCGGATATGACCAGCAGAGGGAGCCAACGTTGCATTCAACCCCAAAATATTTTGTTCCAGTGGGAGTCGCTGTTGTTCTCTGTCACAGCAGCGGTTCCGCTCGCCTGATGCCTGTTATCATGGAAGTGATCAATCTCTAATTATGTTGAGCGTACTTTTAACTTGCCCAACAATTAACATCAAATTCACATTCAATTACATGTTAAATGATCTCTTGGGTCAAAACTAAGAACGCTATTCTTCAGTTACTTATAAATAGTGCAGTTGTTTGGATAAGAACACCAAAATAACACGTTCCCATGATATGGGTCTTTCCCATTAGCGAGACAGTGACGCAGCGTTCTCAATGAAGATGGCCTAACTTTTCCCACAGCTTAAAATAGTCCCCTGGAACTGGGTGATAACCAAATATAGCTAGTTTTGGGACTGGACCAGAGGGAACACAGTTCTGAACAGCTGACAAATGTAAGAAAAACTGCCTGTAACTCAAAATAATGTTATTGTAACATCATGCTGGAGGTCATACACAAAAAACGAACGGGTTAGTAATAAATAAGTTCCTAGATGATGAAAAGGAGAAATCTTTGAACAGTAAAATGTTATATATTACAAATACAATGTTATTTGTATGTTTTATGTTGTATTAGACACAACATATGACAGGCTAATTAATGAGCTCATTTGAGATATGCTGTGGAGGAACTGAGGAACATTGTGTTGCTCCACCAAATACCGGATAAAAAAACTTTCTCCAAATATTTGGATAAAAATATAACTATGGCCTCTAGATGGTTTAAATATTTTTTCTAACTTCTACCAAATGCGTCTTAAATTTATTGTGCTGGAATATGCACTGGAAACACAGGATCATTTTTGAGGATACATTTTTAAAATGGAATTTGTGGTGTATTTTTGCATGTAGAGAATATTTTATACATACTGTAATTCATTCACTTTGGCCACCTATCAGTAACTAAGTTTATCCTGTAACTCAGATTACTGTGAGAAAGAAAGTCTAACTAACTCTTTACTTGTGTTATTTCATATTGCAAACATGTTCCTGGGCTTTGCACTTATTACATAACAGAAACACTGGAGCATCTCCATGTGATCGTTCCCTGCTCATTCAGTTATGCTGAACCTGAAATAATTCATAAAGAATGGCCTCCAGATGAATGCTTATAAATGAAAAAATACATTCCATATAAAAATGACAAAAGCTGTATGTATATTATTGACCATATACTCTCTATGTAAAAGTTAGTGCTGCAGATGTTAAGGTCAGTCGACACTATTTGAGGAATAAGGTTGATTACCACAATCAATAATTTTGACTCGTCTCGCATTTAGAAATATCAAGGTTAAACGCTTGTTTGTATGGAGCCCCTTAAGGGACATGGTGATGGCAAAAATATGAGATGGGAGGAATTGTATGCCAATGCTTTTGCGTTCTCTTGCAATTCAAAAAGCTTACGCTACTTATTTTACTTCATAACTTGTTAAATATGGATAATTGTTTACACAAACGCATCACTTCACTTCAGAAGGCCTTTATTAACCCCCCAGAGCCGTGTGGAGTACAAGTTTATGATTGGTGGATGTGGATGGAAGCACTTTCTTCAGCTCATACTTGTGACCCCTGTTCACTGCCATTATAAAGCTCGGATGCGTCAGGATATTTATTAAAATATCTCAGATTGTGTTCATCAGAAAGAAGAAAGTCATATACACCTAGGATGGCTTGAGGATGAGTAAAGCTTGGGCTAATTTTCATTTGAAAGTGAACTAATCCTTTAAATCTGCTGTGGTCAGGTGGTACAAGTCGTAGCTCTCAGTAAATTACGAGTTTACACATTGTAATTACAAGTCCTACAAGCACGTTGAAGGCATAATATACTACTCTACTGGCTTACAGTTTTTTTGCATACTATATAGTAGGGAAGTATTCGATATCAGCTGCAGCATGAGTATTTTAGTGGTTAAATATTGTAAGTGCCTCACTGTAACCCAAAGAAAGAAATGGAGTGACACATCAAAATTAATTTTTTGTTGTACTCAACAACCTAGAATATTCCTTTAATACATAGCTTTCTCTTTGGCTGAGAACTGCTGGGCTTTGAATCCACACTCGGTTTACACCCTTTAGGATCAGTTTTTCCTACTAACTAATGTGAAAAGTCTTGGGCTGTTGAGAATGGCTTACGGACATGAGGGACACGACATCAAAGACCTGCGGCTCTAATCTTAGATTGGCTGGAGTGTCCAGCAATCCTCCTAAGCTGGAAATAGCAGTGCTAAACATAGACGCTTGGACTGTAAGATGCTATACTAATGTGCAAATAAAGATGTTGGCGAGTCAGTGCAAAGTCCATTTCTGTCCTAGGCTAATATAATATGATCTCAGAAACCTATTTGCACAGGTGTGTCAATTTACATCATCTGACAAAGGAAATGAGGTGTCTTTATTACTAGTAAATGGAAATTGGTGGTTGTTCATTTGTGTTCTAGTGTGCCTTATTATTGACATAACTTTAATGATTCCAAAAGTAGTGATATTTTTGATGCTTTAATGCTAAGTGTGTAAGCAAAATAACTTTTCTAGCTGCTTTCTCATTTGTGTTTGTGCTCCTATTGCGATTCAGCCCTGTTATTTCCCTCTTTAAAAATATTTCAGAAACAGGTTTCACTTACATTCTTTAACAGTGTTACCTTATATGGTTAGTTATTCTTTTGATAACAGCCACAAATATAAATTCTGTCATAATTTGCTCACCTTCATGTTATTTCAAACTTGTACGCCATTCTTTCTTCTGTGGAACACGAAAGAAGATATTTTGAAAAAAGTCCCAGTGTTTTGAGGTCAGTTTTGTTTGGACCCCAACATTCTTCAAAATATCTTCTTTTGTGTTTGAGGCAAAGCAACCAAACATAAGCTCAGCTCTTTTTGATATAGTAATGTGATGTAGTAAAACCTTCTAAAAGTAGTAATATTGATTTCAGCTTTTGTTTAAGATTATTTTAAGCTGATTGAACCTACTTTTACCCCATATAATCTAAGTGCACAGGCTAATCTTTGCTTTGTTTATGTTTCTTCAGCCTCTTTGTTCAGTATGATTTTGTTGAAAGGCAGTTTTTATAGATATATTTTCTTTTAAAGTGGCACTTGATTGTTTATTAATGTGCATATGCATCAAACATGTAGTTTATCACACATTTCTGATTGCTCTGCTGCTTCCATGTGTTATTCATTTGTACATATATGTCCATAAAATATCAGTGTGGAACCGTTAAAGTATCCAGACAGTGTTTATATCAGTATTGCTTCCAAAGAAATGTAGTAAACAAATTATTTTCTCATAAACTCAGAGATTTACATCTCTGCAGTGTCAAACAACAGTAGCTTCTGTGGTCTTCTTGTTTTTTACTCACCAAAAAAAAAAAAAAAAAAAGCCATAAAAACAAATTTAAATAGATTCCTCGAAATATAGTCATTTTGAGTTTCCTTGCTTTAATTTCTTCTTAAATAGCAGACATAAAATCAGAATTGTGCTATTATTGAAAACAGTTGTCTGGCAAACCGATAAACAATGGCATGCCGTTGTTTTAATGATTCTTTTGCTGCTCTGTATCTTCAAACTTAGATTTAATTTAGCTTGAATAGACAAACACACAGGCCTACAATCAGATTTATCATCTTGGCTAGTGTTCAGACAAGACCCTGATGAAAAACAGCTTTGAGTTGAGTGAGATATGGTATTACAAACAAGAAACAGAACTGTTGCTGGAAATCCATGCTTCTCATATTTCACTCACTAAAGCACTTTATAAATACATGACATGTGATTTAAAGCCTAAAGAAAACAAGATTGCACTAAGCGACACCCTAGCAACCATCCAGAACACCATAGTAACCAAAAAAATAAAACACTAATTGAAATAAAATTAAAAATATAAAAAACCTTAAACCTATTTTAAATGAGGTAGTTGCCAAGACAACATTTCTCATTTTTGATTGTTTAGTTTACGCACTAAAATTACTAAAACTGAAATAAAAATGATTAAAAGCTAATACTTTACAACACAACAAAAATTACTAAAACTTTAGAATTAAAATGAAAACCGAAAATATAATAATAAAAAAATCAAAATATTAATAAATGAGTATATTAATAATGCCACTTAGAATATGCTAACTGTATAGCAACACACTAAAAATCACACAGAACACCATAGCAACACCCTGGCAACCAGTCACAACACTATAACATCACAGTGGCGAGTTCATGAGAAAGCATCAGTCACATTAAAAATTAAATGAATCTTTTTTTACTATTTTTGTACAACCTAGTAGTGAAGAAATTGCTTACAGTAGATTTAAAGGATTAGTTCACTTTAAAATGAAAATTACCCCATGATTTACTCACCCTCAAGCCATCCTAAGTTTATGTGGAGTATTATGATGGATGGATGCACTTTTTTGAGCTTCAAACAGGTGGTTTCCGTGCACTGCCATTACAAAGCTTGGGAGCATCAGGGTGATTATTAATATAACTGACTGTGTTCATCTGAAAGAAGAAAGTCATAAACACCTAGCTTGAGGGTTGCTGAGGGGAAGTGCAAGTGGTGAAGCGAGCAGAGAAAAACGGCATTTTTCATGGACAAAGGAAAGGTACTCCTAAAACATGCAAATAAAGATACTTTTAGATGTTTAATTGCTATTTGAAGCATTTGGATCGCTACACTGTCATAAAAACAGGTACGGCGCTTGTCATTTGGGCAGTACCCTAAGGTACAAAGGTAAAAAGGTACTAATATGTACCTTTAAAGTACTAATATGCACCATTTAGGGGTAAGGTACAAAGGTGCCTTTTCACTTTTGTACCTTAGGGTACTGCCCCAGTGACAAGCACCATCTCTTTTTTTCTAACAGCGTAGATGAGGGCTTAATGAACTCATTTTTGTGAGACCCTCAAATTCGACCGAAATCGACCAAAATTTTTGACTTGTTTTGCCTGTAGCTCATAATTAGCCCGTGCGCATTCCGACTCATTTTGCCAGCACGGGTCACAAATGTTTTTCTCTAATACACATTGCCCATAATTAATCATACCCTTTTATTTTGCAACCTCCTTTTCACTTATAATGCCTGATGAGTTTGGAGAACACCTGACAAGATATCAGAATCACTCCAGACCCTTGCAGTTAAATTCCCAGGACCATGTTGGTGCTTCTCCTCTTCAGTTCACCCCACTCATTTTCTATAGGGTTCAGGTCAGGGGACTGGGATGGCCATGGCAGAAGCTTCATTTTGTGCTCAGTGACCCATTTTTGTTTTGATTTTGATGTTTGTTTTGGATCATTGTCCTGATGGAAGATCCAACCACGGCCCATTATAAGTTTTCTAGCAGAAGCGGTCAGGTTTGATTTTTTTTTTTTTTTTTATCTGTTGGTATTTGGTAGAATCCATGATGCCATGTATTTGAACAAGTTGTCCAGGATCTCTGCATTAAATATCCAGCAGTATATTTCATTGTACACATGGGGTACTTTTTTCTAAGGTCAAAAAAAAAAAAAAAAGTTTTTTGGCATCAAACACTCAAGATGTGCACACATTATATATTTATATCATGACATAAATATGAGACAAAAACTCATACAGGGGCATTTTTGCCCTGATATCTTGAATTTTAGGAGCATGTAACTGCATTCTATAGGCTCCATCACACAGTGAGTTGTTGCCTTGCATCATGTTCGTCACCATCAACTGTGTAAAATGTAAGATGAACTACGCATTAATCGTTTTAACACATTATATTTCAATAGCTAATTAATTAATAACACATTAAATCAACAGCCTTAATATTAGTTCATTTTTTATCTTTAATTTTTCACGTCTTAGAAAACAACAAGAACAACAATAATAAATTATTTCTTATTTTTGTGTGGAAAAAATAAATTGTTTATATACAATTCCAATCATCCCTTTTGTTCTCAAAAATTCACCAGCAGCATTTTTGTTGACCCTCAAATGGGCATATTTGAGCTAATACCCGAAAGGAATTTACAATTTGAAAACAGCTCCTTTCCACAACTTCATTACACACAACTGCCAGTTGGGTCTGGAGAGACTGCAGAAGTTTGCCAGGGATTTCTTATTTGATGACTTTCCTAGACATGCTACTGGGAGTTTTAGGTTCAACAGTGTCATTTGGAAGCCATGTTTGGCGTAAACAGAGCAATTTACATTGCTCAGAGAATATTACAGTAAATTTTTGTTTTCAACAACTTTAAATGGGTGACTTTGAAGTGTCCTGCCTACATATAAAATGACCACAATTAAGATTAGACCACAGAAGCCTTTTTTGTTGTTGTTGTTGTTGTTGTTGTTTTCCACTGTATGTTGTTTTGATGCCTAGGGAGCATTCTAGACTAACTCTGACCACAAATAATGTAGACGTCATATTATTTCCTATTTCGGTCGCAGGTGGCACGTAGAAATGAGCTCCAAAGCTTGTAACAAATACATCAGATACTTTCACACTATACACAGATCAGTCAGGACAGTTTATAAAGCGATTGTCTATTTAGCGACGACACAATGGAAGAAAAAGGCCCACGTCCAGAGAGCTTATACAGGCACCTGTGAATTCTCGCCTGACTCAATGGACAGCTGCGCTTCACTTTAAAAGTCACAGTGACGGACTGCAGAAGCTGCACACTTTCAGCCAAGGGAAAAATAAATGGCCTTGGTGACCTTGAATGGAGGCGTGCGTCAGAGATCCCATTCAAAATGCTGAAACGTGACACGACTAGATTTCTGTTACATTTAGGGATGAAAATCATAACACTGCATGGTGTATTTGCTCTCAGAAAAAAGGTACAAAAGCTGTCACTGGGCAGGATCCCTTTGAAAGGTACTAATATGTACACTTTAGGTAATAATATGTACATTTAAGGTACTAATATGCAGCCTTTAGGGGTAAATAAGGTTCAAAGATATACCTATTTGAAAGGGTACCTCCCCAGTGAAAGCTTTTGTACCATTTTTTTCGGAGAGTATTGAGAGCAGCGCTGGACTAGTTCCCTGAATGTATTTCTGGTGCCTTTGTCCGAATCATTAGAATGTGAATGGCAGTGGACAGCACCTTTTGTGCTGAGTTACTCTAGTGAATTGTTCACATAATATTAATTGTTCCCTGTAGGATGTTTTTCGCATCTGGCAGTGGACCCATATTGTCTGTAAACAATGGCTAAACATTGTACCGTATTACTGGTGTACAAACTGTTGCACCTGTACATAACAAATGATTTCCAGTGGGCTTTTGTTGATTAAAGTGTATTGTGTTGAAGTGTTAGACTTCTGATCTGAATTACCCAATCAGGTGTTGTTTATCCATGCTTATTTTCTTAACCCTGTGTGTACATGTAACATGCTCCATCATTTTGATTTTCACCCAGTATTTTTACCATTTTTATGCTTTTCTTTGGCAGAATTAGAGGAGATTTATTCAAACGTAGGCTGCACTACTGCTCAAAGGTGTGGGGTGGTGAGATTTTAATACTTTTATTGGTGAGAACAGACTTCATTCAAAAGCATCTTATCAACCCCAGTCGTCTGAAGCAAAGCAATGCGTTTGTGTAAAAAAAATACATATTTATCAAGTTATGAAGTAAAATATCTAGCTTCCGCCAGACCACCTTCCGTATTCAAGTTACGAAGTAAGTGTAAACTAGCGTCCCGTCAGTTAAGCTTATTCCGTAAGTTGAATAGGAAAGGCATAGGATGTAGCATAAGCTTTTTGAACTGCAAGAGTTTTACACTTTCTTCGTAAGATGAATACGGAAGGCAGTCTGGCAGAAGCTAGATATTTTAGTTCATAACTTGTTAAATATGGATTTTTTTTTTTTTTTACACAAACGCATCGCTTCACTTCAGAAGGCCTTTATTAACCCCCCAGAGCCACATTCTGTAGTTCATACTCGTTGGTATCGCTCACTGCCATTATAAAGCTTGGATGGATCAAGGTATTTATTAATATATCTCAGATTGTGTTCATCAGAAAGAAGAAAATCATATACATGTATGATGGCCTGAGGGTGAAAGTGAAAGTTTGAAAGTGAACTAATCTTTTAAGACAAAATGTAAAACTTTCAAATTTGGCCAAATTATCAATAAAATACAAGTTAATGAAGGAGTGGAGGAGTTTCTTTATGCAGGTGAGTAGATGTTTGATGGAATGGGGCACTCTATTCATGTATACATGCTTATAATTGTATGTGGCGCTGTCCGTTTTTTCCATTTATTTAGGCTACCTTATTGACGACAAGTGTTGGTGTTTGAAGATAATGCATCATTATTTATATAGACTCCTTTAGGATATGCATCATTTGGGTAAAATTGGGTACAATGAGCACAATCTTTCATTGGTTGGTTCGAAATAAATTTACATATCAGCCTGCTCAAAATGAATTCCCTCACGGACCATCACGAACACCTTAGCAACCGCATAGCAACCTCCTGGCTACTACATTTGTATTGTGGCGGCAAGTTGTGCATGTGTAAGCACTGTCTAGTTTGGTTTTGTTATTGCACATTGTAATTCCAAATCTTGTAAAATAATATACTGCTTTGGATAACCACCATTTGCCCTTGTACTGAGGTAAAGAAATGCCAAAACGCAAACATTCCAGTCATTCCTGCTATCAACAACAACTCTTTTAAAACAACAGCTCAATTGCTCGTGCAACAATAAAGCCGTCAGACCACAAAACTTGAAAATTATAGAGGCGGGAGAAACTAATAAAAGTGTTATTAGTTTTCTGTTCCTATTATGTATCCTGAAGTACCGCTTAGTATTAATTTGTTCCCAAGGCAAACCTCATTCCTTGGATATTTTTGTCATCTTGTTATACTCATTAACAGCTTGGTTATTTTACTTATAAAATAAATCTTTTATATACTTAAATGCATCCAGGCAAAATTACAATCTCCTTTAAAAAATAACTATGATCTTTAAATAGCTTTCACTGATGTTTGTGTTGAAGAAGGTATTTATAGCAAGCTGTCAGAGTCTGGCGCTCTTCATCTTGATTTGTCCCTGAGAAGTACCCTCAATGTATTATCCTAACTAAAACCTTCAGTCTAGGCACCTTGGATTGGCTTTGTTTTTTTAGCAAGCTGCCTTGCTTTCTACATAGGCAGCTACCTTCTAACATACTAACTGAAATTCAGTGATTGGTTTGGAATGCTTGGCCTAAAAGAAGGGGTCTGTCCCAATAACCATATCTGTGGTCTTGGCCATGTGTATGTGACACCAAGTAAGTGCACTGCCTGTCCTAGTCTGAGGCTCAGTGCCCTTAATGCACACTAAATCCACACTTTCTAGTGCCGTATTTGAGGCCCATCATTCATAATGTTCAGGAATGAATACCATGCAAGATTTCGAGGAAAACTTCCCTGTTTAAGATACATTTATTTGATATTGCAAATAATTTGGTAGAAAAACTTTGTTGCACATTTCATTGGTGCAGAGATGTGTATTTCTATTTTGTTACATCTTTGCAATTGCTCTTTATCCCTTGATTTTGAAGCCCAACAGTTAAAGTACTACTGAACAAACATTTAGAAGTTTATTTTAAAGTGCAAGATATCAAAAACCAGAAAATTTAAATAAAGCTGTTAAAAAAAAAAATCCTGCAAGTGTGTCCTAGCAGCTCACTAGGATTTGAAACGGGGAGCTCTGTTGTGCCATATTTAACTGTCAAAGCCCATCTTACCTCAACTCTTCAAGTACCCAGCCCCCAACCAAGCTTACAGAATGATTATCATTTAAGTTGGCACATATGTTTTCTCACCGAGAGGATTAGCTTTATGCGATCTGTCTGTAGAAAATGGGTCAAACGAATTCTACGACGTAGCCAGGAACAAATGACTATGTGATCATTTAGCCCGAGCATAACTCACCAAACGGCAGTTATTTAACAACCGGCCAATGACAGGGAGATGTCCTGTCAGCCAATCAGTGAACTAGACTGTAATGGGAATTTGTCTTCAATATAACACATTTTGAACGGATCTTTTTTTCTTCATTATATTATTATTATTATTGTTAAAAATAAAACATTTACTGCACACCCGTAAGACTTTCGTTTATCTTCGCAACACAAATTAAGATATTTTTGATAAAATCCGATGGCTCAGTGAGGCCTCCATTGCCAGCAAGATAATTAACACTTTCAGATGCCCAGAAAGCTACAAAAGAGATATTTAAAACAGTTCATGTGACTACAGTGGTTCAACCTTAATGTTATAAAGCGACGAGAATACCTTTTGTGCGCCATCAGTGCGAATCAGCGGTTCGGAGCGTGTCAAACTGCCAAAGTCATGTGATTTCAGTAAATTTCAAAGGATCACCACTGGGGGGACGTGACTTTGGCAGTTTGATACACGCTCCGAACCACTGATTCAAAACAAAAGATTCATAAAGCTTCGAAGCTTCATGAAGCAGTGTTTTGAAATCTCCCATCACTAGATATTGTTGAATAAAGTCGCTATTTTGTTTTTTTGGCGCACAGAAAGTATTCTTGTCGCTTTATAACATTAAGGTTGAACTATAGTCACATGAACTGTTTTAAATATATCTTTAGTAGCTTTCTGGGCATCTGAAAGTGTTAATTATCTTGCTGGCAATAGAGGCCTCACTGAGCCATCGGATTTTATCAAAAATATCTTAATTTGTGTTCTGAAGATGAACAAAGGTCTTACGGGTGTGGAACGGAATGAGGGTGAGTAATTAATGACAGAAATTTCATTTTTGGGTGAACTAACTACTGTGTACTAACATTTAAATGAATCATTTGATACCATGCACTTATTGTGTACTTGTTTTTAAATTGTACTTTAAAAAAAAAAAAAAAAAAAAAATACCTGCATGTAATAACAGCTGTAATTAATTTATATAATTGCTTCTTTAATTACACTATTGAGCTGTCCCATACACCTTAACCCACCCATAAACATACCCATACCACCAAACCTGTCCCTAACCTCACCCGTATCCCACCTCAATAGCAGCAAGAGTGTTTTGCAATACAGTATGAACACATACATGAACACAGTACATTGTTCTTTTTTTTTTTTTTTTTTTTTTAACTTTTTTGATGCAAGTACATAGTAGTTAAATACACCTAATATAAAGTGGGACCTTAACTTGTTTATCTTATTATCTCACGTATTTAATTGGTCTACAACAGTGTAAATGTAATTAAACTGTTTTTTTGTTTTGTTTTTTGTTTTACATTATTATTATTGATTTATTACTCATTTTTTTTTTACAATTTCATTTCCACAACATTTTCAATTTGTGATGGAATATGGCAGTTTTGTATATTGAAAAGATGGGCCAAGCACTGAATCCTGAGGCACCCCTGTAGTTAGCTAATGTGACACGGGCCCTGTCCTAAGTAGTAAAGTTGATGTGGACTTGGAGTCTTGTGGCCTTCACTTGCAAAAGTCCATAAAGTCCATTTCGTTTTTAAGGTGTAAATACTAGCAATCACTCATTCTCATCCTGTTTTTCTGGTAGTGCCTGAGCCGAACCCTTTACAGTAACAATAAACACAATAACAGGGCCTGGTCACAGTCTGTCATTTAAGTCAAACCACAGACTGGCACCAACAAACGTGTAACCCGCCTGGTGCCATGGCACGTTAACGGTTTTACCCAGATTTTGGGACGACACAATGCTCTAAACACAAAAATGCAATGAGGTTGCTATAATAATGCCATTACTATCTGCAGACCATATGGAACCCATCTAGTGGAAAGGTTTAGGAGAAGGTCTCTGTGCCCTGCTAGTGTCATTTCCCGTACTTGCTTAGAAGTTTATGGCACTGCCCTCACTGGCTTGAAAGATGCCTGCAACAGTGTTTGCATGCCATACTCCTCCGAGACATGTTTTTCCTCATGCACACCAGTGGCAGTTCTGGGCCCATTAGAAGTTCTCTTCCGCTTGTTGTTGACATGCATTGAAAGTACTTCCTGTCCCCTTAAGTGGGCCTTCTCTTAGTTTCTCTCTGTGGACAGTATTTGCTCTCTCAAGGCCCTAATTCAATACAAGAAAGCTTGTTGTCCTCAATTGGTGGTCACAGCAACTATATTGTTTGCTCCTTTCTTAAGCTTAGATTTATTGGTTTTGGGTTTGGGCCAGATGGGTTTCTAAAGGAGGGAAATTTGGGTGGCTCAGGTTGTGTCCTTAGTAACCTGTTTTAGTTATTGTGAGAAATGCCACTGAGAACATGTTGCATACACAGTGGGGGAAAAAAGCTTTAAATTTTGTTTACATGGAGCCTAAATAGACCTGGGGAGGAATGAGAATGGATTTTCTCTTACAAGAGAATATGTTAAGTCAGGCTTATAAATATTTCTGTGCCAAATGGGTTACTACAAGATTCTTTACATAAAGTTAATAAAGAAACTATTGCGTTCACTTTTAACATTTAAAGGGTTAGTTCACCCAAAAATGAAAATTCTGTCATTAATTACCCTCATGTCGTTCCAAACCCGTAAGACCTTTGTTCAGAGCACAAATTAAGATATTTTTGATGAAATCCAAGAGCTCTCTAACTCCTCCATAGACAGCAATTTAATTACTACTGTCAAGGCCCAGAAAGGTAGTAAAGACATTGTTAAAATAGTCCACGTGACTGCAGTGGTTCAACCTTAATTTTATGAAGTGACGAGAATACTTTTTGTGCGCAAAAACAAAACAAAAATAAGGACTTTATTCAACAACCCCTTCTCTTGCATGTCAGTCTCCTATGCAGTTGACGCAGTGAACGCAGTGCAGCGCTTCCGTGTTTACGTCTGAACGCCGGCTCAGTATTGGCCAACGCTGTACACGTGAGCAGCATGGCGCATGCGTGTGATGCTGACGCAGGAGCCGACCAATAATGAGTCGGCGTTCTGACGTAAATACGGAATCGCTGCACTATGCTTGTCTGTCACTTTAAATGCTTGTTTCTAGCTGTCAGTGTTTTTATCGATCATCAGCTGGTAAAAACCTTTCTGAAATTGATTCCAACTATATTGTTTCTCTGTGCCGTTATTGTTATAGCTGTGGTGTAGACTCTGCTATTTTTAATACTGAGAACGATTTTTAGAACTATATCTTTATCATTATCTTTATCGTCCTTGGTGTGAATGGGCCTTTACTTATACGTTTTAGCTAATGAAATAATTTTATTAAAAACATTAATAAATATTAATAAACACTAATAAATTTACACTAATAAACACTAATAAATAAATGTGTTATATAAATATAATATACATTTTATTAATATTATTTTAAATACCATGATTTAAATAATATATCATAATATTTATTCATTTGATGTGTGTCACAGACACGCCAGGCTCCAACACCCACCAATCACAGCGCACTCCATCTCTGGAATACTGATCACACGCACCTGCACCTCATAAGCACACTCATCACCTCCACTACAAAAGACACTCACACACATTCAGTCACTGTCCGGTCTCGTTCGCATCTAGACTTACCTACGTGCTTACCTCAAGGACTCCCAACGATCTACTTACCTGTCTCCAGTGTCTCCAAGTATCTCCTCGTGTTCCCAGTCTGTGTGTGTGTCTCCAGTCTTCAGCCAAGCGTGTTCTCCACCGTCTTCCAGGATCCTCACCTAATCAACACAAAGGGACAGTATCATCATCTCTCATCTCACCATTCACCTGCAAAGTTCACTTTATACTCACCTGCACTACTGTTTACTCAGCTGTTGTTCAATAAAACTACCATCTCTGCCATCTTCTGTCTCCGACCCTTCTGTACTGTAACAATATGGTGGAGTTTACTTAATTATCATGAAAGTAACGTCAGAGTAGATGACTCATTTTTCACATCATTGACACCAGTCTTTTAACACCAGTGGAACAGCCTGAGTGATACCTGTTTTTTATTTTTTTGATTAAACTTAATAGAATGACTCATATTTACTGTAATGCACCTGATTGTGAGCAATAACAGAGTGTGCCTCTTCTAAGGTCTGTGATGCAGCGTTAAAAATGTTATTGTTCAACACAAGCCCTCAATGTTTGCTCAGCACAGAACAGTCAGCTCACACGTGTGTCCTATTAGGCCACAGTTCTCTGAAATATAATGCAGACTGTGGAGCTGTAAATGTTTGACATCAAAACTCAGAATTACAAATTGTATTGAGTATAACACAAACTGTAATATTGCAACAGCAAGAATCTCAAATCCATTAGCAAAACAGGAACAACATGTAAAGTAGGATGAACAAGTTTTGTGATTGATTGCTTTCTATTTAAATAAATGTATATTATATTATCACTTTTTATAGAATAATGTCCTCTAATTATTTTTTTGGGTAGTACTAAATTTCATACAAGATTAAAACACTCACTTTGGGTGAATGATGTGTCCCATTATGTGTAAAAAAAAGAAAAGTGAAAAGGTGTGTCTAACTGTACTCAAAGGTCTGTAAATATCACATTAAAATGATATCAAATGTTGCTTTAATACATTTTCCTTTAGGAAGGTTGTAGAATCTCACACACACACACATGCACGTTTGTTTTTGTGAATTGTGGGGACATTCGATAGGTGTAATGGTTTTTATACTGTACAAACCGTACATTCAAGCCCCCTACACTACCTCTACCCCTAAACCTACCCATCACAGAAAACTGTGCACATTTTTATTTTCTCAAAAAAAAAAAAAAAAAATGGGGACATGGGGTAATGTCCTCATAAGTCACCCTCTCCTTGTAATACCTATGTCATACCCATGTCATTATACAAATTTGTGTCCCGATATGTCACAAAAACACGCACACACATTTTATACTGTACAAACTGTACATTCTATCCCCCAACACTACCCCTACCCCTAAACCTACCCACCACAGAAAACGTTCTGCACTTTTACATTTTTAATAAAACATTTAGTATGTTTTTAAAGCTATTTTAAATGAGGACTCATGAAATGTCCTCATATTTCATGTTTACATCATAATACCAGTGTAATACCCATGTCATTATACAAATCTGTGTCCTCATAAACCACAGAAATGCACACACACACACACACACACACACACACACACACATACAGTCTATGTGGTTTACGGGGACTCTCCATAGGTGTAATGGTTTTTATACTGTACAAACTGTACATTCGATCCCCCTACACTACCTCTACCCCTAAACCTACCCATCACAGAAAAATGTCTGCTTTTTTTGAATTTCAAAACATTTTTTTAAGCAATTTGGTTTACGAGGGCACAGGAAGTGTCCTCATAAACCATGTTTACGTTGTAATACCCATGTCATTATACACATTTGTGTCCTCATAAACCATGTATACAAGAACACACACAGCTTTACTGTCATGAATCTACCAAAAATTGTCCAACTTCTGTATCTAGTTTACCCAAAACATTTCAGACTTTATTATTATGCAGAAGATATCTTTTAAATATTTTATATTAGAATTCAGTAAGAGGCCCTCAATGGGCATTTTTACCAGTAAATGACAAATCTACAGTGAGACTGGTGTGAAATTGCTTTATTGCCTTCATCTAACAGAGACTGTGCAAACTCACTCCTAGAGACTGTTTGCCAGCTTTTGAGTTAATATTTGAATAAATCTGTCACCTACCAGTGAGCTTCGCTCTAGGATTTGGGATTTATACCAGTATCCTGAAAGCAACCTTGTCCAAGCCAAATAAAAGGCATTTCACTGGGTGTCGGCCGATGCTTGCATTTGTTTACAAGTGGTACAGTTAGCATTGCGCATATAGAAAACAACAAGCCGCAGACGTTAGCGTGGTTCAGAGTTTTTGTGATTTACCCAAGAGTGCCATGTTAACTGCTGTGCTGGATTGTTTTGAACTGGGGCTTTGCATGTAAAATGAATGTGGTCTGTGGTTTTAATGCAACATTGGGGACTTTCCCAGTTGTCTCTTTTCGCTTAAAGTCACAGTCAAGTGTCGCACAACTTGCGCAGCATACGGAGCTCAGAGGCAACTGGTGCTTGAAATGGATGTTTACTGTACGTGTAAGACCAATTCTCAGGAAACCTGAGTCCTGAAAATGAAGGTGAAGTGTATAATTTCTGCACCACTAACTACACCAAACACAAATATGCTTCAAACACTCCCGTCTTCTATTGTTTGAAAAACAGGTCGACTTTTCCCGAACTCACGCCATTGGTTGAGCTAATGTTGTTATTTCAAGCCCATTTGTGTCTCTCAAACAAATAGATTGCAGTTCTGTTTGGTGCTGGTAGTGGCACAGAAATTAAACCCTTCATGTTTGAATGTAGAAATTTTAAACAATTTGCATTTCAATGGGTTAAACTATTAACAATCAAATTCTACTTAAATAATTCAAATACATTTTATAGAAATAAAAATAAATCCTTTCACTGTTTATGCATATTTAAAAATGCATAAACAGTTTTTTTACATATTTTTTTGAAAATGCAGAATTGTGATCAACTTGAACTTTCTGTTCAACACTGTTACAGTACCCTGTGATATTTTAAAATAATAATAAAAAATTAATACTTTTATGTTTGTTTGTTTTTTTTTCTTTTGCTTGGCGCAAAAATAATGACTGTGAATAATGTTGTGTGGTGTAATTATATCTGCTAGTCAAGGCCATTATTAGTATTTTTTTTTTTTTTTTGCTGTGGCCTTCAACCTTGTTCAACGTTCAAAACATTTGGAATAAAACATAGTTAAATCGTTGTTGCGCATTATATGTTTTTACTCAAATTTTATTATAGGTTCATTAAAATCTCTAAATTGTTTGTAATGCTACCACAATTTACACAATTATCTATTCAAATTATAAATGGGTTTATATTGATAAACTGTGACATGGTGTTTAATTCAGTGTTTGATGTATCTGTTATTTTGGGCTGTTAAAATGATTTCTTTACTGATGATTTAACTTTTATGTTCAGCTGTAACCTTATCAAATGTAAAAAGAAGACTAAGATTATTCCTCGACAGGTGATGCAGGTGTATGATAATCTGCAGAAGAATAGTCTGCGAGCCTGACCTGTGGAGGGACTTAATTATTAATTCCCTGCTTAACACAGTTATGAATGACTCATGGTTTAGAGCTTCTCATGAAGCTACACAATCCACTCACTCCACTTTCAGCACTGTGTCAAGTGAGGATTTGCAGCCAACAAAACCAATCAATGCTCCTTTGTCCCACATATGAAGCAGCAAAACTGGCTCTCATTGTTTGCATTTCCCACCTTTTGTCCTAGACACCATGTTCTTGATAGCTTACTGTCTCATGAGTGAGGAATCAAGAACATCTTGGGAAAGTGTGGTGTGACAGGTGTAATAGCCTTAACGTTACAGTCTGTGAGATGTGAATTGTGTCGGGTTGAATCTAAATGATGTGATGATGAAGAGTGAAAGCTTTGTTCCACTTGCTAGTGAAAATAAAATAGTAAACTTACAATATTTTAGATGAATTTGATAGTCGGCAGGTGGTGCTTTTATTCATTCAAGTGAATTTGAACATGAATTTCTGGTATACACAAAGTATTCTGAATAGACAAAAAAATGTAATTCTACCAAAATGTTGCTTTTATTAAAACTAGTGGGTAGATACATTTATTTATTCAGTGTGATGACGTTTAATGTCCCCGGCAACCTCTGTAGTCCCATTTACCCACTTGGTAACAACTGCCTTTTTGAAGTAAAAGATTTAAACAAAACATTACTTATGTAGAATAACTTTAAAAATATCTTGAGCTTGGTTCACCACTGACCTTTATTTTAGACAGCTAGCCTAACCAAAAACTGAGGTAGAGGCATAAAGGTGCTGAACAATGGTGAAAAGCTAAGTTGCATCAATTTGTATGAAAGAAAGCTTAATGTTGCAACCAATAACGTTTAGTACACACACAAACACAACTTAATAGACACCCTGTGGTCGATGACTAAGGCCCTATTTACACTAGCGCGTTTTGTTTTAAAACGCATACGTTTTGCTACGGTTACGCCTGTCGCTTACACTACGCCAACGTTTTCGAACCTCGAAAACAAAGACTTTTGAAAACACCGGGGTTGCGTTTTAGTATAAACGGACCAAAACTGAGACTTTTGAAAACAATGGCATGGCTGCCCACATTCGCTTTGCGTATCCTTGACGACCGTGTAAACAATAACGTGGAGACTGAACTGCAATCTTTGCTGGCTTTGTTGACATTTTTAGCAGCCATTGTGCAGTTAAACTCAGCATTTTTTTAATACTGCAGCTATCTACATACGCAAGAGACAACTGTTTACACTTGTACGCGCATGCCCAGTGTTTATGAACAGTCATGTGACACGCGTTTTGGCCGTGTAGTGTAGACGGAGATTGTTTCTGAAACGCTGTGGGAATGCCAGTGTAGACGAGGATCGTTTTCATTTTAAACCGCCATTTTAAAACAAAAACGCACGTGTAAACGGGGCCTAAACCATGATCAAATCAGACCGAACGTGTACTCTTTCTTAATGCTTTTAGAATAGAATGTTCCATCTGACAACACCTGTATTTCTCTGTCAGTGCACATTGATTTGTTTGTGAACTGCAGTGAACTGTCTGTGTCCTCACATGTTGGCCTCAGCAGGTACATCACGGGCATCTCCAGGATTTTCAGGAAGACTGTGAAGTATACAGAGAGTTGGGTGAAGTTAGTTACGGCCTGTTTGTGACATCCTGACAAACAAGGTTAACTTGATCTCGGCAGTTGTGTTCAATTTAACCACTTCTCGGAAATGACAAAAGAGTGGTTTTGAGATCTTCTCAATGACTTTCACTGCTATTCTATATGAATATTGATTGTGCTTTCATTAAAGGTGTCAGCTTTTGGATTGACAAGTTGGGACAGGGGGACAAAGTAGTCATTCAGGAATCCCAAACAAACCAAAAAAACTCAATGGAAACATTCAGCATGTGAGACCAGTTCAAATATCTTGACCTTGCCTACATGAATTGCTCCTCACAGTGCATTTCCTCTATAACACACAATGGATCAGCTGTGGATTGTGGACCGCACGCCTTGGGGAACAGCGGAGAGGTTATGGTATCTCTCCCACCAGACACTGATAGTCACTAAGGACCTCTTGAATCACTCCTCTGGCTGTCCTCCAGTGCAGGATCATGTGGAAAAAAGCGCTTAACTTGGCACAGTTACCCTGTGGGAAGCATGCCTTCCATTCTTCGCAAAGTTTGATTCGCCTCTCCCGGTTCCACTGCATCAAAATAAGAGTCTGACAGCAGAATTGAGGTGTTGCTGGATGGCTACATAACACAAATTGAGTCTGCAGATCTGCTATTGAGGGGAATATTTAATAATTTAATAATAATTTTCTGATCTTCTTGGTGAAAAACTTGGAAGATAATGGGAAATAAGACCACCACAGATAAATGAGACTGCATAAAAAAAGTGTCTACATTGAAAGTGTTGAATCTCTATTTCCTGTTTTGAGAAATAATATTAAAAAAAAAAAAAAAAAAAAACCTAAAATTATTATTATTATCATTATTATTATTATTATTTTTTTTTTTTTTTGGTGATTTCAAAATTGATTTGAAATAAGTCTGTTGCATTATCTGATTTAAATTCAAATATTTAATTCTGATCTCTTTTGCCAAATGCATTCATGCAGGTGTACTAATGTTCAGCTAGATGCACCAGCTATAAACAGCCCATAAAGTCTTTTTTAGAAAAGCTGAAATTTGATATGCCTGGGAAACCCTGTTGTGGCCAGTCCTAAGTTTGTTTGTATTGTTTTGATCTTTTTTTTTTTTTTTTTCTCATTTGAGCTTGATGAATGTTGTACCAGAAACACACATGGGAACAAATTAATTTTGCTTTGCCATTAATCTTGTCTCGTATGTTTATATGTTGGGATTTATCCTATTCTTGCCAATTGGATTGTTATGTAGCCTAATAATGACCAATCTGCTTACTGCAGGAGTTGAACTTTGACTGAATTCCATCATGACTCAATCATACTTGCATAACTTTAATTAATAATTCTGTAGAACACAAAAAGAAGACTTGAAGAGTTTTCACACTTCTCTTACATTTTCAGGTGTTTTCTAGGGTGTGTTAGGTGGTTTCTAGTGTGTTGTAGGTTGTTGCTCAAGCATTGCTATGGTGTTTTTTTAGGGCATTACTACTGTTTTGAGTGTTTTTAGTGTGTTGCTATGCAGTTGCTATGGTATTCAGGGGTGGTTGACAAGATGTTGGGAGCATTGCTAGGAGGTTGCTATGGTGTTGTAGGTAGATGCTAGGATGTTGTTATGGTGTAGTGAGTGCAGTTTTATGCATTGATATTGTGGTTTTAGGGTGTTCTGAGTGTTTTTTTTTTTTATTTTGCTGTGTTGTTTCTAGGGTGTTCAGAGTGGTTAACAAGATGTTCCAAGCATTGCTAGGAGGTTGCTAGGGTGAGGTTGGTAGTTGCTAGGGTGTTGTTATGGTGTAGTGAGTGCAGTTTTGTGCATTGCTATTGTGGTTTCTAAGGTGTTCTGAGTGTTTTTGTATTTTGCTGTGTTGCTTCGGGTGTTCAGGGTGGTTAACAAGATGTTCCAGGCATTGCTAGGAGGTTACTAGGGTGTTGTTATGGTGTTGTGTGTTTGTTTAATTTGCTGTGTGTTTTTTTAATTTATTTTTTATTTTGCTGTGTTGTTTCTAGGGTATTCAGGGTGGTAAACAGGATGTTCCAGGCATTGCTAAAAGGTTACTAGGGTGCTGTTGGTAGTTGCTAGGGTGTTGTTATGGTGTAGTGAGTGCAGTTTTATGCATTGATATTGTGGTTTTAGGGTGTTCTGAGTGTTTTTTATTTTTATTTTGCTGTGTTGTTTCTAGGGTGTTCAGAGTGGTTAACAAGATGTTCCAAGCATTGCTAGGAGGTTGCTAGGGTGAGGTTGGTAGTTGCTAGGGTGTTGTTATGGTGTAGTGAGTGCAGTTTTGTGCATTGCTATTGTGGTTTCTAAGGTGTTCTGAGTGTTTTTGTATTTTGCTGTGTTGCTTCGGGTGTTCAGGGTGGTTAACAAGATGTTCCAGGCATTGCTAGGAGGTTACTAGGGTGTTGTTATGGTGTTGTGTGTTTGTTTAATTTGCTGTGTGTTTTTTTTATTTATTTTTTATTTTGCTGTGTTGTTTCTAGGGTATTCAGGGTGGTAAACAGGATGTTCCAGGCATTGCTAAAAGGTTACTAGGGTGCTGTTGGTAGTTGCTAGGGTGTTGTTATGGTGTAGTGAGTGTTTTTTATGTGGTTGCTAGGCTGTTCAGCATGGTTACCAGGGTGTTCTGATTGTATTTTATCACATTTGTATGTGGACAATTTTCAGGAACGTTTTTTTTCCATAGAAGAAACTCAGAAAAAATGTATTTGGAACTGATAATCCATGGGCTAAAATGACAGCAACTAGACACGTAATTTTTTGGAAGCTGGAGACTTTTGGATGGCCTTCCATATCTCCACTCACTAAAGAAGCAAAAGGCCAAACATGTTTAAAACAGGGTCTTTTTTAACCCCCCCAATGGTACACTGACTTTTCCAGTGTTGGTACTAATATCATTAGTGACTCTTTGGCGTAACAGCTGTACTGAAGCAAAGAAATAATTGTTGTGGTTCAGCACATGACATTGTTATTTTTCCGTCGGCTCTTAAGCACATGTTCTCTGTATTACTTTTTGTGCAGGACGTACTAATGCTGGACTGGGGCATTTAGCTATGTTACATCCACTGTGCTTGAACGTGAGTTGTTTTCGTGTGCTGGAGTCACTGGGTTCAGAGGGATGGAAATAGAATCTATCCCCTCAGGATTGTAATCATAAAATATGGTCCAAATTTGGAAGCTCAAAACTCATTCTCATGGAGTTTGTGTTGGTTATTTGGCATTTAGCAGATGCTCTTTATCCAACATGCAGCGCAGTAATCATAGAGACAGTCCCCCGGGGCTCAGTGACTTGCTCAAGAACACAATGGTGACGGACAACCTTTGTGTGACCATCTCAAATTCTACTGCCCTTACAAATCAGAGCTGAACAAGCCAAATTAATATTCACTGATCTGTGACTAGATAAAACTTTATATTATTTCTAATTATTTTATAAATAAGAAGTACATATTTACAGTGTTAGAAGAAGATGTGATTGGTGCTTGCTTGTGTCAACTTGCCACCACTAAGCTAGGTTGCTCTCTGCTGTGAGCTAAGGGGTGGACATTTCAACAAATAATTACATTAACTGCAAAGTAAGGTAGAATTACAAATTGGTTGCCAACAGAAGCTATCAAATGTACTGTTCTTTTGTTGACTTATTAATGCACTTTAAGTCTAGGTTTGGTCTAGTATTGCAGTATTATATCATAGCCTCCTGGGTTCAGGAATGCAAACACTAGACAGATCTTTATTACCGACCTTGAGAAATAAATTTATCATGGTATTCAAAACCTGAGTCATGCTGATATATGGGTCTCATGTTTATCAGTTCACTGTCCTGGTTTCAACAAAGAGTCTGCATAAAGTTTTTATTTCTCCCATAAATGTAGCAGACAAAAACTTGAACTGCTATAAATATTTTATGACTTACAAAGTTAATTTTTCTACCTCCTCCTAGATGGTTCTTCCGATTTTATTCAATTTTTTTTTTTTTTTTCATATTTAGATCATGCTGGCAAAAAGTTATTAAAAGCTTTTTGATAAACCCAACCATTCTCTCAAAATAAATAAATAAATAAATAAATAAATAAAACAAAAAAACAGTACAAACGAATTTAATGAAGAGCATACCAAATTGGATGTGAGGCTATATCTCCCCAATGCTTTAGCATATTCAGACCAAACTTGGAACATGTTTGATATAGGTCACGCTGATATATGGGTCTCACGTTTATCTCGTTTCAACAAAGAGTCTCCATAAAGTTACAGTTTGATATAAACCTGTTTTTGTTTCTCCCATAAATGTAGCAGACAAAGACTTGAACTGCTACAAATATTTTACTATATCTTTATAGACTCTGTAGTACTGAAAAGCCATTCTCGTATTCTGATGAGCTAGAGATAATTTTAAAATCAAAGGTGTATATTTAATTATTATTTTTAGATTAAAACACAGATGTTTGGCTGTGCATTTATTTTGATGTCGTCTATTTGCTAGTCTGCTCCTAAATGTTGTCCAAATTCACTTTTACCAGATATACAATTTCATGTAAAAAAAAAAAAAAAAAAAAAAAAAAAGAGCAAAGATATTAATGACTTTTCCTGGACTATAGATATTTATCCAATAAAATACAGTGTGGAATGAGAATGTTTCTATTTATATATATATATATATATATATATATATATATATATATATATATACATCCTATTAGTAATGACACTACTTGTGTGTTATGAACAAAACGCTGACCACAATGTACATGTTTTATATTTTTATTTGCATTGGCTGCTTATGTATTGGCTGTGGTAATATTAATTAATGTCAATGTTTTTAAGACATTCATGTCAATGTTACAGTATCTTCAATATTTTATCACTACCATCTTACGCTCGCAAAAGTTTTGCTGAAATAGGCTTGAGTGGAAATTTACCAAGTAAGGCGACTTTTTTTTCCCATCTTATCTGTAGCACTGACTCAACCCTTTTTTCTATATACAAAAAAAAAAAAAAAAAGGAAGAAGGAAAAAGGAGCAGATGATTGCCCAATTCAGACGTGTAACACAGCATGAGTCACCTCATTGTATAATACAGCATGAGATGAATCAGATAACCTGTACAACATAATGCCTCGAATATTATTGCTTGTGCCAAAGCTATAAAAGGCTGTTACACATTTGCTATACAAATCCCTACCATGGAAACCATTTTATATTCATATAATGTATAATACTGCAACATCAACATCTAAAGGAATAAACTGCATGAATAAACAGCTAACCATGAAAAATTGGGGACAGGGTGAGCTTAAGTCAGTCTCCTAAACATCAGATAATAGCTTGGAGGGAAAGCAGTGAGTCAGACACATATGCAATAAATATATTCTGACTGCACAGTGCACATGGATTCATTTGTCAGTGTGCAATTTAAAGGGATAGTTCAACAATAAATCTGAAAATTCTGATTTGAACTTGCATTGCCTGTATGAGTACCTTGCAATGTGCACTAACCATTGTAAGAATGGACTGGTTTTAGAAACTGACCTAACAATAAGATTTACAAAAGATTCACTGCTTGGTTTTTTCTTTTTTTGATTCTTGATAAGCCCTCATCTGACTCGATCATGGGATTGTTATAAAAATCTGTTTCCAAAATAACAGCTTTCTGAGAGGCAGAAATCTACTCGTGATATTCCTGTTAGTGTTTAAATTGAACTTTGATTTTGGTTATATTTAACATTGAGCTGTTATGAGAGCTTGGTATATTTCAGTCAATGAACTTTTGACCAAATTGTCTGCTATGACTGATTACATCTCAGTTTTTAGAGTTGTTTAGAAAGTACTTGTGTCATCTGTTGCTGAGATACACCAGATTTATATTGGCCTGTGAGCGAATTCACATCCTGTTTGGCAGGATTAGGGTGACCATTTAACAGGTTACTTTCTTCTACCACAAAAACATGTTATGTGTGTGTATTTGTTCATCTGTGTAGGTCTGTAACTGCCCTAGACATTTAGAGACTATCATTCAATATTCAAAATACCACAAACATTCCCAAAATTCAGATTAGTGATCAACAAATGTTTTTCAATTGCAGATTTTGAAACTATTACCCCAAATACTAAGTATGTAGTCATAGTCTTGCAATGTATATTTATCTTTACTAAGCCTAATTCTAAACTATTGTTGTTATTTAAGCAACAAGGTACGAGAGACTGTGCTGTATCGTGAATAATTCACGGCTGAAGGGCGTTGTTAGCAACCCCTTCAGCCGTGACTTATACAGGATACAGCACTAGCCTCGAGTACCTTATTGCTTTTATAAAACGGTTACAACACAATACAAATATTAAAGCCAAACATATGTAACAATGCAACTTTCATGAAGTAAACTCTTACTAAAAGCCTTCCTTCCACCGGAAAAAATAGTCCCTGACCTTGAACAGCAACAGAAGTTACATTATTACGCCATTAGATGGCGGCAAAGACTGTCTTTATGAGTGTGTCAGTCAGTAGCGAAGACTTTTACATTGAAAAGACTGAATTGTTGTGAACATGGAACAAAACGCAACTGACAAATGCTTTGACTAGCGCTGTCAGTCACGGGAAAACCCCTTAACTGTTAAAAGGACAAGATAATACAACGGACATTTAAACAGATTTTTTATTATGAACATAGGTCTGACCTGAAGGAAAATGCTAAGTCTGAATGCAGGTAATACACTTGCTCACTCTATCTTTTTCTCACAGCACTCTTCTACATAATACAATAAGCTTCAATGAACAATATCAATTGAGAACATACAGTTTACATTGCTAAGAGTGGTTGCTAAGGGTGTTGTGTAGTGATACACAGAACCGTTGGGTGAAGCATTCATAGCCGTGTTTTATCGTGAATAAAATAATTAATTATAATTATATAAATAACTAAGTATATTTCATAACAGTTTATTTTAGTGTCCTTGTTACACGTTATATGTACTTACAGTAGTTACATAATTGCATGCAACTAACCCTTAACCAAACCATAATCCTAACTTTAACCCCATAGTAAGTGCACGTAGTTAGTTAATATTACTCAATACTTAATGTATAATTACACTGTAACAAGGACGCCTTGAAATAAAGTGTTACCGTTTATTTTATGTAGTTACATAGTATTGTTCTATTTTATACTTATTAAAATCAAATATAAATAACATTTATCTTTAAAAACATGTTATGTATCAACCCTGTTACATTGCAGCATTAAATATCAGTGCAATAATTTCTAATAAAGTCACAAACTAGCACATTTCATCACACTACACAACATCATTTGCTGTTTTTTTCTTTCTTGTGCTATTTGGTAAGAACAATGTTTTTTTCTGTAAAACGTATAGGCCTATGTGGAATGTTTTTCCCCCATAACAGAGTTGAACTATTGAGCTTGACAAGGCCAATGTAAGTGTAAACCTCATTAAATACAGTAAGAAACTTAATTGTTTGAACCATGTAGTTTAAAAAAAAATGTAATATTAATTGTGATTTCAGAACTGTTATTTTTATAGAGGGTATGTCACAGCACAACAAGGTTGAATGAAGAATTTTCATTCAACCCTAAATTTTCTTGAAAAATGTATAAAGCATTATAGAAAAAAATGCATACAGAGTGAAATCATATTTAAATGTTGATACAAGTAAAATGTGTGTGTGTATATATATATATATATATATATATAATTCTATTTTTTTATTCTCTATAAAATTTTATGTAACATTTAATACGAATTGGCTCATACCACAATTAAAAAACGTTATTACACTCAAATGTTTAGTGGTCTATAAAGTGTGATGAAATTCTGTATCATATTAGAAGCAAGTAATTTTCTGAGAACAGACCCTTTTTCGCAGAGAAGGTTGTTATAATGTACTTTTCATGTCCTGCTGTGAACTGCTGTATCAGCAAATGTGAGTAGCCTCTATTGTAAAGCTAATGAAATATTACACCTGTTTACACAAACTCACAAATTATGCTGTGTCGACTTCATTTCAAACCCTAGAGGAGTAAAGCTGGAAAACCTAGTATTACTATTTCAACGCTCCTCAAACTTCCTTTGCTTTGTTGTTCATTGTTGTCATTCTCCAAAAAGTGAAAAATGGGCTGAAACGCAGCAAATGAATGAGTGGAATGAATCTCAAGCAGTCGCTGTGGGAGGTTTCGGTTACATTGTGGGGTGATATTTCTTTTGTAAACGTTGCAGCCACCCATGAAAGATGAGATGTTTTGTGGAAGTTATTGGTGGATTGTAAATGTAGTTTGTAGTGTAAGTAGTGCTTTTTAGGGCCCAAGCCCCAAATGGGTGGAGGCCCTATTGTTTTCCTAAGGATTATTATTTGATTTTATTTTTTTCCAACTTCTCGGGCACTTTTGTGGCCCTTATCATACTCAAAAACTCTTGATACTTTGCACACACGTCGGAATTATGCGGAATCATCAACCATCAGGGCCGGACCAAAGCTGGTACCCGGGCGTGGCAGGGGGGCTCAACAGCGCCCCCTTGAACGGGGCACTTGCACGTATATGTATGAAACTCGGTAACATATAGACCTCATCGGGCCAAACAACTTCTGCACTCATAGTCATAAGCTCCACCCCAATAGGAATTCGGCTATTTAGGGTTGTTTGAAAAACGCACACTCTGGAATTTGATGCACTTCTTCTAGGCGATTCATCCTATCACCACCAAACTCGGTCAACATGAAGCCAAGACATTGAGGATGCTAAATTGTGGTTTGGTCATGGCGAGGCAAATAATTTATGGCAAAAAAAGGGAACCAGGAAGTGTGTTATAACTTCAGCATACGCTGACTGATTTGGATGAAACTTCAGCTGTGTGTTTGTGTTGTAGGAGGCCTTCAAACTTCATCAGTATAATATCAAAACATGGCAGATGTAGACCTGCTAAAAGGTTCTTGAGATCTTACATACTGTTGCAATGGCAACACATCAAACTTTAATAATATTCTTGGGTGTTTTTGAGGCTCTTAGCATGCTTCAAATTAAATGAAACTCAACACACACATCAGAGTGGTCAGCCAGTAGACATGGGCAAAGCCTTAGAAATGGGCGTGGAGAGGGAGCTCTGTAGCACCACCTTTTGACAAAAGTGGGGGGTTAGTTTTACCTACAGTCATCAAACTGTCTAAATAGACAATTGTCTCATCGAGCTGGACAACTTTTTAATTTACAATCATTAGCTTTGACTGTTGGTCAGATATTTAGGTCTGAATGTGAATTTTTTAAATAATCAGGCACTTAATTTTTAACTACTCCTCCTACGGGACATGGTGGCAAGACATTGAAGATGTTAAAATGTAAAAGGATATTAAATATTTCAAATGGTGTTGCCATGGCAAGTGATTAAATTAATGACGAAAAGGGAAACAGAAAGAGTCTCATGTCTTGACATAATTATTTTTTGCTATTTAGATGAACGCCTGCAACAACAAGTTTACAAAGGAAAAAAAAAAGTACGTCAGAGCCTCAGTAGATGTTCTCAGAACCGTTTCTGGAACTACCTAAGGCTATAAGTGGTTCCCAACCCTGTTCCTGGAAGCCCCTCAACAGTACACATTTTGGGTGTTTCCCTTATCTGACACACCTATTTTTTAAGTCGCAATGTCCTAATGAGAGGATTACTTAAACCAAGTGTGTCTGATTAGGGATACATACAAAATGTGTTGTTGGAAAGCCTCCAGCAACAGGGGAGGGAACCACTGGCTTAGGGGCTGTTAACACGATTCCGCTTTCAACTAAAAACAGAAAACTTTTTGTGTTTTGGCCTTTCATTTACATGACAACAGCGTTTTCGGGGCCTGAAAGCACAAGCTTTTAAAAACAGGTTTTAAAGTGCAAGTTTTTGAAAACGACGCCGTTTTCAACTCCATGTAAACAAGAAAAATGCGAATTTGTGAAAATTCGCATGTGTATTATGTTTTCAGTCTATAGGGGCGTAGTGTTTCTTTACAAAGTGACATTGCCAACTACTGGCCTGGCATCACAATACAGCATTTTAGCCATTTTCTTTGATCCATGTAAACAGGGGTCATTTTGACAAAGAAAAAAGCAAAGGGAAAACTTTTCAATTTTTAGCACATTGTTGTCATGTAAACGTACCCTCAGATAGAGGTGCATGAGAGCATACAATAGGATAAATTCATAATGCTATACCAAATGTTATGAGAATGTGTGTTGTTAACTAACATAATCATGTAAATTATTTCACAAAAATATTTTTTAAATGATAAACCAATAGATTTTCTGTTTAAAATGAAAGATAAGGAAATAAAGTTTTTTTTTTTTTTTTTTTTTTTTTTTTTTTAAACTTCAGTAAAACATATAGGATAGGACACCTGCTAAGACACATATTAATGTGATACACACATATTTTTGTTTTGTAATTATAATCTTATAATTGATAATTATTCATATTTTGTATTGCGTATATGTGGTGCTTTATAATTTAACAGGCTACTTTTTATATATAATATATAAAAATGTAATAATTTATACAATATGCCTCTGTTAGAGTTAATGCAGCCCTGCGAAGATGTAACATGGTTTGGTATTTGGATACATAATCAGATATATTTTTTGTGAAACTTATGCTTTTATGCAGCCCCCAGTCTTCACTGACTGCTTCTTCACTGGTTGTTTAATTCGAAACATTAAGTTCATATAAAACTGATAAGTACATCTTAATTCTGCACTCTTGCAATTAGACACGCTGCCAGATGAGATGTTGCTAGCTATGTCCCTGTCTCTCCACCAAGCTCTGCTGTTGAGCAAGTGGCACCAAGCTGTAATACACCCTGTGTGAAGACATCGCGGAAAATGGGAACTGAAACTTAAAGGTGAAGAGTGCACCAAAAAAGCACCAAACACAATTGCAAAAATAATGACTATGTTTTTACAAGTTTCAAAGTCTATATGCAGTTACACAGAGAAACAAGTTCCACCTCAAACTCATAAATATGGGCTCAGCCAATGGCATATGTTATGCAGTTCTGCTTGGTGTTGCTAATGGTAGAAAAATTATACACTTTACTATTCTCAGTGACATTTAGTATTCCTATGAGAATTTCTTAGTCTTTAACATGAGACTAACTTTAGACTATACTATCTTTAAACTAAAAAAAAAAAAAGGGTTGTTGTGGTGGAAAGTTTACATTAGATGCAAATTTGAGACTAGACTAACTTTACACTAGCTTAACTGAAACTCAACCACAACAATTCTCTTTATATGTAAAGTTTAATTTTATTATCTTGATTCTTTATTAACTTCATTAACTTAAGACTACATTAACATTATCTTAACTTTTCATTCATAAAGAGAATTGTTGTGGTTGATTTTAAAAGTTAATCTTCTACATTATCTTGAGATTCGGCTAACTTTAGGCTATATTAACTTTACGCTTAAAGGGTTAGTTCACCCTAAAATGAAAATTCTGTCATTAATTAATCACCATCATGTCGTTATAAAATTGTAAGACTTTCGTTCATTCTCGGAACACAAATGAACATCTTTTCGATGAAATCTGAGAGATGTCTGTCCTTCCAACTTGACTGCCTTTGCAACTTGAACTTTGACGCTTCTAAAAGTTCATAAAGAGATTGGAAAAGTAATACATATGAATTGAGCGGTTTAGTCCAAATTTTCTGAAGAGACTCGATAGCTTTTTATTATGAATAGATTTAAATTAGGCTAAATTAGTGAACATAAACAGAAGCTCAACTGAAAGTGAATGACGCACAAGAACAAATCTGAAAATTTGGACTAAACCGCTCGATTCATATGAATTACTTTTCCGATCTCTTTATGAACTTTTTGAAGCATCAAAATGGTTATTGCAAAGGCAGCCAATGTTTTAAAATATATGCAACATGCACATTTAAACAACAATAAAATCAAAACTTTCAGCTCTTAAGCTTGTGTGATGAGAGATGACACTGCACGTTTAAGTTATGATCCTGGTTCCAGTGGCCTTAATCGCACGGCGTTTTGTGGTTGTTTTGTATGAAATATTTAAGTTTATAAATAAGTTTTTTGGCACAACTGGCCGAGTGGCGCTACGCATTGTTCTAAAATCGCGTTCACTTGGATTTTTATTTTTCTCATAACAGTGGAAATAACCTAAAATACTCTGTCATTTTTAATCATTCATACAGATAAGAATAAGGCATCATTCGAAACTGTAAAGGGTCTACTTTTATTTAAGTAGGCTACACTTACAATAACAACAAAACGTTGTGCTTTTGTAAAATAAAGAAAACAAACAGGATGCACTTTCTGGCATTTCTGGGAGCCCGATCACATGAAAATGCATATCAATAGTACGCGTGTGTAATCTCGTGGAATGTATACGCCAGAATGATTTTTACCATGCATATGATACACCACTCCACTAATCCTATAATAAGATTAACAAGCATATTATATACACGTCATAAAGTGCATATCATAGGCACACAAAAAAACTGTGTATCATATGCACGCCAAAACTCATTTTGGCTTATATATCCCACGAGATTACACACGCGTACTATTGATACATATTCTCATGTGAACATGTTGGTTTCTGGAGCGCGTCACAAAAATGAACCGAAACTTGGTGTATAGGTTACTTGCCTCAGTCATGATAAGAAATATGTCTATACTGTAGAACGCTTGAAATGTGAAAACAAATATTCTCTGATTATGTAATCCATATGAAACCAACGAGAGGTACAGAGGTAATCTGCTCATGTTTATAATGTGTATGAGCGCTTCCCAATAATATAAGGACAAGGTGTAAGACAAGAGTGAAAATCTTGCTCTAATTAAATGTAAAAATGGATAAATTATTCCTTTGTCGAAATGTTTCGGTATTGTTTAATTATTGCTAATACTGTTACTTTAACAGCTGCCCACTGTGGTTCAGGATTTATTTTCATGAATAAAAAAACAAACAAACAAAAAAAACCCAGCTTCAACCCCCTCCCCCCACCGCTTTTTTCATAAATCGCACCCTGGATGTATTGATGCGCAAATGTGGCTCTGTCCGGTATTGCAACTTGACTTGTCTAGAATGTAAATAAGCTCTTTCTGTTGCACTATAAACATATTATACACTGAATTCTGGAGAAAAAAAAAAAAAAAAAAAAAAGGTTAATTTTTTTTTGTTTGTTTTCATAAGTGTTTTGGTGTGCATAAATGTATGAATTATATGGACTCAATTGTCATTTGGTTATTTGGTGTCTTCAAGTGACCTTTTTTGAAAACACACCTAAATTTACCTTGAAAAAAAGCTTGCAGAAAATACAGTTTTGTGATAATCACCCTTCAATCTAACGGTTTACTTTGCTGGATACAGCAAATGATGACAAAATGAAAGTGTTAAACAAGATCATTTTATATTCCAGTTTGTTCTTTTTTTGTCACTTTGGGTTTTTTTCTGGTTCACACTGTATATCTATCTCCACACTATCACTTGTGGACTTTTGCATATATCTTCAGTGCTGTAACACGATATGCTGTAACATGACAGTTCTGTTGTAGAGCTGTCCTTTTTTTTTTTTTTTTCTCCTCACAGACAAACCCTCACAATATTCAAATCGGATCTTCAGGGGTCAGTTTGTGGTGGATTTTACTACTTTGTCTACATTGTAAAAAGTAATATGCTATATCTACTCCATAAAATTTTGGCAACAGATTACAAGCAATATTATTAATTAAATTCAACACATAGAATTGAGTAGAATTAATCAAATTCCTTAAATGTCAACCATTTAAAACAAATAAAATTTAAGTAAAATTTAAACAAAAACATCTGAATAGCAGGCAGATGTCAAAGATGAACTTTTTATTGCCAACATTGAAGACACCTGATGATAACGAGAAGAATCACTGAAGGAAAGAGAAACACAAGAATTAACAGAGGTTTAGATGTTGATGTTGATGTTATTGAAAATGTTTGGTCGCCATTATGGTGATCAGTGTTTCATGTAGTTGGGCAGTTTGACTCTGCTTTTTATGTCAGTTTGTGGTTTTTGTAATGGTGTTTGCTAATTTTACACATTTTAAATGGTTGACTTTTAGAATTAATCCAATTAATTCCTTAACTCAATTCTTATATGTTGAATTTAATTAATAATATTGCTTGTAATCTGTTGCCACAATTTATTGAGTAGATAGAGCGTATTACTTTTTACAGTGTAGATAGTAGAGAATTGAACTACAGTAGCAACGCCAAGGTCCCTGGTTTAATTCCCAGGGAATGTGTATACTGCCAAAATGTACACACTGTAAGTTGCTTGCAAAAAAGAAAAAAGAAAAATCTCCCAAAGACAAAAATGCAACTACATATTTAGTTTGATGTTATCAAAAATACATCATGTTACACTTTAAATAAATTCACAGTACTTTCTGTTCTCATTCCAAATAGACAAATGGTGTTACCTAATTATCAGTGCACATTCCCTTATTGTCGAATCAAGAATGAAATAAGCACAGATGTGAACTCATGAGATGCCCATGATTGACCCAGCATGCTCCGGTTTGTTTTGACACCTGTTACAAATGAGGCTAGCTTTTTCGCTTTGTTTGTTGGGCAACAGGAATGCTGAGGGTAAATTTCCACAGCTGATAAGGCACGTTGCACGTGTTTGACTACGCTTCTGCTGGGTGTTGCCAGAGCGACCTTGTCTTACCTAATGAGGAGATCCTCTCAGCGAGATTACAGGACGCTAGACATGATTCACCACTCCTGTCACCACCAATATTCTAATTCACCTTTAAAACAGGCTTACTCAAGAGTCAACGAACATTGTGTGAGAAGACTGGAATGCAAACTCAAATTAATCAAGTAAACCAAAAAAAAAAACATCAATGTAAAAGTAGTTACATTGACTGAAGCAGGAAGTTATGACAGCCATCTATCATTTTGATGACTGTTTATGGCTTTGTAGCACAATTTTCTGATACTAGCATGTCTTTCTGAAGTATAATCAACGAATTTCAGCTCTCCTGCCTTCTGTTGATTACCTAACATTGAGTTATACAGACTTTGACCATCTCCTCCCTATATTGGCCCACTGACACATAAACGTCAGCTTAGCAGATATGATCCATTAAGACTCTTTGAACCTTATGAATGACAAGCTGAGATACTAAGGTGGAGGCAGGGTAAGGGAAAGGGCTGTGGCTTGCTAACACAAAGGTCGCAGGTCCAATTCCAAGCAAGGGAGACCTAGGAACTATAGAGTTACTTAGATAGCAATCCTACCGTCACCTATGTGCCCTTGAGCAAGGTCAGTTGAAACCAGGTTGGTACAAGATGGCTGTTGTAGTATGTACTGTCCCTAAACGATCAGCATACAAGACAACAAGCTTTATTTACCAACAAGCTCCTGTAGAATTCTTCATTTGCATTACCTTCGGGCATCTTATCCTTGATAAGAAGTGCACTTGATTATATTGAATGTGCACTTGTAGTGCTCTTCAAATCTTAAAAAGTACATTTTAAAAAAACTGTACTTGCAGATAATTTTAATATATAAAGGCTAATGGTTTATGTATTTGAAGAGCGGAAAAGAGTGTCTTAGTCTAGTAGTCAACACATCAAAATGAGTGCACTTCTTTAAAGCATGACAAGATTATTATAATGATTTAAAATGTACCTTTAAGTAAAACTTTTAATTTAACCTTTAAAGTGCACTTTTTAAAATTGTACTTGAGTGTGTATAGAAACATTAATGAAAGTGTACTCTCTTTAAGTACACTTATGTGACCATTTATTTCATTAATATTATATGCAAGTGCAGTTTTTTTTTTTTTTTTTTTTTTTTTAAATATACTTTTTAAGATTTGAAGAGCACTACAAGTGCACATTCAATATAATCAAATGCACTTCTTATCAAGGGTAAGATGCCAGAAAGTAATGCAAATGAAAAATTCTACAGGAGCTTGTTTGTAAATAAAGCTTGTTGTCTTGTATGCTGCAACAGCCATCTTGTATCAACCTGGTTTCAAGTGACCTTGCTCAAGGGCACATAGGTGACGGCAGGATTTCAAGAACCAGTTCAAAAAGGATCTTTTACTTCATTCAAAGAACCTGTTCTTTTTTTATCCTTGCATTGCAAACAAGCAGAGACGGTCCAAACTGAGATACGACAGCGACGATATGTGAAAAAGAGCAGCATGTACTTTCTACTAAACATCTCATTTTGTCTTCCACCGAAGGAAGAAAGTCATGTAAATTTGGAATAGCTTGAGGGTAAATCTTGACATTTTTGAGTGTTCTTTTAGTATCAGTCTAATCAAAGTCAGAGCAGTGTTTTGATATTTACAGAAAACGGTGATGACAGAATTAGCGCTAACGGTGCTGGAATACTTTATGGTTTAAGCACTAACAGTGTTTGCATCTAACACCCCATTCTGGAATCTGAGTCAAACATTCCTTCCTGTTTTGGCTGTACCGACTGGTTAAACTCTTCTCATTCTATTAGGGGCTTTGACTTTAGGCCCAGAGCTTGCCTGCTCTTGCACAATACAAAACCAAAACTCTGCCTGCCAAAACCAATAGCTTGCCTCCCGCTGATAAGACAATTAGCGCGTCTCTCGCTGCAGACTCCACAGAAGTTT